>NC_090922.1:886146804-886771804 GCF_040938575.1 Ambystoma mexicanum
ATGCGCTGAAGTGTAATTCCAGGCTCCCTTAGCACCTGGCACCTTAATTTGCTTGATGAGCAAGCATGGATCAGCATCGTCCTGATCATGTCCTCCGCATCACCCCAAGCTCAGGCCAGCGAGAGATGCCTTAGGCGCCAATAGAAAGTGTCCGGAGTCCCATCGTCTGTCTGTTTGGCAGAGAGCATGACAAAACGTTCATAATCTGCATTGGTGAGAGGCAGGAAGTAGGCCGCAGAGCAGCCTTCGCCTGATCATAGGATCCATCCACTGGTGGGAGCGATTCAAAAGTCTCTTGGACAGACTATGCCGAGTACAGCATAGTTGCCAGCCGGGTATCATCATCTACCACCTGGGCAGCCCGAAAGTACATGTCCAGGTGGTCCACCCACCTCCTCCATCTGGGCCCCAAGCTGGAAGGTGGGCCCGATACATCAAAGTCCGGGATGGGCTGCAGAGCCGCCTGTGCACGTACCTGAGCCATGACGGGGAGAATCTGCTGAACAACGGGTGCTGCCACAGGCTGCGCTGGAAGTAGAGGACCTTGAGGGCCTGCCTGACCACCTGGAGGCTGCTGTGCCGGCTGCACTGGAGGCAGCAAACCTTGAGGTGCTGCTGGCGCACGTGGAGGCCGCTGCACCGCCGCTCCGTCCTGGTCCTCAGTATCACTCATTTGTTCGAGTGCACAGGCACCCCCAGCGTGAAGGACAGGGGCCGCAACTCAAACACCAAGTCCAACTGCCTCCAGCCAGCACCATTGAAGAAAGACAGCTGCTGCACCACACCTATGTGATGATGAAGAGGATGAAGATCAGTGGGGCCACCAGTCTGATGATGAAGAAGATGAAGATAAGCCTTAGCTTCCAGCTTTTCCAAAAATTAGGGCAAGAAAGAAATATGGGCTAAGCAGGCCCAGCCATTGTAGCCCTCCTTCTTGCTTGCACTCGACGTAGGAGACCCAGGAAAATGCAAAATCACCAACTGGGCAAAGTAACCTGCAGGTATCACTGCCTGGTAGCAGGATTTCCAAACATTAGGCCTGGATGCACTTCTCAGCTCAAACCGGAGCTCGGAGAAGTTTCACGGCCTGATTCACAAAATGGCCGCCAGCCGCGTGGGTAACGCACGGCCTGCGGGCCGGAGCGAAGTCTCAAGGCGACCTCGCTGCAAATACACAAAAATTGACGGTCAAGTCACCGCCGGGCCCAGGCATTGTTTCCCCCACTCGTCGCCACTGTTGGGGGTTGGTCAGGACCCCCCAGCGCCTTCCGTAAGCTCCCAACCCCGAAGGACTCAGCCGGAGACGTCCTCTCGGTTCGGGCTTCCCGGTCGCTCTTTCGCGGTCGGGAACACCCCGTTTATTTATGTTGCACGCCCAGTCATCGGGCAGTGCCACAGGAAGCAGGTAGGGAGGGGGGACAAAGGTACACACTGCGCTCTTTGTGCTTTTTAAAGCACAATCCCTAAATATCAGGCAATGGCTATGGGGGTCAGTGGCCTGGCAGCACTCAACTTAGCTTCCTCGGTGATTTAAATGGGGTGGATTGTGTGCGGGGCTGCAGGTCTTTTGGCCTGTGTTGTGGGGAAGGAGCCTGGGCCAATCAGATTGTGTGGGAGGGCTGGGAGGCAGGATGGAAATGGAAGTGTGGGCATGAGAGGGGACAACTGTACATGTTGCGCTCTTTGTGCTTTTTAAAGCACAATTCCTAAATATCATCCAATGGCTATGGAGGTCGGGGGCCTGGCAGCACACACCTTAGCATCCTTTTTTATTTAAATGGTGTGCATTGCATGCCGGGCTGCAGGTATTTTGGTCTGTGTTGTGGGGAAGGAGACTGGGCCAATCAGGTCGTGTGGGAGGGCTGGGAGGCAGGACGGAAAGGGATGTGAGGAAGCGGGCATGGAGAGGGGACAAATGTACATGCTGCACTCTTTGTGCTTTTTAAAGCATGATCCCTAAATATCAGGCAATGGCTATGGGGATGCGGGGCCTGGCAGAACTCACCTTAGCCTCTTTGGTTTATTTAAATGGTGCAGATTGCATTCCGGGCTGCGGGTCTTTCGGCCTGTGTTGAGGGGAAGGAGCTTACGCCAATCAGGTTGTGTGGGAGGGCTGGAAGGCAGGATGAAAACAGAAGTGAGGAAGTGGGCAGGGAGTGGAGACAAATGTACATGCGGCTGTCTTTGTGCTCTTTAAAGCATGATCTCTAAATATCAGGAGATGGCTATGGGGCAGGAGGGGCTGGCAGCACTCACCTTTGCAATCTTGGTGATTTAAAATTGTACATTTTAAATCACCACATTTTAAATTTAACTTATTGCAGTTAAGGATCTTAGCAAAATGAATCCACTCCCGCTCACTTCCATTTCAAATGATGAACAAATCATCTATGAACCTTGGCCATAGAACTATTTTGGTGATGTCACCTGACCAGAAACAGAATTCTTCCCAACAACCCATGGTCTGATTTGCATAGGTGGGGGAAAAGTGGACACTATGGCTGTGACCCTGAGTTGTCAGTAATGTGTCCCATCAAATAAAAAAAGCATTTTGGGTAAAGCAAAAGTGTAACATTTCTACTATAATTTCTGTGTGTTTTATCTCGTATTGTGGAAATGTGTTGTAATGGGCATCTATGTGTGGGTGCAGAATGGTGTTATGTCATATGGAGTCTGGAGTGTTGGTGAGTGACTGGCCTCTATGTGTTCTGTGAGAAACGAGAGGGTGTCTCACCCGCTAGTGCTCGGGGATCTCTCTCTCAGATGGCCAGGGGACAGACATCGCCTTTGGATCCAAAACCTGGGTGAAGACCAGTGGGGGAAGATCACCTGGGCAAGGGCTCGGGAGTGAGGGTGAGATAGCCGATGGAGACACACGGTATTCACCCTTATTTTGTTTATCAAACCGATCTTATGTTTTAGGATGCTCTGAGCCCCCGACCCCCTTTTTACCCAAGCACTGGGCAGAGGAAGTGGATTACTGAGAATAACAACACATACATCGTACTGGCTATGTACCACTACTCTGGTCAGGCAAAGTCAGGCAGTTAATCATAAATGCATACACCTAATACCAATTAGCTCTCCCCACACGGATAAAAGGCAGAAACCAAAGACACACAAAGAGCAATGCGGAACATGAGAACAAGCAGAACTTCCAGGATAAAGGCACACCTACTGGAGCAGAGCAACAGACCAAGGGATGAGAGCAGTGGGCCAAAAAACCCCAAGGCTTCCCTATTGGAGGTTGTTTCCTCCAACAGGCCATGAAAAATGTGTGGAAAAGGGCAGATCCCACAAGAGAAGATTGCATTGTGTTTCAAGGACACCAGCGACCCTCCCAGGTGAATGGCAGAGTTGCGGAGGCAAGGTTAAGCCTGTGGTACTAACCTTGACTCGAAAATTTGAAAACGCCATACAAGAAAGAAACGCATACAGCCGGTGAGTTGGCAAGTGACCTGAGAGAAACTGATGTGTGTTAAAGTGAATGAAGTAGCAACATCATTTGACAAGTGAAGGCTGCATGTGTGTGGAGACCTGAAGAAAGGCAGACCTGCAAATGAACTTTAATGTAAAAAACAGTTGGCAAATCAGCGATACCAATCAGCGGTAACAGAGTGGTCTGTGAAATGAAGTAACCCACTCGAAAGTCTCTGTGAAAGGTACTTTGCTTAAAGCAAGAAATTGAATGGACAGTAAAAATAAAAGGAAGAAGAATAATTCATAGAGAAGGGAAGAGCGAAAGTAGCACAGTGAACTTTGAGTCGAAGTGGTCCTGCACTTGTCTGACAAATAAGTCACACACATTCGAAAGGAGTCCGAGCCCGACAGAGGGAGACCCGAAGTTTGCGTTGAAAGTTATTGTGATTGGTCCAAGCCCGACATAGGGAGACCCAAAGTGAAAAAAGCTTGGGGAAGGGAGCCCCCCTTGCAACTTGTGTTGAGCTTTATTGTAGGAGGGAGATCTAAAAGAACTGTGTAGTGAAAAGTCTAAACCCAGCAGAGGGTGATCTTTTGGAAATGTTTTGGATAAAGACAATATTTTGGAAGAAAGAGATAGAGACTCAAGCATGAACGGCCAGGTTGGCCTCGATCCACAGCTTTTTGAACTATATATTGTGTTGAAAACCGAGCCAGAGTGTGTATTCCTGCCTACAATTATTGCCTTACTCCGTGATGCCTAACGAGGGGAGATGAACTGGTTCAACCACATTATCATTTGAACACTGATTTTTCTTTTTGTAGGCATTTTTCCTTTTCACGCGTTTGTACAAGAGATAGGGCAGGCATTAGGTTTTTGTAAACATAGGCCATTTTGATTTGACATACTCCACTAGGACTGCATTATTTATTATTTAATGGTTGAGACTGCTCCCATCTTAGTTATAGGGCAGAATTGGAGTTTTTCCAATCCCAACCGTTTAAATAAAGGTTTTACAAATTGTATCCATTGTGTCAGTCTGTGCTTGTGATACCATGGGCCTCATTACACGGATGGCGGTAAGGATTTACCGGTACCGGTAAAATACCGGTACCGGTAAATCCTTACCGGCTTACTACGAGGTCCCTTTGCAGGTTGGGGGATTTAATGCCTGCTTTTTGCAGGCGTTAAAATCCAACCCGCTAAGGGACCTCGGAGCTAATTACGGCACTGCAAAATTGCATGCCGTAATTAGCGCCTTCCCCATTACCATAGAGCCCTATGGGGCAGAAATGGGAACGGGGAAGGGCAATGGTGGAAGGGGGATTTACCGCCTCTCCAACCTTGGAATGGGGCAGTAAATCCCCTTTCCACCAAGGCGGTGCCGGTATTTTACCGGCATGAGCCATGGCGCTAATAGCTAATAGCGCCATGGCTCACCGCCTACCGTGTAATGAGGCCCAGTCTTCCCTATAGTTCTTACAGTGACAGTTAAAGTTGCTGTGCTGGCTGGGATGGATGTCCCAGTACTCTGTCCATTGGTTTTACCTGGGCTCAAAGTCAGGTAATAAACTCACCAGTAAACCTACCTCCTGACTCCAGCGTGGTGTGTGAAGAGGCGAACCCCATTACGTCACTGGCAACAAGGTGGTTTTGGCTGCTGGGAGGGTTAAGCCAGGGACGAGATATTGCCCTGCAGAAGAGACATCCATCTAAGAAGGTGCCAGCTGTGCTCGGGCCAGAAGGAGTTGGCCCTAGGCAAATCTTGCAGGCTGGGTGGTGCAGGAGCTGAGCTGCAGTACTTTTTTGCAGATCAAGGCCAGGGCGGACCAGGCTTTTGCAGGCCTCTGTACAGTGGCCTAGTGTAGACAGTGTCTGCATGCCTGTATGTGCTGGGAATAAGAGACTCCCATGCTTGGAGGTGAGGTGAGGTGCTGAACATGGGATGCGCCCAGTGGTGTTGTCCGGATGGTGCAGGAAGAATATTTCTTCTCCCAGAGGTCATCCATGGAGTTCTTGTGCAGACACAGTGTCTGCAAGAGGTCTGGGGCCATGTGGTACAATGCAGCCCAGTGGAGCAGTCTCTGTGCTGGTGGCCGGGTGGCACTTGTAAGAGGAGGCTGCAGTCAGAGAACAGTGGCCCAGTAGACAGGTCTCTGTGCCTGTGTTCAGGCGACACAGGTAGGAGGAGGCTGCAGATGGAGAATGGTGGCGAGTTGCTCCTGTTGGGGGCGGCTCGGAGCGCTGCTCGAGTAGTGCATGGAAACATCACCAGGCACCTCACACAGACACGGGGTCACAGCGACAGAGTGTGGCCAGGAGTGTTGCCATGGAGACCAAGATTGTATTTGCTCAACGTAGTTGGTAGCAGTCCAGGAGTTATGGGGAACTTTGGTTACCATGAGTTGTTAGGGAAAGTGTGGTGGATTATGGGTGTTCAGGCTACTCCTTTCCTGATGGCAAGTGTGAGCGGAGGAGCAGGAGGCATAGAAGGCGGTGGCAGTTGTCTGCTTTCTTTGTACTCTTGTTCTCTCAGTTCGGCCCGACATGTGAGATGAAGAAGGGCTGTGTCGCCAGCCTATCCATGCATATGGGACAATGTTTTATTTGCACAGTGGGTGAACTGTCAAGTGAGAAGTTTTGTGGAAGGTTTTCCAGAGTGCTGCAAATCCTAGGGAATTGGATCCCGACCTAATGGGTGTTTACGTGCAGCTGACAAGGCTCACTATTTCTGAGGTGTAACAAAGTTCAATTTTGTAAGGGGGAGGCCTGCATTTTTGCTGGTTGTGGTTTATGTTTTGACCTTTTGGTTAGGGATGTTTTATTCTGGGGTTGGTCATGGGTAAATGTTTGTTCTCTGGGCTGCTGGACGAAGTAGTGAATGTTTATGTTGTGGCCCCAGGGTTCCGGGTTAGAGTACATTTATGTGGCTATTGTATTGTGATCAACTGTTTTTCTTTTCAAGTGGGCAGTGTGAATGTGTGGGGGCGTTTTGTTTCTCCATATTTCTGATGATTTCTTTGCCATTTTCTGCAGCAGGTGTTTTTATTTTATAGGGGATTAGACATTCCGTGGACAAGTGGGTGCGGGTAACTGATTAAGGTCATCTGACTTACATGATGTACCTTTTAATATATTTAATGCATTTGGGTTTTGCTATTTGTTTGTTTTGTCCTTTTCTGTGTGTTTTGTCCACGTGTTGGCATATGTGAAGGGTTTAGGGCGTATTGAAGAATGCCGAGTGGATTCTGTACGTTGGTGTCTGCTGTTGGTTACAGTTGTGGTTTCGTTTTCACTGTTGGTTACAGTGTATGGTATTACAGAATGTCGGGTGGTCCTGTACAGTGTGTGGTGAGTTTTTGTTACACTGTTGGTTATAGTACATGGTGTTGGTGTTGGTGAGGGTCTGTGACACTCTTGGTTACAGTGCCTGGTATCGCAGGATGCCAGGTGGATCCTGTATAGTGGTGTGGGTTGTTTGTGACACTGTTGGTTACAGTGTGTGGTGTATTGCAGGATGCTGGGTGCATCCTGTACAGTGGTGTTGGTGAGTTTGTTGACAGTTTTGGTTACAGTGTGTGGTGTTGTTGTGGTTGTACAAAGTGCTGGGTGGATTCTGTTGGTTACAGTCTGTGGTCAATTTGGCCTAGCCGTTTGTATCACAGAATGGCGGGGTGGATTCTGTGCATGGTGATTGTGTGTGTGTATGTGTATGTGTGGTGTACTACAGAATGCTGGGTGGGTCCTGTGTTTTGGTTAGTCACTGTTTGTTACACTGCTCAGTGTGTTACAGGACACAGTGAGGTTTTTGTGGGTTGTGGTGGCTGTTGTAGGTCCTGATGGTTGTTGGTTACAGCTGTTAGTGCCACTGTTGGTTACAGTGTGCAGTGACCTACATTTTTGGTGGAGTATGTGTTCTAGTGTTCATGTTCTCTGTGTGGTGTTTCGACAAGGTGCTGTGGTGTAAGGAGAGAGTGAAGTTGGTGTTTCAGTTCCAATTGGTGTTGGAATTCCAATAGGTTTGGTATAGTTTGGGATGTGTTTCCATTTGGTAGTTGAAGCTGGAGTTTGGTTTCATTTGCTTTTGGACTTTTCCATTTGGAGTTGCTGTTTACATATCTAGGCGTACCAGTTCCAGTTGTTTTCCATTTATCTGGAGCTTGTGCATTTTCAGGGTTGTTTTGTAATTCGGATCTTACTATTGCCTTTGGGTTCGCTCATTTCATCTTCGTCGCTGTTCTGTTTATGGATTGAGGAAAAGCTCAGCTTCTCAGTTGAGTGTCTCGCCCACTCTTTCTTCTCAGCTGTACTGTGACTAGATAATGTGTCACCTCAAAGTGGTGTTGAGGACACTTTCCTCTCATTAATTTGTGTAAGATCGAACCCCAATGAGATGATAAAGGGAGATGTTTCCAATAACAGATCACATGTGATGTTGGAGGCTATTTTTAACACTACATAATCATGTATGCATTCCTCCTCAAATTCAACAGTGTGGATGTCGTCGGAGGTCACCATCCTCAGCTGTGGAATGTGGTGAAACAATCTCAGTATGTTTTTCCTGTTCATTATCAGGCCATCCTTCTCTTTGTCCAGCTGTTCTAAATGAAGCAGATGTTGTGCTACACTTTTTGTATTTCGAGGTTGGCGTACTTCACGTCTTTTGTTAATCGTATGGGAATTCTGTTCTGTCTTTGTTTCCCATCGATTATATTTGGGTAGGTCGAAGCAAACCTTATTAGATCTCAATGGACTTTTGGTAATTCTTTGTGGAGCTTGTTAGAGTGCTCTTTTCGTTGTATCAGTATATACATTCAGATCCATTTTTGAGGCTTCAGTGTATTTACAGCTTCAATTTGCACTCTTCTCTCATCCAGGGTAAGACAGTTTTGGGGGATCTTATCTGTTCTGACTCCCTCGCAGGTTCCAACAGGTTCTGTTCCCTCGCAGATCTGACGTTCTTCATCTTCTATGAAAACACATCTTCTGTCGCTTTTTCAACTTTCGTTGCGCACCTAGCTGGTCCTGGTCCATTTATCTGTTCATTTTGAGAGGCTTTTTTGTCAGTCTGTACTGGTAGGCGCTCCATGACATCAGCGTTGCTTTGATGGTCACTTTCCTCGTATATTGATAAGTTCATTAAATCAGCCGATGTACTTGCCTTAGAAGGGGTAGTATCACTATCGTCTGTTTAATATCCAGACTTATCAGTTTTCTTCTCTTTTGGGGAAGTTGCATTACTTGACTTTTTGTCACATATGTTATTTAGCATCACCATCGCTTGAAAGGTTTTGATGTTACTCAAAAATGATCTAGAGTTATTTCTGTGTGGCGCATTTCGTTTTTTCATATTTTTCGTTTTCTTAACCGTGGCATTTTTGTCCACAGACTTTTTGTTTAGCTCTTTGAGCCTCGGATTAAATATCAAGTAAATTTCACTTTCCGATGGTGCAGTTCCTTCGGGTATATTTATAGGTGCAGGGGGCACAGTAAGTGCCCCAGGCATATCTTCATTCATTCCCGTGGTATCTGGATTTCCAACTATACCATCTGCGTTTGCTGAGGTGGAAGGTAATCACTCCATTTGATCAGACTCAACGTATCCGGTTCTTTGTTCTTTTTGAAGGGAGCAGCTCAGAGTAAGGTTCTTACCACCTACACCCTGTCTAGATCCACTGTCCCTGCATGCGGACAGTAATTCTGAGGCACTTAATTCATGATCGTTGGGTGCTCTCAGCTTAGTCTTTGGACTATTTTGTTGGGAAGCTTTATTTCTTCTCTTGTTTTACATTGACACGTGTCCGAGATGATATTAAGGACATCATCATCCGTTCTTGTATGTTCATTTTCTCTTAGATCAATTATCACTTGTTTGGGATGAGGCACAATGCCCTCTCCATGGGATCTTGTGGTTTCCCCAGGTGCCGTTGGAGGCTCTGTCGTCTTACCATCACCAATTTTGGGTTTACTTCTTGTGTGCAAGTCACTATTAATGTTTTTCCCTTGTAGAAGTGCTAAGGCTTCTCGAGCTACTTCAGCTAGCAGGTGCTTATCGGCAGCACTACTTTTGATTAGATCCAAACGCACTTTCGAGCATGCTTCACTTCTAATGCTTTCAGTTGTCAACACTTGTTTATTTATAGCAATTTCCTGTTCAACCAATATCATTTTTGTGTTAATTAGAGCAATCAGTGTGTTCTGGTCTTTCAGGCTCTCATTTAGTTGTTCATAAAGTTTGGTGAAAGGTGACATGGGGGGTCATTATGACCCAGGCGTTAAGCGGTTAACGGCGCCGTAAAAGGTTGTGGCGCCGTTAATCCCTTAACGCCTTACTAGGAGATTCCTTTGCGGCTCCTGACCTTAACGGCTGGTCTGGACCAGCCGTTAAAGTAGGGACCTGCAAAGGGACCTTGAAGCTAATTAAGGTACCGCAATTTGCGGTACCGTAATTACCGCCTTCCCCATTCCCATTGAGCCCCATGGGGCAAAAATGGGAATGGGGAAGGGCCAATGGTAAATGGGGAATTACTGCCCCGCCAACCTTGGAATGGGGTGGTAATTCCCCATTTCACCAAGGCAGAATCGGTAAGTTACCAGCGTTAACCATGGCGCTAATAACGCCATTGGTTAACGCCGGACTCGTAATGAGGGCCATGGAAATTGTTAGGGCAGCCATAATCAAAGGATTTAGGTCTTTGGTCAACTGCACAGTACGCTTTCTTACCAGATCTTCATGTTGGGATACAGTCATGCTCTTCATACTCTGACGGGCAGCTCGTCTTTTGTGATTGTTATTCATGTATCTCACATGTGACGAGTCTGAAGTTGAGCTATCAGATGATGAATACGAATCGCTCTTTACGTTTACATTGTTCGCTTTAGTTAGTATTTTTGATTGATGCCTTTTCTGAGAGTAAGTGATATGACGTTCAGTGCTAGATGGCACTCTTTTTCATTTTGAGGGTGGCATCATTAGCAACGGAATTTCACTTAAACCCGACTTTTCCAACTTTTCCAATGATGACAGCTGATGCTCTTCATGGGAGCCAACTAGCCGATCATGTTTACAGTGTGTTTCTATTTTTGTGGTTTCATTAACTTGGCAGAAGGACTCAGATATATTTTGTTTTCCGATTTTGAAGGTAAGTGCAATTAGATCGCCGAGAATTTTGACCGCAACCGCAATTGAGTTGCGTCAGAACTGCTCTTCTTTGTCGCATTGGTGACTTTCACTTAAAGAGGTACTGTAAGTGACACTGTGTGTAGCACTTCCATGCTGCTACCGTGGTTAATTGGGTTTGCAATGTCAGGGTAATGTGTCATAGGCTCTTCCTCTCTTGTATTTATTTGCGTGTTTTTTTTCACCAAATGCAATAGAGCAGTCACATTTATAGTTATATGGAATAGGGCTCTTCAAACTTGTCTCGCAATTTTTCCCAGCTATTGACGTGTGTAATGAGCCAGTTGAGATCCGAGAAAATGTTTGAAGTGACTGCACTTTCCGTGTTTCCATATTGTCGTGCACATGAGCAATACTCTCACTGTCGGTCAGGTTCAAGTTATTTGCTTTAAACAGAGCAGTGCTATTATGATTTTCTGTGTATACATTCGTATCGCTCATTACACTGGGCACATGTTCACATTCACTTTCAATGGTGGGAAACACCGGGCAGCATGAAAGGTTTGAAATACAGTCCAAAAAAACATCATTTGCTGCGGAGACAGAAGTAAAGGAGCAGCCGCGCTTATTGCTAAGGGCAAATGTTTGGACTTACTTTTACAGAGAGTCGAATACTTGTTGTTTCCTCCGATCTTGCTGTCAGAAATCGCTGTTGTCGTCTAGTCAAAGGGTGGTGCCCTGTCATATCACCAGCAGGTTCAGTAGGCACCCACTGCACAGATGTTTGATTTGAGGAAACTATTGGCTCGTCTGGAACGGTGTCTTTATTGCGAGCGGTGTGAACAGAGTCAATCTTTTTTGTTGCGATACGTCCGGCCATCAGGCCTGCTCCTGCACACCCCAATCAACACAATCAACACTTCTATGCACTCTGGGCTGTAAATGGGCTGTAAATGTACTCTCTTGTTCAAAGACTGCAATATCTGCTGCTTCTGTTAGAGTTAGAATTAGTTGCCTTTCTGAACATTTCTGTATATAACTCTCCCAGACAAACATAAACATGTAAAAAATCAGGCAAAATATGGACCATTAAGGAAAAATATTATCTTTGATTTAAAGAAGGATCAGAATATTATGAAAACACAATTATATTCCATGACCATAGACAATAAGGGTGAGTCAAAGAAATGTTCAACTATTCATATATAGGCAACAACTGTCTTTTTTTTAATATATACTTTTTTCAAGGTGTAGATAAATTATTGTAATTTGTTTTTCTTTTTGATGGAATATAGTTCCATCTCCTGATGAACCATTGACACCATCAATGGGGAAACACATGTTGAGCTAGGAACTGTTGGGATACTCGTGAGCTTTATGATTTTCAAGATTCATTGGTACTAATAGTGCAAAGGTAACACTAACGGCAAAACAACCTGTATATTGAACTTAAGAACATTTATTAAGTGTGAAGTTAACACTGACATTACGAGATTGGACTACAATTTTGAACAAATCTAGGAACTGTTGGGATACCCATGAGATTTATGATCTTTTCATTGGCATTGTAAAATTTTACTAAAGTTTGAACAATAAAAAGGATTTAAAGTCTTGATTGACTCACCTGGAAACAATTTATTTCTAATTTGTCGCATTTGAGTAAAACAAAATTCTTCTAGCCTTAAGCTTTTCTACATGTAATCTGTGTAACAGTCACACAGTTACTGGAAAATACTCATGCTGACAATTACATCTAACTAAACATCAGTCAATTTCAAGAAAACTACAAAAGTGATCGCCAAGGGCATGCTTTGTTGGCAGTACTTTTTGAAATTTAATAACTCTCCCTGTGCTTTTCTTATTCTTACATCTAAAAATATGATACTGTCCCTACTGTGACTTTGTTAATGTTAATGTTAAAGGATATTTATACCGCGCACTATCACCACCAAAGTGGTCCCCTGGCGCTCTGGCGGACCTGAAAAAAAGGGGTTTGGTTGGGGTACGTTAGTAGGACAAAGTTTGGAGAAAGAGCAAGGGAGCTGTGATGTGCTGTTGGCAGCTTCAGTTCGGTTAACACCATATGCTGAGCTTTTCTTTGTGGTATCTGGTCTGTATCCATTGTGTGGTGTTGTGTAGGGGTATGTGTGGTTTGTTTGCAGTTGTGGTGTAGGGCACGTTGTGTGGTTTGCTGTGGTTTTAGAAATTTGGTTGTGTTTGAGTTAGAGTTTGAGAGATGTATGCAGAGGGGTGAGGTTTTCGTAGGGTTGGTTATTAGCATTGTTGTCTGAAGAGATGCACCATCAATGTGTGGGTCTTTCAAGGTTTACACAAATGTCTTCCTTACAGTGATCTTGGTTCAGCATGACACGAGACTGTGCCTCACCTCTCTATCCATATGTCATGCTAGTCAGTATCTACATTTCTATCTTTGTTGTCACTTAGGTCAGCACTCCCATCGCAGTCTGTGCGTGACTCAAATTGCTCACCATGGATCTATCTAGTTGTGACCCATGCCCATTCCCATAGCTCTATCTGGATGCAACGCGGTTCAGTCATCGCCACCATTTCCAGATTTGACGCAAGGTAGTAACCATACCTATGTCTCCAGTTGATTCTGGATGTGTGCATCGGGTTAGTCTTTTCAGATGTAAGTCCATCTCCAGAAATTCAGCCAGGGTTTCGGGTATGTTAGTCTAGTGGATTCTATCCTCTACTTACTAGCTTAGGTGCAGGTTTCTCAGTGTAACATTGCTGGTCTCGTTTTGGCTAGCGGGTTTGCTTATATGGTGAGGTTGGTTTTGAAGATGCTATCTTGGAAGAGTGAGGTAATTCTTGAATAGTGTGGATGCAAGGTTGCGTTGGGTTGGTGGTTTATACATGAGGTTATGTTGTCATGTCTGGCAAGGGGGGATGCTGGGTAGTGGGTTAGGTTGTTAGTTGTGTCTGTTGTCTTTGTCAGCCCTGTTAGGTATTGTTAGGTCATGATTAGATTGTTGCCTGTGGTCGGTCAGCCTTGTATTCTCTCTTTAGTTCCTGCGGGTGGTCTCCTTTTCTGTTGGTTCTCAGTGTTTTCTGTCCCGTCATGGGTTTGTGTTAATTGGCTCTCTTTGCATTTTTGGTTTTATTGTTTCAGTAGTCTCCATCTGGTTCCGAGGTCTTGAAGAGTTTTGAGCAGTTCACTGAATTTCTGAATTTTAGGTGGTCTTTTGAGTTTTTTATTTATTCTGGGAGGTTGTTCCAGGTTTATGCCACCAGGTAGGAGAAAGAGGTGCCTCCAAGTGTTTTCCTTGCATATGGTTTTGGTTTCAGGTGGATTTCATTGCTTGATCTGAGGAGCCTCGTCGGCTTGTAGATGGTTATTTTCTTTTGTAGGAATTCTGCTCCCTGGCTGCTGATTGCTCTGTGTGTTATGCACATTGTTTTGAATGTGATATGTTGTTTGATTGTAAAGCCTGTGTAGCATGTTTAAAACCGGTGTGATGTGGTCTCTTCTAGATAGTTTGAGGAGAAGTCTGGCCGCTGGGGGGGCGTGACTTGGCGGCCATGCGATAGAGAGCAGAATCAGGAGCTCCAGCATGATCCGACACCCTGTTCCTTCATGCTGGGCAAATAAGCAATGAAAATCTCTGAAACAAGGAATAACTGTGTCTAAAGGTCTGAGCGTCCGTTGACTGAAATTCTGTGAAGAAACGGACCGTGCACCAGCCAGGACGGGCAGCCAGAGCGAGTGCCGTGTCAACACACAAAATGGCAGGTGCGACTCGCAGACCTGATGGGCACCCGTATAGTGACTTTTCTCTACTGCCGGCAGTTGTTATGTTTTTGATCTTGTTTGCGGGGGTGTGTTCCGCAGTTGTGGTGGCATTCAGTTGGGTTTGTTCCCTCTCCCATTTGTTCTTACTTGCGGCGCCATTCGTTTTTGTGGCATTTTTGTATTACTTGGAAGTAGGTTGATGTGGACGTTTTTTTTTTTTTGGGTTGTCAGAGTTGGGTTTCTTGGAATTAGTCGGTTTATGTTTCCTATGAGTTTGCTTTGAGGGTGCAGGGGAGATTGCCCATGTGCGGTGCTTTTCCCTGTTGGCTTGGCTTGGTATTGTTTTTTTTTTCTTGACTGTACGATCGTAGGTGCTTTTCTTGGATGGCTTCATTTGGTTCTTAGCTTCCTTGCATGTATGAATATGGGCGTGGCACTGTCATCATGCACAGTCAGGCTTTCACATTAATTCCGGCTGTCTCATGGGGTTAATCTGAGGTGAGGCCGGTTTGTCTGGTACAAACTGGTGGGTTGCCTTGTGGTGTGGCCAGCTAGATATTGTGTATCTGGTTCTATATATGGCTAAGGAGAACAAAATACTCTGGGCGTAGTTAGTGGCTGAGGGGATGATCCAGTCCGAGAGGATATATAGCTAGGGCAAACTCTCTAGCTGTTTATTTCAGCACAATTTATAATTCTCTCCGGAAGAGATGCAGGCTGGTATTCAGTGTCCTCTCCGGGGGCGAGATAGTTTCATGTTCACAGTCTTCTCTAGATGTGATGCAGGCTAACGTTCAGAAGTTTCAGAATCCTCTCTTGGTGGTAAGTAGCCTTTTATTCACGGTCATCTCTAGATGTGGGGCAGGCTGGTGTTCACAATTGTTTCTTAGTTGTGGTACACATTTGTAATCTCAATCCTCTCTCGAAGATATGTAAACTGATATTCACAGTCTTCTTGTGAGGCTTGGAGGAATCACGGTGTGTAATCACAATCTTCTCTAGATGTTACGTCGGCCAGTAATTGTAATCCGATCTGGATGTGACTCGAGGTAAAATTCACAGTTGTGTCTTGATTTGAATCAAGGCAATATTTGCAATCCTCTCTAGATGTGTTGTGAGCTAATATTCATAGTTCTGTCTTAATGTACCAAAGTGTGATAATCACAGTCCTCTCTAGATGTGATGCAGGCTATAATTCACAGTTGTATCTTAATGTGGCACAGGCTAATATTCACAGTCCTCTCTAGATGTGACTCAAGGTAATATTCACAATCCCTTCTAGATGCGACGCAGGCTAATATTCACAGTTCTTTCTTAATGTGGCATAGGCTAGAAATCACAGTCCTCTCTAGATGTGATTCAAAGTACTATTCACAATCCTCTCTGGTTGGGAAACAGGCTAATTTTCACTGTTCTATCTTAATGTGGCACAGGGTGGTAATCACGGTTCTCTCTAGATGTGGCACAGGCTAATATTCACTGTTCTATCTTAATGTGGCACGGGGTGGTAATCACAGTCCTCTCTAGATGTGATGCAGGCCAAAAAGTTCACAGTTCCATCTTAATGTGGCACCGGCTAATAATTACAGTTCTCTCTGGATGTGACTCAAGGCAATATTCGCAATTCTCTCTAGATGGCGAGTAGGCCAATAATCGCAGTTCTATCTTAATGTGACATAGGCTAATAATCACAGTTGTCTCTAGGTGTGACTCAAGGTAACATTCACAATCCTCTCTAGATGTGATGCAGGCTAATATTCACAGTTCTATCTTAATGTGGCATAGGCTAATAATCATAGTCTTCTCTAGATGTGACTCAAGGTAATGTTCACTATCCGGTCTGGATGCAACACAGGCTAATATTAACAGTTCTAGCTTAATGTGGCATGGGTTAACAATCACAGTCTTCTCTAGATGTGACTCAAGGTAAAAATTACAATCCTCTCTAGATGCGACGCAGGCTAATATTCACAGTTCTATCCGGATCTGGCACCAGTCAGTATTCACAATCCTTACTAGTTGTGAAACTGGTTAGTACTAAAAGTCTGATGTGCTATGTTCTGAGGATAGGTAGAGTGGCAGGGCTTCTGGAGTACAGTGATTGATCTACTTCCCACCCAGGGAACACCTACCTTGATGATCGCTGCTGGTTGACGGCCAGCCACTGGCCTCCCCTGCTGACACCTGCAGACATGATAGGGAGCCGCCACTTTTGGAGCCTCCCTTTGCCTCAGGGCCCTTAGCTGGAGGGGCTGCCTGGCAGGGCTGCACTGGTTGAGTTGTCTAGTAAGGGGATGGGGACCAATCAGGTTGAGTGGGAGGGCAAGGTTGCAGGATGGAAAGGAAAGTGAGGTAGCGGGCAGAGAGAGGGAACTAATGTACACGCCATGCTCTTTGTGCATTTTAAAGCATGATTCTGAAATATCAGGCGATGGCTATGGGGGTCAGGGGCCTGGCAGCACTGACCTTAGCCTCCTTGGTGATTTATATGGTGCAGATTATGTGCTGGGCTGCAGGTCTTTTGGCCTGTGTTTTGGGAAGGAGCCTTTGCCAATCAGGTTATGTGGGAGGGCTTGTAGGAAGGACGGAAAGGGATGTGAGGAGGCGGGCATGGAGAGAGGACAAATGTACATGCTGCACTCTTTTTGCTTTTTAAAGCATAATCCCTAAATATCAGGCAATGGCTATGGGGGTCAGGGGCCTGGCAGCACCCACCTTAGCCTCCTTGGTGATTTAAATGGTGCGGATTACGTGCCGGGCTGCAGGTCTTTCTGCCTGTGTTGAAGGAGATTTTGCCAAACAGGTTGTGTGGGAGGGCTGGGAGGCGGGATGGAAAGGTAAGTGAGGAAGTGGGCAGGGAGAGGGGACAAATGTACATGCAATGCTTTTTGTGCTTTTTAAAGCACGATCTCTAAATATCAGCCGATGGCTACTGGGGGTCGGCGGCCTGGCAGCACACACCTTAGCTTCCTTGTGTGGATTTCATGCCAGGCTGCATGTCTTTTGGCCTGTGTTGTGGGGAAGGATCGTGGGCCAATCAGGTTGTGCAGGAGTACTGGGAGGCGGGATGGAAAGGGAAGTGAGGAAGCAGGCAGGGAGAGGGGACAAAGGTGCACGCTGCGCTCTTTGTGCTTTTTAAAGCACAATCCCTAAATATCAGGCAATGGCTATGGGGGTCAGGGGCCTGGCAGCACTCACCTTAGCTTCCTTGGTGATTTAAATGGGGTGGATTGTGTGCCGGGCTGCACGTCTTTTGGCCTGTGTTGTGGGGAAACAGCCTGGGCCAATCAGATTGTGTGGATGGGCTGGGAGGCGGGATGGAAAGGGAAGTGAGGAAGTGTTGGGGGTTGGTCGGGTCCCCCCAGCGCCTTCCGTAAGCCCCCAACCCCGAAGGACTCCGCCGGAGACGTCCTCTTGGTTCGGGCTTCCCGGTCGCTCTGTCGCGGCTGGGAATGCTCTGCTTTTTTATGTTGCACAAGGCAGCGTCCAAAGTCACGCCGCGGCGTGCACGCCCAGTCATCGGGCAGGGCCACACTCCTCCTTTTTCCAGGAGAACAATAACAATACTAACACTAGACACTGCAAAACAAACCAACATGAATCCTTAACACTTTACGAAAACCCCATGTTCAAAACACCCCTTTATTGACATCCACCCGGGTCCCCTTACTTAACAGTCCTCATCCTCAGGACAAACAGCCAGGTGACCCAACACGTAATCGCTGAGGTGTGCAGGCTTCCCTCGCCCTGCTCTCTGGGGGTACCTCCTGCTCACCTCCGGCACGGGTGATATGTCCAGGAGCATGCCCCGGGCCGGGGACTCAGGCAGACAGGGTGCTTCCCTTTCGTTCTTAGGGATCTCTCCTGGGTCTGGATCAGGAGGTGAATCAGTTCTTGGATCCCGCAGTTTCTTGAAGAAACTCAAATTGCGACGACATCTAGCGGTTCCGGTTCTTACGGTAGGGAGAGTTTCCCATGGGGATGCCTATTCCGAATGAGGACCTCATTGCCAGGCTCCAGCCGCTGCTGGCGAAGCCCTCTCCGAGTGTTCTCTTGCTCGATCCTCAGCCGCCGGTCCATCTCGACCTGTTGGTCATTGATCACCCCAGGTTCTTTCTCTCCTACCTCCGGTAGCAGACCCCGAGGACACAGCTTGAAAAATGCCTCAGCTGGGGCCACTCCCGTGGATGCATGTGGCGTGGTGCGGTACACCCTCAGAAACTGGTACAGGGCTCTCTGGAGTGACTGCCCCTGCCCCAGAGCAATTCTAAAGTTCTTATTTAGAGCTCTCATGAGCCGTTCCGCTTCGCCATTGGCCAGAGGGGCATGATTTTCCTGTGCACCACCCCATAGCTCTCCATCAGCTCCGAGAAGCGTTCGCTCTGGAATGGCGCCCTGTTGTCCGAGCACAGCGTGCGTGGGAAACCATGGGCCGCAAACACCTTTTCCACGGCCACCACGACGTGCTCAAACGCCACCGAGTCCACAAACTCCACCTCGGGGTACTCGTCGACCAGAACTAGGAAATGGGTGCCCATGGTGGTGGATCCAAAGTCCGCATGAACGATTTCCCAAGGGCGCGTCCCCCTCGGCATTGTCTCTATTGCAGGTTCCCGCTGCAGGGGAGATGCCACCTGGCACCAAACACAGGCCGCCACAAAGTCATCCACCTTGCGTTCTAGCTCGGGGAACCACACCTTCAGCCGTATGCGTGCCTTGGTCTTGGCAGCACCCTGATGACCACGGTGAGCCAAAGCGATCACCTCGTCCACCTTCGATTGGGGCACCACAATCCGATCTCCGCGGAGCAGAAGGCCAGATGTCGAGAACGATAACTCCTCCTGGACTTTCCATAGTTGCTCAAGTCCGGTCCTGGCCTCCTGGGTGCGCCCCGCCAGAGCCTCCAGCACCGACTTCCAGGAGCCCTGTAGCATCGAGTGTCTTAGGATCCGGAAGCACTCATCTTGCGCTGCAGCTGCCTCCAGCTCCTGGAGAGGCATGGCGTTTGGCGTGGCTGCCTCCACCACCACCCGGACGTGCTCTTCTGCTTCTTCTGCACAGGCGTCCTGGACTTTGCCTGCGTACGTCCCAGGGTGTCAGGAGAGATAGTCTGCAGCGTTGTTCGCCCCTGGCCGGTATACCAAGGTGACTTCCTACTCCAAAAGGGCGAGCATCCACCGCTTAATGCATGCCGGTGGCTTGGATGGCGACCCTGCTAGGATGGGAAGCAGCGGCTTGTGGTCTGTCACCACCATCACCGGGCGTCCCAGGACGTAGAGCCGGAAGTGTCGGCATCCCCACAGTACTGCCAGTGCCTCACGCTCGATCTGTGAGTATCGCTGCTCCGCGTTGGACAGGGCCTTGCTGGCATATGCCACCGGGCGGATGCCCCCACCACTGTCAATTTGTGTTAGCTCAGCACCCAGGCCGAATGGGCTGGCGTCGACGATGATCTCTGAAGGCAGCGCGGGATCGAAGAAGGACATGGTGTCTTCAGCCGCCAGGGCACCCTTTATGTCATCAAAAGCCGCCTGTTCTAGCGGGCCCCAGTTCCAGATGACATCCTTCCTGGTCAGTGCCCTGAGCGGTTCCGATCTGGAGGCCAGATTTTTGATGAATCGTCCACAGTATGTGACCATGCCTAGGAAGCTTCGCACCTCGGATATGGACTCAGGAGGCTGCGCCTTCTTTATGTCCTGCACCTTCTGGGGATCAGGAGACACCCCCCTTCTTTAAATACAAAACAAAAGAATTCTATCGATGATCGGAGAAATTCACACTTCTCTTTGTGGAGGGTGAGTCCCAAGGACTGCAGTCTTCCGAACATCTTCGCCAACCGCCTCAGATGGTCTACCTCTGTTCTGGCAAACACCAGGATGTCGTCGCTTATGTTCAAAATGCCCTGCAGATCTGCCAGGGTGCCCTGAATAATGTTCTGGAACACCTCCGCCACCGAGGACACACCAAAGCTTAGTCTCTTTTAGCGGTATAGCCCTCGGTGTGTCGTGAAGGTGGTAATGTACCTCGACTCAGGGTGGAGGACAACCTGCTGATAGCCCGCTCGAAGGTCCACTTTCAAAAAGCGCCCTGTACCTCTGCAATGATGTTGTCAATCGTCGGGGTGAGGTGCCTCTCTCTCTTAATGGCCTTGTTCAGGAGCCTCATGTCAATGCAGATTCTAACAGCATCAGGTTGTTTAGGCTTCCGTGCCACCACTATCGGGGACACCCAGGGTGTCGGGCCTTCCACCTTTTCTAAAATGTCAAGATTGACCAAATTGTCCAGTTCCTTGTCGACAAGTTCACAGAGGTGGAACGGCACCCTTCGATGTTTCAGGACAATGGGCTGCACCGACTCATCAATGTGTAACCTCACTGGGTCACCGGCCATCTGCCCGATCCCCTTGAACAGCGCAGCATACTTTTCGAGCAAGTCATTAATGTCCTCCAAATAGACAGAGTATGCGAAGCTGACGATGCCGAGGGCCTCTGCTGCAGCACAACTGAGCAGCGTGTTGGTGCTCACCAGTGTCACGTAGAATCGTGCTGTGATTGAGAGCCCTCATGTTCTACTTTTGCCACGAACACACCGTCCAGAGGGATGGGGTCTACACCACCGAAGGAAAAAATGCGGGCCTTAGGAGCAGCCAGTTTGGAGGGCTGGTTCATGGCATCATAGTGTCCATGGGCCATTACATTGACCAACGCCCCAGTGTCCACAAAGACGGGGACTGGAGATCGGTTCACCGCGACCACGCCCTTGGATGTCTCCTGTTCTTACTTCTCAGGATCCCCACACTCGAGACAAAGAAGATATTCTCTTCCTCCTCTTCTTCAGCATCCTCCTCAGTCTGATCCACCTGAGAGACGTTGGATGGTCGACCCTGGCGATTGAGACTGGACCGTCCCGGGCCCCTCGGTACCAATACTGGCATTGAGGCTTTGGATACCCTCGAGAAATGATCCGGCATCCCACACCATCCACAGGTCTTTCCAGCCGCAGGGCACTCAGCAGGGTGGGGCAGATCATACCCACATTTTTGGCAGATTTCTCCTGCCCTACCGGGGACTGCCGCCAGGTCTTCGGGTGCCCCTGCCACCATCGCACATACCTCTTTGGTCTTGATGGGGCGCGACCCAGCCTCCTTTCTAGCAGCCCTCGCCTCTGACACCTCATGGCACCTCCCCAGTTCAAGGATGCGCTGAAGTGTAATTCCAGGCTCCCTTAGCACCTGGCACCTTAATTTGCTTGATGAGCAAGCATGGATCAGCATCGTCCTGATCATGTCCTCCGCATCACCCCAAGCTCAGGCCAGCGAGAGATGCCTTAGGCGCCAATAGAAAGTGTCCGGAGTCCCATCGTCTGTCTGTTTGGCAGAGAGCATGACAAAACGTTCATAATCTGCATTGGTGAGAGGCAGGAAGTAGGCCGCAGAGCAGCCTTCGCCTGATCATAGGATCCATCCACTGGTGGGAGCGATTCAAAAGTCTCTTGGACAGACTATGCCGAGTACAGCATAGTTGCCAGCCGGGTATCATCATTTACCACCTGGGCAGCCCGAAAGTACATGTCCAGGTGGTCCACCCACCTCCTCCATCTGGGCCCCAAGCTGGAAGGTGGGCCCGATACATCAAAGTCCGGGATGGGCTGCAGAGCCGCCTGTGCACGTACCTGAGCCATGACGGGGAGAATCTGCTGAACAACGGGTGCTGCCACAGGCTGCGCTGGAAGTAGAGGACCTTGAGGGCCTGCCTGACCACCTGGAGGCTGCTGTGCCGGCTGCACTGGAGGCAGCAAACCTTGAGGTGCTGCTGGCGCACGTGGAGGCCGCTGCACCGCCGCTCCGTCCTGGTCCTCAGTATCACTCATTTGTTCGAGTGCACAGGCACCCCCAGCGTGAAGGACAGGGGCCGCAACTCAAACACCAAGTCCAACTGCCTCCAGCCAGCACCATTGAAGAAAGACAGCTGCTGCACCACACCTATGTGATGATGAAGAGGATGAAGATCAGTGGGGCCACCAGTCTGATGATGAAGAAGATGAAGATAAGCCTTAGCTTCCAGCTGTTCCAAAAAATAGGACAAGAAAGAAATATGGGCTAAGCAGGCCCAGCCATTGTAGCCCTCCTTCTTGCTTGCACTCGACGTAGGAGACCCAGGAAAATGCAAAATCACCAACTGGGCAAAGTAACCTGCAGGTATCACTGCCTGGTAGCAGGATTTCCAAACATTAGGCCTGGATGCACTTCTCAGCTCAAACCGGAGCTCGGAGAAGTTTCACGGCCTGATTCACAAAATGGCCGCCAGCCGCGTGGGTAACGCACGGCCTGCGGGCCGGAGCGAAGTCTCAAGGCGACCTCGCTGCAAATACACAAAAATTGCCGGTCAAGTCACTGCCGGGCCCAGGCATTGTTTCCCCCACTCGTCGCCACTGTTGGGGGTTGGTCAGGACCCCCCAGCGCCTTCCGTAAGCTCCCAACCCCGAAGGACTCAGCCGGAGACGTCCTCTCGGTTCGGGCTTCCCGGTCGCTCTTTCGCGGTCGGGAACACCCCGTTTATTTATGTTGCACTCCCAGTCATCGGGCAGTGCCACAGGAAGCAGGTAGGGAGGGGGGACAAAGGTACACACTGCGCTCTTTGTGCTTTTTAAAGCACAATCCCTAAATATCAGGCAATGGCTATGGGGGTCAGTGGCCTGGCAGCACTCAACTTAGCTTCCTTGGTGATTTAAATGGGGTGGATTGTGTGCGGGGCTGCAGGTCTTTTGGCCTGTGTTGTGGGGAAGGAGCCTGGGCCAATCAGATTGTGTGGGAGGGCTGGGAGGCAGGATGGAAATGGAAGTGTGGGCATGAGAGGGGACAACTGTACATGTTGCGCTCTTTGTGCTTTTTAAAGCACAATTCCTAAATATCATCCAATGGCTATGGAGGTCGGGGGCCTGGCAGCACACACCTTAGCATCCTTTTTTATTTAAATGGTGTGCATTGCATGCCGGGCTGCAGGTCTTTTGGTCTGTGTTGTGGGGAAGGAGACTGGGCCAATCAAGTCGTGTGGGAGGGCTGGGAGGCAGGACGGAAAGGGATGTGAGGAAGCGGGCATGGAGAGGGGACAAATGTACATGCTGCACTCTTTGTGCTTTTTAAAGCATGATCCCTAAATATCAGGCAATGGCTATGGGGGTGCGGGGCCTGGCAGAACTCACCTTAGCCTCTTTGGTTTATTTAAATGGTGCAGATTGCATGCCGGGCTGCGGGTCTTTCGGCCTGTGTTGAGGGGAAGGAGCTTACGCCAATCAGGTTGTGTGGGAGGGCTGGAAGGCAGGATGAAAACAGAAGTGAGGAAGTGGGCAGGGAGTGGAGACAAATGTACATGCGGTTGTCTTTGTGCTCTTTAAAGCATGATCTCTAAATATCAGGAGATGGCTATGGGGCAGGAGGGGCTGGCAGCACTCACCTTTGCAATCTTGGTGATTTAAAATTGTACATTTTAAATCACCACATTTTAAATTTAACTTATTGCAGTTAAGGATCTTAGCAAAATGAATCCACTCCCGCTCACTTCCATTTCAAATGATGAACAAATCATCTATGAACCTTGGCCATAGAACTATTTTGGTGATGTCACCTGACCAGAAACAGAATTCTTCCCAACAACCAATGGTCTGATTTGCATAGGTGGGGGAAAAGTGGACACTATGGCTGTGACCCTGAGTTGTCAGTAATGTGTCCCATCAAATAAAAAAAGCATTTTGGGTAAAGCAAAAATGTAACATTTCTACTATAATTTCTGTGTGTTTTATCTCTTATTGTGGAAATGTGTTGTAATGGGCATCTATGTGTGGGTGCAGAATGGTGTTATGTCATATGGAGTCTGGAGTGTTGGTGAGTGACTGGCCTCTATGTGTTCTGTGAGAAACCAGAGGGTGTCTCACCCGCTAGTCCTCGGGGATCTCTCTCTCAGATGGCCAGGGGACAGACATCGCCTTTGGATCCAAAACCTGGGTGTAGACCAGTGGGGGAAGATCACCTGGGCAAGGGCTCGGGAGTGAGGGTGAGATAGCCGATGGAGACACACGGTATTCACCCTTATTTTGTTTATCAAACCGATCTTATGTTTTAGGATGCTCTGAGACCCCAACCCCCGACCCCCTTTTTACCCAAGCACTGGGCAGAGGAAGTGGATTACTGAGAATAACAACACATACATCGTACTGGCTATGTACCACTACTCTGGTCAGGCAAAGTCAGGCAGTTAATCATAAATGCATACACCTAATACCAATTAGCTCTCCCCACACAAATAAAAGGCAGAAACCAAAGACACACAAAGAGCAATGCGGAACATGAGAACAAGCAGAACTTCCAGGATAAAGGCACACCTACTGGAGCAGAGCAACAGACCAAGGGATGAGAGCAGTGGGCCAAAAAACCCCAAGGCTTCCCTATTGGAGGTTGTTTCCTCCAACAGGCCATGAAAAATGTGTGGAAAAGGGCAGATCCCACAAGAGAAGATTGCATTGTGTTTCAAGGACACCAGCGACCCTCCCATGTGAATGGCAGAGTTGCGGAGGCAAGGTTAAGCCTGTGGTACTAACCTTGACTCGAAAATTTGAAAACGCCATACAAGAAAGAAACGCATACAGCCGGTGAGTTGGCAAGTGACCTGAGAGAAACTGATGTGTGTTAAAGTGAATGAAGTAGCAACATCATTTGACAAGTGAAGGCTGCATGTGTGTGGAGACCTGAAGAAAGGCAGACCTGCAAATGAACTTTAATGTAAAAAACAGTTGGCAAATCAGCGATACCAATCAGCGGTAACAGAGTGGTCTGTGAAATGAAGTAACCCACTCGAAAGTCTCTGTGAAAGGTACTTTGCTTAAAGCAAGAAATTGAATGGACAGTAAAAATAAAAGGAAGAAGATTAATTCATAGAGAAGGGAAGAGCGAAAGTAGCACAGTGAACTTTGAGTCGAAGTGGTCCTGCACTTGTCTGACAAATAAGTCACTCACATTCGAAAGGAGTCCGAGCCCGACAGAGGGAGACCCGAAGTTTGCGTTGAAAGTTATTGTGATTGGTCCAAGCCCGACATAGGGAGACCCAAAGTGAAAAAAGCTTGGGGAAGGGAGCCCCCCTTGCAACTTGTGTTGAGCTTTATTGTAGGATGGAGATCTAAAAGAACTGTGTAGTGAAAAGTCTAAACCCAGCAGAGGGTGATCTTTTGGAAATGTTTTGGATAAAGACAATATTTTGGAAGAAAGAGATAGAGACTCAAGCATGGACGGCCAGGTTGGCCTCGATCCACAGCTTTTTGAACTATATATTGTGTTGAAAACCGAGCCAGAGTGTGTATTCCTGCCTACAATTATTGCCTTACTCCGTGATGCCTAACGAGGGGAGATGAACTGGTTCAACCACATTATCATTTGAACACTGATTTTTCTTTTTGTAGGCATTTTTCCTTTTCACGCGTTTGTACAAGAGATAGGGCAGGCATTAGGTTTTTGTAAACATAGGCCATTTTGATTTGACATACTCCACTAGGACTGCATTATTTATTATTTAATGGTTGAGACTGCTCCCATCTTAGTTATAGGGCAGAATTGGAGTTTTTCCAATCCCAACCATTTAAATAAAGGTTTTACAAATTGTATCCATTGTGTCAGTCTGTGCTTGTGATACCATGGGCCTCATTACACGGATGGCGGTAAGGATTTACCGGTACCGGTAAAATACCGGTACCGGTAAATCCTTACCGGCTTACTACGAGGTCCCTTTGCAGGTTGGGGGATTTAATGCCTGCTTTTTGCAGGCGTTAAAATCCAACCCGCTAAGGGACCTCGGAGCTAATTACGGCACTGCAAAATTGCATGCCGTAATTAGCGCCTTCCCCATTACCATAGAGCCCTATGGGGCAGAAATGGGAACGGGGAAGGGCAATGGTGGAAGGGGGATTTACCGCCCCTCCAACCTTGGAATGGGGCGGTAAATCCCCTTTCCACTAAGGCGGTGCCGGTATTTTACCGGCATGAGCCATGGCGCTAATAGCTAATAGCGCCATGGCTCACCGCCTACCGTGTAATGAGGCCCCAGTCTTCCCTATAGTTCTTACAGTGACAGTTAAAGTTGCTGTGCTGGCTGGGATGGATGTCCGAGTACTCTGTCCATTGGTTTTACCTGGGCTCAAAGTCAGGTAATAAACTCACCAGTAAACCTACCTCCTGACTCCAGCGTGGTGTGTGAAGAGGCGAACCCCATTACGTCACTGGCAACAAGGTGGTCTTGGCTGCTGGGAGGGTTAAGCCAGGGACGAGATATTGCCCTGCAGAAGAGACATCCATCTAAGAAGGTGCCAGCTGTGCTCGGGCCAGAAGGAGTTGGCCCTAGGCAAATCTTGCAGGCTGGATGGTGCAGGAGCTGAGCTGCAGTACTTTTTTGCAGATCAAGGCCAGGGCGGACCAGGCTTTTGCAGGCCTCTGTACAGTGGCCTAGTGTAGACAGTGTCTGCATGCCTGTATGTGCTGGGAATAAGAGACTCCCATGCTTGGAGGTGAGGTGAGGTGCTGAACCTGGGATGCACCCAGTGGTGTTGTCCGGATGGTGCAGGAAGAATATTTCTTCTCCCAGAGGTCATCCATGGAGTTCTTGTGCAGACACAGTGTCTGCAAGAGGTCTGGGGCCATGTGGTACAATGCAGCCCAGTGGAGCAGTCTCTGTGCTGGTGGCCGGGTGGCACTTGTAAGAGGAGGCTGCAGTCAGAGAACAGTGGCCCAGTAGAAAGGTCTCTGTGCCTGTGTTCAGGCGACACAGGTAGGAGGAGGCTGCAGATGGAGAATGGTGGCGAGTTGCTCCTGTTGGGGGCGGCGCGGAGCGCTGCTCGAGTAGTGCATGGAAACATCACCAGGCACCTCACACAGACACGGGGTCACAGCGACAGAGTGTGGCCAGGAGTGTTGCCATGGAGACCAAGATTGTATTTGCTCAACGTAGTTGGTAGCATTCCAGAAGTTATGGGGAACTTTGGTTACCATGAGTTGTTAGGGAAAGTGTGGTGGATTATGGGTGTCCAGGCTACTCCTTTCCTGATGGCAAGTGTGAGCGGAGGAGCAGGAGGCATAGAAGGCGGTGGCAGTTGTCTGCTTTCTTTGTACTCTTGTTCTCTCAGTTCGGCACGACATGTGAGATGAAGAAGGGCTGTGTCGCCAGCCTATCCATGCATATGGGACACTGTTTTATTTGCACAGTGGGTGAACTGTCAAGTGAGAAGTTTTGTGGAAGGTTTTCCAGAGTTGCTGCAAATCCTAGGGAATTGGATCCCGACCTAATGGGTGTTTACGTTCAGCTGACAAGGCTCACTATTTCTGAGGTGTAACAAAGTTCAATTTTGTAAGGGGGAGGCCTGCATTTTTGCTGGTTGTGGTTTATGTTTTGACCTTTTGGTTAGGGATGTTTTATTCTGGGGTTGGTCATGGGTAAATGTTTGTTCTCTGGGCTGCTGGACGAAGTAGTGAATGTTTATGTTGTGGCCCCAGGGTTCCGGGTTAGAGTACATTTATGTGGCTATTGTATTGTGATCAACTGTTTTTCTTTTCAAGTGGGCAGTGTGAATGTGTGGGGGCGTTTTTTTTCCATATTTCTGATTATTTCTTTGCCATTTTCTGCAGCAGGTGTTTTTATTTTATAGGGGATTAGACATTCCGTGGACAAGTGGGTGCGGGTAACTGATTATGGTCATCTGACTTACATGATGTACCTTTTAATATATTTAATGCATTTGGGTTTTGCTATTTGTTTGTTTTGTCCTTTTCTGTGTGTTTTGTCCACGTGTTGGCATATGTGAAGGGTTTAGGGCGTATTGAAGAATGCCGAGTGGATTCTGTACGTTGGTGTCTGCTGTTGGTTACAGTTGTGGTTTCGTTTTCACTGTTGGTTACAGTGTATGGTATTACAGAATGTCGGGTGGTCCTGTACAGTGTGTGGTGAGTTTTTGTTACACTGTTGGTTATAGTGCATGGTGTTGGTGTTGGTGAGGGTCTGTGACACTCTTGGTTACAGTGCCTGGTATCGCAGGATGCCAGGTGGATCCTGTATAGTGGTGTTGGTTGTTTGTGACACTGTTGGTTACAGTGTGTGGTGTATTGCAGGATGCTGGGTGCATCCTGTACAGTGGTGTTGGTGAGTTTGTTGACAGTTTTGGTTACAGTGTGTGGTGTTGTTGTGGTTGTACAAAGTGCTGGGTGGATTCTGTTGGTTACAGTCTGTGGTCAATTTGGCCTAGCCGTTTGTATCACAGAATGGCGGGGTGGATTCTGTGCATGGTGATTGTGTGTGTGTATGTGTATGTGTGGTGTACTACAGAATGCTGGGTGGGTCCTGTGTTTTGGTTAGTCACTGTTTGTTACACTGCTCAGTGTGTTACAGGACACAGTGCGGCTTTTGTGGGTTGTGGTGGCTGTTGTAGGTCCTGATGGTTGTTGGTTACAGCTGTTAGTGCCACTGTTGGTTACAGTGTGCAGTGACCTACATTTTTGGTGGAGTATGTGTTCTGGTGTTCATGTTCTCTGTGTGGTGTTTCGACAAGGTGCTGTGGTGTAAGGAGAGAGTGAAGTTGGTGTTTCAGTTCCAATTGGTGTTGGAATTCCAATAGGTATGGTATAGTTTGGGATGTGTTTCCATTTGGTAGTTGAAGCTGGAGTTTGGTTTCATTTGCTTTTGGACTTTTCCATTTGGAGTTGCTGTTTACATATCTAGGCGTACCAGTTCCAGTTGTTTTCCATTTATCTGGAGCTTGTGCATTTTCAGGGTTGTTTTGTCATTCTAGATAACAGGTTTTACAGTTGTCATCAAGGCATGTTCCAGTTTCTCCATTGCTGGAGTGTGTGCATGGTAAAGCAGTCAGAGCAGGCAATGGTTTTCATAGGGTCATCAAGTCGTATGCGATTTTACATTGTGTAAGTATTATGGTGGGTATCTCTGGTATGGCTCCACTGTTTCTGTTGCTTGGCATACACATGTCGGGTAGTTTTGTTGGTGTTCTTAATTGGTCTGCATGCTGGTCACACGTGGATTGTGCTAGAATTGATTGGTAGTCCTGTAGATTTGTCCTCTTTTGTTGTTTATTAGGGAGGGAGAAGTGTTGTAATGTGCATCTGTGTGTGGGTGCGGAATGGTGTGATGTCACATGGAGTCTGGAGTGTCGGTGAGTGACTGGGTTTTATGTGTTCTTACACTGATAGTTAGAGTTGCTGTGCTGGCTGGAATGGATGTTCCAGTACTCTGTCCATTGGTCTTACCTGTGCTCACAGTCAGGGAATAAACTTACCAGTAAACTTACCTTCTGACTCCAGCGTGATGTGGGAGCAGGTGAGCCCCATTACTTGAAAATGTAGCTCTTTTCACATTGGAATGTTGTACATTTTTTGTAAGATATCTAGTCTCCTATAGGTACGAAGGTAGGACTAAAAGAAAAGGTAAAATTCAGACATGTTTTATAATAAAATCCTTACAGGGTAACAATAGGTCTACCTCAGGGCTTCTCCAAACTCTTATGAATCTTGGGAAGGAAATATATTGTAGGGGTTTTTGGATGTTGAAGAATAACACATGTAATATCCTTGTCATGCAACAGACCAATTAATGTCAATTTATTTAACATGTCATTGAGCTCTAATATAATAGAGTTTACTGGATTGTCTGACAGAACACAGTAACAATTACATTCTTTTAACTGTCTTTTAGCTTCGTGCAAATAATCTGTTACATTCATAATCACAATATTGGAGCCCTTATCTGATGGCTTTATCACAATGTTAGTGATTTCCTTCATGTCTTCTAATATCTGAGGATCTTTCTTAGACATGTTATCCCATGTAATAAAATGGCCATGTGTTATTTCAAATCCATAATGACTAGGTCTTGAAAAGCTTCTAAACAACCTCCTGGCTGTATTGTTGGATTACATTTGGATTTGAGCTTACTTTTAATAGACAATTCAGAGTCTATGTCCAGTTCTGACAAGTCTATCTCTCCTGGTTCCTCCATAATTCTGAAGTTTTGATCAAGATCTACTAGAATTGTTACTGAAGTAGGTCTATTCTGGTTTGGACATAATCATAACGTTGAGTAGGGCAAAAGTTCATGCCAACTTATAGTACTCTCATACTCTCATTTGATCTCTAATAAGGTCATGATTTGTCAAATGTATAAATTGTATGGTGTTCACTGCTGTTGTTTTCTCCCAGTCCAGTTACCATAACGCGTTGACCTCTCTTGTACTTCCTCTCCTGATTTTCTTCCAGCCTGTGGACCCTATGCTCTTCTTCAATCTCTTCCTATTACTCTTTTGTTTCCCTTCACATCTATTGATATTGATATTGATATTTTATTTGTATCACACTCATACACAAGTGTTTCAGAGCATGACAAGGCTAGGGAGGGGAACAAGGGAGAACAAAAACAACGATCATGCTAGGCCCAGTGACATTGAGAATGTGCATGGGAGAGGAAAGGGGGAAAAGTGCATGGAAGGGGGGAGAAGTGGAAAGTGGTGAGCAAAGGAAAACAGATAAATAATAAATAATAAAAAGCAACAAACAATGATAGTGCAGCCAGCAAGTGGCAAGTGCTGGGTTTAAGACGACAGCGTGTGTCTGGTAAGTGCAGGAGAAAAAGTTGGGGGCTGTTTGGTTACAGATACAGACTCCCGTGCATGGAATTGCCAGGAGGCAGCGCGGGTGGGTGGCAGGGTGAGCAGGTACATGGTCCCGGAAGTCAGAGGGTAGGCCAGGTGCACATAATAACATCATTTCCTCTAAAAAAAAGGTAAGCTTAACTGTGGAGTGCTCATGTTCACTGTTGGCAACCTCAGATTGTGACGTGGATGCCTCATCACTTAATTCCCTTTGTTCATTTTCAAGATGGACTGAAGTGGTACCTTGCATAGAGGATCAAACGTTCATGCAAACATGTACACTCTTCCAGTTTCATGGTCACGCTTGTCAAATAGAAATGTGCATTATTTCATCTTCATACACTACAAGGTTCGTGTCAATGTTCTGCTGAACTTATTTTCCTTCTGTCTCTTGTATTTCCAATTTCCTCAATAATTGTCAGTGCTTTCTGTTGGCCTAATTTGGCACATTTCACTAAAAAACCTAAGAAATTTTGCAGATCAGTCATTAGTGGCTGCCCCCCACTCTTGCACTATTACAGGGTCCTGATCCTCAAAAGAAGGAATAGTGAGTATTCACAGCCCCCTGGGTATCCTGCCAACATCCAAATTATGATGTAGGGGATGTTCCTCCCACCATTTGCTTATTTCTCTTTTCTCACATGTGTCCAACTGTTTTAAACGATGCATTTCCTTATTGTACAGATGACTTTTCTGTGATGCTAATTTCATAGATTTGTCTTCTCTGGTTTGTTGGTTTGTCGTTCATTAAACATATGTAATGCTTGTTCCCTGCGAGTGGTTTCTTTACTTTCCTGCATTGTAATGTGAAGAGCCGAATCACTCTCAGCAAGAGTCTAAAGCATGTGTGTACTTTCACGTACAGATGCTTTCAGGCAATCAGAATGAATAACCGCTGCCATGGCAAATGTCAAACAGGCCTGCCCTGCTAAATGAATACCTGCCAAAACCATGCCGGTGCATCATGCATGGGAACGGAAGAAAAGAACATCACCCACTGTCAGGGCTGACCCTCTGCACCCTCTGATACGTGTGTCTGCTCCACCGCTTGCAAGGGCTCAGTTTCCGTTCGAGTTTGTACTGCACATATAAGGAACGTCTTTAGGTTTTTCCAGGGCTGCAACGGTACCTTACTTGAAGCAAAACAGAACATATGTATATGGGGCTGTTGGTTTATAATGTAGGTGTGTACATTAAAATGAAACTCTGGTGAGTTGTACTAGGAATCTATGGCTAGTGTTTAAGGCACTGTGCTTTTATTTTCGGAGAGATCAACATCGGGGTTCCATTGCAATGCACACAAACATGAAAATATAAATTTAAGAAGGGATAGGAACTAACCCTCCTCAGCCCTACTTGCCATTTGAAGTCTGCATAATGCGGAATTATTTATTTTCATCGAAATGTTGCTGGAAAGATTTCAATGGTGATTTCAATTGCATCATTTCCTGTGGTGGAAGTGGAGAGACTAATCTCCTACTCCTTGCACTAGAATGATATTGCTGTACTCACAGTTTCTCGTTTTATATAACAATAGCCTCCAGAGCTCAAGAGTCAAATAATCAATCATCTTTGAACTGTTCAATGTTGTACATCAGTTCACAGTTCCAGTTTTAAAATACAACTGTGACAGCTTGGGGTTTCATTTACTCGGCTACTGTCAGAAAACATTGTGCATTTTGTGCTGAAAACGCTATGGCATCCTATTTTAAATAATGCCCCTTTATGGCACAACCCAAATAGTGGTCTGCACTAGCTGGTTAATAATTCATAAGGACATATATTTAATAATGCTCAGATTGTATACTTGCTTCTTGGTTTGTCTTTAAGGCTCTGGACCGAAATGGCATCTCACAACTCTAGGTAGCTTCACAGAGCCAATCCTTCTCAGGGAATCAAGCCCTATTAAGCAAAGTTCTGCAATAGGTGTACCCTGGACAAGACTTCTTAGGGGATCCTCCCACTATCTACAAATAATTATCCCACTTCAGCACTTATCTTTTGGGTAGGGATCCCCTGTCCACCGATTTGTCAAAGTCCAAGAGCTCTCCCTATTTCATGTGTCCATGGGTTCGTACAGATGCTAAATCTTCCCACACTGTGTCATTTGACATAATACGTTTTCACTGGTTGAGTTTTGTCATTGGTTCCCTTCAGATGTTGGCACTCCAGATATAAACCCCCTTATTAGTATGGGTAATGTGACAAGGGCAGACTCTGATCCGATTAAGACCAAAATCCATTTTCTCCTACAATTTTGGTTTGGAACCTATTCCATAAGTTGGGCATACTTTTTCAGAATTGAACAACAAATCCAAAGTAATTGATTTATGAAAGTATTAATGATATATTACTATATATTGTTTAGATTTCCACTATGGGGCATGCGCAGGTGAATCTAAAACTGTTTTCACTTTCTCAAATGGCCTAAGTGTTGTGAAGTTATATGCGAATAAACAATGTGTGTGCAATTCAAATGTACAATTTGTCTGTGTATGGGAGCATTACGTGTTGAGCTCCATTAAGTGTTAATTATTGACTTCCACAGAATTGGCTTCTCACTCTTGGGATCAAAGCCATCCATTAGACATGTACAGATGGAACTTTATTGGGGATGTCATGTCAAAGATCGAAGGCTGGCAATGATTTTGTTTTTTTATCTATTGAATTTCAGTGGCATGAGCATGGATCGATCTAGCGTTAATAAGGGCACACTGTAGGTTGCTTGAGGTCTGGGATGAGGAGGGGGTGGTGTTGTGTGGTGCCGGTGAGGCAGGGTTGGGGCGCGCCAGGACTGGTGTGGGTACGTATGGTTTGGCCGTGAGAGTGGACGTTTCTGTGGTTTTGCGTGAGTTGGGTGATGCTTGGTAGGTGATGTTCGGGTGTCTGGAACGGAGTCCCAGGGGTTGGTTCCTGATGTTGGTGGGTCTGGGGTATGATGTTATGGTGGGTGGAGGATCAGAGGCTGTGATGTTGCTATTAGTGAAGAAGGAGGGTAGAAAGTAGTTGGGGCGAATGTTAGAGGGGTAGGTGGGGAGGGTGGCTGGTGAGCTGGTTGCTTGAGGGAGACACATGGTGAGCAAAGAAAGGGGGCTGTGTTCGGTTGGCAATGCAGCCGGAAGCTAGGAGCGGCAGTCAAGAGGGGTGCAGCTAGGTGCAGAGGGCAGCAATCAGAGGCAGTATAGGCAGTATAATACAGCAAACAATGGCATTCACAGAGGGGTGCAGCTAGGTGCAGAGGGCACATTGGACGCCAATTGCAGCCACTCATTGTTTGATACCTTTGAAAGACACTTTTGACCATTTGTGCACTTTTGAAGGCACCCAATCTTCCATTACAACATTTAGTATTATTTTTAAGGCACCTTCCATGGTATACTATGTAAATAAATGACAGTATGCATATGCTAAACTTTCTGTTTATGAATGATTTCAATTGGCTTACATATTACACAATTAAAAAACAATGAACAATACATTATGCTTACTAAAATTGGGTTTCATTTACATATAATATCCTTTGTTCAGGAATGCACCATTAGGGAAATGGGCTCATGGGAAATGTCCTACACAGGTTTGTTACACATTGTCAGGTCAGTCTACAGCTTTCAAAGTTTTTGGACCCTCAGTTCTTCTAAGACTGGGCTGCTAGTTGCTGTATACATTGTTGCCTTGATCCCAAAATTACCCTTCTTCAATCCCTTCAAAATAATCACAGAGCTTCCGCAAGATGTCAAACAGTGACTTTCTAGAATCTGGCCTGATGGACAGATTTTAGGAGGTCACACTAGTTGTTGTGTAGAGTGGAACTCTGAGAGGTTAGCCAAACCCAATAAAGGAACACTTGGTAAGTGGTCAAGGCTTAGTGTCAGGAGAAAGTGAGTGGGGTCAGGGTTCCACAAGGAGTCCACACAGTGGAGCACACAATAATTTAATTTAGAAAGGTAAGTACAAACATACTATATTTATTATAGGCCCAAAGCATACACTAAGAAATTAAATAAACAGGTAGTAATATCACAAAATACTCAATTATCAAACATATATCCAGTTGCCTTCAGGTTTGTAGAAATGCATTTAATATATTGGACAACTAAAAGAAAGTAAGTAGTGATGCAGTAAAATAAAACCAGTTCACAAGAATGATTCCCTAACTTTAGAAATTCAATCCCTATGATGTTTGTGCCTTGTGCCCAAAAGTCACGAAGCTTCTTCTTAGGAGAGAGGATGGATGTAGGAAAAGTTCTTGTGGTGGTGAAATGTTCCAGAAGATATTCAACAACATCACAGGTCAGTAACATTTTATTTCTATCTTTTAGATACAAGATTTTAGATCTGACGATCAAAAAGCAATGGAATACAAAAACCAGACTGTATCCTAGGTTTATTAAAAGGAGAACAGGGGGACGTGAATGTATTGAAATTACTTACCCCCCAGACTCCGATTTTCCTAGATGACTATGAGCCTCATTACGAGTTTGCCCATGTGGATACAACGGTACTGGTAAGCTTACTGGTACGGTTGTATCTGGAACGGCAAACTCTGAGTTGTGCTCGCAGGTGCCTTTCATTCCGCCAGGTCTGACCTGGCGGAATGAAAGGCACCCGCGAGCACAGCTTGCCTGTAGCACTGGCACAGAAATGAACCGTGCCGGTGCTATGGGCATCCCCATTCCCATTGAGCCCCATGGGGCTCAAATTTAAATGGGGATCACCCATTTCCGGCACCCGCAAAAGGGCAATTACTGGGTCCAGCAGAGCCGGAATATCCCGGTAATTTCCCATTCGCGGGTGCCGACTTTCTTGCAAGTTCGGAGGTAGACTTTCTGGTTTTATCGGCAAGGCTACCTCCAACCTTGTAATGAGGCCCCATGTAGGCCATTTGGGGGGGTGGGGTCACTTGAGGTAGGTTTTCACACTTTTATTTCTGTTGCAGGATGTCTGCATGTTACGGGTCCAAGGATTTTTCCGGTGGGCTGCTGGTGCAGAATGCAAACCCTGGCGGACTTCCACTGATAGTTACCGCACAGCAACGATGGCAGGTGTCTCACCAGTCACAGTTAAAGAAGATCTTCTAGAGCAGGATACCTTGAAGCTGGGAAGCTGAGACTTAGCAGCAAGGTGACTTGTGGCATGATATGGCAGTCACCAAAGTTCCAGTGAAGACAACAGAACAACAATGGTTCTACCAAGGAAGCCCACTGGAGAGTTGGTCAGTCCACCAAGTGGTCCAGGGACACTTTCAAAGGGTCAGGAGAGCTGGATCCTTGATAATAGAACGAGACTGGTTGGTCCCACCAGTTCATGGTTTGAAGCACCACTCAGCATCTGCGCAGATCAGGTAGCCCAGCTGGGCCTCACCAGGCCTAATGCAGGAAGTGGATGCAGGGTCTCTTCCGCAGTCATCCACGGATCTTCAGTCAGCTGCTCTTCTACACAAGATACTTGGCCCAAAAACTGATCTGAAGAAATGGCTTCAGGAGTGCTCTTCTTGTCCCAAATCGTGGCTGAAAGCTAGTCCTAGCCCACCAATGGCAAGGATCTGCACCATTAAAACAGCCATCAGTGACCCAATCAGGAACCACTGTGGGTTGCACTCATTCCCCACACCTAGACTTTCAGGTGCCCCAGATGTGTAGTGGGACCAGACAGTCCCGCCCAACATCCTGGGTCCACACACACCAGGCCTGCAGTAGCCCACAAACGCATCTGCTTTCCTGGGCAAATGCAAGACCGTATAAGAGATTTCTTGACTCGAGAAGGCAGGAAGAAGGCCAAACAACGATATAACCAAAGAACAAGCGGAAAATCTCATGGCCTGGACATTTTAGGGCACTAGCCATGTTTAGTAGCCAGATGTAGTGAACGTGATTGCACACAATAAAAGTAATGCAAAAATGGTAAGAAGCTATCTGCTGCCACCTGCTTGTTTTTAGGCACATATAAAAGCAACCAAAAATCCCAAGTGTAAAATATTCCCATTGCATTGTCAGATGATGTGTGCACTGTCAAAAAGTTACCAAAAAGGTAAAAGGACACAAGGCCAACAGATTCCCAGTGCTGATACTATCAAAGACTGATCAGTTTCCCCATAACAAAATGAGCAAAAGGCCAAGGGAGTGAATCTGAAGTCTTCAATTCCCTGTAAAAGGTGTGAGGGCCCATAGAATATGGAGGGCATGTTGCCTAAGGAGAACTCATTTCTAACACCAGTCTAGTGTAGATCATCCATTTGTAATATATACAGCTATAAGAACATGATCCAAGATCAGAAATTCGGTCAGAGGAGGTAGAGAATTTCAGTTCTCGAAAGAATCTGATCAGTCTTTGTTCCCCATTTTCATGGATAAAGGTTTCAGAGCTCAAAGGATGACTTGGGAGCATCAAGCTGTTCTGGCATTGTCTGCCATATGACACCTAATTCCTTCTGTCAACCATGAGTTTCAAACAAAGAATGGTATGATTAGTTTAAATTCAAGTGAGATATTAACCTCCCTGCATATCCTCTGCTTGAAATATTTGGGTTTCTTTAAGAATCAAGTAACACGTTGTTCACAAAGGAATTGATTTTCTTTAAATACACAAAGGAAAAAAAGTACTAAGATTACACTTCACTTTTTAAGTATGTATTTAGACTTCCAAAATCCTCTGTAAGATTTTTGTTCATGAATCATTTTCCAGTATGGAATTTCATCAACGAGCAGGACCTCTTTGTGACTTTGTCTAAAGTTAAACAATTATGTAGATTCAAGCATGCAAGCCAGGGGTCTACACAGTTTACCTTTATCATTACTCATACCCTGTATCTGATTTAGGTGTGCAGGCCAAACTGTAAAAGTACACTCATTTTTATTAATTTGGGGGAGCTCTTTCACAAGAACACAACAGAGCACCAGTCCATCCTGATCACAAGTCTTTCGTTCTCATCATGAGTATTATATACACCATAAAAAAGTACTTTGAACTGGTAGCCTGTCTCACTGACACTGCAGTTAACATCTCAAACCATGTGATTGTATTGCAGTCAGGGTACATATATAAAGCCAACAACAACCATACATGAAAAGTACACCTGTCACATCACAGTGTTTTGGGGCTTACTTTCCCAGCATCCATGAGTGTTTGAGGAATCCTACAGCTGATATTAAAGGTTCTGAGGAATGTCTTCTATACCTGATAACTATTAGGCCATCAGCTGCACTTTCCCTGTAATTAACAAGGAGTTCATTAATATCTTTTGATCTTAAGGGAGTTTTTGAGAATAGTCTGTTGTCAAATCTAGGCCTAGAGGTTATCAAGCCTTTGCTGTCCTTGTTGGAGGTGTATATGTCCACCATTGCCCTTCCACCTTCATCCTTCTATTCTCTATAAGCACACTCTTTCGATTATCTTTACTCCCTGTCCATCTTCACCTTTCTCTTATTGGTTACCTCATTGAAGGAGCAGGAACGCACCCTTCTTGGACAGAGCAAATGGTCCTGACCCCATTCTCATGCCCTTCGAGAGCTTTATCCACTATTGTTTCCTCACTTTGAGTCACATATAGGAATGCACCTTCTGGGGACAATGTGTGATCGAAACTGCCCCTACTCCCAATTATATTTCATCTATCCGTCTTCCCTCCTCTCACCCCAATTGCAAGAATCAGGAATACAGCCTCTAGGCTTAGCTTCAATAGATCTTAGAAACCCACCTTATGATGTCTGGCAGTGGCACTCTCCTACATTTGAGGTCCCAACTACACTAATATCAAAGGGTTTCTTTTTCATTTTGGCTGATGACCAATGGGCAAAAACATCTTCTCTCCTGCTGCTCTCCAGTGGTCATCTAGGTGTGGATGAGGCTGGTCAGGGCGGGTTTTATACATTTATGAATCTTAGTTGGTCACATGAAGTTCTAAACTACACGGGTAAGATTGCCACTTTCCAAGCACATCCAAACATGGACATAATAGTCTAAATGTGTACTGCCACAGAGTCTGCAACATTTATGTCCCCCAGATGAGCATTGGAAGCCATGTAAGAACATAAATATGAGTTCATAGCTGGGCAATCATAACGTAAAGCAGGAATGGTAAGAAAAAAAAGCAACTTTCAACAACACCTGCAGACAATTAAAAACCCTTCTCTCCCTCCATCAACAGTGCTGCGTTACTTTATAAAATGCCAAGCCCAGTTCTGGCACAATAATTTGTGTAAAGTGCTCCTTTGCTCTTCAGCTAGGTTGGCGCTGTAAGCAATAATATAATAATAAGTAATACATTTACTAGGGTATTTAGGAAGGAAAAAGAAGCAGGATACATGCAATAGATGAATGCGATTATTTCTCAACATCTATTGGATCATTTGCTAGACAGGTTGAACTATTGCCGGCAATAATGAAGAGAGGGCTTGTTTTTAAGTGAGCATGCCTGGCCAAAATGGGTTAAAGATAATGAAAGGAGAGGTACTCTCAGGAGTTTTTTCAGGCGAATAGACAAGGCATGTATTTTTGCGCATATATCGATCAATTACATTTTTTCTTTCAATGCATATTACCTTAGAGTCTCAGACATTTACACATGCATACCACACAGGCCCAGAAATGGTATCTTGCAATAAACTAATCAGTTGATCAATCACCCTAAGGTCAAGTACCACACTGGCAATAAATCATACCGTGTGCTCCTCTGGGCGACATCTGCATGTCAGACCGCTATTCTATGCCCCTTGTCATGATGTTTGTGCACAGTGCAGCCAAACCTCTGCAGTCAGCATTGTTAGAAAATACTTCCCTAGAAGCAGCTTTTCCTCCATACTCCATGGACCTCCAAGCATTTGTTTCTGTATCCTAACCTGACTTATTATAGTGGAGCACAGCCTTCAGCTGCACTCCACTGGGCTTTCACTCATTGTTATTGGAAAATGGACACAACATTCAGGCTATCAGTACTGAGAAACTTTGCTTCTCGTAGTCTTTCGACCTTGTTGCCATTTGTTGGTAACACTTGATCATTGCGCAAATTACCTAACAGTATCGGAATGCCACCCAATGCAATTACCATTACAGCCACTTGGTCCGGCAGTATTATCGCTGGATTATAAGTGGTGGTGTAAGTCCCAATTTTATTTAGTGCATAGGACTCAATGGGGATTTTTTTCGGTGCAATTACCATGGCAGTAATTATGCTGTGATAATTGCAATGAAAATGGGTGGAAAATTGGCACATTCACCTCCAGCTACAAGCTGGAGGTGAATCGTCCAACCTTCCCCCAAACTCGGGATTGGACGGCGCGGTAATGCAGCAGTAACACTATTACCATCAAATTTTTACTGCACCGCCCAACTTGTGATGAGACGCTTTGTATTTGTGGCCCTAGACGCCACCCTCTAATGAATTCTTTGTGATTGTACAATGTGCCTTGCAAAAGACTGGTGACAGCAGTAGCTTTTTCCTATATGTGTGTAACTTTTTACTGAGCCTCACCACATTTACCACGTTTGGTCCATGACTGTGGCTAGTGTCCACTGTTCTCAAATGGCTACCCCCACTCTAGGGGAAAGATAGCCTTACTACCTCATGGGGTACCCAACTCTCATCTAAAAAAGGAAAACTATACTCAGTGCACCATACTCTACCGTCCTCAAGGTAGAACTAGAGGCAGGTTCTGAAATAATGGTCCTTCACACTAATGTTGTTGTATTCGGTATCAAAAAATATGAATTGTATTCAACAGTTTTACCACACCCTTTTAATAATACATTTGATCATGTATAAAGATTCATCAATACAGTGCACACATAGGATCAACAATTCTTTATTGTACATTCATTAGTGTCACACATGTATTTATATGACCAAGATTGCACTATTTTCATTATTGGAACATGAGCAAAGATCAAACTATCAGACTTTTCTATGCTCATGTAATATCCCTACTTGTACAAGTTTCTGTCTTAAAAGGCTACAATCGGCGGACATTTGTCAGGGGCTGTGCAGTTCTATGTACATGTAGTGTGCTTGATAGTGAACCTCCCCTGAGCTTTATGGGCTATTATAATCCAACTCCCCTCATTTCCCCACATGTGACACTTGACAGTACTGAGGCGGGGTAGAGGAGACAGAGTAATGCACAGTTGTCCATATCACCCCTTTAGTACTGGGACGAGGAAGATGTCTGTGAAGTGAAGGTCAGGCATGTCCTCTTAATCAAGGTCAGGCAATTCCAATTGGAAGTGCACACATGCAACCAGTTAAAAGGTTACAGGTGTATAAAAGCAGACAGAATGTACAGCAAAGAAAGAGACAAGGAGACTTGTGGGAAGGAGACCAGCAGGAGATCCGTGTTTGGAAGAGGTGGCTGTGGTGGGACTTCTGGAATAGCCAGGACACTGGCCCGAAGTCCAGTGTGTAGGAGCAGGAGCCCCTGTGATGAGAGAGGTGCGGGAGTAGCTGTGGAAATGTCGGAGGGAGTGGGACGCTGTCCATGTCCAGTCCGAGGCAGCGGAGCACTCAGCAAGGCAAAGACAAGTGTCTGAATGAGGGTGGGGCTCATACCAGTGGGTCTGCCGACCTGCAAGGCTGGAAAAGGGAGCGGGAGGCACTGGGAAACATTGCTGCAGACTGGTAATGGTCAGAAGAGCCACTCGGCAGCCAGGGGGTGTTCCTAGCTAGTGGCAAAGTGGTAATACATTAGCGAACAAAAGTAAAACTTACAATTAAAGCCGTTAGATGCATATTGAAAACCAAACCAAATGGGAATTTACATTAAGCTTATTGAACATTTGTTAAACCATGAACTGAATGAAACTACAATTAAAGCTGCTGGATGAATATTGAAAACTGAACCAAATGGGAATATGAAATTAAGCATATTGATCATTTATTAAACAACAAACTGAATGAAACATAATCTTTGAGCACATTGCATATCTGGTAAACACTGAGCATAATGAAATCACACAATTAAGCTTATGGAATATAATTCTAAGTGAAGCTTTATGGGCAAAACAAGTGATAAAACACTGCCAACAGGAAAGTGCCCAAGTAACAACAACGTATAGGAAACTACACCAGTATGAAAGAGTGCCACAAAAGGTGGGGCAGAAGTAAGACCACCACCAAGTGAACTTTATGAACAATTGCAGTGCGGCAAGGCCAAAGACAGGCGAGAGGTGTGTGACATACTTTGGCAGGGCCAGGGGCCATCAAGGAGAAACCAAAGAGGTGTACATATTACACATAAAGCTAAGAGGACACAAGGAAAGAGATCCTGGTTGTGTGACATGTTGTGGGTGGACTGTGTGGTCCGACAACTGGATAAGGCAATCCAGGAAGAGGGTCAAGCTGACCTTAAATTGTGTTAAAATTTCTGTTTGAAAGAGTGAAATAACTATAACCGGCAGAGTTAAGGTCTTGGGGAAGGGAGCCCTGAGATGTGAGAGCACCTGTTGTCTTGGGTAAAAGCTTTGAGACCATTTTCATTTGAACTATATTGCTTGGAACATGGGGAAGGGAACCTTGATGATTGGGTGGATCTGTATTACCTTCAGTAGAAGAATGGTAATTATAAGACTTTGTGTTGAACACCATTTCCTTTGACTTTGACATGCCTATACATTTGTTAGTTTTAGTTGTGAGGGAAAACATAGGTTTTGTGCACAGACAGACTTTTTTATGCTGAACTCTCTGACTCAGACTTTCCTTAGCTTGGTTCAGGTAGGGATATTCCACTTTAGCATAGGGCAAGTTAGGCCGTTAAACATGCTGGCATTTTAGTTAATATGTATCTTTAGTTCGCATTTAAAGTCCGTTGTCTGTGTCTTACATTATGATTCCTTCACAACTCAAAACATAGAAGACACTCATTCAATGTACACGCACGCTTTCTTTCTTTAGTCACTCCTCACAAAAATAAGTTAACATGTTTTACTTTTCAATAACTGTGAGTCAGGAATTTAGTATATCCTTATGCTTTGTATTAAACAGAAATGTATACACACATCAACCTGAGACATTCAAACTGTGTATGTACATAACTATTGAAAGAACACATCATCCATCAATCGGAATTTTGACAGTCCAAGCAATAGGAAGCATGTTATAAGAAACAATCACTTTCTGATTTTTAGATACAATCATTATTATGCTTTGTGATTTTTATTCCAGATACGTTGCTTCTTGTAATAGTTATTGTCCCATGTTCTTTAATTTGAAATGAAAGTGTTCCATTGACTCACATCAAAATCCATATTTGGAAAACGTATGTGTTTTGTTATTAGCAAATGGTGTCACTTTTGTACAAAAAAGGTTTGTTCAACATCCACTACAATGGTATATTTTTCATTTCAATTCACAACGTTATCACAGGCCTGTTGGCTCTTATTTCAGGTACCGCAAATGGAGTGGCACAGTCATTTCATATTATGAAAATGATTGATCCAACGTTAATGGTATGATCCAGTGCTGTGAATAAATCCCATCTATGGAAATATGGTTTCCGTGGCACACACACATTTTTGTTGCATAACTAGAGATGAAGACGGAAGCATTTTCGTGTTTTGCCATTGGTGAGACTATCAGTATTATTTCCTGCATTTAAAGTATACATTATTGTTTTATCGATTCTGCAGATAGACAGCATGTGCCTGATTCACAGAGCATTTTTCAATTGAACTGCCCCATTATTAAAGGCTTATGTTAATCAGGCACCATGCTGTTGTGCAAGTGTTTTTCGGTTGTGGGTGTTGCAATTTTTGCGGACTATTTAAAATTGTTTTATAAAAAATGTTGTTGATAGAAAATAACTGTATTCATGTGCACTAGTATGCCAATACATGCCCACAATCAAGCTATTATTCATCGTGTATGTTTTATGCCATACTCAAAATTACATTGCTATATTAAAAATACATACCATTCTACTTACATAAAAATCAGGGTGTCCATTATGGATATCTAATGGTGTGGCTTCTCTTTCTCAAGCACATGTCAAATGATAATTTTATTACTTTCTATGTGGTAGTTTAATAACACATTATTCATTCTTTGGTCACTTTCATAAGGCTATGTTATCAGAATGTGTACTCCCAGGGTGTTAACCCAGGGTCAGAATGCAGCATAAACACAATGTGATAAAGCCACCGACCAAAACGGGTTTCTTCCAAATTGGGCTTTACCAAAGAAAACTAAATCAAAGCCAAAATGTGAAATTAGTTATAATGCAAAAAGTTAATAAGTAATGATCATCCAATGACACAAGTTACATTTATTCTTAAATTGTATTAATTATGTTCAATTGGTTGTGTCTATCAATCAGTAAGTCTTTATTCAAATAAACAAGATTAAATGCAGGAGTGTCTGAGTGTTCTTGTGGTTTTCATTGTGGTCGGAGACTGTTAAATTGCTCCGTGTTTATCAAACGTTTTCCTATTGAAAAATGGTTCCCAATGTTTTTTAATCCAATAAACTTCACACAAACACACGCACACACATTTTTATAAAAACAAACACATGTTAAGCTTCTAACATTGCAAAAATCATAGTGCTGGAAAAAGAAATGTATGGATAAAGTGTGATGTATTAAAAGATGGAGTTATGGAGGTACATTATTATTTAAGAAGTGCCATTTGCAACCCTTGGGATAGAGAGGGACAGAGGGATATGGGGGCCAAGGAAGGAACAGTGAGTGAACAAGAAAGGGCATGCGTTAGGCCAAACAGTAGATTAACACATGCACATTTAGGTAACATACATATGGCTCTAAATCATCTAGTATAGACTGAAAGAGGTACATTGTTACCAACACAAAGACATATGGTCAGACGCGCCCATTGGGATAGAGAGAGGGGAAGGGTTATGGATAGGTAGGGAGACAGAGGGAGGGAGAGTAAGGAAGTGTAAACGAGGTAGGAATAGGTAGGGTGAGAGTAAGATATAGGCAAAACAGTACAGTAAAACATGCTCATTTAGGTAGCAGAAAAGTGGCTCTATACAATTTGAGTCTCAACTGATAGAGGTACATTGTTACAAACAGAGAGACGTGCAGTCAGACATATCACTTGAGACAGACAATGAGAGGGAAAGGGAGAGAGAGGGAGGGAGAAGAAGAGGGAGGGAGTGAGAGACCGAGGGAGTGAGGAAGATGGCGGGAGGCAGCGGGAGGAAGAGAAAGGGACAGGGAGTGTGGGAGATAGAGAGAGAGGGTGCAGGAGGCATTGTGGTGGGAGTCAATGAGGTAGGGATGGGCAGGGGTTGAGTAATGGATAGGCCTAACAATAGACTAAGACAAGCACATTTATGTAACAGGCATATGGGTCTATAACCTTTGAGTCTAAAATGATAGCGCTACAAACTATCTCTCTCAAGAATCAGCAATAACTGACCAATTTTGCGTGTTCGCAAAAACAGAAATGTTTTTGTGTCCTCGCTCTCTCCAGGTATCCAAGCTGTTGCAAACTCCAAATGGTTGCAGATTACTAGGTGGGAAATGCTGCAGATTGCAAAAAAGACTAAGCATGGCCTCAACTCGATCGTGGATGAGTTATGGCCATTCGGTTGATGACATTACAGAATAGGTACATTTGAGACCTCCTCACGGCCATGCAGGGGGGCATCTGTAAGAAGATAGAAATTCCTGTTGTATCTACGTGGCTCTCAATGACTCAACAATGGGTCCCTGACCAACGCTATAGGGGCCCTGCACAATTTGCGTATTGCCATGGAACATGAAGGGGTGTGAGAGAAGATGATTGACTGAATTCATTGCTTTCGTGATATTTGTAGTTAAGCTTTGACACACTTTAGAAAGCACCACAAAGCCTTACACGATGAAAGACGAAGTCACAATGTAATGTGGCATATTATAGCTAGAGGTTGGAGCTAGGGCATGTGTTGTACGTTTTGGAGCTAGTAGTAATGATGGTATTGCGTTTGGGAAACCACAGGTAGATCGCAGAAAATGTTCGATTAAAGCTTTTGGTAGCACTGAAATGGTAGCGGAATTGTCCAGCAGAATGATAGGGCAAGCGTCATGTTGTAATAACATGAGGGCCATGTGCCGCATGAGCAAGAGTTTTGCCATCTTGGAGCAGGCTACGTTAGGAACTGTAGCCTCTGGTAGTTAGACTATTGGGCCATTGTGTGGTGCGGTTGCTCTGTTTTTTTAATTAGGATTTATGTACTTTTCCCATAGCGAATGAGCAGACTGCCAGTGTTGAGAAAGAAGATGGGAGACAGGCAAAGCAGATAGCAAGCTAATTGTGTCAGGTTGAGCAGTGTACAGGAGTTGGGAACAGAATGCTGGTCTTAGACGATTAGATGAAAGCTGCAGCTTAGAATGACACATTCTTTGAGAGCAGGGCTTATTATCGGGCATTGCCAAGTGGTCGAGCTAGATTTGGAGCAATAGTGCCCCCATTGACACGTGGGTGGTCCATTTGAACTACATGTATCTGACCACTTAGAACAAATAAATATGAGAAATTAATCTCCCTCCAAGAATGGTGCCTCTAATGTGTTTTTTATAAAGCACCTGATCCCAGAGCAAGATAGAGCAGTAGACCTGCTAGGTATTCAGCATGTTCTCAGATGAAAGATGTAATACCAAAGGAATACAGCTGCAAAGTCAGAGAAACCATTTAGGAGTGCCAAATTGTCTGGTTTCACAAGGAAGCCATTTTATTACCAGGGGCAGTTGAACTCATCATTCACACTAGCTCCCTGATTGGGTCCTCTCGGGGGTATGAGTTGTTCAAAGTTGTCTTGACCAATAAAAAGAGTACATTATTGTAACAATTTACCTAAGAATAATGAGCCAATCACATCACAGTGATCTCTGCTGACTGCTCAAATAGGTTATCTTGTAAGGGGTTGTATTTAGATATGCACGACCAATGGGGAAATGAACTATAGGGGACATTTAGATTTTTATATAGGTGTTAGCCAATGGGGAAAGTGGGGTTATGCTATATTTGATATTTGTGTTTATTCTAATGTGCGGTGTGCCATTATAAAAAATGTAACTTGGAATAGGCAGTCGAGCGTGATCTCAGTTTTCAGTTATATGGAACTGACTGACATTCCCAGCCATATTTGCACGTAATAAAACTTTGTTTTTCTTGCAAGCCATGCATTCATTATTGACCCTCATTGGAGTGATTTTTTATCGATCAGTCTTTCGGTCTGCCCTACATGGGCCAGAGGAACTGTATGTGTATCAGAAGCACTGTGTCCAAAGGCTGTTGTTCATATCATGGTTCATGAGAATGTAAAGGAAGAGCCAAGTACCTCTACCGGATGTACCACCCCCATTCTGCCTATATGTTGGCAGTCAGAAATTGCAACATGAGCAAAGCCAATAATGGTACCTATACCGTGAAGAGTCCTTGAAACAAGGTATTCATTGAGAAAACCCTATATGTATCCACAAAGAAATGACAGTCTTCTGAAGGAAGTTCCAGAAGAAGTATGAAGATGAATGAAAGAGAAGACTGGTGATCTCACATGAAGCAGAAATGATGCACTCAGAAGGGATGCCAATGAAGAAAGAATATAGACCTTATAGAAGCTGATGGTGAAGTACAGAATTGAGCAACATTTCATGGGTGGAATGAAATGTGCATGTGCGAAGGAGCACTGAAGAAAATACAAAGCTATTTCATAAATGTACAGTTGCAGTAACGCAGGTAGACAACGTAATCATAAGGCTGGCTATCTGGCTATACGTAGTGAATAGACTGCAGGTGGTGCCGCCAGTATATATGTATGTGTGTGCATAGAATCTGGACGTTCCACAACGCATTTTATCAAACTTGGACCCTGTGAATATAAGGGCTTAAAGTGTGGCGCAGCAGAATAAAACAGCTGACGGTGAAGGAAGACTCAAGAAGGCTTGACTGGCACAGTGTCAAGAGTCAGGGCTGCCAAGAGCCTGGTTATCTACTCTAGGAGATACAATGAAAGGGAGAAGAGAGCCGAGCTCCTGTTTAAAGTGTAATGGAAAAACACTAGAAGTGCCAGGTTTTCTTCATTTAATAGTATTAAATCCAACGAAGGAGCTCAAAACATGGTTTCTAGTCACGTGGTCAGATGAAAATAGACTTTGGGCGAGTTACACTGAGACCAGAAGAAAAGGCCATGCTGTCACTTCCTTTTATTCTCAGGCTCAGTGAGACTTCGCAAGGCCGAGTTCAAATGCATTAATTGAATGCCAGACTACAGGAGTGATGATGGATGTTGGGCTAATTGGGTGGGGAGGCATGACAAGGCCAATCCCCCAGCACCTGGGATACCAACTTGCATGCTGCTAGTGAGTGGAATATTCCAGAAGGGTACAAGCATGCCAACCAATTGTAGAGGTCCATGTAGTAAGGAGCCATATAGTTTGAGAAGCCAATAGAACGTTGTGTATTTTCATGACACGGAAGATGACTGGCACTTGAGGTGGGCTTAGTTGTCCAACTGCCCTTAGAGATTCAATCACGATACCCGCCATTTCAGTCATTGTTGTGTGACTCTTTAAGCTTTAGAGAGATAGAGTGCCCACAAGTAAATATCGATGATTGCAGGAAAAGAAACTAATAATATTGAGGCTAGCCCACAAGTGAGGGACGTGTTAACCAAGATAAATGTTAAAGGAAAAGAATACGATGAGAGGAATGTCTTTAAAACTGAAGGATTTTCATGCTGGGTAAGATGGGTCAAGGGCACAAAATGACACACCTGGTTGGCCCTGGTGTACTTTATATCAGGTTACTTCATGAATAGCAATGGTTATCCACCTTCAAATTGTGCCTCTTTTGTTACCCATCAAAAGTTCCAATGTAATTATAATCCACCAAAGTATACATCATTATTTCCAAAACCACAGCTCAGTAAGCTCTAACATTGCAGATTGGGCCTCATTATGAGTTTGGTGGTGATTTGGCTGTTACTGCCACTTGATTCTGCAGGTTTACCACGTGATTACAAGTGTTGGTACGGGGGTGTTAATTCCCCCTTTTTGGAGTCCATGGTTCTCCATAGGGACGTTGGTGGATTTAACGTGAGTGGTAATTCAACCCAGCAGTAATTCTGGCAATTATTTACCTTTAAGCAGCAGATTAACTCCAGCATGATCCTGGAGGAAAATCCTCCAATTGAAGGTCAAACTGTAGTTCAGCAGTGCAGTAAAAATGGTGGTAATTCTGTTACTGCCAAATTTTTGACAGTAATAGAATTACTACCTGCTGTTCCCGCCCCACCAAACGTGCAATGAGTTCCATTTGTCTGTTACTTCATGGTTTTGTTGTTTTGATGGTTGCACATAATAAGTGAAGTCAATCTCATTATAGATCACAGTTCATAATGGGCTGAAATGATGGGTCTCAGTATCCCTTTCCTCAGGGTGGTCAGAGCATTTGGTGCTGCACCACACCCATCCCTATGTTGTGAGTGTGGGCGTGTGCATGCTACTGGGTGGTGTTCCGAGTATGCTGCCATGCTTCGGTGTTGGTTGTTCAGAAAGATTTTGTGTAGTGATTGCCATGTTATCTGTTCTGACTGCTGCTATGAACCAAAGACACTACAGACAGCATTTTTACTTCTGCCCCTCTTAACTAAAATATTACTGGGTTCATGCAATTACATCAGAACTTTTGTTACTGCCCTAAGACAAGTGCGTTGCCTTTTTAGTAGTAAATAATGAATGTATTAGTTAGCCATATTGTAGAATGCATCTCTTTGGACTTCAGTAGTGAGGACATATAAATAACAGGTATTCAACTGATTCAGTGTACTTGGCGAGTTTCATTTGGTGAAATTGCGGATTGGCGAGTTGAATACTTACTTGGTTTTTAATTGAGCTGGACTACTCTGCATCAATATTATGATGTTTGATTTCCTTTTTTTTTAAGATGTTATCGAAAAAGGGGTCTTTGCTCGCTGTGTGTGGGTTTGGTTGGAAATGTGATTTTTAACATAGTTTCTGGATGTGATATACGTTTAAAACTGTAATTCTTTCCCAAAACCCAAATGTATCAATCACAATGGGTGTAAAGTGGGCATGTTTAAATAGGTGCATGACGCAACACGAGACTTGGTTCCCATGCCCTATTTGTATTTGCTATATCCATTTAAAAATACATTTATTTGCCGAGTTATGTATCGAATTAGGCATAGCTCGAACAACCATCCTTTAATTTGCTTTTATGAGCCTTATCCAATTAATTTATTTTCCTTTATAATGTGTCGCCGGCAGCCTATTTATTGTGAAATGCCATGCCAATGTAAACTAAGCCGTCCTCTAAACGCTAATAGGTCTAAGAAAGTCAACAAGGTTTTCTTGCTTTTGGATAGGGGGATATTGCCTGCGTTGGCAATTAAGAGCTCTATTGCTCTATTAAGTTTTTGCAGGACAGACCGGGTTTCTTTTGAAAACAAAAAATATTGTCGTGCACCAAAATAGCAGGCCCGGTTGATTGTTATTTCCTGTCCATTTCTTCGACTCCATTGTTCTTGCACGGGCCGATGGAGTGATACAGCAGAATTCCTGCTACAATGAGCAGACATGCAATCAGGTGCTGTATACGAAGTGCAGCTGCGTATCTTTCAGAGAGTAGCACTTCAGTTAGATTAGGCGGAACACATGTATTCTCCTTTTCTGTAATAACCTGCATCTCGATAAAACTCGAATTACCAGTGGGGAGTGCAGAGCAGCTGCTGCACGCTTGTTAGGGTGTGTGTCATGTCGCCATCCACACAACGAAGGCGAGGGTGATGAATCAAAAAATCAACAGCAATCAATGTTACTCACCAGTAAGTGCCCCGCTCATCATCTGAACATGGAAATGTTTAAATTAAACAATGAAATCAATCGAAGTAGAAAGTGTTCCAAAAAGGTCATGTCTGCCGTAAATACGTTTACCCGATAGAAATATGCATTATTCCATAGCAGGAGAATGGAAAGGCCTACTCACAAAAGAACACATAATCAACCGACCAAAACATATTATGGGCCCTTAAAAAACATATTGTAACGCCCTCGCAAGCTAAAAGCGAAGAGTTCTCTGGCAAATATGACTGTAGATCAACGATATTTTGGAATTATTTACTGAAGAAATGCAAACAGCTTTACGATGCAAGCGAACACAATAACTGCAATAGTACGTTCTGCATAACTAACCTGTTGCAATTCCAACTTCGGAATTAATGTCCTCTGATGGCATCGGTAGCAACTGAATCCATGAGACTTTTTACAATGAAGCAGATATATGAGCACCTTTTGAAAAGCGCAAAGCCAATGGTAAGCAACGGGCCGCTTCCAGCGATTGAAAAAACAATATACAATATACAATATATGTATAACTGTCTTTCATCATAGATAAACTATAACATAGCGTTACCATATCACCTCTGCACCCCAAGCCCACTGTGCTTAGTAAAATTAATGTGTGATGTTTGCTAATTTCTAGTTCCTTTTTCTAGTAAGCATTTATTTAATTATTTATTTATTTATTTATTGTTCGCTTGTTAGGTGCGTATTTTTTAATTTTTTATTTTTTATTTGGGATTACATGGTTTACAACTTAGAAAACCTTTCGTCAATACACCAAAAAGAAAGAGAATGGATAACATTTATAAAAGAGAAATGTCCAAGCAGTAAACAGCGCATATGTTCAAATAACCATGCCATAAAATACTTTTTTGCACTGTCAAACCAGACCAAATCAATTCGAATCAGTTCTTGAGTCGGCTGATTTGGATAGATCAGCTTTCAACTCAAAACTTTTTCTAACCTTCCAAGAATGAGTAGCAAGAGTTTTGACAGTGCCAGTGTGATATGCGTTTTTTCCCCTTCAATTAAAATGTTCCACCGATCTTCAGCGCTTTTAGTGGCGTGTTGTCTAAATATTTCTCCCATCTCTTGCTCTCTTTCTGCTCTTAATTCGGGACATCTCAATGTTAAGTGTTGAATGGATTCTACTTCGTTGTCTTTTTGACAAAGTCTACAGTTCGGTTTATTGATCGATCCTTTCCTTACACACAAATGCAAATTTGATGGGAGAATGTTCAGGTGAAAAAGCATAAATTGTGTTCTTAGAAAATGATTCGAAAAAATGTGAATGTATTTTGATAACACATTCAATTTACGCGCCCCAAACCAAAACTCCTCTTGATGTTTGCAGTCATAAATTGATTCATGCGTCTCGATTCAGTCATCACGATATAGCTTTCTTTTTATCCTACCTGGATCACGAAACAATGACTCTTCCGACTCGGTAATGTTCATGGGCATGGTTAGGGCAGATAGTTTTCCACTCTAATAAGATTTCTCTCTGGAGTCATGAAATCCTTTCTTTAGCATTGTGAATCCACTATTTGGAGTTTCCTTGAAGCATTCAACAATGGATGTAATCGAAGATAGTTCCAATTCTCTCCTAATTATTGCAATTGGGGTACTTTTTGGCAAGCATAATACTGATTTCCAGAAGATGCTCTCTACTCGAGGCCATATCTCTTCAGGAAGCATAAAAGATGTTTCTGCTCCATATGTCAGCGTTGGAACCACTTCTGCGCGATAAAATGTGACTAAAGGAATTAATGAGTAGCAGCAGTATCTTTTAAATAGCCCCTTTCCTAGTGCTGCCAAATTCCTCGCTTTTTTCAGAGCACATCTGATCTAGGCGCTTCAGACCTGCCGGTGTTCACGCATACCCCAAAATATGTGAATTCCTTTACAACTTAAATGTGTTGACCTTTCAAAACCAAGAGTATATTTGTTTTTTCCCTCCCCATTCATCTGAGCTGAAGACCATAATCCTCGATTTTGCCAGATTTAATGTTCATTTATTGAGGTTAAGATAGTTTTGCAGACTGTCAAGTTGACGTTGTAGACCTATCTGTGTCTGATCGATAAGAACTATATAGTCAGCGTAAAGTAGTCTACCAATTGGTATATGAGTGATCTTTGGAGGGAAAGAGTGGATCTGAGATAAAGATTCATCAATATCTGAAAGAAACTTTTTTTTAAAGTTCTGGCCCCAAAGGGCAACCTTGTTTGAGTCCTAAATTAGTCACAATTGACTCTGTCAAAAGTACCTGTCGGTCTACTCGGATCTTAATTGTCATCTCCTCATGAGGGTCGTTGATGTTATTTAGTTTAGTATCAGTTATTGAGACTGCCATTTCTCCAACTTGGACCATAATAATGGTCTTCTGATTGAATCGAAGGCTTTTGAAAGGTCTATGAAAGCCACATAGATTTCACGGCCCTTATTCAGTAGCACTTTTGCTTTCAGCAGGTTTATTATAAAGATGTAGAGTTCCGGCCTATATCTTTTACAAACCCGCTTTCCAGGGGTCGTAGTGGTTTGGATCAATTTGCCATTTTGAAAAGTTTCAACAATATTGTTCCAAAAATGTTCCCTGCCACATCCAATAACGCAATCAGACGGTAGTTGTCCAGGTCAGTTCTTAGGACCTTTTTAAAGATCGGGACAACTACTGCCGATTTCCAGGAGGCAGGTACACTTGAGAATTTTAAGACACCCTTATATAGATGATGAAGGAGCGTCTCCCAAAGTAGTGGATTTTTTTTCAATTCCATATTGAACAACCCGTAGGGGACAGGGGCCCTTGACCTCTTCAGTCTCTTAATAATTTCTTCTATTGTTGAACTATCTATGTCAAGTTGGAACGAATTATGATTATCATCATGGGACGCTGTTGTTAACCTATTAACTTTGGTGGGTTCCTCTTCTTTCGTTTCTTGCAGTTTGGCAAAATAATTTTGCCAAGTAGTTGCTGAGATGGGTGTGGATTCTTGTGCTTCTTGCGGAGCCTCCAGTTGGTTGATACTGGATCATATGGCTGCCACATTTTTATCTTGAATATTAGTTAGAATTGCTTGGGTATCCAGATCTATCAGGTGTTTTCTGTGCAACTTCAGCCAGTTGTGATATTTTTGTTTTAGCTGTGTATTCCTCTTGATGTATCCTCTTTATTAGAGCGCTTCCATCGAGCAATGTTTCTTTTTTAGAGGTTTTTTCTTTTCCACAATCTGCTTATCATAGGCATGGCGGAATGACATAATTAGCTTTCCAAGCTCTCCTTGGTGGTTAAATGTGAATTTCTGGAGCAGAGGGACATCATTTATCTGTTGCTGTTCCTCTGATCTCTGTATATCGTCAATCAAACCAACCAAGTTTGTAGCCAATTCTAGTAACTTTTTTGGTTTAATATTCAATCTATTCTGACTGGATTTGTTTGGAATTGTTGTTCATGTCGTTGGTGAAGCCCATGCTTCGATGCATAGCACACCAGCTTCAGTTGGTTATGATCACTCTCTCCGGGGATCTTTACTTCCATAGATTTTAGTAATCCAGATATATCGGATGACACACAAATATAATCTAGAATGGAGTCATTAGATCTTTCCCTCCATGTAGGTTTACCCGCGATGTCACCTACAATATCTCCACTTAAAATGAGGCAATCTCTAGATTTCAGCATTTTCCGCCACAGTACACCCCTTTTTTGTTTATTGGTCGCAAACAGGGGGACTTCGTTAATAGGCTCATTTGACTTAAGTCACCTACTATAATTAGTAAAGGGTCGTTCCACTTTGTGCGTTCCTCGTCCAACATAGATGCAACATCCTCCACCAAGTTGTTGTTTCTTCGGTCAGTTGAGTTACAATATAGGTTAAAGAAAATTAGAATTTGCTGATTACCATGTACAGATGGTGTTAAGTTAATTGCGGCCAATTGTATAAATGGTGTCAGTGTTCGAGAATACAGTACATTCCAAAGTAGATTGTTCTTAACAGCAATTAGCAAACTGCTGCTGGGTCTACCCACGGGATTCCTGATTGCCAGATTTAACAAAATCCAATACCCTTCTATCACGGGGACTTCATCTAGCCATGTCTCCTGCAAGCAATAACATCCACTTTCTCCAATTCCGCATCTAAGTTAGTGAATAGATGAGATGAACCCCTCGTGTTCCAACTAATTAACGCCCACTCCACCTTTTCGGCCAGTGTTGGGTGCTATTGATTACAGATTGTTTCCGCCAACAAACCGGCCAACCACTTCAGTTCGCATCATCACCTTTCTGCCCTTGTTTCTGATTCAAAAGTTCTTTCACGTTAGTTTCCTCTTTTGAAGTTTCTTGGGCTTTTTTTTGTCGATCTTTATCTTTTGGCTTTTTCTTTTGTCCCTCCTTCTGCTGCATGTATAGTTTATCGACCTGAATCTGTTTTATCTCCTGCAAGTAGAAGCCCAACAGTCTTAAATGGTGGGCTTCATCCAACACATGTTTTTTAGCCAATTTGGAAACCAGATGTAAATTGACTTTGTCCATTTGCTGTTCCTCTGGAAATTCTATCACTACAGAATCTTTTCAGTTAACTAGTCTAAGTGCTGGCCCGTGATAAAATAATCTGATTACATTCGCTCAATTAAGTACTAAGCCGTCATCATTGGATAGTATTTGTTCCTGGCAGGTTAGATGCGTATACAGGAAGTAAATACTGTTTCACAGCGTCCAGAGGGCAACAGGGGGGACGAACGTACAATGACTTGTGAGTGTTCAGAACATGCAAGTGCATAAGGGAGGGGAAATGGAATAGGTGCTGGGGTGCTCATAGGTGAGCAATAGGTGAAGTGCAAGGTAAGGTAAGTGTGGGCATCCAGGGTTTGAGGGTGAGACAAGGCAAATGCTGAATATAGAAGGAAACTGGGGCAATTCGGTGTGGGAGGTCAGGGCCCCGAGAATGCATAACGGCCCTGAACACCAAACAAGCAACAGTGATATTAGCAGAGGATAGAGGGAGGGAAGGAGGAGGTAAAGAGGAAAGTCTTGAGGAGCTTCCAGAATTTAAGAAAGTCCTGCTCATGACAAAGAGGGGGTGGGAGGTGGTTCCAAAGAGGGGAGCCAGCAGAGAAAAGCGTTAAACCTGGAATATAGATTTTAAAAAAGACAATAGGCATGGGGCGTGAGGTAGTTCCTTTCATTTGCAATTTGTAATGATTTCAACACAAGGCATTGCAAATGTGTAATATGGCTAATATCACATTGAAAGGACCCAGGGTGGTTTTCTACAAAGCCCTAAAGTTCTTGCTTCACCTCCGCTGTATGGTACGCTGAGACCAGTACATTGTGCCTCAGCCCAGTGTGTTACTGTAAAAGACAATGCACTATTTACTAAGCAAAACTGTAAGTAAGCCTGTTGGGATATTAGTGGGGACAGCAGTTTTAGTGAAATGCACAGCAAAAAGTGCCTCTGGATCATATAGGCCCAAAATCTGCCAAGTCCTGTACTACAGTTGAAAGCACATGGGGGAAGAGCTACCTCTAAACATAAATATAGTTTGATTTTGCCTTTGCACTGGATATTATCACCATAATGACAAATTGGGCCTAATTTACCAAAAACTATTTCCGATTCACTAATCGAACATTGCGCTTTTTCTTCTCACTTTAGTGCACCGGTCAAGAAGGACCAGCGCAAAGAAACAAATAGGGGCGTAACCTGCAAAATCTCTATTGAAAATGGAAAATGAGGAAAAACATAGGTGTGGAGAGGGAGGTGCCCTGCAAACAACAAACACGGCCCAACAAGTGCTAAGGAAACCATATTTGCAGAAGCTATCGTGCAATTGCCCATAGCCCAAAGGAGAAGGCACATCTCCCTATATTATCGCCACACGTTATAAATTGCAAAGCACAAACCACAATGAAATCTCACATATAAAAGTGCAATGCAAATGAATTAGCCTAGATTGCCACAATGCTGCATCCTACATTGCTAGCACTGATACTATTACATGGAAGGGGGAGGATGAGGAGAAGGCCCAGCATATTACATCCCAAAACTGCTTTATTTGGGATGCCAGACTAAGATGTACATGGAAAATAATGCTTCCCTCCCCATGTCATCCTAAATCTGGTCAGAGTGTGGGGGGATTACCTGACATCACCCACCGTGTGCTCACAGGCTCTGCTGCCTCTGATCAAAGTGCTATTAGCCCTACACATCCTGGCCTCAGGATCATTCCAGCACACCACAGCCATTGTGGAGGGTATATCACAGCCCACACAATCAAGGTGCCTCTGCCAGTTCCTGCACTGCATCCTTCCATTTGTGCACAGGTAAATTCACATGCCATGTACACTGCAGGCAAGTCAGAGTGTGTGCCAGGAATTCCATGCATTTACACACCGGGTACTGCGAACCATTGACTGCACCAATCCAGCACTAACCCACCCCCGCCACCCGCGACACTGAGCACATTTTCCAAAACAGGAATCAATGTGCAGGTGATCTTTGATGCCAAGGGACACATAATGCATGCCAATGCCAATTGCCCATGATGCATGCATAACAGCTACATCTTCCACCATTTCCCCATATAACAGACCTTTGGATCGGGAACCTTTGGAAACACCTGGCTGCTGGGTGAGAATTAACTATCAAGCACACACAAGAAGTCACATGACACACATAAACACAACAAATGACAATACATGCAATTAACAACCATTGTCTCCTTTGCAGGGGACAGTGCCTTCTCACTGTCAAATTTCCTGTTGACATCCATTAGGAATCCGGCCACACCAGGTGAGGCACACTACGACACATCACACATAGCCACTAGGGACAAAGTGCAGCAGACATTCTGAGTGCTAAAATCACGCTTTTGCTCCCTTGACCACTCTGGTGGGGTATTTCCATATGCACCCCCTGTAGTATGCAAAATGATTGTGGCATGTTGTGTCATGCATATTATTGCCACATGCCGTGGAATAGCGGTAGAGGTGCAGGAAGGCTTCTGTCCTCATTCATAGGCAAAACCCATTTCCTTAGCAGGCCAATGGGCACAGGGACAGGACACACATAACATGGTAGTGCCAATTTACTTCACATGAATACCAAACCATGTACTCCTGTAATGGGGAAAATCACCAGCTGCCCACCCACCCCTTCCAAATGCATGTCTCTGATACCCTCAACATGTCGCCCATCCAATCATGAAGATGCCCACCAGGAATACCAGAAAGCAAACAAGCCAACACAAGGGTAACATACCACACCTTTCTTCATCAACCGCACTTGAACATATAAATGTGAATACATCAGCAACATTACACATGACACATGAGAAGGAAAATCCAGCCGCCGAAACCTGCACCTCATCAGCAATGCACCGCATACTACACACCTCACCCACATGCATATTTGTCAACAGTATCATCCACCCATGTAGATTGTGACAGTGTTTTGCATGACAAGCAACATGGACAGTGGTGGACTGGGAACTAAAAAAGGCCATGGAAATTATATGCAAACCAGTCCCATGTCACACGTCTACTACAAGGTCAACCCTATTCCCATGGGAAAATGTGGAAATACCACACAAAAGAGGCATAGGGTACAGAGTCTTACTGTGGAAGAAATAGAGTCCCCAATAGGCCGGTCCACCTTTGATCATGGAATTGCTACCAGGGATAACACATGTATGGAGATGGCATGCAAGGCTGACATGACAGGAGTGCAAATGTAATGCTACACGAACAATTAAGCTACTGAACCGACCCTCACCAAAAACATGTGCGTAGGAACATCCCGAAGAGACTGACTCCAAGCAGCAAGTCATGGATGTGCAACCAGCAACCCAAAGCACATGCATAGCTGATCAATGAGACATGCACACACACAATTATGTAGTACAACACACCTCTTAAGTGACAGTGACCATCAACTTAACATCACCAAATCACATCATACATGTAATTTCAACGTGTGCCACATCATGCCACAGTTGGGATGCATATGTCACCAGCCATGAAAATGAATGACAGTGCACAACCATACTTGGTGGTACAGCTGTGGTGCCGTGAATCCCTCACAACCTCCACCTATCACTGAGCCTGGTCACTGGTGCTGGGAGGGCAGTGTCCAGCTCAGGGAATGTGGGTTTGGGTGCCTACCACCTCGCCTGAAGCCTCCTAATAGCACTCTCCAGGCATTCCTCGGTGCTGCACATGCCATGCCAATATATCCGGCGAAGGTGGGTGGGGGAGTGGCTTGTACTCTAAATAGAGTTAAAGTCCAAAAAACTTAAACTATAATAGAAATGAAATGAACAAATGTTAGGATACTATACAGGAGTCTCCAGGTAAAATTATAAATCCTGCTGCGTTGTTGAGCAGCGTGAATGGCAGCTAGGCGCAGCTCTGCCCTGACACTACCTTATCTGTTTTGAATAGCAGGGAAGCTTCTGGAGGGACTCAGTATACTGGTACCCAAATGTTGCGAGAAACAGAGGCATCTGCAGCCCACAGAGCACCGTCAAATATCTGACAGCATGGCAGAGAAAAAGACCCCGCCTGCTGCTCCATGTCCTCTTCTGCAGCATCAACCCCCGGCAAGAGGTGACCCAGGCCGGCAACTGGGCTGTGATACACTCGGCTCGATGAACAGACCCCAAGCTGGCATCCCGAGCGGAGAGTAGAGCGGATCCCCAACGAGATGTGCCAGAGAGACAGAGAGGTCATGCCTTCTGCAGGGGCATACCTGAACTGTGTGGGGCACCCGCGTGACATAGAGGCAGAGTTTGCTGAAGGATGGTCACTCACCCCAAACCACAATGATTACACAAAAGCTAGAGGTAGCCTGTTGCATCTCGGGCCCGAATAAACTTAATCTCCACTTTGGAGGAAGCCACAGTGTCTGGGGGTGTCTGCCGAGTTTGGAGCTAGAGCCTGCGCGGGTAAATGCACCTGCATGACCAGCCTTCCCCCTGTCACTGCTGAGGCGTGGACCAACCAGTTATACACCGGTAGGTGATCACTGTGAAGGAGTGTGGACGGCGGGGCACAGCAGGGCTTAAACGTTGATGCAAGGAATGTGACTGGAGGTGGCACATGCAAGGCTGGGAGCTGCCGGACCGATATAAAGCCAACCCTTGGCTGCATGAGTACCGGCATGATCCGGAAATAGACTACAAGCTGTGGAGGACATAATGAGTGGTGCCAATGTCTCTGGCACGCAAGTCTCCCCACTGAGAGCCTGGACATATATCAAGGGCAAACATCCACAATCCTGGACCCATTGGTGACACTGTTCATCAGTCACAATAACAATGATATATTTCCACGACCGCACTAGGTACATGCGGAGTGGAGCTACACGTGGGAGGCCACAACTCAACGTCCTCTGGGGGTGGGAGCTCTAACTGTAGGCAACCCCAGTGAACTGGGCACAGGCAGCTTGAAGATATATGCTCGAGGCCACAATATCAGGACCCGTGGGGAGAAGAATAACAGCTGAAGGTGACCCCACAGTACTAGCACCTTGAAACAGTAGCCTACGCAGTCCAATATATTCATTACCCACAAGGGTGTAGCGATAAAGGGAAAAAAGGGAAGATTTGGATACTATCCCAAGATAAGGATGGCACCAACGACACTAAACTGTGTCACGTGGGGTGCATGTGCCAGCTCGTTATATCTCCAGACACCCTTCACCAGTGGGAGTCCCCCCTGCATGATACAAGAGGCGATGGAGTGGCACTCCAGGAGACCAGCACAACGTGGGTTTTAACCTGTGGTCAATAACATAATAGTGGCAGCCCGATACATTTACACAACCAGCGAATCTTGCAGGAACACACCACACACAGCGTTCACAACTGCTCAAGATATAGGCACCCCGCCCAACTGAACAGCCCTGCAATAGCGGACAAGGGGTGGAAGCCGGAGGCGAGGCAGGTGGTCACCATGCACCACTCTACCAGTGAAGGAAAAGAACTGAGACACAATATGATGAAGGGGCCAATAAAAAGAAAGGGCCAATGAACTCATACGCCCATGCCATTGACCAGCTTGACCAGGGAGCGGGCGGAAGCACTGACACAATGCCTAAGGAATCTCGAGATGACCAATTGCTGCAAGTGATGCAAGCTGGGTTTATGTCAGTAAATTTCAAGTTAGATGGCATAGTTGCGACAATCACCTCCCTAAAGGCTAAGGTAGAAAAAGAGAGTGTTTGCATAACCGATGCTGAAGTCAGAATTGGAACAGCTGAAGACAAACTAAATCAACACGACCGCAACATTGCATAACTGAAAACTGAATTGATTAAAACCTGTGGTAAATGCGAAGCCCTTGAATCGCGATCTCAGTGAAATAATGTCTGTATCGTGGGACTACCGGAAGCGACATGCAAGGGTACAATGGAACCATTTGTGGAGACCCTCCTCAAAACCCTATTCGACTCTGCTCCCTTCTCAACACATTTCCTGGTGGAACGGGCACATTGCACCCTCGCTATGGCTCCCAAACCTGGCGCCCCGCCACATACCATCCTCGCAATACTACTAAATTAAAGAGACAGTGACCTCATCCTAAGATTCTCCAGGGAGAAAGGATCACTACACTATGAGTCCAGCACAATTAATATATATCCGGACCTCTCTGCGGGGGTCCAGACATAACGGAAATCATATGACCAGGTGAAAAGGACGCTATGTGCAACAGACATCCCATATTGCTTGATGTTCCCAGCTAAACTTAGGATACAGCATAGGGGACAGGCACATTGCAGAAGCAATGGCATACATTGAGGCCTCCATCCCACTGCCCCAATGGGACCGGAGGAATAACACAATCCCTGATCGTAAGGTCAAGAACGCACATGACAACGGGGCAGGGTAAACAACAAATCCCTACTGCAAAAGTAAAGCTGGCAGAGGAAAAATTGTATGAAAACTGGCACACAACACGAATGTTACAGTGTGGGTGCGGGACATGCCGTATGGCCGCAGTCTGCTCACAGGATTCCCCTGGAATACACTATTGTTTTGCAAAGGGTGCACCATCAAGTTGGGCAAAGATGGTCAGGTTGGGGGGACACAAATAAGGGAAACTGTTAAGGGGGATGTGTTGACAGTTGTGAAATGTTTTAAGACTAAAAATGCAGGTTGGCGGGATGAGAGATTGGCACGGGATCAGGGGAAGAAAGCAGATACTCTATCGGGGTAATTCATGGAATCATTGTACGCCGAAATCTATAGCGCAAGCGTGAGATACGCAGTGCACGTGTGCGAAACACACACGTGCGTCGGTTTACTGATTCATGGACGGCACTGCATGTGGCTTACCTGGGACCTGCGCTGAATCCATGCGTGGCTCACATGTCACAGTGACAACCCAAAAGCTGTGCGCGAGTCGCCCAGTGTAGGCACACAACTTCCAGCGCACACACCTAAAAGGGGGGCGGAACACATGGAATGGGGAACAACACACAACAATGTGGCCGTAACGGGGGAAGTAAGGCAGTGAAACCCTCGCAACGCCCACACACGCGCTAACAATACGTATTCATGGAATTGTACAGGACAAACCCACTCATGCCAAAAGACACGCAAAGCTGGAAACACGTCCCCAACACAAAAGCAGGCGGAATTGGCCTGTTGCAGCATAAAAACGTGCACAAAAAACATGCAAGCATATACAGCTACGATGAATGTCCCATTCCTCGCAGCAGTGATCGTGGGACACGGCAAGATGAGGAGGATAGCCAAGCCTTGCATTTTCTTACCCAGGACTAGCCTTTTTTCCGATGCCTAATGACCAGGTCTGTGGCAGGTATAGGTTTCCACCTCATATCATCCTAGACCTGGTCAGTGAGTTGGAGGATGACCTCACATTACCCACCGTGTGCTCCCAAGCACTGAGCCCCTTGGAAAAGGTGCATAATGTCCTGCATTTTTTGGCCATTGGGTCATTTCAGCGGACAACTTCCATAGTTGGGGTGTCATGATGCCTACCTCCGGGGAACCAGACCAGGTCCAGCAACCCCGGAAGCAGGCATCACGTTATTTTGAGCAAGCCCAAAAACCCCTGCTAGGGGCTGTTTGGGTGCGGTCCTGGCACCTATGGCGCCAGGCTCATTTGGAGAGTCAGTCCCTGCGCCATAGGCGCCATGCTCATAGAGTGGAACTTACCTGATGCAGACCATGCTGCAAGCTTACCTGATGCAGACCATGCTGCAGAGCTCCAAGCCAAATGAGGCTTGGAAGGGACTATTTTACCTAGGGACTATTTTTTACTCGGGAGGGGCTGGGGAGGAATACTTATCTGGGACTACTTTGGAGGCTATTTAAACCACGCCCGAAGAGCAGCACACGCTTCGCGTTATTCTGCATCCAACAGCGTAATGCTCACTGTGTCTGCAAGCCTGCATCCAGTCTTGTGCCACGCCTGCCTCGAGTCTGCAGCTCCTAGAAAAAGGGAGGAACAGAAGGAGAAGAGGTTAGAATAAGAGCAAAACCTTTGATCCTTACCTGAATTCCAGATCCACCGCGCCTTCAAGCTGCAAGAAAGAAGCATTTTACACGTGCCGCCTCGCCTGCTGCAGCACCGCGCTGAACTCACCAGCCTTCGCAGCATCGTCACGATCCATTGCATCCTTCTGCACATTCCCGCCGCACTCTGGCACCTAAGGGGAACACAAGAACAGCAAAGGTGAGCCAAGGGAATAAACAGAGGCAATAGTAACTACCCCCATAGACTTACCTGATTACCGCCGGGGGTACTATTCCTCTTCACAGGTCGGCGCAGTCTCCATTGCATCCTCGCCGTACCCCGGCCCCTAAGGGGAACAAAAGGACAACAAGGTGAGACAAAGGGACAAACAAGGGGAACTCTTCTCACCACAATAGAGCTACCTAATTTTACCGCCGGAGGCATTATTCCCGGAACTTCATATTTTCTCTCCACACCTGAATAAGGGAGCAAGCAACAGGTTACATTCTGGCCTTATTTTATTGAACTGTGTAGGATAAGCCAAATCCTTACCTGAACTTCGTCAGCTACCACGAGGAACTCTTCGCTGGGGTCAAGCTGCAAACTGCAAGGAATTAGACAAGAGTGAATGTCAGACATGTGAACTCTTACGAACTACATATTTTTTGGAGTCAATAATGTTCTGGAACTCACCAATTCCTTCGAGCCAGTGAAGCAACCGGTTATCAACGCGCCCCTGCGCTCAATGTAGGATGGAGAGCTCATCTTTTCAAACCATCAGGTGGACATCAAAGGTGATCTGTGGGAAGAACAGCGGGGGTGGGGGGATTTACGCTCATCTCCACGGTTGGTTAATCCCCTTTCTCCATTTGCAGAAGAATATTCCTACAGGCCAAGCAAACGAAGCTAGGTGGGCCAGTCCAGTCCGTCATCTCGGCCCTACGCGTCACATTGGTGGAGACAGCAGCTGTCCAGTTCAGATGGACGCCTCTGTGGGAGCCAGGTGAGCGTAACAGAACGCGAAGCCTACCCACAAATTCCCACCCGGGCATTATGGATACCTCAGAGACTGACCAATTGGCCCAATTACTAGGGGATCTGAGGGATGAAGTGCATTCCGCCCATCAAGAAACCAATGTGCTTAGGCGAGAACTGATTTTGTCAAAGGAGCAAACCGATGATCTTGCTAGGCAACTGTTGCAAAGCCAGGCTGGACAAGCACCCCTACCTGGTTCCGGGGGAAATCCAGCTCCTGTGTTATCGAGTAATCCTGTGCAAATAATCCTACCAGGAAATATTCCATTAGCTCCACCCGAACGCTTTGCCAGAGATCCCAAAAGGTTTGCCGTGTTTATTAACCAATGCCGCTTGCACTTTTTATGCAGACCTGGAGCCTTCCCAAACAATGAAGCCAAGGTAGCCTTTGTATTGTCATATCTCAGCAGCAGTGCAGCTGATTGGTCAATTCCACTAGTTACTCAGGATGACCCAATTCTTCGGGATTTTCAGGGCTTTCAAACTAGCATGGAAAGACGATTTGCCCGGCACTCCCAAGGACAGGCCCTGGATAATGAACTTTTGTCCCTACGACAGGATAACCAGGACCTTCTATCCTACATTGCAACCTTTAATAGGTTGATAGTGGAAACTGGAGGGCCTGAGGTAAAATGAATCACGTTATTTCATTGAGGGCTTCGAGGAGAACTCAAGGATGTCTTGGCTCAAGTCGTGAACCCACCTCAAGACTGCGCTGAATATATAGACTTAGTGGTCCAGTTAGATCACAGACTTCAGAACAGAAAGGCTGATCTAGCCAAGTTTGAGAATCGGGTGTTGGTCAAAACCCACGCTAAACCCAAAGGAGCAGATGCTTCAGAACCCATGCAAATCGGAGGGGTTAAAGGACCCTTAACCCAGAAGGAAAGAGAAAGGAGACGGCAAATGCAATTGTGTCTATATTGTGGAACTTCTGGGCATTTTCTACGGGATTGCCCTGTAAAACCACCTAAGAAGGTGGTAGGAGCTGCTGATAAAAGCCATATGGAGTCAGACTCGGAAAACGACCACGCCCGACAAGCGTAGCGGTCCGCTTGCCGAGTTTGAAGAAGGATACTCAGACCTCGTATTTCATCATACCAATGGTCCTCGTAGATCCAGGGCACCCATCGCGTATGCACGCAGTAAGGGCATACATTGATAGCGGGCCATAGGAAACTATGTGGACTATGAATTGGCTTCCAGGATGAATCTACCTCTCTGCCGAAAAACCACCTCAGATGTCATCACCACAGTCGATGGAACTGAAATTGCCTCTAGGCCTGTAACTCATTCCACCGCAGAGATGACACTATTGGGGCAGGATGGGCATCCAGAGACTATTGTGTTTGATCTAATTAAAGCCCCACAGTTCCAAATAATACTGGGGATACCTTGGTTGGAAACACATAATCCTTTTATTGATTGGCGAGAGAAGAGAATAGCCTTCCCGGATTGTGCACAAACCTGTTACCCAAAGAAAAATCAGAATGCAGGCCGGGGTCTGTAACCACAGCAGTCATGCAACTACCTCCAGAATACCACGAATTCCAGGATGTCTTCCAAAAGGAACAGGCAAACAACTTACCTCCTCACAGATCGTACGATTGTCAAATCGATCTCATACCTGGTTCACAACCCCCTTGTAGCAGGATCTATGCCCTTACGGAACCTGAGAACCTTCACCTACGACAATACTTAGACCAGTACCTTGCCAATGGCTTTATTCGCCCATCCAAGTCCCCTAAATCTTCAGCTTTGTTCTTTGTGCCCAAAAAGGAAGGTGACCTCAGAACGTGCATAGACTACCGCGCATTGAACCAGATAACTGTTGAGAACCGATACCCATTACCTCTGATCCCTAAACTACTAGACCAAGTGAAGGACGCTTGTATGTACACTAACTTAGATCTACGGGGGGCATACCATCTGGTACGTATAAAAGAGGGCGACGAATGGAAGACTGCTTTACGCATTAAGTATGGGTTATTCGAATACCAGGTGATGCCTTTCGGGTTGTGCAATGCACCAACAGCCTTCCAATACTTCATGAACGATGTCCTTCGTGAATTCATTGACGTTTGTGTTGTCTTGTATATCGATGATATTCTAGTATACTCCTCTTCAGAATCTGACCATGTGAAGCATGTCCGAGCAGTCCTTGTGAAATTGCGCCAGCACAAACTTTATGCAAAACTAGAAAAATGCGTTTTTCATGCCACAGAAGTTGAATTCCTTGGGTTTATCCTGACCCCAAAGGGAGTCCGAACGGACTCACGAAAGGTGGACGCAATCCTTAAGTGGCCATCACCAAGTTCAGTTAAAGGAGTACAAAACATGCTCGGCTTTGCCAATTTCTACCGCAGATTCATCCCAGATTTTTCACATGTGGTACATCCCATCACAGCACTCTTGCGAAAAAATAAACGCTTTATGTGGACTGAAGAAGCTGAAAAAGCCTTCCAAGAGCTGAAAGCGAAATTCACATCTGCACCTGTGTTAAAGCACCCACGCCCTGAACTTCCATACATAGTGGAAACTGATGCATCCAGTCTAGCCATGGGAGCTGTCCTGTCTCAAAAGGACCCAGAAATTGGCCAGCTTCACCCAGTAGCATTTTGGTCCAGAATGTTCTCGTCACCCGAGTTAAACTATGCGGTTACCGACAAGGAGTTATTAGCCATTAAATCCACCTTCAAGGCTTGGCGGCACTATCTTCTCGGTGCCAGGCATACCATTACTGTGATCACCGATCACCGGAACTTACAGTATTTAAAAACAGCCAGGGCCCAATCGTCACGTCAACTCCGAAGGGCATTGTTCTTTGCCGTGTACGATTTTGTGATAACCTATCGACCAGATTGTAAGAATGGTAAAGCAGATGCCTTATCCCGAATAGGGATGGGAGAGGCAGAAGTGAACCCAGAACCAGTACCTATAATTTCCGAACAAAGGATTCTTGGCATGACTACTCTAAAGACACTAGAGGACATTCAGGTAAAGATCCAGCAACTCCTTGATCCTACAGCCCTTCAGGACTGGGTAAAGAAAGGCCAGGACTACTCTGTCACCAATGATCTGCCTTATTACCAAGGGCGGCTATTTCTGCCACAGAAGGAACTACATGAGCTAGTCATTTCCCGTTATCATGATACCCTAATGGAGGGGCACCCAGGTATTGCAAAAACTGAAGCTAAAATTAAAAGACAATTCTGGTGGCCCACCTGGCGAAAGGATAATAAATAATTTGTGATGTCTTGTAGCATTTGCGCCCAAAACAAGATGGCTCACTTTATTCCTTTAAAAGGCCTTCCTTGAGCCTCAATCCTGGCCAAAGAATTCCTCGAAAACATTGTTCGCATACATGGATTTCCGTCTGTTTTGGTCTCTGACCGGGGCAGTCAATTCATTTCACATTTTTGGAAGAAATGTTGTCAATTGGCGCAAATCGACGTAAGATTATCGACCAGTCACCACCCCCAGACCGATGGTCAAACGGAGAGGACCAACCAGACTTTTGAACAATACTTGCGTTGCATGTTACATCAGACTGAGAGTAATTGGAAGGACATTCTTTGGATCGCCGAATATGCATACAATAATTCAGTACATTCTGGAACTGGACAGAGCCCCTTTTAAACCCTATATGGGCACCACCCTCGAACCTCAGACCTTGACTCACCCCAACACTTAAAAATGCCCGCAGTGGACCATCTACACGCTACGATTACACAAGCCTTTAAGGAGGCAACTGCACATTTAAAACAGGTGAAGGAGAAATATAAGAAAGATCCTCATCGGCATAAAAGTGATACTCCACAGTACCACATAGGGGACCAAGTATGGTTGGCCACTAAACACATACCTCTCAAGGGAACGCGGACCTTTAACCCTAGATATTTGGGACCTTACTCTATTAAGGCCATTATCAACCCGGTGGCCGTCAAGTTGGACTTACCTGCTAATAAGCGAATTCACCCCGTCTTTCATGTGTCACTTTTGAAGCCAGTGCAACCAGAGACACGACTAACCAAGACACCAGACCCCATCCTTATAGACGGGGAACCTGAATTTGAAGTTAAGAACATCCTGGACTCCAAGATGGTGAAGTCAAAACTTTTTTATTTAATCGACTGGAAAGGTTACGGACCACAGGAAAGGTCTTGGGAACCTAGTGACCACGTGCAAGCACCTCGATTGGTGAAAAGATTCCACCGAAATTTCCCAGACAAACCAAAACCACAGGGAAGAACGACTTTAAGAGGGGCCTTGGGGGGGGAGTGCTGTCATGATGCCTACCCCTGGGGAACCAGACCAGGTCCAGCAACCCCAGAAGCAGGCATCACGATATTTTGAGCAAGCCTAAAAAACCCTGCTAGGGGCTGTTTGGGTGCGGTCCTGGCACCTATGGCGCCAGGCTCATTTGAAGAGTCAGTCCTGGCGCCATAGGCACCAGGCTCATAGAGTGGAACTTACCTGATGCAGACCATGCCGCAAGCTTACCTGATGCAGACCATGCTGCAGAGCTCCGAGCCAAATGAGGCTTGGAAGGGACTATTTTACCTAGGGACTATTTTTTACTCGGGTGAGGCTGGGGAGGAATACTTATCTGGGACTACTTTGGAGGCTATTTAAACCACGCCCGAAGAGCAGCACACGCTTTGCGTTATTCTGCATCCAGCAGCGTAACGCTCACCTTGTCTGCAAGCCTGCATCCAGTCTTCTGCCAGGCCTGCCTCGAGTCTGCAGCTCCTAGAAAAAGAGAGGAATAGAAGGAGAAGAGGTTAGAATAAGAGCAAAACCTTCGATCCTTACCTGAATTCCGGAACCACCGTGCCTTCAAGCTGGAAGAAAGAAGCATTTTACGCACGCCGCCTCGCCTGCTGCAGTGCTGCGCTGAACGCACCGGCCTTCGCAGCATCCTCACGATCCATCGCATCCTTCTGCACGTTCCTGCCGTACTCTGGCACCTAAGGGAAACACAAGAACAGCAAAGATGAGCCAAGGGAATAAACAGAGGCAATAGTAACTACCCCCATAGACTTACCTGATTACCGCCGGGGGTACTATTCCTCTTCACGGGTCGGCGCAGTCTCCATTGCATCCTCGCCCTACCCCGGCCCCTAAGGGGAACAAAAGGACAAGAAGGTGAGACAAAGGGACAAACAAGGGGAACTCTTCTCACCACAATAGACTTACCTAATTTTACCGCCGGAGGCGGTAATAAGGGAGCAAGCAACAGGTTACATTCAGGCCTTATTTTATTGAACTGTGTAGGATAAGCCAAATCCTTACCTGAACTTCGTCAGTTACCACGAGGAACTCTTCACTGGGGTCAAGCTGCAAACTGCAAGGAATTAGACAAGAGTGAAAGTCAGACATGTGAACTCTTACGAACTACATATTTTTCGGAGTCAATAATGTTCTGGAACTCACCAATTCCTTTGAGCCAGTGAAGCAACTGGTTATCAACGCGCCCCTGCGCTCAATGGAGGATGGAGAGCTCATCATTTCAAACCATCAGGTGAGACTTAAGAGGGGACATTAAAGGTGATCTGTGGGAAGAACAGCGGGGGTGGGGGGATTTACACTCATCTCCACGGGTGGTTAATCCCCTTTCTCCATTTGCAGAAGAATATTGTCATGATGCCTACCCCCGGGCATCCTGATCGAGTCCATCAGCCCCTTGAGCAGGCATCCAGATACTCAATAAAACCCCAACAGCCCCGGCTGGGGTCTGTTTGGATTCAGTCCTGGCGCCTTAGGTGCCAGGCTCATCATAGAAATCAGTCCTGGCGCCATAGGCGCCAGGCTCATAGACTTTACTTACCTTATGCAGACCATGCTGCAAATGAGTCTAAGACAACGTGAGGCCTGGATGGGACTATTTTATTACAGGGACTATTTTTCACTCAGGTGTGGTTCTGGGGCACTTCTTACCTGGGACTACTTTACAGGCTATTTGAACCATGCCCGAACAGCAGCCCCGCTTTGCATCATTCTGCATCCATCAGCGTGACACTCACCATGTCTGCAAGTCAGCATCCAGTCTTCTGCCATGCCCGCCGCGAATCCGGAGCTCCTAGACAAAAGGCAAAGAAAGGAGAAGAGGTTAGATCACAGACATTATTTGATTCCTTACCTGATTCCGGACCCAGCAAGTCTTCGCCAGCAGCAGCGCCGCGTTATACTCACCAGTCCACCGCATCTTTCGACTCGGCGCTGCCTCCATCATTTTCTTCGTCGAAACCCAGCACCTGGGGGGAAAACAAAAGGAATAACAAGGTGAGCCGAGAAAACCAACAAGGACAATCTCTTTGCCACAATAGACTTACCTGCTTTACCACCGAAGGTATTATTCTTTAATTCGCTGCATCTTCCTATGCCGCACCTATAAAGGGAGAGAAAACAGCAAGTTAAACTCATGCAACTTTTACCGGACAGTGTTTGGTAATACAGACTCTTACCTGAATGCCATCAGCTGCCTCCATGCAATATTCATTTGTACCCAGCTGCAACCTAACGAGGGAATAGAACAAGAGTGAACATCGGACATATTGAACTCTTTGAACTTTATAGACATTGGAGTCAATATTCCTCCGGAACTCCTCCAGTACCTTCAACCCAGTGAAGTAACTGGTATCTACGCGCCCCTGCATGCCATGCAGGATGGAGAGCTCATCATTTAAAAACATAATGTGAGGTTACCAAAAGGGAATATCGGAGGTGATTAGTGGGGAGAACGAGAACTGTTGGGGGGAGCCATCACTAAAGTCCACGGGTGGCTAAATCCCTTTCTCCACTTGCAGGAGAATACTTCTACGAGTCCAGCAGACAAGATTAGGCGGGCCAGTCCAGACTGTCATCTCTTCACTACGCATCACATTGATGGAGACCGCAGCTGTCCGGGTCCGATCGACGCCCCTGTGGGAACCAGCTGAGCGTAACAAATATTCCTACGGGCCAAGCAAACGAAGCTAGGTGGGCCAGTCCAGTCCGTCATCTCGGCCCTACGCGTCCAATTGGTGGAGACCGCAGCTGTTCAGTTCACATCGACGCCTCTGTGGGAGCAAGGTGAGCGTAACAGGGGTGTCTCACAGACCACAGAGTCACGCTGCCGACACCAGGTGTTGGCAATCATGACTACACACCCCTCAGTCCGCAGGCACATATACATGCCCAGAACACCTGCAGAAAGGCAGGACCTGGTCCAGGACTTTTACAGGGTGGCACACTTCCCCAGAGTGCTCGGTGCCATTGATTGCACCCATGTGGCCCTACGTCCACCTAGGGCCACTGAGCCCATCTATCGCATCCGCAAGCAATGGCATTCCATCAACATGCAGGTTGTATGTGATGCCAAGGGAATCATCACCTTTGTCTATGCAAACTATCCCGGGTCCAACCATGACAGTTTCATATTCAGAATATTAGCCCTACACTAGAACCTAGAAGCTGGGAGGCATGGCAACACATGGCTCTTTGGTGAATACAAATGCCTGTGCACATGCATGCATGTCACACACAGACAAATAAACAAACCCAACTAATGACAACCATTATGACCTTCCCGGGGGACAGTGCCTACCCTCTGAGCACCCACATGATGACACCAATACGGAACCCCACCACACCACTCCAGGGAAGATACAACGCAGCCCATATTGCAACCCAGGGCGTAGTGGAGCACACATTCGGAGTGCTCAAGTCACGTTTCTGCTCCCTTGACCGCTCTGGTGGGCAGCTACTTTATGCGCCCCCAGTAGTGTGCAGGATCATTGTGGCAGCATGCGTCCTGCACAACATTGCAACCCAGCGGGGCGTACCGGTGGACATGGTGGTGCCCCTACATCGCCAACCACACGCACGGCCGCTGCACATGGGAGGGGAAAGGGCACATGTCGAGTGTTAGGCAGAATCCAGGGCAGTTCCCTTAGGGAGCACTACCCCAGATTAGGACTACAGGTGAGAGCAATAAATCCACTTTGGTATCAGTCTGTACCACAAAGATTTAATTGGTAGCTGTGGCTGAGCAGTCAGACTTATCTCAAAAGGGAGATGAGCAGTATTCAGGGTTGACACAATAGGTAGTACAGTACTATGGAGCAAGGAAACACTGACCAAAGCTTTGTATTAAAAAAGAGAATATGTATTTATTTTATACACTTCTAAGTCAACACATAGATCACAGTTAATAAAGTAAGTTAAGTTTAGTCAAAAGAAAAGCATATACAACTCCCTATTCAATTGTAGACAAGTTTGCGGTAGAGTGAAAACTGACCAAAACGGCACAGTGAAAACCAACTACAAATGGCACTCTAGCAATTTAATGAAAGGGAGGGAAAGTACAAGTTAAACCAAAATATCTTCAGACACCCCATAGCAACACTTCCCCGAAGTAATGCACAGTAACACTTCAGCCAAAAGATAAGTGAATGAAAACTGAGCAAAATGGCACTCCACAAGTTAAACCAGTAGGCAGAAAGAGGGGTTTAGAAGATTTAGGTGCATCCACATATTTCTCATTGAAAACCAATTTAGTGAGAGCAGATCTAACAAATCAGCCAGAGTCAATAGGTCTGAGCCAGAGTCAGTGGTACAGAGCCAAGGGCTTAGGAGCACAAATGTTCTTGTAGCTGCAGTCAAGCCTTTAGTAGAAAATATTGAAGAGGTAGATGCGAGGCGAAAGACAATGTTAAGAGAGAGGGCGGTCGACCCCACAAGTAGTTCAAGGATTTAAAACACCTTTAGGGCTACCACGGAAAAAGGGCGGCCTGGCGGAACAATGTACCTTAAACGTGAGTAAGTGGCTCCTGCGGTGGCGGTTGTTCCTGGTAGTTCCTGCAGGTCGAGGGATCCAACAGAGGAAGAGAGGCTCTCGTCGTGGTGGAAGGTTCGAGTCGCTGCACCACCCAGGGATGAAACCAGCCGCGGTGCTGCCAAACGAAGTTTAAAAGGTACGCTCCTTTTAATCGCGGTCCGGATCGATAGCTGCCTGGCTATCCGGTCTCCAAGTGCTGGCCACTGTCGATTCGACCTAGGCAGGTCCGAGGAAGGGATAGGTGAACTAGTTGACCCCACCAGCTCAAGGGAAGGAGGCTCTTTCACTGATGATCTCCCCTCGTCGTGTGGAAGAAAAGTGGTGAGGCGATCCGGCAGTCCTTCACCGGTGGTGTAGATGCTGAAGATGTCTGTGGCTTCTCTCCCCTTCGGTTCCGTAGTTCCAGTGGCGACGTCTTGCCCTTCCAGTCCTCAGGACCCTGCTTTTATGCAGAAAGAGACCCATTCATACAGCCTAGCTGTCACTCACACAGTGGAGTGGTCATCTTGGCGAGAGACCCTCCAGCCTATCAGGTTAGAGTGTGACCTGAGTTGCTGTGGCAACTCTGTCCAGGGGTTCTACTCCCCCTCCCAAACAACAGACCCAACCCAGTCTCAGAGGCGCCGAGAGGAGGGCTTCTGGGCAGAAGCCTGCCAAAAGAGCGAACAAAGGATCCCCGACATGCGTTAGGAATATAGAGTAAGACTCGAGATTGACTAGTAAAGTCAATGGGGACTTTACATGCCCTGGGAGACAGTAGTCAGTCCCAGGGAATGGAGTCTATGTTTGGGGGTCGCTACGACACCCCTGTGTCACTGTACGGAGGGTGCTGTGTAACACATGTGCATAAAGATGGTTCCTATGGGTGAGAGAAAAGATCCCATAGGCATTAAACACAAAAATAGCCTAGCAGGTAAAAATAAATAAACCCTTCAAATCCAGCAAAGCTGCTGGGGGGCTCTAAAGGTAATGGAAATTAGCCATAAGTGAGAAGTCTCCCTAACAGCGAGGCAGCCCGTACCCAGCTTGTGGCTACATTTTTCACCTAAACTCCCCCCCTCCCTGCAGAGTGCACACAGGCCTGGCACATTCCAGGTGACAATGATGACAAAGGGACAGTCAACTGTCACAACCTTAACACCCTGAGAATGTGTCCTTGGAAATGCAGCATTGTGTGCATCCCTAGCCACTTTAACAAACACAATCCTGTGTGACCAAAAGGCACACATGCAAGACACAGATTAAAAATCCCCCATGCAAAATAGCACATCCAAAGGCTGGTATGTCACCTAAACCTCCCCAACCCCAGGTCACCCATCCCACACACCATGCCATAGCACGCAATGTGAAAACCTCAATAGAAATATCAACATCCATGACACAGCTGTCACAAAGCGCACTGTTACAAATGGAAACAGGCCACAGACAATCCCCTCAGACAGGCACTCTGAAGAAAGAGTGAGCAAACACATCCAACCTATACTAAAAGTATGTAAATGCATGCCACCAAAGGCCTCAACACCAAAACCTCAAACCTTTGATGGCATGCAGCAAGGGGAATCCTAAAAAATAATAGAAAATCTGGAGTGCTGCGGGGTTGTGCCCCCGCTACACCCCGCTCACTAAACCACACAGTACAGTGAGTGTACACACAGTGTAGCATACATTTCCCATGTTAACCACCCAGTAGTGCACACACCTGCAACGGAAACATATTGCCGGTCCTGTGACACATCATAAGCAAAGCCAACACAGGACTATCAATTTACCAGCATAACACATCATGAACACATGACCCAACTGTGACAATGTCCCAACTGTGACAATGTCAGACAGTGAGTAAACACCATAGCACAAGTGCCTCAATGTGACATTGCCACTGTACATCCCCCTACCATCATGAGAGTGGCCTGGACAGCTAAAGTGGGCATGGGACTGCATACATCATGAAGTGCATCAAAAATGTATACAGTCAAAGTGATACATGAATTAGCAGAATGTAATCCTGCACAGTCAACAATATACTCACCAAAATGCTGTCCAACCATGCACTGGAGAAACTATCATGAATCCCCACTAGGGGTGTATAAACAAGTTGGACTTCAGACTGGCCACAGATATGACGGAAGTCCAATGCCTCTGTGTAAGTTACTGTCACATGGTGCCATCGTTGCGAGCCCATGGAAAGGGGAAGCAGGAGTGGCATATGTGCCTGGACCCCAAGCCACAAACAAACACGAGACAAGCCTGTATGGGCCCAGCGAGAACACACAGTGGATGCCATTGGATGCCACATAGCACCACACTGCAACATAAATGCACAATAAACAAAACATTAAAATGGCCATAGTGAACTCAGGGGGGTGGGAGGCCACCCAGGAGGGGGGAGGTGCAAGGCGCACCTCAACACCCACATGTGTCGATGTTGAGACTAAAAATAAAATCCTCCATGGGCTCATGACCTGAGTGAGAGATAGGTCGCCATTGTCATCACCCCCTGGCTGTACATCAGGAGGTGCGCATGACACAGGTGCCTGACCACGCATAGCCCCAGCTAGCCCCTCCACAGCAGCAAGCATGCGGCTCTGGTGAGCCTGGTTCTGAATGAATATGGCACGGAGGTCCCCATACACCACCTCATGTATAACAGGTAGTTCTGCCAGGGAGGACTCATGTGCCAGACGGACCTCCTCCTGGCTTGCATGGATTTCAGCTGAGAGTGTGTGTTCCAGCTGCACCATCCTCTGGTCTGCCCGTGTATCCTGGGCCATGATGAGAGCACCGGAGTACTTTTGAGGGAGGAGTAATCTTCCCGCAGGGCTTCCCTGTTGGCTGTGCGTCAGCAGCAATAGCTGAATGCAGAGCCACAAGTTTATTTCGTCGGGCCCTGTTGGATGCTGCCATGCCCAGCCTGAGTGAGCAGCACATGGACTGCATTGCCTGCTGCTGGAGCTCCACCTGCCTATCAGGGGGGAGAATGGAATCAGCCACACGTTCCATGCCTTGAGTCAACATCTCTATTGCTCCCCCCTATTGCTGTGCAATGGCATACATGGATTGCTCCCACCCAGTGTTCCCCAATGACACACGGCCACCACACTGCTGGGCACCACGCCTGTGGGGCCCGAGCCTGTGGCTGCAGGACAGCATTCCTCTATCGATCTGTTGCCCCAGGAACAGGAGCAACTGGTGTGGAGTGTGACTCTGCACCCGTAAGGCCACAGGCCGACATACCAACACTGACTGGCCCCTTGAGGGCTCTACCCCCACTGCAGGTGTGGCGGACTAAACAGAATCCATTGCAGAATCACCCACTGTCAACGGCATGGATTTATGAGCATCCAATTCGACATCAGAGTCAGAGAGATCCTCAGAGTCGTACCCTGTGGCAGGCCTGGACAGGATGGCCTGGAGCACCGAGGGATGTTCGTGGCCTACCACCCCATGACCACTACTAGTGCTGGGATGGTGACCTGAACCCTGCACCCAGTATTCCATCTCCTCCTCCTTTGCTTCTGGTGCATCATCACCTGTAAAAAAAATTAAATAAACATTAGTACACATGTCAGCAGAACATACCACACACATATACAACACTATATTGAGGGCCAACAAATGAGGCAGCCATGTCACACACGACACAAACTCTGGCATTCATGCAGTGGCAATGAAATGGAAGGGGACCCTGAAAGCAGACATGGATGTGTGTCAAATGCAAAACCCACATATGTACTGCATGTTGCATATCAACTGCATCACACACAAACCTCTGCCAGGCATATATCTTTGCCAAAATTTACAGATTTCAACTAAGAGATGGCAGGTAGCATAGCCATAGCATACTTTCAAAATAGCCACAGCAGTAAGTCAAATAGAAGTGTCCATGACACATGCAAAATGCATGTCAACATGCACTACAAGAACATTAATATCAATAAAAGCACATGTGTCACAGAATTGAACAACGCAAGTGCCTTGAAATACAGTGAAGGGAGCCAAATGGATACATACATGGCAGGTCACTTTGACAACACACAAGATAATAGGCATGTTGAAGGGTGAAACATGGCTCAAAAGTGCATGGGTGCAGTGCAGCACATGTGTACGTCCAGAACTATCAACAGAACCAGAAATGTAGTGATGTCAATCTTGTGACATGATGGCACTGTAAGGGCAAGTGCAGTCATCATGTGTAAAGTGTTGGCACTGGGTTGTAGGGATGCACTGCACCCCTCACGCCCACCCGGGGAATGGCAGGGAGCCAGTGCATGGCTCTGAATGGCTGACCACAGTACTGTGAAGTCACAGACAGTGTATGCAGGTGTCAATGGCATCATCTGAGACAACTGAGACAGCAGCAGACGAGAGGGGGACAGAAAGCAGGATACATGAGGAACACCACAAGTACATCTATGCAGGCAGAAGCCACAACACCAGTCGCCTGGAAGCAGGGTGGCTGTAACAGAGGGAGGCCTGTGCCCGACACAGACAAGGGCACCATAAACATGTGCATGATGATGAAGTGACCCTGAGTGAGAAGGACATGGATGAGCAAATACCATGGGACGGATACAATACTGGAGATGTGTTACAATGAGTAGCCTGTCACGGACCCATAGGGGCTTGCAGGGAATGCAATGGTCCATGAATGATCACTCATGTGCACTCTGTGCCTGTGCCATCTGCATGGTCCAAGTGAGACACCCTGCATCAAGGGCAAAGGATGTACCCCACAGCACAGGTATGGCAGGGCTGCACAGGGAAGTGTGCCTGTACACAGGAAAGCGGAACAGACCATAGCGGTAGTCCAACACAAAATGCGCCAGTACCATGGAGACAGTGAACTGCAGGGTGGTGGAGATGCAAGGAAGCATCCCCATGAGGAGGAGCAGCTTGCAGGATGTCCTCACATATCCGTCAGTCATGTGACGACGTAGGCTGAGTGTTGGGTGGAACTACAGCACAGGCTATATGCAAACATGTCAGTGAGCTTGGACATGGACAGGAGAGGCCACCAAGTGACTTGCATGGAAGTAGGGTGCATGTGTGGTGATGAGGACTGCCCCCATGTGCGGCACATGTCCTGCATGCAGACTGCATGACGACAATCACATATCAGCAACTGCCTGGGAGTCCTGTGGCAAGGCAACCTGCGCTGGCTTACCCTGATCCTGGGTGGTGGTTGCCACAGCTGCACCTGAAGCTTCCACCACCTGGTGGCCCATGCCAGCAGATGACATTGCCTGTGGGGTGAGATGTGCGCTGGGGATGACTGCAGCAGCAGCATATCCCTGAGGCACTGGGGGTGGTGGCATGGCTGTCCCAGCAAGTTGCTGGACATCCCGCCCCGGGGGAACACCCTGGCCACGTCCCCCTTCGCATCCACCTTGGCCTCCTTGGACTCCCTGTACTCCCTGGCCACCCTGTCTGCGTGCCCCACCACGCCCACCCTGAGAAGGTCACCCAGCTTTGCCACTCTTCCCGTTTGGTGTCCTCCCAACCATGGCACAGATGGTATGTTGCCAATGGGAGGTGCACACAACAATTGTTCTGGGTAATTGGGGTGAAAGGGGCAGGGTACGTGATGTTAGATGCACCCCTGTGCTCCTGCATGGCTGTCTGTGACCCTTGGTGATAAAGGACAGGTCACGCAATGCTCAGGCACTTCAAAAAATGATAATAAACATGCACGCATCCCCTGGTAGCCCACGCGCGTGGAATAAACCTCCCGCAGTATGCTATGGCACCCAGGGACACAATAAAAACGTACGTGTGGAACATGCGGGCTACTGTGACCTCGAAAATGGGTGCGCGACACACACAGGGGCAACCACAGACTCTCATGCTCACTATTGGTCTCGTCATAATCATGGCCTCTGCTACCCATAGTACAAATCCACCTACAGACAGACTCGAGACATAGGTCAAAACTACCGTGCATCTATGAACCTAAAAGAAATAAAACAAGCAACACCACTGGACCCCTCTCCATCCCACACCACCTGGCCAAGAGAGCACAGTCAGCTAAAACAGTCTCTCCTATCTTAGTGCCAGACCACTCTCACATAAAGAAGTACTCGAACCAAAATAAACACATAACCAAACCCTCTCACAATCCTAACCTAAAAGCTCTTTAACACTAACGGGATCACTCATCAATGCAAGATCCATGGTTGCCCACTCCACCGAAATTGCAGACATCCTAAACAACGATAGTCTGGACCTACTCACCTAACAGAGACCTAGCTCCACGAGGCTGCTGGACCTACCCTGATGTTAGCTATACCTGACAGCTGCCAGATCCTTAGGGTAGATAGACACAATACCAAAGGCGGTGGCCTAGCCATTATTTCCAAAACTACCCTGTCCATTAGGCTTGCCACCTCTCCCCTGTGTTCCTCCTGTGAAATACTCACAGCCAAACTGCTGTTATCGAATAACCGCACACTGACCATCAACTTGATTTACAGGCCACCTGGACCACTCGGGACCTTTGAAGACGACCTATCCAACCTTATAGTGAACAACTCTCAAAACCACTCCCAAACACTGCTGATGTGCGATTTCAATATTGGCCTTAATAATCACAGGCTCACCCAAAAAGTCCTCGCCCCTACCCACATCAAAGGCAAAACCCTTGACTGGGTATCAGACCTCAACTGTTAACATTGCCATCACCGACATTGCCCCACAACTCTGGATGGACCATTATCTAATAAACCGCCACACTCGATCTCCTGAGCTCTAAAACTATCAACATGGTAGCCCCCTCCCCACCAGAAGCAAAAAAGATATTACTGCCGGAAAACTCATCCCTCTCCTCCTCCCGGCTATTAATAGCCTGGACAATAACACTGACCCAGACACCTAAGTGGATACCTTCAACAAAGCTATGACCACCGCACTAGACACCATCGCACCAACCAAACTGTGCAGAGGTAAGCAGGAAGCACAGGTGAATGCCTGGTTCACACCCGAACTTAAGGACTTAAGAAAACAAAAAAGAAAGCTTCAAGCCATCTGGCGCAATTCACCCACCGAAAACAACAAAGCTAAACTAACCCAACTATCCAAGCTCTATATGAAAAAAATCATTAATACAAAAAGAAATCTATTCAACGATAGAAACACAAAAGCCAAATCAAATACCAAGGAACTCTTTTCTATCCTCTGGGAAATGGAATCCCCCCTTCAACCAGCAGACACCACTCCCAAGGACAAGATATGGGGCCTCATTAGGACGCTGGCGCTGAGTGTTTAACGGCGCCGTAAAAGGCTGCGGCGCCGTTAAACACTTAGCACCTTACTACGAGGTCCCTTTGCGGGACCCGACCTGAACGGCTGGTCGAGACCAGCCGTTAAAGTAGGGACCCGCAAAGGGACCTTGGTACTAAGTACGGTGCCGCAATTTGCAGTACCGTACTTAGAGCCTTCCCCATTCCCATAGAGCCTTTTGGGGCGAAAATGGGAATGTGGAAGGGCCATGGTTCAATGGGGAATTACCGCCCCGCCAACCTTAGAATCGGGTGGTAATTCCCCATGGAACCGTGGCGGACCCGTTACAAAACCGGCACCAACCATGGTGCTAATAGCGCCATGGTTTAGCGCCGGTGTTGTAATGAGGGCCATGGTGTACTAACATACAAAATGTCATATCTAACAAAATCACCACCCTTCAACACAAAATAACAGAAAAAAAGGACTCTCTGCCCCTCTCTGATCAAAAATCACCGCTGTGTATCGAGCCCAATACTATCCCTCCCTTCAGTTTCAAAACAATCTCCATTATTGACAATGAAAAAGTAATCCTCTCCCTGAAACCGTCCAACTGCAAGTGCGACAGCTGCCCAGTGCAAATAATAAAGGACGCAGCTAGGGACCTAGCCCCTTTTGTCTTGAAGCTTATAAATTCCTCTTTTAAATCTAACACAGTACCTACCAACTTGAAAGAATATTGGGTCCTCCCCCTACTAAAGAAACAAACCCTTGATCCATCCATCCCAAGCAATTACAGACCCATCACTATCGTGCCATTCCTTCTCAAAATTATCGACAGAGTGGCCTACTTACAAATCCAGGACTACCTGGAAGCCAACCACCTTCTAGGCTCTCTGCAAACTAGTTTCTGTCCCCTCCATGGCACAGAAACAGCCTTACTAGACCTCAAGACTAAAATTGAGGAGTTGAAGGATAGCAGAAAAATGGAATTGCTACTTCTACTGGACCTGTCTGCAGCCTTCGACCTCGTGGATCACGCAGTTCTATGCAACCACCTCAGGCTTGCTGCCAATTTCACAGGTGAAGCCATAGCATGGGTCCAATCCTTTCTACTAACCGGACTATGAGAGTGTTTTCAACCTCAACCTGCACTGATCCTATCCAAATAACATGTGGAGTCCCACAGGGTTCCTGTGTCTTACCCACTATGTATAACATTTTCACTAAGCCACTGTTTGACAAGTTGGACAGACTGGGCGTCACCTACACAAATTATGCAGATGACACCCAGATCCTCATACCCCTTTTGGGCAACTATGAAACGGACCTGGCTTTGGTGAACAAGATATACATCCTCATTCAGGTTTGGATGGCGGCCCAAGGCCTCTTCCTGAATGACGATAAAACTGAGGTACTGCTCCTCGGATCTGACACTAACCTAAAAAAACTAACCCCCAAACTACACATCCTTCAATATTGATAACAATATCATCACAGTTATGCCTGTAGTAAAAACACTAGGTTTCTATCTAGAGTCCTCCCTCACCCTCAAAAAACAAGTCAGCTCCCTCGCCTCCACAACAGCTTACACCTGCAAGCTAATCCGCGCTGCCAGACCATTCCTCTCCAGTGCCAGTTGTATCACTTTGGCTAACGCTCTAATCATGTCCAGACTAGATTATTGCAATTCCTTGTACTCTGGCACTAACAAATATGTCACTGACAAACTACAACGACTGCAAAATAATGCCCTAAGAGCAGCACTGAATGTCCCAACTAGAGACCACATCACTAAATTCAGGAAAGAGACCCATTGGCTAAAAATAAAAGACAGTATCCTCCTAAAAACTATTTCCATCACATCCAAATGCCTAAACAATCTAGCTCCCTCGTACCTAGCAGAAAAAATCTCTAGGAGAACCACGTCCCGACCCACCCCAGTTTCCCAGTCAAAGCTGCGCATTCTTGGAATACACTTCCAATTGACCTCAGACGCCCACTACCCTACGCCAAATTTAGACACAATGCTATCAATTGGCTCCGCACCAACAACCTATAATCTTCTCTGCCCCTCTCTTGCCACTCCACCCTCACCCTCAACTTAGACTATGCTTAGCCCTGGTCCTTGCCCTGCACCTTTGCTCAGCTAGATCCTGTATTATACACTGTACTATATGGTGCATTCACATGTATATACGCACCCTAAATATAAGCAATGCCCAGTCTGGCCCTGAGCTGTGTCTTGATCAGCCATATCTTTTATTATATACTGCATTATATTGCACTGTATTATATTGTATTGTACTCATGCGTATGTACCTGCCTGAGAATGGCACTGTAACTATTCCTCGAGAATTCTTGTACTGTTGCGCCCATCTACCTAAGGGTTTGGTGTGCATTATTAAATCAACAAACAAACAAACATAAAAAAATAAGCGTGTGTGACTCACTGTCTGCCTTGCATGGAAAAGAAAAACACATGCGCGTAGGCAACGCCCCCGTCAAAACAAGAAGTACGAACTTTAAGCGCTGTGAAGTAATCGCGTGTGAACCCACAAGAAACACACACGGTCAGTCCATGAAAAGCATGTACAGAGAACTGCTTACCTGCGCAGACCTTTAACCCCTGTAGAAGGCAACGCCCATGCATGTCAAGCTTGCCACGCGACAACACACGGAAGACCACGCTCCTGACCAGAAGGCCATTTACCTGCCCTCCAGAGCCCTGAGCAGCCTCCTACGAGCCATCTGCTGCAGCCAGCCTGCCTGCTGCCAATGTGCCCTGCTGTTTGGTGCCTGCACAGAAGCCATAGCCAGGGATCCTGTACCTGAGACCACCTCTGCTGACCCAGAAGACTCCCGACTGGTGTACCATCGCTCCAGAGCACAGCCCCAGGACCAAGTTGCCCACCCACACCTGCCTCGGGGGTTGCCATGTCCGACTCAACACCATCTGGGGTCAGTGGCAACCCCCAGTCAGAGAAGCAGAGGGCGGCCAGCTTCACTGAAAATGAAGTTGGCATCCTGGTGGAGAGAGTCCTGGGGAATTATTATGCCCTCTTCTGAAGTTCGCGCCTTGAAAGGGATGGACGGAGGAGGATCTGGAAGGACATTGTGGATGCCATGAATGCGGAGGGTGTGGCATCCCGCGACTACGACCGTGTCCTGAAGCGCTGGGAAGATTTCAGGTCCAGGGCCCTCAGGAAGGCCTGGCGCCTTGTTGATGCTCGTGGAAAAGTGGGACACCAGGACCAGCTGACCAACATCCAGACGAGGTTCCTGGAGCGCATTAACCCAGCGCTTCACCACCAGGTCCTCGAAATACAGACCCGTCCGGAGTTGAGTGGTAAGTGTCCATGTGTTCATCTCCAGCATAGTGCATGTTGAGGCGTGACAGGTGTGTGCACCTTGGACGTATGTTTGGCATGCCCCATTTATGGATGTCTGTGTGCAGGGACATGACAGTGAAGCATGTGAGTCCGGTCAAGCGTGTGCAGCGACAATGGTGTGTGTGTTGCTATGCATGATGTGCACCTGCATGTGACAATGCACACATGATTGCATGCCTATGTCTGTACCTGGCCATGTCTATTGTTTGAACCACGGATGCTGATGTCACCCTCATGGATGTGCATGGTGTACATGTGTGTGTTAATGAGTGGTGAGTGTGTGACTGGGAAACACCATGGATGCATGACACATGCGTGCATTGACTGTTGTGGCCTAGCTGTCCATGATTGCACTGGGATGGGAGGTGGACACGGACTGATGCATGACTGTGCGGTGGTGTATGTGCATGTGTGTTGCTTGCAAGTGCCCTTGTGTTGTGGAAGGTGATGATGGTTATGACATACAACAGTGCCACTCATGTGCATTTGCTTTGTGCCTAGCAGACTTACGCTCAGTACCCTGATGCTTGTGTTCAATGTCTCCCTTTCCACATCGGCAAGTGAAAAATAGGGCGGAGACGGCACTGTGGAGCAGAGCGGCAGGGATGCCTCCACCCGTCGGAGAGGCAAGGCCCAGTCACCCTCCCAGGTTATTCCATCTTCCGGGAGCGAGGGGACTGGTGCGCGTCCACCACTACAGCCGCAGAGGAAGGGGCAGGTGAGCTACAACAAAGGCAGGACAATACGGAAGATGGTGCAGAGGTATGCAGGTTGGTGGTGGTTGTGGAGGAGGAAGAGGCTGCATTAGATCCACACATGTGGCCTGGTGGGGGTGATTCCACTGGTGCAAGTGGTGCAGTCCAGGGGCAGGGGCGGGAGGCAGCGCAGGTCGCCACGAAGGTGCCTGTGCCTGATCCTGTCCCTGAAACTGAGACTGCATCACTGTGCACCGGCATGGATGCATCAGTCCAGGCCAGTCCGCAGGTAGAGGATGTATCCACGTCAACTGACCTTCCTCTACCTGTGGACGAGGCAATCTGTGACAGGGTTCAGCACGTCCTAGTCGGTGTCATGATTCGTGATGATGTGCGTGATTCCAGGAAGGACAACGCACATCATCACGAACATCTGTGTGCCATCTTGAACTGTCTAGGACGGCTCATTGTCGCAGGGTTCCTCCATGTGCTGGCCACTCTTTCACTCTCTCCTCCTCTGCACCCAGTATGCACCAGTTGTCCTCCATGCCGTCTTCTGGCCCAGATGCCACCAGGACACTCTGTGGACCTGCCTCATCCACCAGAGCCAGGTCGGTGGAGATCACATCCCTGCCTCAGTTGGGAGCCGAAGGTGCAGCAGAGGTGGTCACCCAAGCAACAGGTTCCCTGGCAATGGAGGATGTGCAGGGAACTTCCAGCAGGGCACATCCACCACAGGCCCGGGGGTCATCAGCATCCAGAGCCAGTCGTGGTGGGACAGGCAGATGATATCAAGGCAGCAGCCCCAGGCTCGACATAGGAGGAGTCCGGTCTTGGGGCATACAACATCACGGGGGCAGGCATCAGCCGAAGGGCAGGAGGACTCTGGACTATGTGTGTCTTCCGTGTGGCAGCGGATGAGCCAGTAAATGGATGCAGAGCGGTGGCGGGCAGAGAGGACACTGCTCACCAAGGTCAGGACAGAGAACTCCATGGGGCGGGCATTGAGGCAGGCCTAGTTTCTCAAGGAGACTCGCAGGGAGTTGGTGGAGAGCATGTCAGCATCCCCTCGAGGACATAGTCCAGTCCCGCCTCCAGGCCATAGACTCAGAGTTCGATGATGCCCTGGCTGGACTCTTGGGGAGAAAGATAAGTTGTAGGACTAGCCTGCCGCCATTGTGTATAGTTTTTAGGCTTAGGTTTCCTTTACTTTTATTTTTATTTTGGAGTCGATGGACATTGCTCCACTTTTTGTACATATTTGTATTTTTGTAGGATATTTACTGGTTTCATTTGGTTTTGGAACATGGACCCTAAGAACTTTCATTGTAAATAGTTCTGGAACTGTGGACTTTATTCTTTTATGTTTTTGACACCCATGATGGAATGTTTTTTTTTTAATTTACCCTTTGGATTCTGAATTTTGTTTTCGTGACATGGACCACTGGGAGGTTTTTCTTTTGTATTAATCACATTTTTTTTATTTGTCTTTCATTTGGGAGATTTCTGTTTTTTTAATACATTTCCATCTGTTCATATATTTGTGTTGTTTGCTCTCATTAGTTTGGTGCATGTGTCAGTCGTCATTGCCTCAGTCATGTGTCGCTGCTGTGTGGCCATGTTGGGTGCATGCATGAATGCTTCTGTGAATGACATGCCATGGGGCCTGTACTGGGAAGTGGGGACACTGGATGGATGTGGAGTTACACGGTGGGGGGGGGCAGAGTGGGGTGGCATTTGGGTGGACATTTGCTACGTGCATGTATGTTGTGGCAATGTGTTGGTTGGGTGGACATGAGTCAGGGCTTGCTGGCAGGTGCCTGTCACTGGTGGGGGGACATGAGTTGGGGCCTGGGAGCCCGTCACTGGTGGGGGGACATGAGTCGGTGCCTGCTGGCAGGTGCCCATCATTGGTGGGGGGACATGAGTTGGGGCTCGCAGGTGCATGGTGCCATGTGTGCTGCCTGCGGGGCATGGTCAGGGATGATGGGTGGTCCCCTGTGGTGTGGGCTGCCTGCGGGGCCTGGTCAGGGGTGATGGGTGGTCCCCTGGGGTGAAGGGCTGCCTGCAGGGCATGGTCAGGGGTGATGGGTGGTACCCTGTGGTATGGCCTGCCTGCAGGGAGTGCATGCAGCTCCTCACCAAGCGGGTGCGCAAATCAGGGGGTAAGCAAGTGCGCTTTTCACTTCATTTCACCAGCGTGAGCGGGGTACGTGTATTCCAGGGTACGTGAGTGCGCTTTTCACATGATTTTGTTGGCAAGAGCGGGGTACGTGTATTCCGGGGTACGTGAGTGCGCTTTTCACACAATTTCACTGGCACGAGCAGGGTGCGTGCATTCAGGGGTATGCAAGTGCGATTTTCACATGATTTAGCTGGTGCAAGCGGGGTACGTGTATTCCGGGGTACACAAGTGCACTTTTCACGCGATTTTGCTGGCACGAGCAGGGTGTGTGTATTCCGGGGTATGTGAGTGCACTTTTCATTCGATTTCACTGGTGCGAGCAGGTTACGTGTATTCCAGGGTACGTGAGTGCACTTTTCATGCAATTTCACTGGCGCAAGTGGAGTACGTGTATTCCGGGGTACATGAGTGCGCTTTTCACATGATTTCGTTGGCGCGAGCAGGGTACGTGTATTCAGGGGTTACGCTAGTGCGCTTTTCATGCGATTTCACTGGCACAAGCAGGGTACGTGTATTCTGGGGAATGCGAGTGCGCATTTCATGCAATTTCTCCGGCGCGAGTGGGGTACATGTATTCCGGGGTACGCGAGTGCACTTTTCACGCGATTTCACGGGCACGCGCGGGGTATGTGTATTCTGGTTTGCGCGAGTGTGCTTTTCACGTGATTTCACTGGCGCAAGCAGGGTACGTGTATTCCGGGGTACACGAGTGCGCTTTTCACACAATTTCGCCGGCAAGAGCGGGGTACGTGTATTCCGGGTAACACGAGTGCGCTTTTCACGTGATTTGGCTGCCGCGAGCGGGTTACGCATAGTTTTTCATGCGATTATGGTGTAGGGGGGGCTGTAAACGGGTCCTGGGTTGGCGCAGCTCTTTGCTCTTTGCGCCGCATTGGCAAGGGGCGTTCTTGGAGGCGTCACTGACACTGCTGGACGATCGCTGTGCCACGGCTGAAAATGGCTTGGGAAATCCATGTATAAGCGGTGTGCCTAAATGCTGTTTAGTGCATGCGGCTGGCACACGCTGGCGCACGCTCCCTCTCTGCGCCAGCCGCGTGCGCTACATCTGCGCCAGATTCTATGAATTGGCCCCTATATATCAAAAACACACTAATGTCAATTGTACAATGTGATACAACAAATGAGTGAATTAATAGGTGTGATATCATGGAACATAAGAGTCATTAATAACCCATAAAACCCAGGAAGATAATAGCATATATAGTCAGGCACTCCCGTAAGGTATTAATGCTGGAGGAGACGCATGCCACGGGAGCTCTAAACAACACCTTTGCCTCTAAATGGGGTGGGCAGAGATTTTACACCTCCTACTCTTCCCAGGCCAGAGGGGTGATGATACTAGTACACAGAACATTGCCCTTTATCTCCCATATGAAACAAATATACCCGAAGGGTGATATATAATAATAACGGGAGAGCTGTCCGGTAAAAAGAATATTCTGGTGAATACATATGGGCCCAATATAGATGACCCAGGATTCTACAATGGGATAGCAGAAAAGGTGGCAAAAGAGGACAAAATTCCCCATCATATGGGGAGGGGAATTTAATACAGTGCTGGATGTAACAAGAGACAGAACAAGTTTGTTCAACGGAAATAAATAATGCAAGTCAATGTGATTCTTGATGCCTTGATTTTAAAAAACACTGCTTTGCGTGTAGCTCCAAGAGAAGTCTGTGATTACTCCAGACCAAACAGCATTCTCTGGGCACTCCTTTTTTTACTTTTAGCTTTCCAACATGGGCTTTACTTTTTTAGTGGTGGATGGTTTAGATTTGTTGAGTGAGGTTAGTAGATGTTCTGTTTTCATATTTTCTATAAATTGTTTTAGAGGTGGATGACTATATGGCTTGTTTTTGTTGTATCTGCTCTATTTTTCTTTGTTTTCTATGGATTTGGTGTTTAGTAGGCATCCTGTTCTGTTTGTTGGGAAAAAAGAAAGTTTGTGTTTGAAAGTTGTGCAATGTTTGTGCATGTATTATGCATAGGTGTGTTGATGTGATTGTACAGATGAATAGAGTGCTGTGTGATTGTGTAGTGGGCTGATAGGTGTACTTGGGAAGGTTGTGGGATTAAGAGGCTGTACAGGTCTGATGGGCTTGTCTTAGTGAGTAAGGGAGTGGTGGTGTGATTGAATAAGTAGAGAGATTACAATGTTTTGAGGAACACAGTGGTTGTTATAATGGAGTGATTTAGTGCATAGTTATGAGGGTTGTGTGGGTGTAGTTGAAAAGTTTTGAGGAAGTGTGTGTATATGCTAATGTGTGTTAGTAATTTGGAATGCAATGAGTTTCAAAGTTGTTGGGTTGGAGTTAGTACCTTATGTGGATAGGGGTATGGAATAGTAAGGAAGTGAAATTGTGGTATACAAGTTGATGAGAAATGGATGTGTTGTTAGGCCGAAAGGAGTAGGTGGTGTATTGAATAAAGATCAATGTTTAGATAGTAAGAATGAAATACAATGTTATGGAGTAGAAAAGAATATTCTAGGCTAATATATAGTGTGTTCATTCTTCAATAGCTCTCTTTGTCAATCTTCAATTTTTCTGTAATTGTAAAAGAAGTTAGTAGGTGTATGTGGTAATAGTGAAGTACTTTTAGCAAAAGAGTTTGTTATTTATTGGCATAGGAGGAGTTGTTTGGAAAAAGAGTTATGGCTGATGTAGCAAAGTATGTTAACTATGTTGTTTTAACAATTGGACATTGACTAGTGCTCTTTGGGACATTACATAGAACAGGGCAAAAATGGTTGTGTAAAAAAGATGCATATCTGGGTTATTTTTGCAGCACAAGAATGCTTTGTGTAGGGCTAATATGTAATGGTCTTAGTTGCAGTAAGGCAATTTGTGTGCTGGTGATTTTAGTAGGAGAAGTTCTTTGTTCGTGGCCCAATGTATGTGTAATGTGTTGCAGTGTTTTTAAAAAATAGGGAAACTGTGGCCTAGTGATAATGAAATGGCAGATTGTAGTTGGAGCAGTGTTGGTGTCTTATAGAAGTGGTTGAAAAAGAACAGTACTTTATATGTAAGGAGAAGTGCTGTATATAGATACTTTGCCAGTATACACTTATGTGTGAGCAGGTGGAGAATGATGGCACTATAAGGGATGTAATGAGAAAGGTTGGAATGTACGACATTTATATGGAAGGAAACATGCACAATGATGTCCGTTTAAAAGGTTTCCTTTTAGGAGCATTTTGTTTAAAGTTAAAACATGCATATGTGCATTTAAAGCAGCACTCTGTGTAACTTTTTTTCTAAAAGAAAGGAAAAGCGGATGCAAGAGATTTGTAGAACATTGTTAAGTGGCACTTGGTGTGTGGAAATGTAATATGTTGGCAGTATATTTAACTGCCACTTGATGAGACCAGGTGCAGAATGTTACAGTACATGGCATTTGATTGACTGGTTAAACAAGAGAATATGTTTATTGAGAAGCTTATTACAGGGTAAGTGGCAGTAACCCTATATATATTTTTTTTTTAATAGAGGTGTTTTAAAATATTACTTAAAAAATGTATCCACACCTGTACTATGTTTTGTTAAATAAATATATTGTTGAATTTTCAAACAGAAATCACAGTAGTGTTTGATTCAGGTGGCTGTAATAGGAGACATGTATTCTAAGAGTTCAGGAATACATCTGAAGTGTTGAACTGAGATGACAGGGTTACATGCAGAGTTTTTGGATGTGATTGGTGGATGGATGTGTGATTGTTTGAAAGCAGCCAATGAGGGAGTGTTACAAATATTGAAGTAAAAAAGGGTAGAAGGGCTGCACTGTTCTATGGTTTTGCTGACACCAGAGTAGTCTGCGGACACCCGCACGTGCCATTTGTTTATTCATTTATTGTTTGCTTGTTAGGGGCTTATACAGCAAGTACATACTGTTTCAAAGCGCCCACAGGGCAAAGGAGGGAAGAAGGGAGTGAAACACATTAGATACACAAAAAAGTGGAGGGAAAAGGACAAATCTACTATGTCTTGTGAATATTCAGAACGTGCAAGTGCAACAAGGATGAGGACAGAGGGTGTTGGTGCTGGAGTGTCTGTGCTCGTGGGTGAGAAACAGATTAAGTGCATGGCGTGGTAAGTGCTACACAGACTGGAGCCGTGTTGGGTGTAAGTGCTAGCCTCCAGGGTGGAGGAAGTGCTGAGGGTAAACAGAAGCTGGGGTGATTGGGTATGGGAGGTCAGGGGCCCGAGGATGCATAAGGGCCCAGGACACCAAGTTGTGCAACTGTGAGATTAGCAGGGGAGAGACGAAGGGAAGGAGGAGGCAAAGAGGAAAGTTTTGAGGAGCTTCCGGATTTTAAGGAAGTCCTGCCAAGGCGAAGATAGTAGGGAGCTAGCTGAGGAAAGCGATTGACCTCCAGCCCTCTGTTTAGCAAAACACTGTACACAAAAAGAGTTAGTGCCAGAGGTACAGAGAGGTCTGGAGGGAGAGTATTTAGTGAGATAAAGTTGAAGATAGTGTGGTCCCCGGGTCCAGGCAGCCTTGTGGATGATGTAGAGGGATTCAAAGTTAATTTTTGCAGCAGCCGGGAGACAGTGAAGACTTTTTAGGGCAGGAGAGATGTGGTCCCTGTGCTTAAGGCCAAGGATAAGTCTTGTTGCCCTATTCTGGATTAGCTGATGAAATTGCAGAGTCGAGGAAGGTAGATTCAGGAGGAGGCTATTGCAATACTCAAGCCTAGAGAGAATCAGGGCTCAGGTAATATTGAGCCTGTGGGGTAAAGTGAGAAAAGGGTGAATCCCTTTGAGAAGGAAGAGCTGAGGGTGTGACTTCTTGGCAATGTCCTGAGTGTGAGGGAGAAAGGAGAGGAAGGAGTCAAAGAAGACTCAAAGGTTTCTGGCTTCAGAGGAAGGAGCATGGGGAGAGCTCCTGGAGGAAGGCCAGAGTGAAGGGAAGAAAGAGGGAGCAGGAGTCCCGATGGGAAGGATCTCAGTTTTACAGACATTGAGGCAGAGATAGTTGGAGGTGCACCAGCACTGGATGGCTGATAGGCAGTCGGGGATGATGAAAGGTGCAAGGGGGTCAGCGGGAAGTTTGAGAAACAGTTGTGTGTTGTCTGCATAAAACTGGAAGTTGGGGGAAAGGAGGAGCAAGGTAGATGTTAAAGAGCCAAGGGGAGAGGATAGAAACTTGGGGGACACCATAGGTAGAGAAGGAAGTAGGAGGACCCCGTCCGAGTCCTTTAAGGATGCCAGTCATGGAAAGGTGACTGCAGAGACCGCAGACAGTTGTGAGGTCTGCGGACATCAGGGGATTAGCCAATCAAGTTTTGTGGTTGTGGTGTACAGGAAGACATGGTAGCAAGTCTTTTCTTTGTTATGTGCAGTGAAGATGGCTATTGCTATGGCTTTGAGGAAGCAGATTGGATGGTAGGAAATTCTTGGATCCATGGGTTGAAGGTGTACGGTGATCAGTTTAGATTATCTATAAATCTTAGATTTTAAATGTTTCCTGGTACTGAGTACTGAATACTGAGTTCGAGGAATGAAGTGGGCACAATTGCTACCTTTTTGCGAGAGTATGGCTACTTTGAAGCATCCAGACATTATTATAGTTCACTGCGGAGGCAACAGTTTTGTCACTGGAATATCCTTACAGTTTGCCATGAAGTATACTTTTGCAAAATTAAAGGAACTGTTTCTACGTTTAAAGATTTTTTTTTTGATAGCTCAGGGGCAAATGTGGAAATGTTCCAATTTATTTTGGCCATAAATCGAGAAAGCGAGGCAGAATGTAAACAAAGCTGTAGGTGCTTTTTTCAAGATATTGGAATGACATCTTTTCACAATGAAAATATCAAGTTTGATAGAGACTACATTTTTTAATACATTAAGTAGTTCATGAGAGGCACCCTGATTATCCATGAGATGTTGCTACTAACATTGTACACACAACCCCTTCAAGTGACTTTTCATCAGAATTAATTTGATATATGATGTCATCATTGATGTCATCAATGACATTTGTGATGTCATTTTTCATATTCTGGGTGTTAGTCTCAGCAGTTCACAGTGGTAGCACGGGTTATGGTTGCTTAGCTTACCATACCTGGTGAATTTATGGGGTTTTTCAGTTTTACTTGTAACCATAACGTCCCTTTAACACATGTTTTTACTGAACTTCAGAGGTTTTCTTTAGTGCAATTTATCAATAACATCCCTTAACAATGTTTTTTTCAGTGTATTTCATAGCGCTTTACCAGCGCACCCTTATTTTGCTGCAAGTTCCTTATATTATACTCATCGAATGCACCAAACACAAACCATAACTCTACACCTCATATTATCACCTGGGCACACATCTGCATACAGACTCAAATACATCAGGCATGTTTTTAAAAAAAGTTCTTACTAAATAGTACACTGCATTTCTCTATTATTACTATTCATTATATAAACATTTCATATAAGCAAAAAATACTTTTTTATTTTTTACAGAAATGGCAAACACATGTCAGTGGTTGGATGAAAATTTCCCAAAAGAAGAAATGAGTTAAAACATATTTAATGACATGCAATACATCTTTCAATATAAATAGATAATATAATGTGTACATATCTCACTGAAATAATAATTTCTTTGTTTTTTATAACACATAGGGCCTCATTGCAACCCAGGCGTTAAGGGCGCCGTAAAAGGTGTCGGCGCCGTTAAAACCTTAACGTCTGATTGCGAGGTCCCTTTGCGGGTTGCACTTTAACGCCTGCTTTTAGCAGGCGTTAAAAAACCAACCCGCAAAGGGACCTAGGAGCTAATTACGGCACTGTAATTTACGGTGCCGTAATTAGCGCCTTCCCCATTCCCATTGAGCCCCATGGGCCAAAAATGGTAATGGGAAAGGGCCCATGGTGAATGGGGAATTACCGCCCCGCCAACCTTGGAATGGGACGGTAATTCCGCCATTCACCATGGCGGATTCCGGCATGGACCAAGGTGCTAATAGCACCATGGTCCACCGCCTGGGTTGTAATGAGGCCCATAGTCTGTATGAAGAAACAACACTCCAATTTAACGATTCGAATGCCCAAGAATCACAAAGAGAAGCCCCATCCCCAACTGTACATAATAAAATCATGATGTCTGTAAAATTGGATGAAATCAGTAGTGACTTTAAGGAACTTTTAAATTAAGTAAAAAATCATGTGATTAAAAATGTTGATTATCGCTGTCCTTCTTGCACCTGTGGCCCTTGTCCCCAGAAATCATTCCTAACAAATTCACAAAATTTAAATGAAAGCCACTTTTATGAAAACTCCCCTGATCATTATTGTACAGAAATTCCTAATTCTCCCATTTGTTTCCCATTCCTCGATCCCATTCCTTTCCTTAATAAATGTATCTTTTATACTATAACCGTCTTTGTGTATTGTTCTGTCATTTTTTTTAAAAAGCCCAATAATAGTCCACGAACACTACTACTCTCCGGGGTGTCTGCACACAAAATGGAGGTGCCCCCGGACAGGTGCAGTGTCCGGACATGTCCAGTTTCATACGATACACTTTTACTTAGTATGTTGACAGTGTGCCTGTTCTACGGACACTTGCTCACAAATGTGCCATGCCTATCCCACCTGATTGGTTTCCGCGGATGTCCATCATGGCCACGGACATCCCCGGACATCATCATGTGACTGCACCCATGCGGCATGATGGCCAGTCCGTGGATGGTGTCCGCGGCAACAGACAGTTTCAAACTGCATTTCGGACAATCTAGGGTGTTTCAAGTTAAACTTTACCCTCCTAGAGCTCCTCGACCCATTCTTGTTTGATCTGGTAACTTTTTACAACTTTTCCAGACCTAAATGTGACTCAGTTGTCCCCAGGCAGCGCGACTGTCCAGTGAAAGTTCATCTAAACCCACCCCTTGCTTTTCCACAGTCTCAATCTGGCTATCTAGGATAGAGCACTAGGACACACCTGATGTGGAGATTACCTGCAATCCTGCATTAATGGCATCTGCTATGGCCATTCCTCCTCCCCAGCCACCACCACCACAATCTAGAGGCCCTGGACAGGGGAACAGGTGCAGAGATATAGATGAGGATCAAGAGGAAGATGAAGATGAGGTAGAGAAAGTCCCTATCCCCAGCATCAGAGTGTGTCCTGGGTGTGGTGGTTTTTCACAACCATTGGGGATGTACCAAAGGCCTCTGAAGCCAAGGTAAGATGCAATGAGTGCCCAGTCATGGAAAACCTGGTAGGTACTCCTACGGTACAACCTCCATGCAGCACCAAACCAAATCTAACCACCCGGTTGCTCTGAGAAAGGTTGTACCTTTCTCAGGTAGACATAGATTGACACCCTCTACCCCATCGTCCTCAACAGCTCCTCTTACCACATTGGATATTTCTCTGGGGCAGAGGATCCCAGCGGCCGCCTTGCAGGCCATACAGAACGCTGTTGACCCTTACCATTTGAGGGTCACAGTGCTATGTTTGTATAAGGAAGCCCCAATCTGTAAGGGGGAGCAGTTTCGTAGTGCTTTCGAGGCTGCAGTCAAGGAGCACAAGAAACTCTGCCCTCTACCTTAAAGTTTAGGCCTGCTGAACATCTTCCTCTGTCCACCTGCCTCTCTGTGGGTGGTTACCGTTGACTCCATTCCCTCCCTCACCTTACCTTGACTCTCCTAAAAAAACACCAAAAGCAAACAAAATGCACATTTTTAAAAATAAAAAAAACTGTTCCTTTAGGAGCCACCTTTCACAGTTAAAAGATAGAACTGAAAAAAAATGCTTACAGGCCCCTTTGCAGCCTGCATAACCCGCGACAGTGCGGTAGTCTGTGGCCATCAAAGAAATTCCAGGCATGGGGTGGGGAAATGGAAATCATTTGATTTTGTTTTCCGCACAAAAAAAGGTGGCTTTTAAAATAATTTTTTGGGTCTTTTTGACTTTTACATTTTTAATATTTTTTGGATTATTTTGTTTTATATACTAAACTACACAACGTAATTATTTTTTAACTTTCACAAAAAGTGCTTCTAATTTTTGTTGTCTATTTTCATTTTTATTTAATGCAACATCCAGCAAATACTTGAATCTATACTTAATGTGTTCTCAAAAACTGATTCAATGCATTTTGAACGTTTTGCATAAAAATCTGATTGCACACATCAGTTAGATGCACTCCATCTCTTCGAAAATGGTTGAAAATATCAAATTTGATGTTTTAATTATGAAAATATGTCATGCCAACATCTTGCAAAAAAGCACAAACAACGTTATTCACATTGCAACTTGCTTTTTCCATTTGTGGACAAAATAAATTTGAACACATCCACATTTGTTTTGAGCAAACCAAGAAAAAATGGTTGTCAAAATTGGAAACATTTACTTCAACTTTCCAAATGTATCCTTCATTACAAACTGCAATGAAATTCCGGTAAAGTAGCCCAAACTGTTCCCTCCTCAATGAACAACAATGATGTACGGCTGTTTCAAGTGAACCATATTCTTACAAAACAGGAGGAAGTCCACCCACTTCATTCCTTGCATTAAATATACAAATTAATGGATTCCAAGATTTGTTAGCCAATTCACAGTGCTCAGAATAGACCTTCATCCAATGCATACAAGAGTCCCCCAAAATCCATACAATATGCCGTCTCAAAGACATAGCCATAGCCATCTTCCATGCCCTTACCAAACAAAACTCCTGCTATCCTCTCTTCCTGTGCACCACATCTAGAAAACCTGATTGGCTGATCCTCCCAATGGCTGCAGACACCACAACTGTCTGTGGTCTCTGCAATCCCCTTTCCATGCCAGGCATCCTCAAATGAACCAGATGTGGCCTGTGCCATCCGTGGATAACCATGGTGTCCGCATACAGAATGTGCAACTGAAGGGTGTGGGGAGGTTTACACTTAATTTAAACAATGTATTGTACAATGGTGGCCCTTTTTTTGTTTTCAATTTATTTTGTTTTTTCTCATTTTTATATCCTACGCCTAACTAAGAAATGCATTACAATACACTCAACATTTTCCATTGAAGTGGTTTATATGAACGTTTTCAAAGCATTTTTAACATTGCAAAAAAAAAAAAATCATTCCCAACATCATTTAAATGGACTCCATCGCTCAGAAAACTATTTACACCATCCAACATAAAATTTTCATTCTGAAATGAGGCCATCACTGAAGCATATAAAAAGCACATTTGGAAACAATTCCATTAGTTCCTTCAAGCTTTTCAAGAAATCCTTAATGGCAAACTGCAACACTGCATCTGTCACATGGCCCAAACTGCTTCTTCCACAATGCAAAATAATAATATCTGGTTATTGAAATGGAGCCATACTCTTGCAAAATGATAATAAACTCACCCAGTTTAGTCCAGAAACTGTATACCACCAAACGTCTACTCCTTGCAATTCATTAGTTTCAGAAATGCCACAAGATTCAGTATAACCTTCTTATAAATTCATGGAGCAATCTCCCACCATCCACACATGCATCTTCTTCCTAGCAATAGCCACATCTGTTTTCCCTGTACACAACAAACAAAACACCTGCTACCCTGTCTTCCTGCAAACCAGATATTCCTTTTCTCTACACACTTAAGTACTCCAGTTAGAGCCATCAAATCACTAGACTGATTAAGAAGAATTGGAGACTAATCAAATTGGACGCACAATTACAGAAATTATTTCTGCAACCTCCACTGATTGCCTACAAGAGAGGAAAGAACTTCAGGTACAGGTACCAATTGGTAAAAGCTGAAAGAGTAATCAGAACTGTACAGACCACACTGAAAATTAAAAAAACAAGCACCTCTGCCTGCTTGCACTGCAGCAATTTTAAAAACATAATGAAAGGTAGTTATGTCAGACAGCCTGTACTGGGCCCAAAATCGAATTAAGGCACTTTGTGACTTGTGACACCATGTCAGTTATCTATGGACTAAGCTGCCCTTGTGGGATATTTTATGTGGGCCTGACAGTGAGGAAAATAAAAGATTGCTGTAATGAACACAAATATAACATAAGGACTAACAATGCCCGTTTGCCCATGTCCAGATACTTTGAAGAAAAGAGAAACACAATGGCACAACTCAGATTCATGGTCCTTGAAATTGTACACAAAGAACTAAGAGAAGATGATCATTTGAAGAGACTTGATCAAAGGGAACTCTATTGGATCGATAAGCTTGATAGTATCAACCCATATGGAATTAACAAACACTTTTATCTGGGTGCTTTCTTGGAAGCATTGTTGTAATATTTCTCCAGCTACAAACAAAAATCTGTTAATGGAAGATCACTCTCATGGTAGTTACTCTGTTTTAGACACATATAGATTTAATTGGTTTTATATTTAGGTATTACACTTCTTTATATAGACTGTACTTTATACACTCCATCCTTATACTTCTGTGGCAACCCACGTAATAATATATGGAGGACTCATCTAGTACCAGTAACACTTCTGTGAAAATGTTAGTCTTTAACACAGCTCTTTGTTAAGAGTCTAAGAGGTTGATTCTCACTATTGTATATTGATGTATTTTTGTGTACTGACAAACAAATAGTCAGTTAAGAGAATGTAGTCCTGTGTACTCCTCGGATTTTAAACCAATCCATGCATTGCCTTCCCCATTTTAGTTACTTAATAGACAGAATAACTTCTTGACACTATTTGGAGGACCCAATCATGTTACCCAATCTCCATGAGGTGTTTTTTTCACATACCACACCCTTTGACAACACCTGGGAGTGCTCACTAACCCATCTCCAGGTCCCGCTCCGTCATTTATTTACATATGACATCTGTTACGCTCACCTGGCTCCCACAGGGGTGTCGGTCGGACCCGGACTGCTGCGGCCTCCACCAATGTGATGCGTAGTGCAGAGATGACAGACTGGACAGGCCCTCCAAATCTCGTCTGCTTGACCCGTAGAAGGATTCTCCTGGAAGTGGAGAGAGGAAGTTAGCCACCCGTGGATTCTAGTGATGGCACCTCCCTGCTCTCCCCACTAATCACCGCCAAAATCCCCTTCCAGTACTCTCACCTTATATTCTTCAAAGATGATCTCTCCATCATGCGTGGATTGCATGGGCGTGTAGATACCAGTTGCTCCACTGGTTAGAAGGCGTTGGGGAGTTCCAGACGAGAGTTGACTCTGAGGTTCCTGGCGAAGACCAGTAAGTATAGAGTTCATAGAGTTCAATATGTCCGATGTTCACTCTTGTCCCATTCCTTTCTTATCTTGCAGTGGAGCTCGAGAAAAGATGGTCTTGTGTCGGTAGATGGCGTTCAGGTGAGAGTCTGTATTACCCGATGCTGTCCGGTAAATGATGCATGTATTTAACGTGTTGTTTTCTCTCCGTTTTCAGATGCGGCGTTTGAAGATGTGAAGAGTTAAAGAATAATGCCTCCGGTGGTAAATCAGGTAAGTCTATGGTGGTAAGAGAGATTGTATTTGTGGGCTCTCTTAGCTCACCTGGTTATTTCTTTTGTCACCAGATGCCGGAGCCCGGCGAAGAAATGATGGAGGCAGCGCCGGATCGAAAAGGTGCTGTGAGGGCTGGTGAGTATGGTGCGGTGCTGCAGCTGGCGATGCAACGCATGTAGAAAGAATGTCCTTTCCAGGTGCTGAGACGTGTTGGTTCCGGAATCAGGTGAGAAACTGGAATAAAGTTTGTTTTCTAACCTTGCCTCAACTTTCCTTCTTCTCTAGGAGCTCTGGATTCAGGACGGGCGTGGCAGAGGTCTGGAAGCTGACTTGCAGGCACTGTGAGCGTTACGCTGCTGGATGCAGAATAACACGAAGCGTGTGTTGCTGTTCGGGCGTGGTTTAAATAGCCTCAAAAGTAGTCCCAGGTAAGAAGTCTCTAGAACCACACCCGAGTACACAATAGTCCCTGTGGTAAAATAGTCCCTTTCAGGCTTCACGTTGGATTGGAGTCATTTGCAGCATGGTCTGCCTGAGGTAAATAATGACTATGAGCCTGGCGCCTTAGGCGCCAGGACTGATTTCTACTATAAGCCTGGCACCTAAGGCACCAGGATTGAACCCAGATAGCCCCTAGCCGGGGCTGCTGAGGTTTTACTAAATGTCTAGATGCCTGCTCCCGGGGCTGATGGGCTTGGTCCAGATGCCTGGGGGTAGGCATCATGACAGCACTCCCCCCCCAAGGCCCCTCCTAAAGTTGTTCTTCCCCAGGGCCCTGGTTTGTCTGGGAAGTTCCGATGGAATCTTTTCACCAACCGAGTTGCATGAACGTGGTCACTGGGATCCCATGACCTTTCTTGTGGTCCGTAACATTTCCAATTGATTAAATAAAAAAGTTTTGATTTAACCATCTTAGAGTCCAGGATATTTTTTACCTCGAATTCAGGGTCTCCATCTATCAGGATGGGGTCCGGTGGTTTGGTTAATCATGTTCCGGGTTGAACTGGTTTTAGAAGTGAAACATGAAAGACAGGATGGATCCGCATATTAGAGGGGAGTTCTAATTTGACAGCCACCGGGTTGAAATGGCCTTAATGGTGTAAGGTCCCAAAAATCTAGGATTGAAGGTTCGAGTTCCTTTTAGAGGTATGTGTTTCGTAGCCAGCCAAACTTGATCTCCAATCTGGTATTGGGGAGTGTCACTTCTATGTTGATCAGCATTTGTCTTGTATTTCTCTTTTGCTTGTTTCAAATGTTCAGTTGCCTCCTTAAAGGCCTGTGTAATAGTAGAGTGCAGATGGGTCACTGCCGGCATTTCTAAGTGCTGGGGCGAATCGAGTTCTGAGGTTCGAGGATGATGTCCATACATGATGTAAAAGGGCTGTGTCCGGTTCCTGAATGTACTGGGCCTCATTACAACTCAGGCGTTAAGGCTTAACGCCGTCGTTAACCCTTAACGCCTGATTCCAATTTTAACGGCTGCTTTTAGCAGCCGTTAAAATCCATGGCGCAAACCCGCCATGATGCTAATTACGCCACCGTAATTTACGGTGGCCCCTATGGGGCAAAAATGGGAATGGGGAAGGGAAAATGAGAAATGGGGATTTACCGCCCCACTCACCTTGGAATGGGGTGGTAAATCCGCCATCCACCATGGTGTAAACATAGTTTACACCATGGTGGTAAAGTTGGTGTACTTACCGCCTGGGTCGTAATGACCCCCACTGAGATATTGTATGCCTATTCAGCAATTCATAAAATGTCCTTCCAATTGTTTTCGGTCTGGTGTAGCATGCAACGTAGGTATTGTTCAAGAGTCTGGTTGGTCCTCTCCATTTGACCATCGGTCTGGGGATGGTGACTGGTTGATAACCTCACGTCGATTTGTGCCAATTGGCAACATTTCTTCCAAAATTGCGAAATGAATTGACTACCTCGGTCAGAGACCAATACGGAAGGAAATCCGTGTATTCGAACTATGTTTTCAAGAAATTCTTTGGCCAAAATTGAAGCGGAAGGTAATCCCTTTAAAGATCAACAATAACAAGAATGGTGTTAAACCCATTACACTGAGGTAGATCTGTAATAAAGTCTAAGAGAAAGTGTGCAAGGTGCTGTGGAATATCCAAAGGTTGTAAAAGACCGGCTGTTTTTTTCTTTTGACTTTTGTTTTGGGCGCAGATACCACAAGACAGCACAAATGATTTTACCTCTTTTCGTAAGGTGGGCCACCAGAATTGTCTTTTAATTTTAGCTTCAGTCTTTGCAATACCTGGGTGTCCTTCCATCAGAGCATCATGGTAATTGGAGATGACTAGTTCTTGTAGTTCCTTGAGTGGTAGAAATAGACGCCCTTGATAGTAAGGTAAGTCATTGATGACTGAATAATCATGGCCCTTTTTCACCCAATCTTGCAGGGCTGCTGAATTGAAAAGTTGTTGGATTTTTAAATGAATATCTTCTAGAGTCTGTAGAGTAGTTATACCAAGAATTCTTTGTTCTGGAATCATAGGCACCAGTTCTAGGTTCGAATATGCTTCTCCCATCCCTATTCGGGACAAGGCATCTGCCTTACCATTCTTGCATCCTGGTCGATAAGTGATCACGAAATCGAATTCGGCAAGGAATAATGCCCATCGAAGTTGACGCGATGATTGGGCCTTGGCTGTCTTTAAATACTGCAGGTTCCTGTGATCGGTGATTACAGTAATGGTGTGCCTTGCACCGAGAATATAATGCCGCCAAGCTTTGAAGGCGGATTTGATGGCGAACAACTCTTTATCGGTAACCGCATAGTTTAACTCGGGGGCTGAAAACTTCCTGGACCAAAATGCTACTGGATGAAGTTGACCGGTTTCAGGATCCTTCTGGGACAGGACAGCTCCCATGGCTAAACTGGATGCATCAGTTTCGACTACATATGGGAGCACGGGCGTGGATGCTTCGAGACAGGTGCTGACGTGAATTTCAATTTCAGCTCTTGGAAGGCCTTTTCAGCCTCCTCGGTCCACAAGAAGCGTTTGTTTTTTCGTAAAAGTGCTGTGATGGGGTATACAACATGTGAGAAGTCAGTAATAAATCTGCGGTAGAAATTAGCAAATCCAAGCATGCTTTGTACCCCTTTAACTGAACTGGGTGATGGCCATTTGAGAATTACATCCACCTTTAGAGAGTCCATTCGGACTCCTTTTGGAGTCAGGATAAATCCAAGGAATTCAACTTCTGTAGCACGAAAAACACATTTTTCCAATTTTGCATATAACTTATGCTGACGTAGTTTCTCGAGGACTGCACAAACGTGCTTAACATGGTCTGATTCCGAGGAGGAGTATACTAGAATGACGTCGATATATACAACAACACTGACGTCAATGAGTTCACGAAGGACATCGTTCATAAAATACTGGAAGGCTGCTCGTGCATTGCACAACCCGAAGGGCATCACCTTATATTCGAATAATCCATACCTGGTACGAAAGGCAGTCTTCCATTCGTCCCCCTTTTTTACACGTACCAGATGATATGCCCCTCGGAGATCTAATTTAGTGTAGATGCAAGCATCCTTTACTTGGTCTACTAATTCGGGGATCAGAGGCAATGGGTATCGGTTTTTCACCGTAATCTGATTTAATGCGCTGTAGTCTATACACATTCTGAGGTCACCTTCCTTTTTAGGTATGAAGAATAAAGCTGAGGATGCAGGGGATTTGGATGGATGAATGAAGCCGTTAGCGAGGTATTGATCCAAGTATTGTCGTAGGTGTAGGTTTTCGGGTTCTGTAAGGACGTAGATCCTACTGCATGGAGGTTGCGCACCGGGTATGAGGACGATTTGACAATCGTATGATCTGTGAGGTGGTAAGGTGTTTGCCTGTTCTTTTTGGAAAACGTCATGGAATTCTAGGTATTCCTGAGGTAACTGCACGACTGGATTAGTGACTGAGGCCAGGCCTTTGTTCAAGGTTTTTTCCGGGTAACAGGTGTGCGCACAATCCGGGAAGGTTATTCTCTTCTCTCGCCAATCAATACAAGGATTATGTGTTTCCAACCAAGGTATCCCCAGTATTATTTGGAACTGCGGGGCTTTGATTAAATCAAACATAACAGTCTCTCGATGCCCATCCTGACCCAGCAATGTCATCTCTGTAGTGGAATGAGTTACAGGCCCAGAAGCAATTTCAGTTCCGTTGACTGTGGTGATGACATCCGAAGTGGTCTTTTTGCAGAGAGGTAGATTCATCCTAGAAGCCAATTTGTGGTCCATATAGTTTCCTACGGCCCAGCTATCGATGTATGCCCTTACTGCGTGTATACGTGATAGCTGCCTTGGATCAATAGGACCATTGGTATGATTAGGTGTGAGGTCTGAGTGTCCTTCTTCAAGCTCAGCAAGCGGACCTCTACGCTTGCGGGCGTGTTCGTTTCCCGAGTCAGGCTCAGTTTGATTTTTAACAGCAACTCCAACTACTTTCTTGGATGTTTTTATAGGGCAATCCCGTAGAAAATGTCCTGAGGCCCCACAGTACAGACACAATTTTATCTGCCGTCTCCTTTCTCTTTCCTTTTGAATTAGAGGTCCCTTAACCCCCCCCCGATCTGCATAGGTTCTGATGCATCTGTTCCTTTGGGGTTAACATTAGGTTTAACCAATACCCAATTGTCAAGCTTAGCTCGATCAGCCTTTCTATTCTGAAGTCGGTGGTCTAACTGGACCACTAAGTCTATATATTCTGCGCAATCGTGAGGTGGGTTAACAACGTGGGCCAAAACATCTTTGAGTTCACCCCGAAGTCCACGATGAAATAATGTGACTCGTTTTTCTTCTGGCCACCCGGTTTCCACCACTAACCTATTGAAGATTGCGATATAGGTTAGCAGATCCTGATTACCTTGTTGTAGGGATAAATGTTCGTAATCGAGGGCCTGTCCTTGTGAATGTCTGGCGAATAGTTTTTCCATGCTCAATTGAAAACCCTGAAAATCCCGAAGAAGTGGGTCATCCTAAGGTATGATAGTACAAAGGCTACTTTAGCTTGATCATTTGGGAAGGCTCCAGGTCTGCATAAAAAGTGCAAGCGACATTGGTTCATGAACACGGCAAACCTTTTCGGGTCCCCAGCAAAACGTTCACGTAGAGCTAAAGGAATGCTTCCTGGTAGGACCACTTGCACAGGATTGCTCGAAGAAACAGGAGTTGGATTCCCCCCGAGTCCAGGTAGCGGTGTTTGCCCAGCTTGGTTTTGCAGCAGTTATCTAGCAAGATCATCAGTGCGCTCCTTTGACATGATCAGTTCCCTCCTGAGGGCATTAGTTTCCTGGCGCGCGGAGTGCACTTCAGCCCTAAATTCCCCTAACAATTGGATTAGTTGTTTGGTTTCTGAGGTTTCCATGGCGCCCGGGTAGGTGTTTGTAGATAGGCTTCGCATTCTGTTATGCTCACCTGGCTCCCACAGGGGCGCCGGTCAGACCCGGACAGCTGCGGCCTCCACCAACATGATGCGTAGTGCAGAGATGACAGACTGGACTGGGCCTCCAAATCTTGTCTGCTTGACCCGTAGAAGGATTCTCCTGCAAGTGGAGAGAGGAATTTAGCTACCCGTGGATTCTAGTGATGGCACCTCCCTGCTCTCCCCACTAATCACCTCCGAAATCCCCTTCTAGTATGCTCACCTTATATTCTTGATAGATGAGCTCTCCATCCTGCGTGGATTGCAGGGGCACGTAGATACCAGTTGCTTCACTGGTTAGAAGGTGTTGGGGAGTTCCGGACGAGAGTTGACTCTGAGGTTCCTGGTGAAGACCAGTAAGTATAGAGTTCATAGAGTCCAATATGTCCGATGTTCACTCTTGTCCCATTCCTTTCTTATCTTGCAGTGGAGTTCGAGAAAAGATGGTCTTGTGGCGGTAGATGGCGTTCAGGTGACAGTCTGTATTACCCGATGCTGTCCGGTAAATGATGCATGTATTTAACGTGTTGTTTTCTCTCAGTTTTCAGATGCAGCGTTTGAAGATGTGAAGAGTTCAAGAACAATGCCTCCGGTGGTAAATCAGGTAAGTCTATGGTGGCAAGAGAGATTGTATGTGTTGGCTCTCTCGGCGCACCTGGTTATTTTTTTTGTCCCCAGATGCCGGAGCCCGGCGAAGAATTGATGGAGGCAGCGCCGGATCGAAAGGTGCTGTGAGGAATGGTGAGTATGGCACGGCGCTGCAGCTGGCGATGCGACGCGTGTAGAAAGAATGTCCTTTCCAGGTGCTGAGACGTGATGTTCCGGAATCAGGTGAGAAACTGGAATAAAGTTTGTTTTCTAACCTTGCCTCTACTTTCCTTCTTCTCTAGGAGCTCCAGATTCAGGACGGGCGTGGAAGAGGTCTAGAAGCTGACTTGCAGGCACGGTGAGTGTTACGTTGCTGGATGCAGAATAACAACGAAGCGTGTGTTGCTGGTCGGGCGTGGTTTAAACAGCCTCAAAAGTAGTCCCAGGTAAGAAGTCCATAGAACCACACCTGAGTAAAAAATAGTCCCCGTGGTAAAATAGTCCCTTTCAGGCTTCACGTTGGATTGGAGTCATTTGTAGCATGGTCTGCCTGAGGTAAGTCATGACAATGAGCCTGGCGCCTTAGGCGCTAGGACTGATTTCTACTATGAGCCTGGCACCTAAGGTGCCTGGACTGAACCCAGATAGCCCCTACCCGGAGCTGCTGAGGTTTTACTAAATGTCTAGATGCCTGCTCCCGGGGCTGATGGGCTTGTTCCAGATGCCTGGGGGTAGGCATCATGACAACATCACTGCACAGATGCACATGCTCATTTATACCATCAGCGAGCAGTCTAGACGGAATCCCACTCGAGACTGAATGCGGCTTGTACAACACACGGGAATGTGAATAAGAGTAGACATTATGGAGTACTTCTGTCCAACTACCATTTTTTTATTTTTATTATTGATACAGTTGATTAATCAACTTTTCAATACATTTATATAAATTCATAAAAAAACAAAGGTTAATCATTTTAAAATTACACTTTAAAAGAAAAAGAAAAGAAAAATATACAGTCTTTACATTTTTTCAGTTAATACCATTTACATTGAATATAAGACAAAAGAAAAAGAAGCCAAAACAAAGAAGATAAGTAGCAACTAATCAACCAAATCTGTGAGCAGTCAGCTAAGGATAGTGGAAACCAGTAGCATCTTTAGCACGTTTGTAAAATAATTGCAGATGACTCTCTCCTGACTTCATCATTATCCAAGATTCACAAATTTACCATCTTGTGTCTTCAGCGATGTTAAATAGTTGACAATTGCTGTTCTTACTTTGTTTGATTGAGTATTGTAGCATAGTACCAGAACCGTTCGATGGACAAGCAGCTGTAAACTTCAAAGTGAGATTTAAAATATTCAATTCTTTTTTTTAACAGCATCAGGCACACTGCAATTAAATGTAACAAGGTTTCAGATGCTTTAGGGTCTTTACAAAACCTACAAAAATCCTCTTCCACAGGAATTTGTTTCCATTTAGCTAGCACATTTTTAGTGTGCCATATATTCAGCCTGAATCTTGAAAACAGATCTCTAAATTTTGCTCCCGGGAACTTTATCACATAAGTTTCCGGTTTCCTTAATTTTTTTGTAATGATGGTGTGCATTTTTGCATGTTTGGTGTTCAGGCAATGTTCATACGTGTTTATCCAATCCCATATCATGATTTTGTACTTTGCTCTATCGGGATTTGTTATCAGCAGTTCTTCAGATACCTCTGCATTCAGCAGGAAGGTTTTTACCTTCTCCCGCCATAAAACCATTGCCACATGTGATGTTGTTTTCATATATGAGGATAAAACATGTAGAATAGTATTGTCATTCTGGCTCATTATACATTTGCAAAAGACTGCACAATTTCCACATGTACATAGTGTACAGAGAGGAGAGGCCCATTTCATAACGTATTAAACACATAGGGACCGCTTTAGGTACATGTAATACTTTTTTTCCAAAAAGCGCCTTTGAATCTAGACCACGACATCTCATTTTTCCATGACCTAGTCTCTGCCCCATATATTATCGAGGGAACAGCCTTTTGGCAATAGTAAATCAGTGTAGGTTTTAATGAAAATAGGCCATATTTATGATTGATAAGCGAGGCTTGAGAAGAGGCAGTCCTGATTTTAAACTTGACTTCGTCATGATAAGGAACATCAGATGCCAAGACGTTTACATTCAGTCCTAAATATTTATACTGTGCAACATTTTCAAGGGGCTGGGACAATAACTACCAAGCTTGATGAGAGGTCCTGTTCTTGTTGTTGGGTACAATCTTCATGATCTTGGTTTTTGCCACATTTATGATTAAGTTGTTATCATTAACATACTTCCCTAGTTGATCAAACAACACCTGCAGGCCCCTGGGTGTTTTAGCTAGTAACACCAGGTCATCAGCATAAAACAACCAGGGGACCGCAGTGGGGGCTAAACGTGGCGCATCAGATGTTACCTCCTTAAATTCCTTTGTTACATCAGATATGAAATATTTAAACAGGGTAGATGCCAGTAGGCAACCCTGTTTTAGATCTTTGTAGGTGTTAATGGATCTTGATACTGTCCCGTCCATTGACAATCTTACTTGAATTGCAGTATTGGAATCGAATTCGATTATCCAGTGCTGTAGGTAGAGGGGACAAGTGCTTTTTGATAATTTAATAAATAGCAATTGTCTTGATATGGAATCAAAAGCAGTCTCGAAGTCAACAAATGCCATATAAACTGCCTGTTTTACTTGCAACTCATGCTGTTTGATGGCATGCAACATTTGCAAATTAACTGCAGTGCCTAAGCCTGCTACGAATCCCGTTTGCAAGGGATCATTGATGACTGCTTTGTTGGTCCATTTATTGAAATCTTTCAGTACAAACCGCGCAAAAACCTTCCCTGGGGCATCAAGTAAGGCAACTGGTCTGTAATTGCGCGGGTCTGATCTGTCCCCCTTTATGTATATAGGGACTATGACCGACTTTTGTCAAGAGTGGGGTATTTTCTTATTGCGTATCACTTGTTGAAATATTATTTGCAAAATGGAGGCCCATGCTTCTGGATTCTTTTTCAACATGGCATTAGACAGGCCATCAGGCTCGGGCGCCCTAGATGTACTCCGTTTTTTGTTTGATGTTCATCACAATATCAAGTCCTCAAAAGTCAGCTGACCATACTTGTTGTCCTTCTCCCCTAATAGAGAGCTGGGCCACGGAGTTTCCGCATATAGAGATTCATAATATTGAATCCATACTTCCTCTTGCACAGCATTCATCTCTATTATCGATTGTTTGCAACTGTAAATTGTTTTAATTAAGCCCCACCCTAATGCTGAACTTTTAGAGGCTATTGAGTACAGCATGGATTGAGCAGCTTTTATGATCATAGCCGCCTTACGCTGTTTTGTCCAATTTTTGTATCTGTTTTTACATCTTGCAATCTCTTGTATTTTATTAGGGTTATCTTGCTGCATCAAAGCCCTTATGTCTTTTTTAACATGGCTTTCTGACCTCGGATCTCTTTATCACTCACATGCAAATGCGACTGCTTCGTCCCTGGATTTAATTGCCCTTTGTTTTTAAATATCTGTAAAACAGCAAAATATTCTCCATCTAAGTAGGAGATGTTTGGTTTCAGGATATCTTTTGGATATGACATGGCCAGTCGCAAATCATTTAGAGCAGATGGAGTCCAGCTAAATCGATTCCCTTTCAAAGAGATTGCCAGCACCTTGTCATATCATTTTTGAGAGGTGTCTTGGGCCATGCCCAATTCAACTGTAGCATGTTATGGTCACTCTGAACTTGATTTATGACTCTGAATAAATTAACCTTGTCAAACAGTCCACAGTCAACATATATATAATCAATTGTGGAAGACCAAAGACCTTGATGCCAAGTCGACTGTGGAGAAATTTCTCCTGGTACTGCTCCATTAACCATGTTAAATCCTCTCTCTTTCATCAGGCTACTCCATTGCTGCACCGTCTCTTTCATCTTCCTACATTTATTGTCCAAACAGTTCATATTCAAGTCACCAGCTATGATGGTATGATTTATAGCAGAATTTCTATCAATCAAATTTAAATAGATGTTTAAGTCTCTAAAGAAATGGCTGTCCCGAATATCTAGATGCTTCCAATATAAGTTTAAACATGCTATCATCCTGTCTCCTCAAATAATTCTCACCAGCAGGATGAAGCTGTTTGGGGATAGCCATGGTTCGGTTGTCAGGCCGCTTGACAGTTTGACTGCTATTATGAGTCTGGCCTTTGGTTTGCCCCTAGTTTGTTTAACTGCCGGCACCAATGATACTTGATGGTTCTCCCAGACAGGAGGTTCATTGAGCCATACCTCTTGTAACATAATGATATCATACAGCGCCAGGAGGGGCACCGAGGATGTTATTAGATGCACATGTCCTCAAGTGTTCCAGGAGGCTAGCTGTATTGTCTGGCTAGTTTCATTGATATTCAGCTAACATCTATTCATCCCCTTCTCAATAATCGGGTATGTCATGGATCTTGGTTGGTTGTCATTGTCTGTAGAACACACCACTGTTAAGGGATTTTGCATTGTTCCTGTCTCTTGAAACGTTCTTTGATACAAATTTGGATAGCTGTTCGTTACCTGCGGTATCTCTTTTGGATTTAGAAGAAGAAAGCCTAACTGATATATTTTGGCTTTCGCTTGCCAGATTGCCTGTTTCACTAAGGCCGATAACATCCAAATATTTACAACTGATCTATCATGGTCGTGAATTAATTCTATTTGTGCTATGTCCTCAGATTTGGTACCTTGTAAGTTCGGGATGTTATTTAGAATGTTCAAAACCAAAGATCGATTCAAATCATATAGTCCAAATTCACCACACAGCACTGTAGAATTAGATTTACATGAGTTGCATCATTGCATTTGTTGTGTCGATTCTTAGAATTGTTCTTTATTTCCTATTTCATAGTTTGAGCTGTTGACGTGTTATATGCGACAGAGAGCCCTTCACCATAATTCATATTATTCGGCCATAATTGTGAGTCATCTGTGTGTGACTTATTTATCCATCTTGCCTTATTATTAGGGGCATTATCCTTGTTGGTATTTAATCTGAGACTTGGTTTCAATCGTGACATAAAAAGGCCCATTGATTTTTTAATTAACTCACGCCTACTTTCTAGCATCGCACATGAGTGATCTTCAATTTGCTTTGATTGGTCTCCCACTGAGCTCGCAATTGCCTGCAAAGCTGCTGGATATGTCCTTAATGTGGCACCTGGTTTTTCTATTTTTGCCACTTCCTCAACTAAGTTATCCAGAGGGTTATACTTAAGATCCATTTTGACTGGTGCTAAAGTCTCTTTAGGTTTTTCACTGGAGAGTTGGCCTTACTTCGTGCTATTGCAGTGTATTTACGCACAAGGGCTGCACTCTTTTCCTGCGCCCTTTTGTCGGCCATAGACAACAGTTTAACGAATTGCCTAGAGTTTTTATTCTTTTGCATTTTCGTTAATTTCTGATTTTTAGATTTTTTTACCATTGGGGGCTCAGTAGTAAGTTTTTTATTTTTCGTTTTAGCACTGAAGATATTATATAGCGACTCACTAGGACCAAATGGCATATTTATCGGTATCAAATTTGATACAGATCCTGCCGATTTGGTTGCATCCTGCTCAGTTATCTCGTTTCCACCACCCTCTTGTATTACACATCCCTTCCCCACATTCTTTTCCTTCACCCCCTTTTTTTTCTTTTTCATTCTTTTCATTCATGTCAGCTTTTTTGATTTCCTCCTTCTGTTGGGACATAATTCAGTTTGGAGAATTCATAGCTGTATTTCTTGGACATTCCAGACCTGTCATTTTGTCCTGCTGCCCACTTATATTGGACACTGACAAAGGTTTAGCCCCAGATGTTTGTATCGCTTGGTTTTCTAATAATTCTTTTAATAGGAAATTCTGATCAGTCATTCTTGAGTCTAAAGTTTTGTATAGTTTCACCAATGAAAACAACGCCGCATTCACAGCTTGCAGCGTTGTTTCGTTGGGTTTACTCATATGTGGTGTTGGTACACTCAATGGCATAGCGCTGTTATGTTTTGACTGAGGTGGAGAAGGTTGTGTAAAAGAAATGGACAACACCGAAGATTCCAGAGAAGAGTCTGGAAACATTACCGGTGATTGTGATAGTTGTTCTCCGTCCATCGGATCATTTAATTGATTGTCACTTTCGCCATTCATGGGGAGTGGTGGAACAGTTGTTATATGTGGTGCAACTTCTTGTATTTCTTCATTGCCCCTCACAGGGGGACTCATAAGATCTACAATAGCATCCACTTGGATTTGGGTGGGTTTTGTATGTATCACAGCATCAATTGTTGATTTAGATGTTATGGGTAAAGCGCAATTGCCCAGCAAGCCTGTTTCAGTAAATGCTGCCATCAATGAATCTGATGGCGTACATAAATCCACTGGTGACATCCTCGGGATGGTGGCCACTGCATTCTCTGCAGCCTGTGCCACCATACCACTGAGGACACTCACTGTTTCTTTGGTCTCACTCACAATTACGTGTGTCACTGTTAGTGGGTACTCCGTGCAGAATTTACGAATGTCACTAGTATGTGACATTATTCTGCCATGAGTTGAACCTCGTAGGGATGTGCCCTTCAAGATCCGTTTAGGTGTGCTGTGAAATCATATGGACGATTAGGTAGTGGTTCAACTGGTGACATATTAGTGCGCAAGGTTTACAGTTTAACCATTGGGAGTGAGTTATCTATATTTTTATTACACTGCTTTTTATATGGTAAAAAATGACACAGATTGCATACACAAATTAGTGTGGCTTACCCTCCAGACCCTCCAGCACGATCAGCACAATCAGCCCTTACGAAACAGCCCTTGCTCGAAATGTGCACGCGTGAATGCGGCCCTAGCGCTATCTGCAGTCATAGAAGCTGTGGAGGTGCCATTGAAATGATGGACGCCCTCAGCATACTCCGTATTTAGTACTCCACCCCCCTGGACCCACAGGTAGGGATCAATCTTTCTTTACCTATTCCAATCAGACATCTATAGTAGCCCCGATCTGAAACTTACTTCTATGTTATGTGTCTTGGAATGCCATCAACTAGGAAATTGATCACCGCAAACAACTGCATTGTATTGATTGAGTGTATCTAATGCACTATGAAGTATGATTTAAATAGGGTATGCAATCCATTATACGGTATGCTGATTGATTAAATAATTTTAAGTTGGATTCCCAAAATGTGCATGTCTGTTTTTTTTAAATTTATTTTTTTGTAAACTTACCTCCATAAGCTTAAAGTATTGTTTGTTTTGACAAACACATTGATTGTGCATGGGACACAAGTGTTTCTCATGTTCCTGTAAATCACAACTAGAACACCTCATTGGCTGATCCCCACAGTTCCCTTTCAATGCCAGGCATCATTAAAAGACCTGGATGCAGCACGTGCTGTACGTGGACTACTGCAGTGACCGCAGACACTGTAGCACAGGAGCAGCCCTTCTACCCTTTGCACTTTCATGATTGCAACACTCCCTCATTGGCTGCTTTCACAGATTAACACATCCATCCACCTAATCATACATAAATATAGGCAATGGCTGCAGCATGCACCATAGAAGTACAAAATTTATAATCTTGTAATTTTGCATAGTAAACTAATGAAAGCTACCTTATCAGAGTTTTGAGTAATGTTAAACATTTAATAACTAGATAACAATTCAAGATTTACTACACACTTGTGCTAGTGCAAACAATGCATATGAAGACCACAATGCATACAAATCAGCGGGACATACAGGGAAACTAAACTAAGCAAGAAAGAAACATCAGCAACTGTTAATATCATGAAAGTTTATCTTCATGTCTACAAATGATTTGTGTCTTTGAGGCCTGCTTATTGCCCCATGTGTTTGCACCATGATCTCCGACCAAACCCCAAGGAAAGTACTTCAAGAACATATGACAAGGTTTACGTTTAGATATATAGCACCTTTTGAATTTTAATATTCTGACCGTCAGTGAACAAAAACAAGTGGCCCAGATATGTGAGGTTATCAGTGATGACATCACTGACATTTGTGACGTCATCTTTGATGTCCTGGGTGTTAGTCGTAGCAGTACACAATGGTGGCGCGCGTTATGCTTGCTTAGCTTACCATAACTGCCAAATTCCTGGTGTTTTTCAATTTTACTTGTTACCATAACGTCCCTTTAACAAAGATTTTCCACTGAATTTGATAGGTTTTTATTAGTACAACTTAACCATAAGGTCCCTTTAACAAAGTGTTTTCACTGAATTTCATGGGATTTTACCACCATTTTTCAACATTGCCCTTACATCATAGTGAATCACTGCCCCAACATGATAGCCACAGAGTCAACGGACAGTGCAACTGTCCGTGGACTTTCGGACAGCATTCACACTGCCCAAAAGCACAGGGGTTAACTTACATTATTATATACTGCATCGAACAAGGACATGTACTTTAAAGTACAACAGGTATATGGAACACATTCGAAAATTAATTATGTATACAAATTCTGTACTTATGTGCAATTTCATAGGTTGCACAACATAATGGAATGCACCAAGCACAAATGTGAACTGTGCATTTAACAATATTACCTCAGTGCAACCTTTCGTACACAATCAGAAGCAACTCTCGGAAGCAACTCCAAGCTACTCAGAAGAAACCCTTACCAAAAGTAGTAAGTATACTTTATTTCTTCCTGTAACATTAGAGTTTGTTGTATCTACTTGACTTGTAAGAAAAAACAGTATTTCTTTCTTTATACACAAATGGCAAGCAACTTGGAGTGGCTTGAAGAAAATGTCCCCCTTAATTAAATGAGTGGAGGAAATACCTCTTATGGTACACAAAACAATTGTTAAAGTAGAAACATTCATGTAAATTGTTTCACATCTCACGAAAACATGGTTTTCTGTTTAACAATACATAGTGCAAATTAAGGAAGTGGTCCTGAATTACCACTAAATGATCAAGAAGATGGCCACAGACAGCCCCTAAGTCAAAATGCTGCAAATGAACTATTAAGTCTGTCTGCAAAAATGGATGAACTGAGCACACATTTTGTACAGTTAATGACATTTGTCAAAAGTCAAATTACAGTCAATATTCAATGCCGCTGCCCCACTTGTACCTGTGCCCCTTACCCCTGGCCCACCCAATCATGCATGCCACGATGACATTGCAATCCCTTCCTCCCCTCATGAACAATCTGTAGAAAACCCCAATCCCCCATATAAATTTCAGATTCTGCTACCCATTCCATTTCCTAATTGAGTGTATTTCTGTGTCTTAATATATAGCTATGTATGTACTGTTGGTGTGTGTGTTTTTTTTAAAGCCCCGTTTGGGTTCCGTGGACAGTGCGAGTGTCCGGGCTGTCGACAACCAAAATAGAGGTGCCCAGAAGAGCGCGCCAGTCCGGACATGTCTGCAAAGTCATGACGCACCTTTATATAGTTCGGGGGCCCCAACCCTGTCCTGCAGACACCTGGGTACATGCGCATCTCATCTTCTGTGCCCCATGAAAACGGCACCTGTCCAGAGATGTCTGTAAAGTCATTACACACTTTTAATTAGTTCGGGGGTCCCACCCCTGTCCTGCGGACACCTGGGCATATGTGCATCTGATCTTGCTGTGCCCCAAACACTGTGCCTGTCCGTAACTGTCCGCTTGCACGTGTCACACTTTTAATTATTTCAGGGGCCTACACCTGTCCTGCGGACACCTGGGCACATGCGCAGACCATATCCCATGCAATAGGTGTCCTGTAGACCGTCGTCCTATCGCGGATGTCGATGGACTTCACCATGTGACCGCACATGCGGACACTGTTCTTACCCCAGACAGTTAAAAAGTGGATTTTGGGCCAATCCAGGGTGATTTAAGCAGGAACTTCACCCTTGCAGAGGTCCCAGACCATGTCCTTGTGGATCTAACAACTTTTTGTTACTTTTTTAGCCCAACCTGAGGCTCAAAGTGTCCATGGACAGTCACACGTTCTAGGCAGAGCACCTCTATAATAGGACACACCCCCTGCTGCTCCTCATTGTGTTTCTGGCTGTCCAGGAGTGAGCACCTGCTGCAGAGTTTGGAATACTTTGTTCTTATGTGAGAAGATGGCATCCATGGCCATGGCTATGGCAGCACCCCAACCACCCCCACCACCTCCACCATCTGGAGGGCCTGGAGAGGGGAACATGTGTGGTGATGGAGAGGGGGATAAAGAGGACAAAGAGGTAGTGGATATCCCTGTCACCAGCTGCCGAGCATGAAACTTGGCTATGGAGGCTTTTTACCACCACTGGGGGGATACCGAAGGCACGTGCTGACAAGGTTCAATGTACTGAGTGCAAGTTGTACTTAGTCGCCTAAAGTCTGGTCTGCATAAAAAACTGTTCTTTTCAGATCCACCTTTCACAGTTCAAAAATAGAAGTACCAAAAAAAGGGGCAGGCCCCTACACAGCCTGCGAAGTCCACGGACAGCACGGTAGTCTGCAGACATCCCAAAAATGTGGGTGGTGGTGGCATCAAAAATATTGCACTCACAAGTTTAAAAGTAAAGTAAGCAACACCTACTGCAAAATGCTTGCTATATGTACAAAAAGTGCTGCAAAGCATTTAGGATATTTTGCCAAAAAAGCTGATTACCAGTATCATTTACTTTACTTTACTTTACTTTATTGAAACTATAGTGTGCAACAGTGGACCCAGAGGCATGATAGTGTGGACAATCACATAGAGACAGACATAAGGAACAAAAAGTAGATGGAAGCCAGAAAGAGGGCAGCAAGAAGCATTGGATATTTTAGTCAAACAAGTTTTCTGTTTTTTTCTTAAAGGGTTCCAATGTTGTTTCCAGCCTAAGATCAAGTGGCATGCTAGTCCAAGCTGTGGTTGCTGCTGTGGCGAAGGCACCCTTTTCCACCCTTTTAGATTTACTTCTGGGAATCACTAGCATTTTTGTCTCATTAGATCTGAGTGATCTAGATGTAGACTTGAGAATGATGAGTTCATTCAGGTAGCAGGGCATGTTACCCAGATGGCTCTCAAAAGTAATCAGTAGAAGGCAATAGTGAATTCTCGCCTCCACATGGAGCCAATGCATGGTTCTTCTGGCTGGCGTGATGTGGTCACATCTTGTTAGACCTGTGATGACCCTCACGGCCCCATGTTGGATGACCTGGAGCCGGTTTATCTCAGTTTTGCTAATACCTGTCCAAACACTACAGCAATAATCCATGTTTGCGCCTACTATGGCTCTTGCTAGTGTTTCCGCATTAGTCTGAGAAATTAGGGGTTGCAGGACGCAAAGAGTTTTAGATAGTAGGCGGCACCGGAGACAACCCTCCCCATGTGAGCCTTCATAGAGAGATGCTGGTCTAGGATGACCCCTAATACATTTACTTTCTTAAGGGTGTCAATCTTCACTTCTCCAAGTTGAACATTTCTGTACAGAGGATCTAGTTTAGAAATCGTACTGGGAGACCCCACAATCATGAGTTCCATCTTGGACCTGTTCAGAGCCAGTCCATTCATGACCATCTGGTTTTCGATGCATGTGTATGCTTTATTGATCCAAGCTTCATCTTGTGCATGGGCACCGGTCAGAGGAATTATACATTGGGTATCATCCGCAAAATTAGTGAACCAAATGCCTTCTTGCTCAAGCATCCCAAAGAATGAGGGTGTAGAAATATTATAAAAACACAGGGGAAGACTATCTCTTTGTGGAACTCCATATTCAATTGGCACCATAGCTTCTACAGAAATTTCCGAGCAGACACAGCTAACCCTATTCTGGAGAAAGGAGGCTACCCAGCGTGAAGCCTCTGAGGAAAATGCTGCCACTTTTCCGAGCCTGGTGACCAACAGTGTGTGGTCAACCAGGTCTAAAGCAGCGGAGAGGTCCAGCAGCATGAGCATAGATGCCTCTCCTTTGGAGATGTTGGACCAAAGCCTGGATTTAAGTTCCAGGAGAGCCGTTTCGGTACTATGTCAGGCTATGAAGCCTGATTGACGGTAGTTTAGTATGGGGAAGCTTTCAAGATGACGAGCTACCTGCTTGTCGGTGACCCTATCCAGTATTTTCATCAGAAATTCTGAATTAGTAATAGGCCTATAATTCAACAGCTCCTCTTTAGGGCAGCCTGCTTTTTTTAACAGTGTGGTCACCCACAAGTGTTTCAAGTTATCAGGCACAATACCCTCTAAAAAGGACGCATTGACAAAATGAAGAATGGCATTCAGCAAAGTGGGGGGACAGAGCTTGATGATAATGCCGGAGAAGGGGTCTCCGTTACAGCTAGTTCTTTTAAGATGCTTCACAACATCCATCAACTCTGCCAGTGTGATGGTGGAAAATGAGAATTTGGGTATAGTAGGGCATCTAGGTGGTTCAAAGCAACTTGTGGCAGCAACAGTGGAGATGTACTCAATCTCTGCGAAAAATATTGGTGCTGTGAAATTTAATATTTTCATTATCGAAAGACGTCATGCCAACATCTCTCTAAAATGCCCAAACAGCCTTCTTGACATTGTGCCTCGCTTTCTCCATTTGTGGACCAAATGAACTGGAGTGCAGCCACATCTGTCTCTGGGCAATGCGAGTAAAATTTGTCGGGAGTTCAGGAACATGTCCATCATATTCCCTAGAAGGAGACTTCATTGGAAACTGCAGTAAAATTCCAGTTACTTGGCCTAAACTGTTCCCTCTACGATGAACAATGATAATGCCCAGATGTTAGAGCGTGACCAAATTGATACAAAATGGGAGCCAGACCACCCACTTCATGCCACATACTTCATACCACTTCACATCAACATGAATGAATCCAAGATGTTCAGCCACTCCACACTGCTCTGCATACCCCTTCAACCAATGGATCCACGAGTCCCCCAAAATCTGCACACTCTGCCTCCTGAAAGACACAGCCAAAGCCATAGCCATCTGCACTCCTTTCAGCAAACAGAACCTCTGCCACACTCTCTCCTTGCATACCACACCCAGGAAAACTTATTGGCCAATCCCCTGGGCTCCAAAGTCCCATTTCCATGCCTGGCATCCTCAAATGCCCCAGATGTGGCACGCTCTGTCCAATTCAAGGGGTGGGAAGAGAAATGAAACCAACTGTAAGGTATTTTCTCTTTAGTGGTGGCTCTGAAAAGAGCCTTGTTTTTTTTTTGAAGGGCTTGTGAACAAACACTTTTTTAAATCGTCCGCAGCAAAATAAATCACTCCCTGAGAATTAATGTTCTCATTCTCAAACAAGGACATCCGAACACTGCACAAAAAAGAAGGCATGCCTTTGTTCACAAGACACATTCCCGCGTCTTGCTGAGGACAGAAGACAATGGGGCAGTTCCATAGTGCTCTAGGTGGTATGTGAGAAAACATCACCTTTGCACATGGAAACAGCTGCATTATTGCCTTTAGCAATTCCTTTAGTGCACTCTGAAAAAGTTACTGCACTAATGCACCCCAAATGCAGTCCTCCACAGTGTACCACAAGGACATCTGGAGTATTAAAAACAGCCTTATCTTGACAAAATGCAAGCACACCTTTCAAATTACGGCCAGGCACATCACACCAAAAAGCCTCCACTCCCTCAAATCCAAGGTTGGCAGGAATGCCATTTATCTCTCCATACTTCTGCAGATTAGTAATGAAACAATCTGCCACCATCCACACACTGAGTCTCTCCATCTCTCCAACCATAGCCATCTTCAATACACACAGCAATGTAAAAAACGAATAACCTTGCTTCCTATAAAGCACAACCAGAACACCTGATTGGCTAATCCCCACAGTCCCCTTTCCAAGCCAGGCATCCTGAAAAGTCCCAGATATGGCGCGCCCTGTCCACAGACTACTGCAGTGTCCACAGACCCCATAATACACGACAGCTCTTCTTCCCTTTCGACTTCATTCTTTTCAGTACTTCCTCATTGGCAGACACACACACATCCACTAATCACATCCAATAACTCTACATCTAACTCTGTGATCTCAGTTCAACACTACAGATGTACTATTCAACACTCAGAGTACGTCTCCTGTTATTCCAAATCACATGCATCAGACACTACTACACAAATCTGTAAGATTTCAATTTGCAGATTCAGCCACATCTACATCCATCAACACAAAGTATAGGTATGCATATATTTTGTAAAGTACATTTTCAACTCTTTTACAAATGCATATAAACAGGGTTCCTGCCACTTACACTGCATAACCTACTCTATAATCATACTCTTGTTTGTCCCATCTCCTGCAATCAAGTGGCAATTACTTACAATGCCGTGTGCTTAGACAGTGAGCATTTTCACAAGTTTCAAAACACATATTTGCAATTTCAGCAGCACTGTATGTGTCTTTTTTGTAAAACAAAAGAAAACCACATTTGAAATATTTCCACAGCCTGTTTAAGTGCCAGATCCTGTTTGAAACTTCAATATATTACCAAGACGTGCATGCTTGCCCATTTCACCCATTCCAAAGTGCAAACTGTTATTTTCTTCTTTCATTCTGTCACTTTTAAAACCACTTCAAAGGTGCACACTCAAAACGAAAACTGGATGTATGTTACTAAAACATGGCATGTACTTGGAATGAAAAATAACAAAATCTAATTTGTTTAAAACTATTAATTTCAGCACCATTTGAACAAAACCAAATAAATGAATCTGTACATGTACAGCAGTGTTGTGTGTATTTTTAATAAATAAATGAAACAAAATGGAAAAGATTTCTCCTACATATTGCAATAGCACTTACGTACCAAGCATGTATGTGCAGGAAAGTTAATGAAATGGCACACACTAACATTCTCCTTTCTAATCTGTGCATGCATCTTGAATTTGTCTCTGCATACTAGGACTTGCAGTGCACCATTTCTAATATAAATAGTGCAACAACAACTTTCACACTTTCAAAACTCCAGCCCTGGAGAGCATACGTATCATGGGACCACTGGCCCCATTACCAGTGCAGCTGGTGCTCCCATGTCCCCAATCCCATTCAGTACTATGCAACTGCACACAAGGTTAGCCAAGTGATGGCGGAGGAACGAGGGGCGTATACGAACATGGCGTGTCCAGGATTAACGGGCCCCTTGACTGTAACTACATGTCAGGTGTGTCCTCGTGGCGTTCTCTGCCCCCTCTAGTGGGCACACCCCTTGGCCTGCATAAAGAACGCGCATCCAGCGCACCCAGCGCACCCGCGCGCGCACCGTGGAAGTACTTTTGAAGTACTGTTGACTGTTGCAGGGTGCTGTCGGGTGCTGCCGAATTGTTGTGTGGAAGCCGTGCGAGCCCGTGGTGGCTGGAACTGACAGGAAGTCTTTACTGGTTGCACACACTCTGCCTGACTAAAGGAAGGAAAAGGAAAAAAAAAAAAAAAAGTGACTTTCAGTTGGCTTACTTGAATGAGGCGTGAGGCACGCAGTATAGTGCTCGCAGTGACTTTCTACGTGGCGAGCACGGACTTTGCATTGAGTTGCAATTACGCCTGAACGTTTTGTACGCTTGAATTACGTTGTAATTACGTTGTATTGGTGGGAAGGGGGACAGTTTGAGGGTGGTCAGCCACTTGGTTAAGACACGCCTCTGCATCTGATAGACGTGATTGAGTTATAATGCAACGTCACGATAGCTAACTGAAAACACTCATTTCTTTTCCCTTTTCTGTTTCTTGAAGGTGTGTCCTCGTGGCTTTCTCCGCCCCCTGTAGTGGGCACACCCCTTGGCCTGCATAAAGAACGCGCATCCAGCGCACCCGCGCACGCACCGTGGAAGTACTTTTGAAGTACTGTTGACTGTTCACGGTTCACGGGTTGCGGTGCGCGGGGCGTTATATGCGCAACAAGTTCTGAGTGCTGATAATTGCTGAAGTTTATCATCATAATATAAAATCAAGGTTGTTTTTCTGGGCTTCTTGGATGTTGACAAAATTGTCCCCTTTCACCTAAGTCACAGCGGTTCTGCAATATAAACGTAAGTTTTTTTAAAGCTTAACCTTATCTAAAGGGCAGTGGCATATTCACAGCAGAGTCCCTATGATTTATTCTTTACGCAGTGGATGCCCCCCTTGTAAAACTGCGGACAATAAAAAATACTTAAAAAAACAAAAAAAATAATAGCCTTAAGCGACTTGGCTCCAATTGTTGAGACGGCTATTATGGACCAAAACCAGGTTGCATCAAGTAATCCATCTGGCCGGTCACTTGAAGTGACAAATGATACAATTTTCCACAAAGTGGCACTAGCTCATGCACGATCACAGTGCACGGGGGACGCAGAAGCGCCAGTTATGTCGAAATTGTCAAATGATATTGAGGAGGGTGGTCCGGGTCATTTGTACTCTTCTAGGAAGAGTTTTATGAGTATGCGAATGGACGAACCATCAAGCATGGGGGATGAACCGAATGACGTAGGGATCATCTCACCATCTGATAATTCCATTCTTGCCCCGGCAGTTCTTGCGGCTCTCGAAAAACGGGTCCGCCTGTCCGATGGTCCTTCTTCGCCGGCCACTTTACAGACTTACAAGAGAGCTGATGTTCACTTGCATTGTAAAGCAAATACATCTAATATCATCCCCTGCACTGCTAGGTCCAGTAATCCCGCAATCAAAATGGAACCACCCACGGAGTTACCCCCGTTGTTTTCAGATTTGGCTCAAACGGCTGCGGCAGCATCCTCTTCTCCTACCTTGAAGCCTCATATACCTCCACTTGGTTTTGATCTCTTGGAGCCCTCAGATGACTTGCAATCCATAGAGGCCTCTTATCCAGTATTAACATGCATTTTGAACTTACTGGATAAAGGTCATGATTACACTCATTACGAGCTTAGGGATTGCAAGTCATCGTTGAACCAAATACTATTTAAACTTAACAAATTAGAGGGCTACATTTTTGCTGAATCTCTTCGAAATGAGGGCACATATCGTAGTAATGTTGCACAATTACCTGTAAAAACTGACACCTTAACAAAGGTAAAAACTGAAAGCATAGCTACGCAAACCGAAATGAATGAACAAGGGGAAGTTGTAGCCACTATGCCCCCAAATCGATTGCCCACATACTCATTTTCGCAATCTTTTGCCCAAACTGTTGCCACCTCTCCGGCTCCGATGCATTGCCACATCTTCACTCATGCCCAGTTATGTCAAATGGTCAGCAAGAATTCTGAAAAAATTGAACAATTACTTTTCTTTGTTCAAAACAACCCAGTTGAAAGTGAAATGGGAGAAAAAGAGACGCTAAAGGAACTAGAGGTAGATCCAATTTTTCATCGGGATAGCCCTTCGGCCTTGACCAACCTCTTTATGGAGTCTGGCACCGATTTAATGGCCCCAAATGGAAAAAGCAAGGCTAAGATTGGTGATTCAGCCAGCGCCGGACAATTCTTCACCTCACATAAAGAAAAGCACCTATTTCTTAGAGCTCTAAAGAGAAAGGAAGGAAGGCAGTCTTTGTTGGCCGAGGAAAAACTCCTTATCCCAAAAATAAACAAAAAAAAGAAAAATGATAATAATCAAAATAAAAATATGGGAACAGTACAAAGTGCTACTCCCACACAGGAAGCCAAACAACCTTGTGTAAACGATTTAGGTACTCTCGAATATGCCTCCACAGACACACTAAAGGAAGTATCACAGTCCCCCTCCAAAAGCAGAGAGACGGGTATGCCATCTATAAGTAATAAAGGAAGAAAAGATGTGTGCAATCGTAAAGAACCAAAAGGGGGTATTCTATGTGGACCTCCTGTGCCCCAATTTAAGCCAATAAATACTGCTCAAACGGAACTATCAGCTTTTTTTAAGCCTATTCCGACCAAAGCACCACTGGTAGGTAATAAATCATACCAGCTCACCTCCACTCACGGTGTATCAGAAATACAAATCACAGAGTGTGACGAAAAAAATGATCATTCTCACTCTACTCACCCCATGGGAAGGGAGTTGAATTCTGAGGAGCACGAGCAGTTAAACATATATAATGATTCGCACAAGGAAGGTCCAATCGCGGGTGAGTTACCTTCTGATGGCACAGATGCCCTAAAGTATAGGACTGATACCAACACATTGGTACCCACCATTCTCGGATGGGAAACTGATCCAAACACATACGGAAATAAGCGTCTAAATCGTACTGCCTTGCTGAAAATATTTAACAAATTCCAGCACTTAGGACGCTGCATTCTGATGATATAGAATGGATCACCCTGCCCCAAATCCAAAATTTTAGGATGGTATGTAAGGTACAATCCACCATCATCTCGAACCTGATATGGCAACACAGAATTGAACTCACCACGATCGGACTTCAACTAACACCATTTGAAATCCTTGATGAGGCAATAGTGTTTCATGAAACACCCTTGAGAGAACCCTCTCCACCTCCTAGCCCACAAAGATCAGGGCGGCATTCATCCAGAAGTAATTAGCCAACTGGTTGCCTTATCAAATGCTAGCAAGGATTGGTCATGGCTTACCTCATTGGCTAACTCACTAAATCCTGCAATGGATAATACTCCCAATCACTAAGCCTTACAGACTTACCATAATTTCATGGAACCCATGTGGTTTTACTAATCTCTTTTCTTGGTTTAATAATAAATCCAATGACATAAACTGTGATATATTGCTCTGTCAAGAAACTATGGCAACACATAATATCTCACTGTCTGTTTTTTTAGTATTGCAAAAAAAGGCTGTACGAGGTCCTAGTGGTCGTCCATATGGTGGTACTGCAATTTGTATTAACAGTCAATTACACTTTCATATTCAGGAAGTGTATGAATCACCATTGTATATAGCTGTTGTTATATCTTTTCAATCATCCCCAGAGGATTTATTTTTATGTGTTTCCCTATATCATAACCCAAACAGTGTTAATATTAATAATGCTCTTGACCAGTTAGACATGCTCTTAGACAAAGTACTTACCAAATATACGGCATGCAGGATAATTATTGGCGGCGACTTTAATGCTCAATGTCAGAAGAAACTGGTTCATAGCAAACCCTACGAACCACCTCAAACACCAGATGGAAGGGGAGAAAAGTGGAATTTGCATTTAGAATCATGGGATATAACATTTCTTCCCTTCCAAAACACACGGCTTGACTATACCTGGAAGAGAGGCATACTTAGATCCAGCATAGACTATTTTGCTATTTCCGCAAATCTTCTAGAATATTGTTCTGATACTCTCATAACTGACCCTGGATTTGGAGATCATATGCTTATCTCATTCACCCTATTTACAAAAGTGACCGAATTGGCTCAGGACCCTAATCAGGGACTATTGGAAAGCGATAGACCACAACTCTCACTAAGATGGAACAATCGCTTATGCGATAGGGTTAACGCTCATATGGACAAATGGCTTGAGGGCTCGCTGGACAGTTATGGAATGTTGCAATAAACTATAAAGATCCAGTAAATTATTTGCAGACGTTAATGCAACTACTGGCTAGAACACATATCGCAAACAGTAATACGAATAGTACAATCCCACTTAACAGATGTTCAGATATCATAGTAGCAAAACGGAAAAAAAATGTAGAATTACGTATCTTAAAAAAAAATATACATATTTGCACGGCAGACGAATACATCCAGATGAAAAATTCAATCTGTACCACTTATCGTAACAAATGTAAAAATATCAAATGTCACAAACATAAGTTGGCTAATCAACAGATAATTAGTGCACTATGTCGTAATGATCGGAGATCCACGTGGGCAATCTTGCGATCGGATGCTTGCAAACTTGACAAGAGCCAAGCCTCTACGATATCTGCAGCAACTTGGGAGAAACACTATGAGAAAAAATATGCAGTACCCACATGTTTTTCAACTATAAACGCTATTACTCCTCCGACCCCAAAACTGCCACTAACTCCCTGGTCACTCCAAGATATTGAATGTGCCATCAACGCGCTGAACTATTCTAAGGCAGCTGGCCCGGATGGGATCCCTCCCTGTGTTCTGAAGCGACAACCATTACTCTGGGCTCATATATTGAAACACCAATTTGACAAAATATTAGTGTCCTTAGTAATTCCGGCCTCATGGCTAGGTTCTATTATTGTTCCCATTCACAAAAAGGGGGATAGGAGTAATCCCGCGAATTATAGGCCAATTGCATTGATAGATGCATCTGCCAAAGTATTTGCTATCTTACTATTATGGGAACTCCGAGTATTCATGAAAACTAATAAAATCTTATCCCGATTTCAGATCGGCTTCAGAGCACAGATGGGAACTTCCCTAAACGCAACATTGATGGCGCACATACTTGCGAAATCAAAGATTATGAACACAGGGCCAATATATATAGCTTCAGTGGATTTAACTGCAGCCTTTGACAACGTATTAAGTGGTTTACTATGGCAAAAAATGCGGTCAATGGGTATTCCTGATCATCTTGTCTACTTAATTGCCAAACTGCATACCAACACAGTATACTTTCAGGCCGATTCATGGAATAATTAGCGCGGCGCAAGTGGGCAAAAACGTGCGAATCGCAGTGGAATAGCGAAAATCGCAGTGCAAGTGCGAAAATCGCACGAAAAGCAGCGCACGTCGATTCATGGAAGGCCGTGCGCGAGAAAACCAGCGGATGTGCGATAAAAAAGTGCGCGGCGCACGTTGGCGCACAGGCCATCTAACAGCGTGCGCCAGGTCACAGCGAAAATCGCACAGGCCACAGCGAAATTCGCACATAGCGCGGCCCACGCAACAAAAGTAGGCGTAACACGGGCGTAACACTCGGAATGGGGAACAACTTGCCAAAACGTGGGCGTCACGGGGGAAGTACAGGGCACAAGTGCGCGGAACGCCCACACGCTCGCCTACAACACGTATTCATGGAATAGAATAGGGGAAAAAAGCACACGCTCAAACCAGCGCACAGGCACAAACACGACCGCCACAAGAAAGCAGGCGGTAGCGTCTCTGCGGCTGTAAGAAATGTGCGCCAAAAGGTGCGCCAACAAATAGCACCTATATACCGCCATGATGAATGTCCCATACTGTGGCCCACCAGGAAAAATGACGTGCAAAGGGGTACCCACAAACACGGACACCCGCTGACAAAAAATACGTGTGCGTGTATACCGGGGTGCGCGGGAAGTCTCACACGCGATTTCAGCAGGGTACGTGCATCACAGGGGTTCGCGTGAAGTTATTCACGCGATCGAGCCTGGGGGAGCGGGCTACGTGTATTTCAGGGGTTCGCGTGAAGTTTCTCACGCGATCGGGCCTGGGGGAGCGTGCTATGTGTATTTCAGGGGTTCGCGTGAAGTTTCACACGCGATCGGGCCTGGGGGAGCGGGCTACGTGTATTACAGGGGTTTGCGTGAAGTTCCTCACGCGATCGGGCCTGGGGGAGCGTGCTACGTGTATTTCAGGGGTTCGCGTGAAGTTTCACACGCGATCGGGCCTGGGGGAGTGGGCTACGTGTATTACAGGGGTTCGCGTGAAGTTCCTCACGCGATCGGGCCTGCGGGAGCGGGCTACGTGTATTCCAGGGGTGCGTGAGAAGTTCCACACGCGAATAGCCTGGGCGCGTGTATTTCAGGGGTGCGCGGGAAGTTCCACACGCGAATAGCCTGGGCGCCTGTATTTCAGGGGTGCGCGGGAAGTTCCACACGCGAATAGCCTGGGCGCGTGTATTTCAGGGGTGCGCGGGAAGTTCCACACGCGAATAGCCTGGGCGCGTGTATTTCAGGGGTGCGCGGGAAGTTCCACACGCGAATAGCCTGGGCGCGTGTATTTCAGGGGTGCGCGGGAAGTTCCACACGCGAATAGCCTGGGCGCGTGTATTTCAGGGGTGCGCGGGAAGTTCCACACGCGAATAGCCTGGGCGCGTGTATTTCAGGGGTGCGCGGGAAGTTCCACACGCGAATAGCCTGGGCGCGTGTATTTCAGGTGTGCGCGGGAAGTTCCAGACGCGAATAGCCTGGGCGCGTGTATTTCAGGGGTGCGCGGGAAGTTCCACACGCGAATAGCCTGGGCGCGTGTATTTCAGGGGTGCGCGGGAAGTTCCACACGCGAATAGCCTGGGCGCGTGTACTTCAGGGGTGCGCGGGAAGTTTTACACGCGAATAGCCTGGGCGCGTGTATTTCAGGGGTGCGCGGGAAGTTCCACACGCGAATAGCCTGTGCGCGTGTATTTCAGGGGTGCGCGGGAAGGTTTACACGCGATTTCTGCACGGTACGTGTATTTCAGGGGTGCCGGGGAGTCCCACATGTGATTTGACAGTGTGGGTCCTCCCAGGTGTACCCTGTACACCCTCCACGGCCCCTGCAGGCAGCCCACACCACAGGGGACTACCCTGCATCCCTGGTCATGTCCCGCAGGCAGCCCACCCAACATGGGCATGCCCCCCAGCAAAGGCACATGTCTCCTTGAACTAATGAACACCAACTCATGTCCCCCACCACCCCCACCCCCCAGCACTGTGGGGCACCTGCCAGCAGGCCCCCACCCATGTCCAACTCATGTCCCCCACCACCCCCACCCCCCAGCACTGTGGGGCACCTGCCAGCAGGCCCCCACCCATGTCCAACTCATGTCCCCCACCACCCCCACCCCCCAGCCACCAGGGTCACCCTCCACCAGGCCCCCACTCATGTCACCCACCACCCCCACCCCCCAGCCACCAGGGGCACCCTCCACCAGGCCCCCACCCATGTCTCCCACCACCCCCACACCCCAGCAGTGCAGGGGCACCCTCCACCAGGCCCCCACTCATGTCTACCACCACCCCCACACCCCCAGCCAGCAGGGGCACCCTCCACCAGGCCCCCACTCATGTCTCCCACCACCCCACACCCCAGCAGTGCAGGGGCAGCCTCCACCAGGCCCCCACTCATGTCACCCACCACCCCCACCCCCCAGCCACCAGGGTCACCCTCCACCAGGCCCCCACTCATGTCTCCCACCACCCCCACCCCCCAGCCACCAGGGTCACCCTCCACCAGGCCCCCACTCATGTCTCCCACCACCCCCACCCCCCAGCCACCAGGGTCACCCTCCACCAGGCCCCCACTCATGTCTACCACCACCCCCACCCCCCAGCCACCAGGGGCACCCTCCACCAGGCCCCCACCCATGTCTCCCACCACCCCCACACCCCAGCAGTGCAGGGGCACCCTCCACCAGGCCCCCACCCATGTCTCCCACCACCCCCACACCCCAGCAGTGCAGGGGCAGCCTCCACCAGGCCCCCACTCATGTCACCCACCACCCCCACCCCCCAGCCACCAGGGTCACCCTCCACCAGGCCCCCACCCATGTCTCCCACCACCCCCACCCCCCAGCCACCAGGGTCACCCTCCACCAGGCCCCCACTCATGTCTCCCACCACCCCCACACCCCAGCCACCAGGGTCACCCTCCACCAGGCCCCCACTCATGTCACCCACCACCCCCACCCCCCAGCCACCAGGGGCACCCTCCACCAGGCCCCCACCCATGTCTCCCACCACCCCCACACCCCAGCAGTGCAGGGGCACCCTCCACCAGGCCCCCACTCATGTCTACCACCACCCGAACCCCCCCAGCCACCAGGGGCACCCTCCACCAGGCCCTCACCCATGTCTCCCACCACCCCCACCCCCCAGCCACCAGGGTCACCCTCCACCAGGCCCCCACTCATTTCTCCCACCACCCCCACCCCCCAGCCACCAGGGTCACCCTCCACCAGGCCCCCACTCATGTCTCCCACCACCCCCACCCCCCAGCCACCAGGGTCACCCTCCACCAGGCCCCCACTCATGTCTCCCACCACCCCCACACCCCAGCAGTGCAGGGGCAGCCTCCACCAGGCCCCCACTCATGTCACCCACCACCCCCACCCCCCAGCCACCAGGGGCAGCCTCCACCAGGCCCCCACTCATGTCACCCACCACCCCCACCCCCCAGCCACCAGGGGCACCCTCCACCAGGCCCCCACCCATGTCTTCCACCACCCCAACCCCCCAGCCACCAGGGGTACCCTCCACCAGGCCCCCACTCATGTCTCCCACCACCCCCACACCCCAGCAGTGCAGGGGCAGCCTCCACCAGGCCCCCACTCATGTCTCCCACCACCCCCACACCCCAGCCACCAGGGTCACCCTCCACCAGGCCCCCACTCATGTCTCCCACCACCCCCACACCCCAGCAGTGCAGGGGCAGCCTCCACCAGGCCCCCACTCATGTCACCCACCACCCCCACCCCCCAGCCACCAGGGTCACCCTCCACCAGGCCCCCACTCATGTCACCCACCACCCCCACCCCCCAGCCACCAGGGTCACCCTCCACCAGGCCCCCACTCATGTCACCCACCACCCCCACCCCCCAGCCACCAGGGTCACCCTCCACCAGGCCCCCACCCATGTCTCCCACCACCCCCACCCCCCAGCCACCAGGGTCACCCTCCACCAGGCCCCCACTCATGTCTCCCACCACCCCCACCCCCCAGCCACCAGGGTCACCCTCCACCAGGCCCCCACTCATGTCTCCCACCACCCCCACCCCCCAGCCACCAGGGTCACCCTCCACCAGGCCCCCACTCATGTCTACCACCACCCCCACCCCCCAGCCACCAGGGGCACCCTCCACCAGGCCCCCACCCATGTCTCCCACCACCCCCACACCCCAGCAGTGCAGGGGCACCCTCCACCAGGCCCCCACCCATGTCTCCCACCACCCCCACACCCCAGCAGTGCAGGGGCAGCCTCCACCAGGCCCCCACTCATGTCACCCACCACCCCCACCCCCCAGCCACCAGGGTCACCCTCCACCAGGCTCCCACCCATGTCTCCCACCACCCCCACCCCCCAGCCACCAGGGTCACCCTCCACCAGGCCCCCACTCATGTCTCCCACCACCCCCACCCCCCAGCCACCAGGGGCACCCTCCACCAGGCCCCCACCCATGTCTCCCACCACCCCCACACCACAGCAGTGCAGGGGCACCCTCCACCAGGCCCCCACTCATGTCTACCACCACCCGCACCCCCCCAGCCACCAGGGGCACCCTCCACCAGGCCCCCACCCATGTCTCCCACCACCCCCATCCCCCAGCCACCAGGGTCACCCTCCACCAGGCCCCCACTCATGTCTCCCACCACCCCCACCCCCCAGCCACCAGGGTCACCCGCCACCAGGCCCCCACTCATGTCTCCCACCACCCCCACCCCCCAGCCACCAGGGTCACCCTCCACCAGGCCCCCACTCATTTCTCCCACCACCCCCACCCCCCAGCCACCAGGGTCACCCTCCACCAGGCCCCCACTAATGTCTCCCACCACCCCCACCCCCCAGCCACCAGGGTCACCCTCCACCAGGCCCCCACTCATGTCTCCCACCACCCCCACACCCCAGCAGTGCAGGGGCAGCCTCCACCAGGCCCCCACTCATGTCACCCACCACCCCCACCCCCCAGCCACCAGGGGCAGCCTCCACCAGGCCCCCACTCATGTCACCCACCACCCCCACCCCCCAGCCACCAGGGGCACCCTCCACCAGGCCCCCACCCATGTCTTCCACCACCCCAACCCCCCAGCCACCAGGGGTACCCTCCACCAGGCCCCCACTCATGTCTCCCACCACCCCCACACCCCAGCAGTGCAGGGGCAGCCTCCACCAGGCCCCCACTCATGTCTCCCACCACCCCCACACCCCAGCCACCAGGGTCACCCTCCACCAGGCCCCCACTCATGTCTCCCACCACCCCCACACCCCAGCAGTGCAGGGGCAGCCTCCACCAGGCCCCCACTCATGTCACCCACCACCCCCACCCCCCAGCCACCAGGGTCACCCTCCACCAGGCCCCCACTCATGTCACCCACCACCCCCACCCCCCAGCCACCAGGGTCACCCTCCACCAGGCCCCCACTCATGTCACCCACCACCCCCACCCCCCAGCCACCAGGGTCACCCTCCACCAGGCCCCCACCCATGTCTCCCACCACCCCCACCCCCCAGCCACCAGGGTCACCCTCCACCAGGCCCCCACTCATGTCTCCCACCACCCCCACCCCCCAGCCACCAGGGTCACCCTCCACCAGGCCCCCACTCATGTCTCCCACCACCCCCACCCCCCAGCCACCAGGGTCACCCTCCACCAGGCCCCCACTCATGTCTACCACCACCCCCACCCCCCAGCCACCAGGGGCACCCTCCACCAGGCCCCCACCCATGTCTCCCACCACCCCCACACCCCAGCAGTGCAGGGGCAGCCTCCACCAGGCCCCCACCCATGTCTCCCACCACCCCCACACCCCAGCAGTGCAGGGGCAGCCTCCACCAGGCCCCCACTCATGTCACCCACCACCCCCACCCCCCAGCCACCAGGGTCACCCTCCACCAGGCTCCCACCCATGTCTCCCACCACCCCCACCCCCCAGCCACCAGGGTCACCCTCCACCAGGCCCCCACTCATGTCTCCCACCACCCCCACCCCCCAGCCACCAGGGGCACCCTCCACCAGGCCCCCACCCATGTCTCCCACCACCCCCACACCACAGCAGTGCAGGGGCACCCTCCACCAGGCCCCCACTCATGTCTACCACCACCCGCACCCCCCCAGCCACCAGGGGCACCCTCCACCAGGCCCCCACCCATGTCTCCCACCACCCCCATCCCCCAGCCACCAGGGTCACCCTCCACCAGGCCCCCACTCATGTCTCCCACCACCCCCACCCCCCAGCCACCAGGGTCACCCGCCACCAGGCCCCCACTCATGTCTCCCACCACCCCCACCCCCCAGCCACCAGGGTCACCCTCCACCAGGCCCCCACTCATGTCTCCCACCACCCCCACACCCCAGCAGTGCAGGGGCAGCCTCCACCAGACCCCCACTCATGTCACCCACCACCCCCACCCCCCAGCCACCAGGGGCAGCCTCCACCAGGCCCCCACTCATGTCACCCACCACCCCCACCCCCCAGCCACCAGGGGCACCCTCCACCAGGCCCCCACCCATGTCTCCCACCACCACCACCCCCCAGCCACCAGGGGCACCCTCCACCAGGCCCCCACTCATGTCTCCCACCACCCCTACACCCCAGCAGTGCAGGGGCAGCCTCCACCAGGCCCCCACTCATGTCTCCCACCACCCCCACACCCCAGCCACCAGGGTCACCCTCCACCAGGCCCCCACTCATGTCTCCCACCACCCCCACACCCCAGCAGTGCAGGGGCAGCCTCCACCAGGCCCCCACTCATGTCACCCACCACCCCCACCCCCCAGCCACCAGGGTCACCCTCCACCAGGCCCCCACTCATGTCACCCACCACCCCCACCCCCCAGCCACCAGGGTCACCCTCCACCAGGCCCCCACTCATGTCACCCACCACCCCCACCCCCCAGCCACCAGGGTCACCCTCCACCAGGCCCCCACCCATGTCTCCCACCACCCCCACCCCCCAGCCACCAGGGTCACCCTCCACCAGGCCCCCACTCATGTCTCCCACCACCCCCACACCCCAGCCACCAGGGTCACCCTCCACCAGGCCCCCACTCATGTCTCCCACCACCCCCACACCCCAGCCACCAGGGTCACCCTCCACCAGGCCCCCACTCATGTCTCCCACCACCCCCACACCCCAGCAGTGCAGGGTCACCCTCCACCAGGCCCCCACTCATGTCTACCACCACCCCCACACCCCAGCAGTGCAGGGGCACCCTCCACCAGGCCCCCACTCATGTCTACCACCACCCCCACCCCCCCAGCACTGTGGGGCACCTGCCAGCAGGCCCCCACCCATGTCCAACTCATGTCCCCCACCACCCCCACCCCCCAGCCACCAGGGTCACCCTCCACCAGGCCCCCACTCATGTCACCCACCACCCCCACCCCCCAGCCACCAGGGTCACCCTCCACCAGGCCCCCACCCATGTCTACCACCACCCCCACCTCCCCAGCCACCAGGGGCACCCTCCACCAGGCCCCCACCCATGTCTCCCACCACCCCCACCCCCAGCAGTGCAGGGGCACCCTCCACCAGGCCCCCACCCATGTCTACCACCACCCCCACCCCCCCAGCCACCAGGGGCACCCTCCACCAGGCCCCCACCCATGTCTCCCACCACCCCCACCCCCCAGCAGTGCAGGGGCACCCTCCACCAGGCCCCCACTCATGTCTACCACCACCCCCACCCCCCAGCAGTGCAGGGGCATCCTCCACCAGGCACCCACACATGTCCCCCTGCCCCCAGGTCCTGACGATACTCAATCATGGCAGTAATGGGCAGCATACCCAGCACAAACACCCAGGCAAGGATTGCATCCACCCACATAGTGAATGCAATAACATGATACAACCCCAATGGCAAGTCTGTAAATGAACACATGTCCGTCACACACACATACACAATGGGTGCAAGTGAATGTCAAAACCCATATCATGACATGTATGAAACCAATGAGAAAATACCACAAGTGAAAGTTAAAAAAACATGTATTAAAGATGAAAAATAAGTAAACAAATAAAACATACAACAATGGGGATAACAAAATAAATGGTCCATGTCGGAGAACAAATGTAAAAATAAAAAAAACAAAGTAATCCAAAAACAAATGTTGTCCAAAGCAAAATCATGTGGAAGTAAAATAAAGAAAAACCATTTCCTCATGGTGAACACAATAATTAATAAAAAAAATGTTTCTTCAAAAAGCAAACTATATACACGAAAATTCCAGGGTCCATGGGCCCAACACCATAAATGAAACCTACTACTACCTAATGAAAATAATATATACAAAAAAGTGGCCATTGTCCGAGCGGTCCAAAAAAACAAAAATTAATAAAGGAAACCTAACACTAACTAACTAAATAACTATATATAAAGGCAGCGGGCAAGTACTGCGGCTCACTCTGTGATGTTGCTGGCCAGGGCATCATCGAACTCCATGTCGATGTCCTGGAGGCGGGACTCTGTCCTGGCCCCGAGGTCTCGCAGGGATAACCCCATGTCCAGCTCAAACTCCCTGCGAGCTTCCTCGAGGCACTCAGCCCGCCTCAACGCCCGACGCATGGAGAACTCCGCCCTGACCATGGTGAGCCGCTCCTCTTCCACTCGCTGCCGCTCCGCACCTATCCGCTGGACCAACTGCTCCCACACAGAAGACACCACCATCCCAGGGTTGCCCTGCCCTCCGGCCGATGCCTGCCCCTCTGATCTTGAAGGCCCCGAGCCATGATGCCTCCCACGTCGAGCCTGCTGCTGCCTCCCACGCCACTGCCTCTGCCAGCACGACGGCATCCAGGCTGATGGAAACCACCGACGCCGTCGTGCACGTGCCCTGCCTGATGATGCTGTCACATCTTCCATCTGCTGGGGTCCAGTTGCTGTGTTTTCCACCCCTGCTGGACCTCCGACTCCCAACTGTGGCAGGGATGGGATCCCCACCGAGCTGGCTGCATTGGTCGGGGCAGGTCCACAGGGGGCCCTGGTGGCATCTGGGCCGGAAGACGGCAAGGAGAACAACTGGTGTATAGCCTGCACAGAGGAGGAGAGGGCCGCCAGATTGGACAACACATGCAGGAAACCCTCGAACATGGCCGATCCCAATTGGGCCACGTCGGCACGGTGCACTTCGTGATGACGTGCGTCCTCCTCCCGGGAAGCACGCACGGCATCACGAATCACAGCCGTGCGCATCGCGACCCCAATCAGGACCTTCTCCACACGGCCAGGGGTTCCCACGTCCGCAGGTGGAGGGGAGTCAGGTGACATGGACATCCCCTCTACCTGCGGACGGGCCTGGGACGGGGCATCCCTGCTGGTGCATGGTGGTGCACTCACAGGGTCAGGGACAGCGACATGCACAGGCCCCTCCACGGTGACCTGTGCTGCCTCCTGCCCCTGGCCCTGGACTGCACCACTTGCACCAGCAGGGATGCCCCCACCAGGCCCCATGTGTGCCCCAGTGGCGGCCTCCTCCTCCTCTGTGCAAACCACCAACCTGGATGGCTCCTCACCGTCTCCCACCGTAGCAGGCCCCTGTGGGGGCTCACCCACCCCTTCCGCTGCAGCCGTGGGGGCATCCCCGCCGCCTTGCTCCACAGCGCCGTCTCCGCCCTCTTCTTCACTAGCCGCTGCGTAGAGGGAGACAAAGAACACAAGCATCAGGGCACTGTACAATGGTCCCCTAGACAGGAAGCAATAGCAGATGAGCACCACTGTCAAAGTACACTTCCATCATGTCCCTCCACAACACATGGGTCAGTCCAGGCAAAACACACACAGTAACAGGCATGGTGCATGCCATGGACATTTCCATGCATGTCCAATGGACTCTTGAAACATTCAATGATATGTAACTCACATGCATCATGGCTCATGCCTATCACATGCACACACTTCACCTCAGTCACATCCATCTGGGCCCAAACACACCAAACACAGCGGATACAAGGGTAATTTGCCTGCTTCACTGAATCTGTGCATTGTCACACACATGTGTCATGCATCCATGGCATGCACAAGTCACAGACACGCAGGTCAGGCACACAGACATGGCTACCATATATGTACCTAGCATCAGCACCCATCCCTCACCCCCACCCATGTCCAGGTACAGAGACTGGCATGCTCTCATGTTCAAAATCTGCATAGGGCTCCCCAAGCGGCATTTGAACACATGCAACAACCATGTGGGTCACACATCACTGGTCGCACATGCATTACCATGATGTCCCTGCACACATACATGCATACATGGCCTATGGCACACATACAGGCAAGTATCATAGAACCAGCACACCGCAACATGCCCTGTCTCACACAGTAATGCTTGGACACTTACCGCTCAACTCCAGACGGGCCTCCCTCTCAAGGATCTGGGCGTGGAGCGCTGGGCGTACGCGTTCCAGGACCCTCATCTGGATGGAACTCATGCGGCCCCGGCCCCCCTCCACGAGGCGCCGGGCCTTCACAAGGGTCCTGGACCTCAAGTCCTCCCAGCGCTTCTTGATCTTCAGGACGTTGCGGGTTGCCACCCCCTCCGCGTTGATGGCAACCACACAGTCGGCCCAGATCCTCTCCCGTCCTTCCTTGCTGGCGCGGGATGATCCAAAGAGGGCATCATACTGCCCCAGGACATGCTCCACCAGGACACCAACTTCGGTGTCAGTGAAGCTGGTGCCCCTCTGGCCTGGGGTTGCCACTGGTGCCAGATGTGGAAGTGCCCGACATGGCAACCCCAGAGGCAGGTGTGGGTGGGCAACTGGGTCCTGGGGCTGGGCTGTGGAGCGATGTAATCCCAGTCGGGAGTCTTCAGTTCCAGCAGGGGTGGACACAGCAACTGGAACCCTGCAGATGGCTGATGTGCAGGCACCAAATGGCAGGGCACGGTGGCAGCAGGCAGGCAGGCAGGCAGCAGCAGATGGCACGTGGGAGGCTGCTCGGGGCACTGGGGGGCAGTAACTCGGCCTTCTGGGCAGGAGCGTGGTCTTCCGTGTGTTTTCGCGTGGCCAGCTTGATACGGAGTGATTTGGCACGTGAAAATCCTGCACGTCAGCGTGAAATCCGAGGAAAGGCCCTTAGCGCGTAAGCGCGTCAGCACGCATACGCGATTCTATTGGACCAGAGTCCCTCAGCGCGTAAGCGCGTCTGTGACGTGACCCGCACGGGTGTTCCCCACTCAGCACGTGATGACGGAGCACACGTGGAAATACTGCACGTCAGAGTGTCATCGCGTGTAATTGGACAAAAGTGCGCGTACACGCGATTGGCCTATGTACGTGTATTTCAGGGGTGCGCGGGCACTTACACACGCAAGTACGTCAGCGAACCTGTATCCCGTGGTGCGTGTGAATTTCCACACGCTATTGGACTGGGAACTGGATTCCAGGGGTGCGCGGGTCACACGCTCGCCTAGAACACGCGCAAAGCATAAATTTGCGCACTTTAACAATAACAAGCTCAGACGCCAGGATGAACATACCGTTCCTAGCAGCAGTGGCAGTGGGCTACCAAAGGAGGAGGAGGAGGATAGTCAGGGCCAGAATATTCACACCCAGAACCAGCCTTTTCGGGATGCCTGATGACCAGGTGTATGGGAGGTACAGGTTTCCACCACACATTATACTGGACCTGGTGAGTGAGTGGGAGGATGACCTCACATCACCCACCCTGTGCTCCCAAGCACTCAGCCCCCTGGAGAAGGTCCTCAATGTACTGCACTTCTTAGCCACTGGATCATTTCAGCGGACAAGTGCCATAGTGGGTGGGGTGTCACAGGCCACCCAGTCACGCTGCCTACACCAGGTCTTGAACATCATCACTGCACGCCCATCAGTCCGCAGGCACATATACCTGCCCAGAACACCTGCAGAAAGGCATGCTGGCGCCCTGGATTTTTACAGTGTGGCACGATTCCCCAAAGTGCTAGGTGCCATCGACTGCACTCATGTGGCTCTACGTCCCCCCAGGGCATCTGAGCACATCTATAGGAACCGCAAGCACTGGCATTCCATCAACGTGCAGGTAGCATGTAATGCCAAGGGAATCATCACCTCAGTATATGCCAACTATCCCGGCTCCACCCACGACAGCTTCATTTACCGAATGTCCACCCTAAGCCGGGACCTAGAAGCTGGGCGGCATGGCGATACATGGCTGCTTGGTGAGTATGTATGCCACTGCACATGCATGCATGTTGGATACTGAGCAAGGTCACAACCCCACCAATGATACCAATCACCACCTCCACAGGGGACAGTGCCTACCCTCTCAGCCCCCACATGATGACGCCAATTCGGAACCCCACCACGCCACCCGAGGTAAGATATAACACAGCCCACATTACGACCCGGGGCATAGTGGAGCGCACATTCGGAGTGCTAAAGTCACGCTTTCGCTCCCTTGACCGTTCTGGCGGGCAGCTGTTATACGCTCCCCCAGTAGTGTGCAGGATCATAGTGGCAGCATGTGTCCTGCACAACATTGCAACACGCCGGGGCCTGGCCGTGGACATGGTGGTGGCCCCACATCCCCAACCACATGCACAGCCGCTGCGCATGGGAGGGGAAAGGGCACGGGGGGAGGCAGCCCGTACACAGCTAGTGGCTAATTACTTCACATAGAAATCACACCCCTGTGGAGTGCACACTGCCTTGGCACATTCCATCTGACAATCAATGATGACTCAACCTGACACTGATCCTGAATGTCTGGAGAATGAACCGTGAATACCATATCAGCCTGAGATTGTTCACCTGGAAGTGTGACAATGTGTGCATCCCTACCCACACAGACACCACCAATGCAGTTTTGTGAAGTTACACATTCAAGCAGCTGAAATGAATACCCACTTGCAAAATGCAACAAGAGGACAGTGCCATGTCAGCCAACCCAACCCCAGCACCACCACACGACACACCGTGCCATGTCATGCTAATTGCAGGTAAACAAAGTAATCCCCACAACATGACACTAGTGTCACTATGTACAGTGTCCCTATTAGAAACCTGCAACACCTGAAATGCTCACAGCAATGCCGGACCAACAACATACTTGAGCACGTACTACCATTAATATGACATCACAAATGTTACATATTAGTAGTCTCACCACCTGGAAATGCCTGCACTCCCACCACTACCAACTGTGCAGTGTTGGCGCCATGTAGAGTTGTAGGTGCACTGCTGCCAACATGAACCCCATCTCCAGACTAGAGGTCCTTGTGTAGACATGAGGAAGGGACCTGCAAATTGGGAGGTAGACACAGAAGAAGAGTTACACATCAATGCAACATGCAGTGTACAACACAACAGCAATATGCACTAGGAATGTATACACAGTATTGACTACAGACTGCCCACACAGCTCATGGGAGTCCAACGTCACTGTGTAATTCACTGTCACTTGGGCACACCCTTTGCAAGCCCATGGAAACGGGAAGCAGGAGGGGTGTGTGTGACTCAAACCCAAGCATCTGAACCAAATACATTACAAGCCTGCATGTGCCCAGCCACAATGCAGCGTATGCCCACAGGAACCACGGAAGCCAACAAATCGTCCCAAAAAAATTGGGAATAAAAGAAAACAAAATAAAATAAAAATAAGAAACAATCAAAAATGGCCATTGATGGGCCCGGGGGGGTTGGGGAGGCCACCCAGGAGGTCCGAGGACAGGATGCACACCAGAACCCACCTGCGTGGATCCTGGGAAGATAAAACACCTCCATGGGCTCATGGCCCACACGGCTACCCTATTGTTGGAGTATCACTGCTGTCGCTATTATCACCCTGTGCAGCTGCATCCAGAGGTGGTTGCACTATGGGAGGCAGCCCACGCAAGGCCCTAGTCTGCTCCTCCATGGCTGCAAGCATGCGGGTGTGGTAGGTCTGGTTCTGGAGGATGAGTGTGCGGAGGTCCCCATGCAACAACTCACGGGATGCCCGGACCTCCGCCCTCGTTGCCTGCATCTCAGCTGAGAGCGTACGGGTGAGACACTCCAGCTGCTGTTCTGTCCTTTGGTGTGTTGAAGCCTCAAGCTCAACAAGAGTCGTCCTGAGGTGAAGGAGCTCCTGCCTCAGGGCTTCCCTGTGGCCCTGGGACTCAATGGAGATGGCCTCCTGCAGAGTCGCCAGTGCCGCCCGCCTGTCCCTGTTGGACCCCAACATGTCCTCCCTGTGTGACTGGCAGATGGAGTCGGTTGCCTGCTCTAGTCGCTCCATCAGCCTTTCTGGGGGGACAATGGAAGTGGCCACCCTATCCATGGCCTGAGCCATCATCTCGGATGATGCAGCCTGTTGGGTTGCCATACCGTAAATGGATTGCTCCCATGCGGTATTGCCGGGTGGCGTACGGCCACCACGTCGGCGGGCACCACACCTGTCTGGGGCAAGGCGAACTGCGCCTTGCTGTGCCGGCACTGCCTGAGGCTGCAGGACTGCATTCCCCCTCTGATCTGCTGGCCCAGGAACAGGATCAGATGTCGCGGATTGTGACCCTGCATCCGTAACCACCGAAGGCGTAGCTGCCAACACTGACATCCCCATGGAGGGTTCTGACCCTGGTGCAGGTGGGTGAGACAGAACAGAATCCCTCCCTGGAACACTCACCTGCGACGGCACGTAGGTCTCATCCGAATCAACACCTGAGTACAGCTCGGGGGAGGTGCAGCCAGAGACACCCCTTGAGAGCACGACCTGCAGCACTTGTGGGTTCTCCCCCACCACCACACCACGTCCCTCACTGGTGGTTGGTCGGCCCTCGGACCCCTCCTGGGTCTGCACCATCTCCACAACCCCAGCAGTATCAGGTGCGTCTTCCCCTGCAAAGACATGAAAACAAAGAAATGGAAACAGGCATTAGCACCATGGCACACAATGAGGGCTGAGAAGCAAGAGAACCAGTACTTGATTGACACATGTCCCACATGACTGAAACCCTCCCATGCATGCACCCTCACTGCGTATGAAGTGCAGGCAAATGGCACACACTGATGACACCAAGATGGAAGATGAACACATTTTCTGCATGCTGCCTGGCAGTGGCATCACACATTGGCCTGTGATTGCCAGGTGAAACACACATGCCATCACACAGATGGCATGTACCATTGCTATTGAGTGAAGATGGAGAGGAGGGCAGCACCTATTCATTCAGTCCAGTTCCCGCATGTAATTGCTTTTCTAATTCTAACAGGTCAGATTTTTCACCTGGAGCTGCCAGTCTGAAATGGTCCAATTGCACAGGGACATGTGTGTACAAATGATATCCAGGTAACAAAGTCACTCCACTTTACCATAGCCATGTCAGACATGTGACTAGTGGACAGCGACATGCCTAGTAAAAGTGGTGGAATGCAAACAAACTGACTGAATGAACAGTGAAAAATAAGCAACTATGTTGTGGCAAGGTGACACTTCAAGGGCAACTGGCGTGCAGTTGGGCTAGATGTCTACTGTTGGCAGAAGGGATACTGCTATGGCCAAATGCAGCTGCGCAAGAAGTATTGCATGAAGCACATGGCTGACCCATACGACTCAGGCGCACACACTCTCACCTGGCACACAAACAGAAGCCCTCACACACACACCATGCACATGGATGACACACACATGCATGGGCACTCACCGGACAATGCCTCATAATCAGCCAGTTCTCCCACGCCTTGGATCTGTTCCTCCGTGACGTAGGTCCCAGCGACTGACTCATGTGGAGTGAGTTCCATGTCTACTACTGGAGACCCACCTCCAGTCACTAGAGTTGCGGCATGACTTGAGGCCAGCTTACTCTTTGCCCTGCGCTTTAGGTCATTCCAGCGCTTATAGCAATCATTGGCTGTGCGGCTCACGATTCCAAGGGCACTTACGATGTCCGCAACGGTCGGCCAGTGTGCCTGGCGTTGTGCAGGTGTGGTCTTGGATCCTGCAACAATGACCATCTCGTTGTCATGTCCGGACACATACTCGACAAGTGCATTCAGTTCGTCATCCGTGAAGCTGGGCTTCCTGGATGGGCCAGACTGTGTAGCCGTGTCTGGGGCATCAGCCTGTGCCGGATGAGCACTCTTCCTCTTCCGCTTGGAAGGTGGTGGTGATCCTGAGTGTCCTGCGCCGCTCTGGACACTAGGGGCAGGAGCCCTGGTGGACTCTGTATCAGGAGTGTGGGATTGCACACTCAGCATGGGAGTTGGTGCAGGCATTGGCTCTAGTGTGATGGTGTCAGGGGGAATGTCAGCAGCATGGACTAGGACCGACACTGTCCTGGCTGGGTGTGTGAGGGCTGGGGTGGATGGAGCCGCAGCTGCCCCTGCAGCCTCTCCGCCCTGCCTCCTTGGTGCAGCAGATGACCTTGCTGGCCCAGATGCACGTGGCATGGTGACATCAACGTGCACCAGCGCACGTGTCATAGGCCTGCTGACCTGGAAGTCAGCCATGGAGTCAGCCAGATCTGGTGCCACAATGGGCTGGTCCAACAAGGGCTGAGCATGGATGGTGTCAGCCACATCAGCCTCAACGGGAGGGGGGGGGGATTATGGGTGCCCTTGACTGGTCCTCCACACATGGGGGGACAGGCTCACCCTGCAAGTAACGACCACGTCCCCTACCGGATCCACCACGGCCACCACTTGTGGCTCTTCCACCTTTGCCACCCTTACGGAATCCTCGCCTCCCAGCCATGGCACTGATGTAAATGTGCGTATGGGAGTGGCTGGAAACTATTGTCCTGGGCAATTGGGGGTCAAAGGGGTTGGGTACCAGATGGTAATTGTACCCTAGTGCTCTTGCAAGGCTGATTGTAACCCCTGGGGAAAGATGACGGGTCACGCTACGCACAGGAGCCTCAAAAAAGGGAGATGACGTGCACGCAACCCCTCCTAGACCACGTGTGCAGAAAGAAAAACCTGCACTACGCTGTGGCACCCAGTAACACAATAATGAACGTATGCGTGTCACACGCAGCCTAGAATGACCTCTGAAGGGGTAGGCTACACACGGGGCAAGCACAGATGTTAGATACGTGCGTGACTCACCGTCTGCCTGGTAAATGAGCGTGTAAAAGGAGCACGTTTGGTTGGCAACACCCCCGCCAAAAGAAGATTTGGACGCTGTCTGAGGAGACAGGACAACAGTAGAAGGGAACACTGTTTGAGGGAACAGGCCCAGGTAAACCAGTAAAAGCGAAAAAAGAGAAAAAGCTGTCAGAGGTAACAGGGAATACGAACTTGAAACGCCGTGAAGTAAATCGCGTGTGAAATGACAAGAAGTACAGAATTCACCCACTCGCTCTCCACGAAAAGCACGTACAAGGAAAACGTGTTCTACACATACCTTTTATACATGGCCACACGTCCAGCGTCACTTACGCGGCGTGTACGCGCTAGGGCCATTTCCACCAATTACACGCTTTGTCACTTCTGCGTGTAGGGACATTTCCACCAATTACACGCTTTGTCACTTCTGCGTGTAGGGCCATTTCCACCAATCACACGCTTTGTCACTTCTGCGTGTAGGGCCATTTCCACCAATCACACGCGATTACACTCTGACGTGTAGTCTTTCCACGTGTGCTCTGTCATCACGTGCTGTGTGGGAAACACCCGTGCGGGTCACGTCACAGACGCGCTTACGCGCTGAGGGCCTTTCCTCGGTTTTCACGCTGACGTGCAGGATTTTCACGTGCCAAATCACTCCGTACCAAGCTGGCCACGCCTACGCACACGGAATACCACGCTCCTGCCCGGAAGGCCGGACTACTGCCCCCCAGAGCCCCGAGCACGCTCCCACCTGCTGCTGCCTGACTGCCTGCTGCCCCTGCACTGCTGGGGGGTGGGGGTGTTGGGAGACATGGGTGGGGGCCTGGTGGAGGGTGCCCCTGGTGGCGGGGGGGTGGGGGTGATAGGGGACATGGGTGGGGGCCTGGTGGAGGGTGCCCCTGGATGCTGGGGGGTGGGGGTGTTGGGAGACATGGGTGGGGGCCTGGTGGAGGGTGCCCCTGGTGGCTGGGGGGTGGGGGTGGTGGGAGACATGAGTGGGGGCCTGGTGGAGGGTGCCCCTGGTGGCTGGGGGGTGGGGGTGGTGGGAGACATGAGTGGGGGCCTGGTGGAGGGTGCCCCTGGATGCTGGGGGGTGGGGGTGTTGGGAGACATGGGTGGGGGCCTGGTGGAGGGTGCCCCTGGTGGCGGGGGGTGGGGGTGATAGGGGACATGGGTGGGGGCCTGGTGGAGGGTGCCCCTGGATGCTGGGGGGTGGGGGTGTTGGGAGACATGGGTGGGGGCCTGGTGGAGGGTGCCCCTGGTGGCTGGGGGGTGGGGGTGGTGGGAGACATGAGTGGGGGCCTGGTGGAGGGTGCCCCTGCACTGCTGGGGGGTGGGGGTGATAGGGGACATGGGTGGGGGCCTGGTGGAGGGTGCCCCTGCACTGCTGGGGGGTGGGGGTGATAGGGGACATGGGTGGGGGCCTGGTGGAGGGTGCCCCTGGTGGCGGGGGGGTGGGGGTGATAGGGGACATGAGTGGGGGCCTGGTGGAGGGTGCCCCTGCACTGCAGGGGGGTGGGGGTGATAGGGGACATGGGTGGGGGCCTGGTGGAGGGTGCCCCTGCACTGCTGGGGGGTGGGGGTGATAGGGGACATGGGTGGGGGCCTGGTGGAGGGTGCCCCTGGTGGCGGGGGGGGTGGGGGTGATAGGGGACATGAGTGGGGGCCTGGTGGAGGGTGCCCCTGCACTGCTGGGGGGTGGGGGTGATAGGGGACATGGGGGGGGGCTGGTGGAGGCTGCCCCTGCACTGCTGGGGGGTGGGGGTGATAGGGGACATGGGTGGGGGCCTGGTGGAGGCTGCTCCTGCACTGCTGGGGGGTGGGGGTGATAGGGGACATGAGTGGGGGACTGGTGGAAGGTGCCCCTGCACTGCTGGGGGGTGGGGGTGATAGGGGACATGGGTGGGGGCCTGGTGGAGGGTGCCCCTGCACTGCTGGGGGGTGGGGGTGATAGGGGACATGGGTGGGGGCCTGGTGGAGGGTGCCCCTGGTGGCGGGGGGGTGGGGGTGATAGGGGACATGAGTGGGCCCTGGTGGAGGGTGCCCCTGCACTGCTGGGGGGTGGGGGTGATAGGGGACATGGGTGGGGGCCTGGTGGAGGCTGCCCCTGCACTGCTGGGGGGTGGGGGTGATAGGGGACATGGGTGGGGGCCTGGTGGAGGCTGCCCCTGCACTGCTGGGGGGTGGGGGTGATAGGGGACATGGGTGGGGGCCTGGTGGAGGGTGCCCCTGGTGGCTGGGGGGTGGGGGTGGTGGGAGACATGGGTGGGGGCCTGGTGGAGGGTGCCCCTGGATGCTGGGGGGTGGGGGTGGTGGGAGACATGAGTGGGGGCCTGGTGGAGGGTGCCCCTGGTGGCTCGGGGGTGGGGGTGATAGGGGACATGGGTGGGGGCCTGGTGGAGGGTGCCCCTGGTGGCGGGGGGGTGGGGGTGATAGGGGACATGAGTGGGGGCCTGGTGGAGGGTGCCCCTGCACTGCTGGTGGGTGGGGGTGATAGGGGACATGGGTGGGGGCCTGGTGGAGGCTGCCCCTGCACTGCTGGGGGGTGGGGGTGATAGGGGACATGGGTGGGGGCCTGGTGGAGGGTGCCCCTGGTGGCTGGGGGTGGTGGGAGACATGAGTGGGGGCCTTTTGGAGGGTGCCCCTACACTGCTGGGGTGTGGGGGTGGTGGGAGACATGAGTGGGGGCCTGGTGGAGGGTGCCCCTGGTGGCTGGGGGGTGGGGGTGATAGGGGACATGGGTGGGGGCCTGGTGGAGGGTGCCCCTGGTGGCGGGGGGGTGGGGGTGATAGGGGACATGAGTGGGGGCCTGGTGGAGGGTGCCCCTGCACTGCTGGGGTGTGGGGGTGGTGGGAGACATGAGTGGGGGCCTGGTGGAGGGTGCCCCTGGTGGCTGGGGGGTAGGGGTGGTGGGAGACATGAGTGGGGGCCTGGTGGAGGGTGCCCCTGGATGCTGGGGGGTGGGGGTGTTGGGAGACATGGGTGGGGGCCTGGTGGAGGGTGCCCCTGGTGGCGGGGGGGTGGGGGTGATAGGGGACATGGGTGGGGGCCTGGTGGAGGGTGCCCCTGGATGCTGGGGGGTGGGGGTGTTGGGAGACATGGGTGGGGGCCTGGTGGAGGGTGCCCCTGGTGGCTGGGGGGTGGGGGTGGTGGGAGACATGAGTGGGGGCCTGGTGGAGGGTGCCCCTGCACTGCTGGGGGGTGGGGGTGATAGGGGACATGGGTGGGGGCCTGGTGGAGGGTGCCCCTGGATGCTGGGGGGTGGGGGTGGTGGGAGACATGAGTGGGGGCCTGGTGGAGGGTGCCCCTGGTGGCTGGGGGGTGGGGGTGGTGGGAGACATGAGTGGGGGCCTGGTGGAGGGTGCCCCTGGATGCTGGGGGGTGGGGGTGTTGGGAGACATGGGTGGGGGCCTGGTGGAGGGTGCCCCTGGTGGCGGGGGGGTGGGGGTGATAGGGACATGGGTGGGGGCCTGGTGGAGGGTGCCCCTGGATGCTGGGGGGTGGGGGTGTTGGGAGACATGGGTGGGGGCCTGGTGGAGGGTGCCCCTGGTGGCTGGGGGGTGGGGGTGGTGGGAGACATGAGTGGGGGCCTGGTGGAGGGTGCCCCTGCACTGCTGGGGGGTGGGGGTGATAGGGGACATGGGTGGGGGCCTGGTGGAGGGTGCCCCTGCACTGCTGGGGGGTGGGGGTGATAGGGGACATGGGTGGGGGCCTGGTGGAGGGTGCCCCTGGTGGCGGGGGGGGTGGGGGTGATAGGGGACATGAGTGGGGGCCTGGTGGAGGGTGCCCCTGCACTGCTGGGGGGTGGGGGTGATAGGGGACATGGGTGGGGGCCTGGTGGAGGCTGCCCCTGCACTGCTGGGGGGTGGGGGTGATAGGGGACATGGGTGGGGGCCTGGTGGAGGCTGCTCCTGCACTGCTGGGGGGTGGGGGTGATAGGGGACATGAGTGGGGGACTGGTGGAGGGTGCCCCTGCACTGCTGGGGGGTGGGGTGATAGGGGACATGGGTGGGGGCCTGGTGGAGGGTGCCCCTGCACTGCTGGGGGGTGGGGGTGATAGGGGACATGGGTGGGGGCCTGGTGGAGGGTGCCCCTGGTGGCGGGGGGGTGGGGGTGATAGGGGACATGAGTGGGGGCCTGGTGGAGGGTGCCGCTGCACTGCTGGGGGGTGGGGGTGATAGGGGACATGGGTGGGGGCCTGGTGGAGGATGCCCCTGCACTGCTGGGGGGTGGGGGTGATAGGGGACATGGGTGGGGGCCTGGTGGAGGCTGCCCCTGCACTGCTGGGGGGTGGGGGTGATAGGGGACATGGGTGGGGGCCTGATGGAGGGTGCCCCTGGTGGCTGGGGGGTGGGGGTGGTGGGAGACATGGGTGGGGGCCTGGTGGAGGGTGCCCCTGGATGCTGGGGGGTGGGGGTGGTGGGAGACATGAGTGGGGGCCTGGTGGAGGGTGCCCCTGGTGGCTCGGGGGTGGGGGTGATAGGGGACATGGGTGGGGGCCTGGTGGAGGGTGCCCCTAGTGGCGGGGGGGTGGGGGTGATAGGGGACATGAGTGGGGGCCTGGTGGAGGGTGCCCCTGCACTGCTGGGGGGTGGGGGTGATAGGGGACATGGGTGGGGGTCTGGTGGAGGCTGCCCCTGCACTGCTGGGGGGTGGGGGTGATAGGGGACATGGGTGGGGGCCTGGTGGAGGGTGCCCCTGGTGGCTGGGGGGTGGGGGTGGTGGGAGACATGAGTGGGGGCCTGGTGGAGGGTGCCCCTGCACTGCTGGGGTGTGGGGGTGGTGGGAGACATGAGTGGGGGCCTGGTGGAGGGTGCCCCTGGTGGCTGGGGGGTGGGGGTGATAGGGGACATGGGTGGGGGCCTGGTGGAGGGTGCCCCTGGTGGCGGGGGGGTGGGGGTGATAGGGGACATGAGTGGGGGCCTGGTGGAGGGTGCCCCTGCACTGCTGGGGTGTGGGGGTGGTGGGAGACATGAGTGGGGGCCTGGTGGAGGGTGCCCCTGGTGGCTGGGGGGTGGGGGTGGTGGGAGACATGAGTGGGGGCCTGGTGGAGGGTGCCCCTGGATGCTGGGGGGTGGGGGTGTTGGGAGACATGGGTGGGGGCCTGGTGGAGGGTGCCCCTGGTGGCGGGGGGGTGGGGGTGATATGGGACATGGGTGGGGGCCTGGTGGAGGGTGCCCCTGGATGCTGGGGGTGGGGGTGATAGGGGACATGGGTGGGGGCCTGGTGGAGGGTGCCCCTGCACTGCTGGGGGGTGGGGGTGATAGGGGACATGGGTGGGGGCCTGGTGGAGGGTGCCCCTGGTGGCGGGGCGGTGGGGGTGATAGGGGACATGAGTGGGGGCCTGGTGGAGGGTGCCCCTGCACTGCTGGGGGGTGGGGGTGATAGGGGACATGGGTGGGGGCCTGGTGGAGGCTGCCCCTGCACTGCTGGGGGGTGGGGGTGATAGGGGACATGGGTGGGGGCCTGGTGGAGGGTGCCCCTGGTGGCTGGGGGGTGGGGGTGGTGGGAGACATGAGTGGGGGCCTGGTGGAGGGTGCCCCTGCACTGCTGGGGTGTGGGGGTGGTGGGAGACATGAGTGGGGGCCTGGTGGAGGGTGCCCCTGGTGGCTGGGGGGTGGGGGTGATAGGGGACATGGGTGGGGGCCTGGTGGAGGGTGCCCCTGGTGGCGGGGGGTGGGGGTGATAGGGGACATGAGTGGGGGCCTGGTGGAGGGTGCCCCTGCACTGCTGGGGTGTGGGGGTGGTGGGAGACATGAGTGGGGGCCTGGTGGAGGGTGCCCCTGGTGGCTGGGGGGTGGGGGTGGTGGGAGACATGAGTAGGGGCCTGGTGGAGGGTGCCCCTGGATGCTGGGGGGTGGGGGTGTTGGGAGACATGGGTGGGGGCCTGGTGGAGGGTGCCCCTGGTGGCGGGGGGGTGATAGGGGACATGGGTGGGGGCCTGGTGGAGGGTGCCCCTGGATGCTGGGGGGTGGGGGTGATAGGGGACATGGGTGGGGGCCTGGTGGAGGGTGCCCCTGCACTGCTGGGGGATGGAGGTGATAGGGGACATGGGTGGGGGCCTGGTGGAGGGTGCCCCTGGTGGCGGGGGGGTGGGGGTGATAGGGGACATGAGTGGGGGCCTGGTGGAGGGTGCCCCTGCACTGCTGGGGGGTGGGGGTGATAGGGGACATGGGTGGGGGCCTGGTGGAGGCTGCCCCTGCACTGCTGGGGGGTGGGGGTGATAGGGGACATGGGTGGGGGCCTGGTAGAGGGTGCCCCTGGTGGCTGGGGGGTGGGGGTGATAGGGGACATGGGTGGGGGCCTGGTGGAGGGTGCCCCTGCACTGCTGGGGGGTGGGGGTGATAGGGGACATGGGTGGGGGCCTGGTGGAGAGTGCCCCTGGTGGCGGGGGGTGGGGGTGATAGGGGACATGGGTGGGGGCCTGGTGGAGGGTGCCCCTGGATGCTGGGGGGTGGGGGTGTTGGGTGACATGGGTGGGGGCCTGGTGGAGGGTGCCCCTGGTGGCTGGGGGGTGGGGGTGGTGGGAGACATGAGTGGGGGCCTGGTGGAGGGTGCCCCTGCACTGCTGGGGGGTGGGGATGATAGGGGACATGGGTGGGGGCCTGGTGGAGGGTGCCCCTGCACTGCTGGGGGGTGGGGGTGATAGGGGACATGGGTGGGGGCCTGGTGGAGGGTGCCCCTGGTGGCGGGGGGGTGGGGGTGGTGGGAGACATGGGTGGAGGCCTGGTGGAGGGTGCCCCTGGTGGCGGGGGGGTGGGGGTGGTGGGAGACTTGGGTGGGGGCCTGGTGGAGGGTGCCCCTGCACTGCTGGGGGGTGGGGGTGATAGGGGACATGGGTGGGGGCCTGGTGGAGGCTGCCCCTGCACTGCTGGGGGGTGGGGGTGTTGGGAGACATGGGTGGGGGCCTGGTGGAGGGTGCCCCTGGTGGCTGGGGGGTGGTGGTGGTGGGAGACATGGGTGGGGGCCTGGTGGAGGGTGCCCCTGGTGGGTGGGGGGTGGGGGTGGTGGGAGACATGGGTGGGGGCCTGGTGGAGGGTGCCCCTGGTGGCTGGGGGGTGGGGGTGGTGGGAGACATGAGTGGGGGCCTGGTGGAGGGTGCCCCTGCACTGCTGGGGGTTGGGGGTGCAGGGGGACATGAGCAGGTGTGCAGGGTAGTCCCCTGTTTTGTGGGCTGCCTGCAGGGGCCGTGGAGGGTGTACAGGGAACACCTGTGAGGACCCACCCAGCCTAATTGCGTGTGATAATTCCCGCACACCCCTGTAATACACGTACCTGGCCAAATCGCATGTGAGAATTCCTGCGCACCCCTGTAATACACGTACCCTGGCCAATCGCGTGTAGAACTTCCCACGCACCCCTGTAATACACGTACCAGGCCAAATCGCGTGTGATAATTCCCACGCACCCCTGTAATACACGTACCTGGCCAAATCGCATGTGAGAATTCCCGCGCACCCCTGTAATACACGTACCCAGCCGAATCGCGTGTAGAACTTCCCGCACACCCCTGTAATACACGTACCCTGGCCAATCGCGTGTAGAACTTCCCACGCACCCCTGTAATACACGTACCAAGCCAAATCGCGTGTGATAATTCCCGCGCACCCCTGTAATTCACGTACCCTGGCCAATCGCGTGTAGAACTTCCCACGCACCCCTGTAATACACGTACCAGGCCAAATCGCGTGTGATAATTCCCGCGCACCCCTGTAATACACGTACCTGGCCAAATCGCATGTGAGAATTCCCGCGCACCCCTGTAATACACGTACCCAGCCGAATCGCGTGTAGAACTTCCCGCACACCCCTGTAATACACGTACCTGGCCAAATCGCATGTGAGAATTCCCGCGCACCCCTGTAATACACGTACCCTGGCCAATCGCGTGTAGAACTTCCCACGCACCCCCGTAATACACGTACCAGGCCAAATCGCGTGTGATAATTCCCGCGCACCCCTGTAATACACGTACCCAGCCGAATCGCGTGTAGAACTTCCCGCACACCCCTGTAAAACACGTACCCTGGCCAACCGCGTGTAGAACTTCCCGCGTACCCCTGTAATACACGTACCCTGGCTAATCGCGTGTATGACTTCACGCGTACCCCTGATATGCACGTTACCCGCTTTGCGTTCCTTGTTTGGCAGCCCTGTAGACTGGTCCAGGGTTAGCGCAGCCCTTTGCGATGATTTAGCGATTTTGATGGCTTTTCCTTGCGCGAGGGCGTTCTTGGGGGCGTTACTGGCGCTGCTGCAGGGTCGCTGCGATACTCTGCACCACGGCTGGTTTGGGAGCCTGAAATCCATGAATACGCTGTGCGCGGAAATCGGTTTTAGCGCACGTGCCTGGCGCAGACAATCGCACGCGGACACTCTGCGCCAGCCGCTTGCGACACTTTTCTGCGAAATTCTATGAATTACCCTGTTTATTAGAGTCAATATGGCTGGAGCTACCACGGGACCTATTCCGACCACATTAGGGGTCAAACAGGGCTGCAATTTGGCTGCCACCCTGTTTAATCTTTATCTCTGCAGCATCAATGAAATATGGACACAAATAATTAGCTATCCAGCACGACTGGGTGAACTAAAAATCCACTGGCTAGCCTTTGCGGATGATATAGTAATCTTTGATCGAACTCCGTCGGGCCTCCAAACGAAGCTTTCATTGTTTGCTGATTACTGTTTATCTCATAATCTGCAATTTAATGCAGACAAATCAAATATCTTTTTGTTCAATAATCTAAAGAAAAAGATATGCCCCAGAAATTGGACTATTGGACTGACTCCTATTCCACGGACGGCCAATATTCGATACTTGGGCTATTCGATTTCTGACTCAACTGCGCTAGCAATGTGGAAAAACACTTTGAATCAAAAAGCAAAAATATTAACGACTCAAATGCGTATGATTCTAGCGAAATACTGTAAGTTTTCACTGGCTCCATTATTTGAGTTTTATACTCTTAAAGTCGAGGCAATCCTACTATATGCCCTTGATATGTGCTTGGCTAAAATAAATCCATTTCTAGACCAATTACAAGGTCGCATTTGGAAAGATGTGTTGCGTCTTGCTAACTCACTCCCCAATGCAGTTCTAAGACAAGAACTAGGATTGATATCATTATCTGCCCGATACAACTGGCGACAACTCACAAATTACGCAAAAATGCTTTTTCCCCCCATTAATTCTTTATATGAAGATTTGGGGATGATGATTAAAAATCGCAATCCACCGTCCATTGTAAAATATCACAAAAAAATGGAAGCTCTTTTGAATGAAATGGCACTTACTTCAGCTGATTTAGAATATCGCCAAGCACACATCAAAAACCGACTATATGCCCACGATTGGTGTAAAACCATTAACGCTATGGAAAAATATCAGTCATATAAAGAAGCCGGTAAATTTATAACAGCGCGCTGTCCGCGCAAGACTTATCTTCAACAATTTCCTTGTCCAATAGCTAGAGGCATCTACTTAAGATTTAAATTAAATCAACTGCCGACATTAGAAAGAACAAAAAATTGGACAAACTCAGAGGAAACTGCATATGGTGGCACATGCAGACTATGTAAAAGGTTAGACTCTTATGAAACACTTAAACACTTGACCATTCACTGTTCTTATTTTGAACTAAAACGAAATGAAATATTTGAAACCAAATATGAGCATGATAAAACCGAAAGCAGAGAATGGCTGTGGATGGCATGTATGTGGGGATTTACAACGAAAGCTATATTGAGAACTACGCGTTTTGTTACTCTAGTAAATGACCAACTAGAAAAATTACAGCTAATTCAATCAAACAGTGTAGTTCCAAAATAAAAACTGTTAATGATAAAGATTATGCAAAATAGATAACCTGCTAATAGATCCATATGATTGGTAGTACAGATTTTATGTTGCATTGTCTAAGTATGTCTAAAACTAAGGGTTATGAGTGGGGAATTGATACTTCCTTATATTGTGGAAAATTAGAGTGTTTCCTTTTTAAGATTGGTTGCCGAATGGGAATAACTCGAACCTTTTTAATGGAAAAATTGTACAAGTTAAAAATGCATATGATGATGGCATGAAAATTGAATGAAAATTGTGGAATGTGAGAATAATGATGTTGTAAAACTTTGGTAATCAAACTATAAACAACGGTTTGAATTAAAAAAAAAAAAAAAAAAAAAACTGCACACAAATATAGACTAACATATACCACCACCTGACTTTTGAGGCCAACATGACCTGTATTGTCCTAGTGACACTGGGAAGCTAGCTGCCAAATGATTATTAGGAATCTCGTAGCAACCCGTCTGCAGCAACAGCAGTGTTATAACCATACTCATAATCATGTGCAATGTTACTAACTCTTCTTCCCAACAATTCCTCCTACAGTCCAACATAATTTCTTGTTTTACTACAATTACTTTGCCATTACCACACATACCCCCTAATTATCTTCTTTCCCAATTGCAGTGAAGAACAGCCTCCTGAAAAACAACAACCTCTCTCCTAGAAGATAACAACCTGAAGAAAACTACTCCTCACATCCTACAAAGTAAGTGCACTAGTGTACTGATATTCTTTCTGTTACTCATGCAGGACAATGTGGCCATATAGTAGCCTACACAATTATTTCAAAACCAATAGCATTTACTTCACTCTTACTCATTGCACCTCAGCAGATAGATTCTTTATATTGTTATCTGAACACCAGTATCGTAACACCCACTAGTATAGTGGAAACATTGTAATGTCTTTACTTATTCATGCACAGTACACTATATTATGCACTGAACCAAGCCCTTTACACATCTACACACACAGATACTCATACAATCTTCCCAACCAGAACCAACAGCCCATTGCACAAACACACAGCCCTCTATTTATGCCTGCCCCGATATTCACACACTAATTCACAATGCACGCAAATACATTGCACAACTTTCAAACCCACACTTTCCTTTTTTCTCCAACAGCCAGAATAGAATGCCTACTGAAAAGCAACTCAGTAGAAAACAATGAAAAAATAGAGCAGATAAAATTAAAAGCATGCAAAATACTCATCCACCTCTAGCAGGATGTATAGCAAATGTTCAAACAAAACAGCTAATACAGTCAGTCAACAACACAGAACCAGCTAGCAGTAAAAAAAACTATGGCCCGCTTCCAAAAAGTAAAAAAGAAAAAAATATATATTAAGAAAAATAAAACTATTAATAGTGCTAGCACTACATCTACCAATGTTAACATAGCCACAGTTAAGCATTCCAAAAAAATAATTTTACAAGAAATGTTTCACCGTAGGGTACTTAACAATCTTATGAAAAACAGCAGAAAACTCATGCTAAACAATTAAAAGTTACTGCAGAAGACTGTTGGGAAGGAACTAGGGTCCTTCTGTACCCCCAAGCGCTTTAGAATTAGGCAAGACTTCTTTTGACTACTTTAAGGTGCTATAATGGGGGACAGAGGGGCACTGCGATGGCTTTTTCATGCAAATATAATCACATACATAGACAAGGGCAGACACTGAAAAAAGGTAGTTATTGTTAAAAATATAAAGCACAATTAACTATTAGCTGGATAGATTTGTAATGTCAAACCATATGCATTTGTACAATCTTAATACAGTATAAGTTAAAAACTCCTCCTCCCTTCCATAAAGAATGCAGCCTGTGCTAAAATTGGACTACAAGCTTTCCAGTGTTTGTGCTAGCAAGAAGTGACTCACCAGAGTTTGGGAAGCTGTCTGCTGTCTGTCAAGAGCCCATGCAGGCTCAAATGGGATTTACATGCTCATGCACAAAATGCAGAATTATGAAAAAAAGGTTTAAAGGAGATTATAGAACCAGATAAAAACATGAGTAGAATGAGTGAAGTATGGATAGAATGAATGAACATTGTGTATAGAAAATCGTTTAGTTGTTCCTGGGGCTAGGCCTCAAGGTTTGTAAAAGTCTGCAGGGCTGCAGTGACTTTCTATGTAAGGTAGCAACATGTAAAGTAGAATGTCCTGACAGAAATCACTGACAATGAAGAAAGGAAGACTTTGGAGCATCGCTTGTATGGAACCAGGACGGTTTGGAATGGAGCCATGGCCCGTATCCAGTGACACAATTGCAACAAGCCAGGAGTACATAAACGCCTGCTTGGCATCACGGTGGCAGGAGAAAATAACAGATGAGGGACAGAAGAAGACCATTCAGGGAGCAGAGTTCTTTGCTACCATCCTCATGTTCTTAAGATTACATTTGTTATCCTTACAAGATAAACTCTTGTATTTGTATTTAGTTTATTTGTAAAGCACAGCCAGGCCCGTGGGCATCCGGGCACATAGTCTTACATACACAGTTACAGTATATTACATTAAGAGTCCATGGCAAGAGATTCAAACTCACCCAATTTACAAGAGGATACGGGTGAGCAGAAGTCTCGTCGAGGAATCATGAATACAATAATATACAGACATAATCAAAGTGTAAGCAGGTAAATATACAAAATATACAGACATAATCAATAAAATAAGCAGGTAAATAAACACGGTATACAGGAAAGCAGAACGACCCTGGAGTTAAATGCCAGACCGTGTAAGTAGTGCATCATGTGTTCTGCCTGAGGAGCCAAGATTTAGTTTTATTCTTGAAGGTTTGAAAGGAAGGCTCAGTTCTGATGGGGACAGGAAGGGAGTTCCAGAGTTTTGAGGCTAGGACAGGGAAGCTCGCACCACCGGCTTTTTGGAGTTTGAATCTGGGCAAAATGAGGGTGTGAATTTGAGGAGTTCTAGTGGGTCGTGTGGAGGTATGAAGAGTGAGACGGGTGGAGAGGTAGGGTGGGGCCTTGTTGTCCAAGTATTTGTGTGTCAAGGCTAGGGTTTTCAGGGCGATTCTTTGTTTTACTGGGAGCCAGCGAAGATCTGATAAAACGTTAGAAATATGAGAGTGCCTGGGGATATTGAGGGCCGCACTGATGGCATTATTCTGGGTTGTTTGCAGTTTTTTGAGGTTGGACTGACTAGTCCCCAGGTAGAGGGCACTGCAGTAGTCGATCTTGGACATAATGAGTGTTCTTGCCAGGGTAATGCAATTGTGGGAGTTCAGGAAGTGTCTGTAGGCGGTGATGAGTTTTCAGGTATAGGCCGAGGCTGACCTTACTCCGTTAGTTTGTCTGTTTAGTGAAAGAGCGGAGTCCAGATAGACGCCTAGAGTTTTAGTGTCCTTGGAGACCTTAATGTCATTGCCATCAATAATGAAAGACTTGAAGGCCTGGTCTAGTTTATTAAGGCGTTGAGTTGAGCCTATTAATAGGAGCTCTGTCTTGTCATCATTGAGGCAGAGTTCGTGGTGTGTCATCCAGGCTTGAATAACCAGGTAAACGGCATTCACGGCTTTGGTATAGGCTGTGTGATCAGCAGTAATCGGGATGAGTATCTGGGTGTCATCTGCATAGTTAGTGTAGGAGACACCCAGATAATCAAGCACATCAAAGAGAGGTTTGGTGAACACATTGTAAGGAGTAGGCGACACAAAAGTACCTTGTGGGAAACCACAGTGTATCAGAGAAGGGTCAGCAGATGCTGTAGGAGAGAAAACCCTCATAGATCTATTGCTTAGGAAAGAGTGGATCCACGCATTGGCAGAATCCGAGAAAATGAGCCACAGATTTAAGATGTTTGCAAAGTATTTGGTTATTGACCAGATGGAATGCTGTGGAAAGATCAAGAAGTAGAAGTAACGCTAATTTCCCATTATCTTTTAGGATCTCCATATGAGTTTTCAAATCGATCAAGGCAGTTTCAGTTCCGAGTTTAGGGCGGAAGCTGGATTGTCTTAACCCAAGGAGATTGTTAGATTCAAGACATTCCTGGATCTGCAGTTACTTCCCTAAATGGGTGTATTTATTCTGGTGTGAGCATAATTAGGGACACCATTACAGTTAGGGACACCCTTACAATTAGGGACACCCTTACAAGACTAATCCAGGAAGCTCTCATTATTTTAATGTTAACCAGAATGAAACCACTAACAAAATTAATCAGTAAACTTCAAAAAGTACTTCTAAACAAGCACAATGTCAACATAGATACCTATGCAAACTTCTGTGCAGGTGACTGGATTCACACAAGCAGCACAGAACCATATTTCAATGAAGAGGCATATAAACCAGAGCAGAAACCCCCAATTACCATACATAGCAGTGGCTGAGGCTATGAAGTGGTAGACAACCTCATTATGGCACAAGAAACCTTAATTGAAAAAAAGTCCACAACTTACAATCAACTCTCCATTCCACCAATTCTACTAAACCCATCCATCCAGTCTACAAATGGCCTTGCACCTCAATGTGTAATTTACGGAACCGATCCTTCAAATCTTTACACTAATTCCTCAATCACTACGTGAAAGTAAAAGAGAAAATGTGAATAAATGCTTTGCAAACCATGGACTCCTGTCCAGTTCACAATTACACTGTACTGAGAGATATTAATTAGCCTGCATTTCAGGACCTGCTTGAAAAAGCACCTTCCACCACATCAAAATGTTAGCAACACACTATTCCACTATACAGAATCTTGTCCAGAGACTGTACTATGCAAAAAGTCCTGCTTTAGAACTGCATCATTTTAATAACATTCACCTACACGGCACAGCCAAAAAACTCCTTCAACAAATATCCCACATCCAAATTGAACATTTTGGAAGTGAAGATCACTTAGAAAATTAAGTAACTTTATGGAAGAGTAGCAAAAACCTTCTAATAAACACATACAATAAAGAAATAGCAAAGTTTAAAAGCACATCTGCTGAAGTACCAAACCAAGTATGTGTGTGTTGTTGCAGAACATTTTATAAAAATATCACCAAAACTGTATATATAACGTACAAAATAGAAGACAATAAGGAATCACAATGGTTCCAATCAGCTCTCTATCTCAAAGCAGAAAGCAAAATCAAATGTACTAAACCCTCACAACTTTGCACATACTGCAATACAAAGCTTGATAATAACCAAATGCCATCATGGGCTATCACTAATAACTTGGAAATATTCCCGCTTCCAAAACGTCTCCAACAGCGTAATTTGTACAAGAGTATTATAATCATAACAGTACACCCATTTCAAGCTATAATACACCTTCAACCCAAAACAGCCAAATTGCCTCCTTCTGAAATACTAAAAGGCATACGTGGCAAATACGTGGATTTACCATTATATCTTAAAGAAAATGTAGACACTCTAGGAGTGCAATGGCCAATAGATCAATCTTTGATTATCCTAGTGAATGGTGTCCCAAGGAAAGACAAAATAATTTTCCAACAACTAGTAGACTTAAACAAAGTTAGAGAAGCCCTACAATATCCTAAAGAGAACAATGAGTACTACAACAAAATAAACATTGAACAAAACCTAAGGGGAACCACCAAAATAATTCAGGATTCCTCACCAACTGCCCAATTTGAAATTGTAGATCCTATTATGGCATCCAGTATTTTAGACCAGTATACAATTCACCCACTGCACTCGAAAGACACCATATACGATGCACTAGAAACATATCAAATGTGTCAAGCCAAAGGTTCTCCAATCAGCATATGGGAGAAAAGTGTAGAAGCACAAGCTTTTCCTCTACTCTTTCCTACAGGAAAAGGGGGAAGACCCTAGATACAGACAAAACATTGAATACATATTCCACCTCCTGTTTGAAAGTGAACTAGCAACTCTATGTTACGGAATTGCACACACATTGAAAACAGGTGAACATTTCTTAAACATGTCTGCTACCCAACTACTTCAAAAGATAAAATATAAAGATGAATTTTTGCAGTCAAGTATCAAAGATTACTTGGCAAACATGCGTGGTACAAAAAAATACTGGTTCCGATGTCATGCTGATGTACGGTGTATGCTACGGGACCTTGGCCCACCCACATAGTTTGCCACTTTGAGTTGTGCAGAATATGCATGCGAGAACTTGCACGGCTTCCTGTGTATAGCACACCAAAACAAAGAAGGGCTAGACATAAAAACACCAGGAGAACTCTGCTCTCTTTACCCTGTAAATGTATCAAGATACTTTCACCACCACTTTATTGCCATGCTGCACTTCATCTGTAATAAAACAATTCCTCCAATCAGAGAAGTGGAACACTTCTTTTGGAGAAAAGAATATGAATCCAGAGGAGTACCACACATCCACACGCTTTTGTTGATAAAAGATGCTCCTAAATGTGGTCATGATATGATATGATATGATATGATATGATAGTTTATTTATATAGCGCCTCTACACAATGTGTTTCAAAGCGCTTCAAGGCAAGGGAGGGAACAAGGGAAAATACAATGACATTCTTACAGGTCATGAACAGTAAGGATGTGAAATTAACTATCGTACTCGGCCTGACGACATTTCAGATAGTGCAAGAGCTAGACATAGATAAGGAATGGAGGGGGAGAGCGGGAAGGAAATGGAAACAGACAAGCGACTACCGTACTAGGCCTGACGACATTTCTGGTAGAGCCGGAGAAAAACAAAAGGTCAGGGAGAGGAGTGCAGAAAGGGAGGGGAGGAACAAAACAAGTGACTATCATACCAGGCCCAACGACATTTCAGATAGTGCTGGATGGGGGGCGTGGGGAGGGAAAAAAACAGTAATCGGAGGGTGGAGGAAACAGACGAGGTTGCTAGCATATTAGGTGCAGGGACAATTCTGATAGAGTAAGTGCATACAGTAATGCACTGACAGTAATGCCACTAATACATGACAGTAATACCACTGTTTTTCAGTTTATTCAAAAAATATGTAACATGCAACATCCCTTCAGAAAGCACACATAGTGAGATACATACACAAATATTTATGCTTCTAAAAACATAAATGTGGCAAATATTGCAGATGCAGATATAAAAACAAAGGTAAATACTATACCAAATGCACAGCTTCATGTCTTTTTTTTTATTATTATTTTTGAATATAGCTGAGAAAACTCAACTTTTCATTTACACATTACTAAATCATTTTACATTAATAAAAGTGACAAAAGTTTCGAAGCACCATAATGAAAACAGAAGTAAAATGAATTTACATTTACATATGACTTACATCAAAAAAATCTTTTTTTTCCCGACTCAAAGGAAAACCAAAATAAAATGAGCAAAATTTCTCAATTAAAATGTCAATCATAATCACAAATTATTTCCAACTTATTAAAAAAGATAAATATAAATGTCTTAATTTACAAGCTGCAGGGCGCATCATCAACATTGTCACAACTAAAATTTACATAATTAAATCACAGAGCATCCTGATAGGGTGTTTATACCATCAGTCAGGAAACTGTTCAACAATAGATTAATATTCTTAGATTCCTATCCCGTACTTGAAACTGGACCCATTCCCAAATTCAAAGCAGATAAGAAATTATGAGTAGCAATGCGAATACTTATGGATTTGGTGGACAGTATTACCAACCATCGGGATTCTGGGTGCATTTCACTGAAGTATGGCATATGTTTCCAGAAATATTTAGTTCTTAAATCCCTTAATGCTGGACGTTCAATTATGATGTGTTTGAGGGTTTCTTTAAAAGAAATAACCTCGCAAAACCTGCAATAATTCTGTTTCGGATCCAACAACCTTCTTCTAGTCAGTATATCACGGGTTGGAAATAGGTTGAATCATAGACGTAGGATGGCCGTCCTCAATTGAGGTGTTGGGGCTTGATTTAAATAAGGAGTGAGTTCTTTAAGTTTTTTATGTTCGAAAGCTAGGACTTGAAAGTCTTTCTACGAGAGGCACTCGATTCTGGTGTCAATCCAATCCAAACTTAATAGTTTTACTTTTACTCTGTTTGGATTCACAAGAAGAGTATCCAGACTTACGTCAGCTCTGGCCAAAATTCTGTAAATGTACGAAGTCCACAATTTGACAAATGCATGCTCAGAGGACAACATATAAGGTGATAATGTTGCTAATATGTTGTCAGATCTTGTATAGGTCAAACGTTTAAGAAACAAGGTACATAGTCTCCAATGATATTCAGCATTCAAACGTGTTAGACCTAGTTCAAGACGTAGCCAAGGCCCAGGTACACATTGAGGAAGGTGTAACACAACTCTCCAAAATGGTGCCTCCCAGCAAGTCCCCTGAAGTCCCGCTTTGCCGCGGGAGACTCTGCTGCCGTTTTTGCTGTTTGGACAACTTTGGAATACTTTCACTACAACCTCCAGAAGGCTTTGCTCCAATTCCGAGGCGGGCCTACTTAAGGGAGTTTGCGCGCGCACCGTGCTCGCACACCCAGCAAGTCCCCTGAAGTTCCGCTTTGCCGCGGGAGACTCTGCTGCCGTTTTTGCTGTTTGGACAACTTTGGAATACTTTCACTACAACCTGCAGAAGGTGAATACTTTTAGTGCTAACGAATTATCGACCTTTCTAACACGATTTTCCATCTTTTGTTTAGGCTTTGCTCCAATTCAGAGGCGGGCCTACTTAAGGGAGTTTGCGCACGCACCCAGCAAGTCCCCTGAAGTCCCGCTTTGCCGCTTCGCCGCGCTCGTCGCAGTGAGTGATGAGGGTCATATATTGTGGGCTTATTAGCCTATAAGATAAAAATTAACTCTTATTTCATTCTTTACTTAGTTGTCTGTCTTTGAGCTTACTGTTTCATTTCCAATATGAAACGAGGCATTACCTCTTTAAAATCGGGGATGCCCTCTGTAACGGCTCTTCATTGTACTAATGGTGACCCTAACTCCCCATCCTCTCTAAATAAAAAACCTCGACTTAGCTCTACCCCTCGTATGAGCATCATGAAACCTAAATTAAAAAGTAAAGCTGAGCTTTTGCTGGGGATGGACATTCGCCCTTTTTGTCGTGAACAAAATCATATGGACTCTTTTGATACCAATAATGGAATCACCTCAGCAGTACTACCTGGTTTATTTTATTTATTTTTATTTTATTTTAGTATTTGTAGAGCGCACTACAGCCCAGAGGCAACGAGGCGCTATAAGGAAATTTAAAGAAGGCTTGCTTGAGGGTTACAATAAGCGGCCCCATATGGTATACTTAGGTAGATTCAGTTACAGGGTTACAGACGATATACAGTTCTATTACATAGTTGCAGCGGGTATACAGTGAAGGTTACAGTTAGTTACTCATATACTTTTCTAGGTAGCACGAGGCATAACAGAGCGTGTGCTAGGTGATATAGTGGAGGTGCAGACCTAGACTGACGGGCTCTTTTATACAAAGAGCTGGGTTTTTAAGGCCTTGCGGAAGGCTGTGTGAGACTCAATTGATCTAATCTGAGCTGGGAGGTTGTTCCATAGGGTCGCCGCCATAGAGGGGAAGCTAGTGCCTCCTGCCCGCACTCTGCGCGTGTGCGGGACAGTGATGCGATTAGCATAGGCTACTCTAGACGATCTGTTGACTGTTTGTCTGGTAATCCTCTGTGTCAGATAAGGGGGGGCCTGATCATGCAGGCATTTATGTGTAAGGGCCAAGGTTTTGAAGACCACCCTTTCCTTGATGGGGAGCCAGTGTACCTACCTCCTGATCCCTGAGATGTGTACCTTGCGAGAGGTGCCAGTAGCAGCTCTTAAGGCATTATTTTGTGCAATCTGGAGTTTGGTGAGGTTTTTTGGGAGGTTCCAATGAACAGCGCATTACAGTAGTCAAGTCTGGAGCCGATAATGGCTCTAGCAATTGAGATGCAGTTTTGCTGAGATAGGAAGGGCCTGATGGCATTGATGAGTTTGGAGTGATATGCTGCGGAAGAGGCGACGGCATTGACCTGTCTGTCCATGGTGAGGCTGGGTTCTAGATATACACCCAGTGTTTTGATGGTTTGGGAAACTCTGATGGGAATATTATCCACGGTGAAAGATTGATAGTTGGCGTCAAGTTTGCCAAGTGTAGATGGGGAGCCAAACGTGGTTGCACGGTCAAAACACCTGCAGTCTCAAAAAAGGACCTATCACATGGACAATATACCAGGATCAACGCAGCGGAGGTCACATTAACCGGTGAGACATTAAAATCTGTGCCTCCGACCGTATCCACGGTCACCTTTGCAAAATAAAATGTGTCTCTTACAGACAGTATTATGCTAAATAATGTGTTAACTGGTGCTGCAGTCCCTCCTGCTAAAATCTCTATTAACTCTGCTTTGTATGTAAATGATACCTCTAGTTCCAAATTGTCCGCCATATCGGACACTGGAGATATGGCTGTAATTGATCTTGATACAAATGCTTCTGCTTTCTCAGCGCATACCTTCTCTGAAAATGTATCTAAATCGCCAATTCTATTTACAAACATCAGTGCTGCCAATTCTGTGGCAAATTTGTCATTCATTGCTCCAACACCACGAAAAATGGGAGATAAGGGTACTTCTGATCTTGGATCAGTTAAAACACAGAGCGTGAATATTGGTATTGCTCTGACTTCCATGAACACTGCTTTTCTTGCCTTGGCTAAACTTTTTGAAGTCTTAGCTAACAAAGCTGATGTCCATTCTAACCAGCTAAATCAGCTACTATCTGAGCAACTTACAATATCCAACAAGCTTGAAAGTCTGAGACAACCTGTTAGCCTACCTATTATCAAAAGGTCAGTAGTTTCCCAGACTTCTTTCCAATCTGATGGTCCTGTACATAGTTATCAGACCATTCCATGCATACCAAATCCTATAATTGATCTGATGAATGTTGTAAATGAAATATCAGTCGATCAGCAAAAAAAAACAAGTTACTCACTTTTTGGTCCTAATACAAATCCCTTTGACATAGTGAAGTTGAGGCCGAAAAAGGTTGCCTTGCTAAAAAAATCTAAAAACATCAAATCCGTGGCCAAACGTACAACTCAAACTAAATCCTTTGTTAAGAACCTCTCAATTCCAGTTACAACTACTGCAATCACTTCCAAGGCTATAGCAAAAAAATACTTTCAACAATCACAGGCAAAGAAGGCAAAGATTCTGCCAGCTCCAGCTGTCCCTGTTATGGCCTACAGTCCTTTGAATGACCTGTTAAGTGCTGCCACTGACTTGTCTAAAAACATGGCCAAAAAACAAACATCCAACGGTTTCTGTTTCAAATCTCCCTCGGCCATGGGAGTTTCGAACATGGAAAAGCGTTGTAAGGAAATAAGGCAAGCAGTTGATGAATACATGTCCTCTAAATCTGTTTCTAAGAACTTGTCCTTTGCGCCGTGTGAAATGGCTGGTATACATGAGCCTTCTGCTCCAGTTGCTCAGAAGGCGCAAATAACATGTTCATTAGTCTCTGACATGAATGAGTCAGGACAAACCGTGTCCCAGGCGCTGAATCAGAATAAGACTAATGTTTCTGCTTCTGGATTTGTTGCCTCTGGTGACCTAGAAAGGCTGATTCAATCTACACTGACAACATTTTTTGAGGCTCCTGCCACTTCTCAAATCAAAGTTTGTAGTGTAAACCGGCCTCCCACCAATGCTTCACCCTTTCCAGCTAAGCAAAAACCTGTGACTGCGTGTCCTAAATCCTAAATGACCAGCAGTTCATTCATTGACACTCAGTTGCAAGCCTTTGCCAGCCAAACAATATAATCTTAATCAGGCCTCTGTGCTGTCAATATTTAGTGAAATTCCATAGCTCGACGATATTGGCACCATCGACGTCGAACTAGTCGAGTTCGTTGATCCTTCAAAACGGCCCTGTGTATCAATTGTGATCAATTCGAGGGTCGTAGTTAATACAATCTGGGATGTGAAGTCTCAACTCTTTGATGTTGGATTCATCCTTTTGCCAACATCTAATCCCCCAGATTATGTATCAACACGACAACAGGATACACACACAAAGCAAAACATAAATAAAAGTCAAGGTCTCTCCTCCCATACATGTAATTGTGATTCCAAAAGTAACAAATGTTAGCATTCTAAAACTTTAGAATTTGCTTTGTCTTTGATCAGTTGGAATTCCAGAGGGCATGGGCATTTATTGAATAATCAGATTTTGCAGTTGTTAGACCATGATGTACTTTTGTTACAAGGATCCTGGCTGACTGGTGTTCAATCATGGAATAATTATGATGTCCTTTTGATACCTGCAGTTAAAGGTTGTTTAGGGCGTCCCACCTCTGGTTTTCTAACTGCTGTCAAGCAGTCCTCCACCTTAAAAGTCGAAGCTTGGTTCTCCCCGAATGCTTTTTTACAACTGACTAGAATTGTAAGTTTTTCTTTTTCATGTGCAGCAATTAATGTTTACTGGAACCCTTTGGGCATTTCTGATGACTATTTTCTAGAATCTGTAAACAAAGCTATTGATATTGTCACTCTCGATGTGCAAACAGATCACATCTTTTTAGCTGGCGACTTGAACCTTCACTGCTTGGGCCCGATTTGTAAATCTGAAACGCATTGTATTGTTAAGTGGACACGCTTTATTGATTCCTGAAACCTGTTTATGTTAAATGGGGCATTCGCACGAGACAACCCACCCAAACCCAACTGGCATCGTGCTTGTAGCCAGGGAATTATTGACTTTATTTATGTCAACGCTTGCATGTTAAATAACGTAACATCATTTCAAATAATTGACACAGACATGAGCGATCATAATGTCCTACATACGACCTGGCTTTCAAACACCATCACAGCACAAGCAAAATCCACTTATCTTATGGGTTCCTACAAGGTAAACTCAGCCAGGAATCGATTAACGTGGACTGAGGCATCTTTAGAAGCATTCAGGTCACGTTATGACGCTGATTGGAAGAGTAAAGCTGTGTGTGAATTTCCCTCAGATGTAGTGTATTATGATTTAATGCAGCTATTTAAACCGGGCTCAATCATACAGAAACAAAAACAAACACCGCATCTGCACATTTTCGATCATGAAATCAGAATTAGAAAATCTAAGGTTCGGGCTGAAAAGAGGGAAGCCCTTAAGCTCCTTGTAGATACACGATTAGCTGCCCTCACCCGCATTAAAACCAGGTATAGGAATTGGGTAAGAGGCATGAAGGCTAAACTCTTTCAAACCGATGGAAGCAATATGTTCAAACTTTTGGCATCTAAAAACTCTGCTCAGTCATGGAACCTTATAAATCAAGTAACGGCAGGTCATCAGGTTGCTGTTCAAACTAACGATGTGACTGAGGAGATGTGGATTCATTACTATTCTGAACTATTTGCTGCCCTTCCGGCACATTCAAGCACACCTATGTCAGAGTTTCAGACTTCTTTCCACCTATCTTTTGACAAAGATGGTATCCTGTATTTCATCAAGCAAGCAAATAATTCTAGACCACCTGGCCCGGATGGATTATCGAATGCGCAATTGAAGCAATTCCCGGACATCTGGACAGATATATTATGTCTTATATTTGAGTCTATTAACGTTTCCCAGAAAATCCTGATGTCCTGGAAACAATCCATCATCATCCCTACCTATAAGAAGGGTGATCGGGCCAACCCGGCTAGCTATAGGCCCATTTCCTTGCTTGATGTGCCTGGGAAGATCTTTTGTCGCCTAATCCTGAGAGAGTTGAATACGTGGACCAAGAACTTCTGTAAGAGAGATCCTCATCAATCAGGTTTCGTCTGTGGCCTCGGCACGCTTCCAAATATTATCACCATTAACATGCTTAAGTCTAAATATGCGTCTAGGAAACAATCTTTATATTTTGCATTTATTGATTTCTGATCAGCTTTTGATTCCATAAATTGTGATCTCTTATTCCACAAGTTAAAATCCCTTGGCTGTCCATCCTCTCTTTTGGCTTTAATCATTCAGCTACACACGGAGACCTCCATGCGAGCAAGGCTATCTTTTGAAGGTCTTCTGTCTTCCTCCTTTCCCACTTTCGTGGGTCTAAAACAGGGTTCTATTTTGGCGTCAATACTGTTTAATCTGTTTATTTTTTATATGGGCCTTTCATTTCCTGGGAATCTTGTCGGATGCTCCCGAAATGGGTGGTCAGCGTATACCGTGGTTGCTCTATGCTGACAACCTAGTTTTAATATCCCAAACTCCCAGGGGACTCCAGAATTTGCTTTCTGCCCTCTCTGATTATGTCGAGAGGAATCACCTTACAGTAAATTTGACCAAATCTCAGATTTTGGTTTGTAGACCTAAAGGGAAATCCAAAAATTATAATGGAACTTGGCGCTTGCGACAGGAACCCATGGAAATAGTTTTGGAATACAAATACCTGGGCCTTTTCATACAAAATAGTGTAGGTGACAGTAAATATTTGATTACCTTACAGTCAAAATTATTGACTTTGATGTCACAGGCCAAAATACTTCTCTATAAGTTTGGGAAATTCACCTTAAAGCATCTTCTAATGTTTTACGAGCAAAAAGTCATTCCTGTTCTCCTTTATGGTGTTGAATCAAAGTTGTATTCAAATGATGACACATGGAACAAATTGGAGGCAGCGTTTTGGAAAAGGGTTTTACACTTACCGAATTGCTCTCCTATGCCCATATTACGTTTTGAATTAGGTCTGAATTCACTATTTAGCAGGGTTAAGTGGAGAATGTGCTCCTTTTTTCGTAAATGTTTGCTTGGTGTGGCTAACAATAATATACTGAGTACGGTTGCCCGCTACTTGTCTTCTTCTACTCTCGATTTTCCTTTAAAATGGCAAAATCTAGTACTGACCACCCTGGTAGATGCCGATATCTCATTACAGCTCCTAATTGAGAATCCAGTTCGTGCAAAAAGAAAGTATTATCAATGGGATTGGATCCAAAACTATGACCTTTGCATAAAATACAAAGATTTCAATAATAATCACTTTCAAATTAAGCGTCTGGGTCAACTGGCTGGTTATTTGTTGAAATGCCCCTCCGCAAATGTACGGAATACATTTCTGTGTTTGATACTCAATTTATGGACTACTAGGGAAGTGTTGGTGAGGCGTAAGATTATATCTGCTGATCTAAATTTCAGTCGGTTTTGTGAATCCCATTCTGTGAGGGAAACCCTACAACACGTGATAATTTCTTGCCCTAGGCTGAAGGATATGCGAGTTAAACATTTCTCTAATCTGTTGAATTTACATGAGGAACTGAGTGAGGACGAGATATGGAGCATTTTAGTTAATAGTGCAAAATTTTCGGTCATAAAGGCCTTGGTGCACTTTTTGGAAAGTATTTTACCTTGTTCTTTTTACCTGGTGAAATCGATTTACAAACTTAATTTGATTTATGAATACCATCTGTATATATTCAAAGTTATTGTGTGTACTCGTGAAATCAATTGAAATGTACTAGATTTCAAGTTTTACATTTTTTTATATTAATTGCTCTCATTAAGCTTCTGCTTCTGTTTTTGCTTCATTTGTCATGTTCCGTATTGTAACCTTTTATTACTGCCAAAGCTTTTGTTTGTTAATAATTATGTTGAATGAAATAGGAATTTACATCTGTTTGACAATTTTGAAAAGTTGATTAATTCAGCTGTAACAAAATAAAAAAATATTTAAAAAAATATAAAAAAATGGTGCCTCTAGCTTGTGTAAGACTGTGGATTGCACTATGAGTTTGATTTCTAGGCCATACAAGATTGTAGATAGAACTTTTTTTCGCCAATGAATAATGGCAGGCCTAATCGTAAATTTACCAAATTTATGTAGTATTATCCTTGTCGAACATAATTTTTCCATCAGTTTGACTCGGGAGATTGAATCGAATGCTGAGTGTAAGTCAACAACAGCTTCATGTCTTCATGTCTTCAGTTAGACACAGTGTGAAAGGTAAATTGCCTAAAAACACACACTGCATTAAATGAAACAAAGCTTCAAAGTACATCAATGATTACAATGTAATGATTGCCCGCTTGTGGAATGCAAACATAGATGTACAATACATTGCAGACAATTCCTCTGCTGTTGCAAGATATGTCACAGCCTACCTAACCAAAGCTGAGAAAACAGAGCTGAAAGACCTCTGGGATGACATATCATCTGACAAAACACTGTCCCAAAAAAACAGTTTTGGCATAAAAATGCTCTCCCATAGAGAACATGGATGCTACGAAGCAGCATACCGTTTAACAGGCACAGCCTTAAATGCCAAATCTGAACACATACAGCCTGATTCATGGAATTATTTATGTGAAAAACGCATATTTGCACGCCTTTCTGCCCGAAAATCCCTGTTTGAAGTATGGGGATTTTCGGGCAGAAAAGCGCGCAAATCTGCGTTTTTCACACAAATAATTCCATGAATCAGGCTAAAAGTCTGGCTGAGTCTTAATCCTGCTGCATCCAGAAAACAAGTGTTGAAATCGTACCAAGACATAGAAACAATAGCCAAAAATGATTCCAACAGCCAGGACATTTTGAAAAACAATTTATTAGACACACACTGCTTTGGAAAACATGTGCCTATACCACATAGCCCAACATTTATCCTACAATAATAATATTAAACCTGATGAAAATAAATGGAAAATACATGGTCAAAACTTGTAAAGGCAGCCTTGTTAAACTTACCAAACCCAGCCTAATTAATCATATAAAGTTATCATTTAAAACTCCTCTACATAGAGAACTTTACTACATGTCCCTACTCCAACTTTTTAAACCATGGAGAAAAAAGGAATATTTATTGGCCACCCATGACTCATTTGAAGCTGCTTTCAATGCAAATGAAAGCAGTATAACAAAGGTCAATTTCAAGCAAAACAAAAACATGTTGGACAATAAATGCCAACAAGAGGAAGATGTTCAAGCACAACTAAATGAAGACATTCCTGAGAGCAGTCAACCTTCTGTTAAAGGCATCCAAGAACCACTTGGAGAGCCACTCATAGTAAATGAAGTGGAATTAGCCATTACTGAAGTAGAAAACACCATTTATCAATATGAGCAATCAGAAGAAATCTTGGTACTGTTCAAATCACAACTCAATGATGAGCAACTTAGCATTTTCCTAGAAGTGACTAAAGAACTTGAACATGGTTTGCAGCATGAAAGTAAAACTTGTAGCTGTCAAAATTATAAACCTGTACTCCTCTATGTAAGTGGTGAAGCTGGTTCAGGCAAACATGCTTAATAAAAATACTCAGCATATTCCTCCAAAGGTTAACAAACAACAATCTTTTGGCTGTTGTAACAGCCGCCACAGGTTTAGCTGTCTTCAACATAGGATGTGTTACTTTACACCGACTACTGGTCATTCCAGCAGAACACCAAAACAAATTAGAGTACTACACACTATCAACAGAAACTGCTAGTGAAATATGCAGAATTCTGAAACAAATGAAAATGCTCCTAATAGATGCGGGTAGCATGGTATCCAACCTAATGTTGGCTTTAATTCACCTCAGATTACAGGAAGTCCTTAAAACGGACCAGGAAGAACATTTTGGAGGAAAACACATGATTGTTTTTGGAGATCTCCTACAATTAACACCAGTCAAAGGGGAACCTATTTTTAAAACCTTAGGACACAAACAATGCCGCAACACACTTGGCAGCATAGGAAATGTAAATCTCTTGCAACATTTCCAATACAGAGAACTAACTCAAAACATGCATCAGTCTGCAGACCTCACCTATGCTAGCATTTAAAAAACCATTAGGACTGGTCTTCTTTCTAAAGATAAACAATCTGTCTTAAATAGTAGACTCATCTATGAGCTTTATGAACATGACACATCTGCTTCTGATGCCATGGAACAATTAGCACAAAATAATATAAAATGTATGCCCTTAATGCCAACCCTAGCAAGCTGTACACAATTCAATGAGAAAATGTTAAAAAAAGAAATGCAACCAATAGTGCATATTAGCTCCACAGACAAGCTGGAAGTGCATGTCATGACACTCCCTATTTGTCAACAAGCAACAGCACGACTGAATAGCTTAGAAAAATGTATCTCCAATATAGCTGGTTTGGGGTAAATGTTAACATTGTGTTTATACTGCAGAGTAATTCTGAAACGTAACATTGACGTGGAGCAAGGTTTAATTAATGGAGTAATTGGAACAGTTGTTGGCTTCCAGACATATCCACATGACAACAACATTCAGTTCTTCAACATCCACTTGGACAAACTTGCAGAAGTTAAAAGGATAGGATGCTCAACAGCACAATTCCTTCGTTTTCAAAGACATGTATGTACGCAGAGAACAATTGACATTGGCAGCACAGTCTTTAAAGAAGGTATGAGTTATGTAGTACTGTCACATCTACGTACACTCAAAGGACTATTTCTAGTCAATGTTGATGCAAACAAAGTCAAGGCTGACATTCCTTGCATCCTAAAGTACAATAGACCATGTGCACTCTACACACCCCATCTGTTCTGAAAAAAAGGCAAAAAGTAATGCAAGCAGAATTTATAAATGACATCCCAACAGAACCACCAAAGATACTAAAAACAACTGCTACTCCATCAAGTAGCACAGCCACAAAAATACCTAGTACAAGCGCAAGTGCACATCCAAAAGCACAAACAAAGAGAAATATGTCTTCTAAAAAACAAGTGCAGATCCAGCAAATGACACAGATACAGAAATCTCTTGTCCATTTACATTTTCCAACACAACTGGTGTAAATTGCTATGCAAATGAAGCAATCAATCTTCTGTTCCAATTGCCACCAATTGTTCAAAACATTTACTTGAAAACCTCAGACCAGTTGGGTTTACAAATGCTTGTCCTTCATAGAAATGCAACAAATAATCTTGACAACACTTATGGTGTCTCAGGAATAAGGCAAGAATAAGACTACTGTGCAGGTATGGTAAGATTCACCATAAACACACAGGAAGATCCACAATAATTTTTATGTACTTACTGCAAGTACTAGAAAGCAAAAATATACCTATTAATGAAAACTTCTAGATTTCATACAGGTGGAGCACTCTCTGTAACCATGTTGCACAGGAGCAGGCCCTAATGAACGATTTGTGTATGTAGCTATGCTTAATTGTGAATCCATTCCATTTCATCATCTGGTGCAAAATGCAAATCATGGCATATTATGCACTGTTTGCAATTCAGGCAATGTTACTTTCTAATACTGAAATAGTTTGAATCCACCATCAGAAAAGAAGGTGCTTCAAAACATACCCATCAAAACTATAAAACTATCAACAATTAGAATATGCCAACTGGTATCTAACTGCACCCATAATACTGCAATATTAGTTTCCACTCGTGAAATAGTTCAAATACATCAACAGGAATAAAAGTGCTTCAAGACATTCCCTTAAAAACTAGAAAACTATCAACAGTTAGAATACGCCAACTGGTATATAACTGCAGCCATACCACCAGCACTTTCAAAAGGCAAAACATGTACACCATTACAATTCTTCATACTGCAACACTGATTGTAACAACAAATACACTTAATTATGCACCTCAAACATTCCTTTAAGTACTGCACACTTCAAATGAACATAGGGTGACACGTAACGTCAAATAAATGTACTAGGCTTATTTTAATCCTACATGGATTTTTTTCCATACACCCAATTAGTATGCAACCAAACACAGCAATTGTGTAAAACTCACAGTAATGTTGTTTGAATCATAGTACCTGGAATGTACTAATTATGTGGGTCTAAAATGTACATGAATATGTGAGATTGTATGCAATGCAACATTGTGAACTATCCTACCTAACATATTCTGCTTTTTTTCACAGAGAAAGAAGCAAAGATTTCTCCTGAATTGCCATGTACAACAAAGTCAACATGTACCCCCAATACTACATCAATGAAAATGACAATGTCCACTTCAATGGTATTGTGTCACTATCTTCCAAAAACTATGCACTGCCTATACAGTATGTATAATTACTATACACATATTATTATAATTGTTGTTTCAAATGGCCAAATTCCATTTCTGTACACATATGGTTGTGGCTAGTGGCCAGATCCCTGGCTGCAAGGCCTATGGCCATACACCCAAGAATCTAGGCACTGGCCACAACCGCCACAGCATAATACGGCCATGCACCCCCATTGGCTGCAACCACCACACCACAACTTGCCCTTAACTTCCCAATTCAAATGCCATCTGCAGACATCAAAATAGACCGCCAACCCTATTTTTCACCAATGCCAATATCACCATATCATCTAGATTCCACTCCCCTACTCTAACAAGCCCTCTTCTAGTTACCAAATAACCCCAAACATGTTTCTCCACCTGCCCACCGAACATTTACTATTACAATGGTTGTGGCCAGATTCTTGGTTGCATGGCCGTATTATGCTGTAGTGGTTGTGCTACTGCCTAGATTCCTGCATACATGACCTAAATTTTAACTTATGCAAACATTCTCATATCATCTATATTCCACTCCCCTACCCTAATAAAGCATGGCTGCAGTCACCAGACTGTCCGCAGACTACCACAGTGTCTGCGGACTGCCGCACCCGCACAGTCTTCTTCCACCTAAACAAATAGCTGCAATTCATCTTTCTTTCACTTCCTTCCCAGCCCCACTTTCCAACACCAAATGACTGAAAATAGGTTTCCCAGCCCTGTTCCCCACTGTGCTGTCCGCGGATAGAACATGGCGGGCATTTCATAAAAATATGACACACATCACACTGTTCACCAACCAATCAGCGTGTGCGTTGAGTGTCCGTGGACATCACGCTGCCCTCTGGACCAATCGGGGTCCTTTCCGCCGAGTGAAAAGGGAAGTGCGTCCGTGCAGCGGACCCAGATATCACTAATTGTTTTGACCTACATTTTGCCTGTTTTAAAGAAAAACAATGGACAGATATACACCAAATTTACAAAAGCACGCTTTTGGGACCAATTCTCAGGTCCTGCCGCACATTTGTTGAAAATCCGTTCAGCGGTATGGGCTGTAGACATGAAGAAATGTTTTTTTTTTCCACTGTGTTTATGGAAATAAAATTGGGGACCCCCCCTTAATGAAACCTCATCAAACTTGCCAAAAAAAATCAGAGTGGCCCATATATGTGCTTTGCAATGTTTGGTAAGGATTTGTCTAGGGGGAGCGGATTTATAAGCTGCACAATAAGTGCCCTTGCTTTGAGTTGAGCAACTTAACCATAGTTACGGGGCCATTACTGCAGGCCCTGTAGTATATATATAGAGATAGAGCTCCTGCTACATACCCTGTAATAAGCTTCTCATAAGAATATTCTATTTTTCAACCACTCTAGCAAATGCCATGCATTGCAGCATTCAGCACCTGCTCACATGAAGCAGCAAATACTTACAATGCTGTGCGTTTAAAAATGTGTCTTTAGGAGCAATTTCATGAAGCTTAACAAAATCATATGTGCTTTTATAGCAGCACTGTGTGTAAAATGTTTGTTTAAAAAAGTAGAAACAAAGCATTAGCAGAAAATGTTTAAGTTGCACTAGCTGTGTGGAAATGTAATATGTTGGCAGTACATTCATACCTCCCAACATCACCCATTGCAATCCCTAGCTGTTTGTTAAGTCTACATTTTTCTTTGCCATCTGTCACTTGTAATTCCACTTCTCCCATTATAAAACTCAAACTACAAATCTCAGATTGCAAAGAAAAAAACAGGACTGGACTTGAAGATTTGAAAGTGTGACTTTGATATCAAATGAAAAATATAAAATGCAGTGTGTTTAAAAATGCTTCTTTTTAGGAGCATTTTGATAAAGTAAAAAATGCATATGTGCATTTATATCAGCAGATAATAATACCATGTCTACAACATTTTTAAGAGCCACTTGGTATGTGGATGTTTCATATGTTGGGAGTGCATATATACTTGCTAACATAACCCATTCCAATTTGTAGCTGCTTATCCAGTCCACAATTTTTCTCTACACTCTGGGACATGTAGTCCAAGTTTTATAATGGGAAAAGTGGAACTACAAGTCCCAGAACACAGACAGAAAAACTAGGAATGCATAAGCACCTACAGATTAGAATGTATCATGTTGGCAAATATGCATTTACTCCTAATGTATTAAACTTCCACACACCAACTGTCATTTAAAAATGTTCTACAAATCTTTTCCATCTGCTTTTCTTCTCTTTTACAAAAGATGTATGCACAGAGCTTCTATAAATGCACATATGCATTTCTTAACTTTCATGAAAATGCTCCTAAAAACAAAAATCTTTACACGACCAGCTTTTTATGTTTTCCACTCAATATAAATGACAGACTTTCCAACCTCACTGATTAGATCCCTTATACTGCCATCATTCTCCACCTGCTCCCACATATCTGCATACCGCCAAAGTATCTATATACAACACTTCACCTTAAATATAAAGTACTCTTCTTTCCCAACCTCAACTATAATACACCAAACACTGCTGCAATAGCAATTCACCATTACATTTCCACTAGGCCAGAGTTTCACTGTTCTTTAAAAACACTGCAACACAATACAAACATATTACACCGCAAACATAGCGCTTCTTTTATTGAAGTCAACACCACAAAAATAACTGTCATGATTCCTGCCCCTCATGTCCCCAGCCCTCCAAGATGTCAGGCTAGAGCCAGGCCACGATCACCTACATGGCCCTCTTGGGCCTCTCCATCCCTCCAAAGACCCACTTGGAGTCAGACTTGGCGCGTGTGGCACCAGACTCACTCACTCCCATAGGATAACATTGGGTATTGGACTTGTAGTGCATTGATGGGGACAAGATGGATGCCCCCACATATTTTGGTTCCCGGAACTGCATGTGCAGTCTAGTCTTTTGGGTGTGGTTCAGCCCAGAGACACCTGGGATACTCAAAGACTATTTAAGCCACGCCCAGGCTGAGAAACATGCTTTGTGATTTCTGCACCTGCAGCGTGAAACTCACCGTGTTCGGATTGGTCTCCAGTAGGCCTGCATCTTTCTTCTGCTCTCAGCTCCTGCAAGAACAAGAACACCGTTAGGAACAGCCTTAACTTGCAGCACTTCTGGCCATCATTCATCGCTCCTTCTGTTCTGCGGGCATCTTCAGTGGTGTCATTCCCATCCCGGCACAGGGCTTCCTAAGGAAAAGGGAACTCTGTCTCCGGTACTTCTCATCCATCTGCAAGAGGGAAAAGACACTCCAGGTTAGCGTGGAAACATCTAGAGGCGGCGCATACCGCATTTACTCACCGTATTTCTTCTTCATAACCGCCATCCACGCTGAAAACGTTGCGGCACCTAAAAGACACAGAAAAACAACTCAGTTAAATACAAATACGAAAGGGTTGCATCGTGCATCGCGCTCTCACTCACCTTCAGTGCTACTCATCTCAGCAGAACGTCGCCATCCCCGGATGCTGGCCATCATCTAAGGAAGGAAAGGAACGAAGTTAGGAACTGTTCAAAAGACTCATTATACTTACCTGTCAGACTCTTGCCAGTGAAGTAACTAGGCAGCAACGAGCCTGCATCAATCAACGCGCCCCTGCGCTGAAAGCAGGACAGAGAGCACACTTTCCAAGAAAACAAGGTGAGCTGTGGATCAAAGGGTTGGACCCCAGGGAAGAAGGGGTTCAAGCACACAGAGACAATAGGGAGTTAAACTGTACCAATCCTGTGTTTCAGGCCCAGTCTCCAGTCGAGTAGACTCCGGGGAAGGGTTTGAGGTCGTAAGAGGTCAGAACAGGCTGAGTGACGTCCCCGTGGATACCAGGTGAGCGTTACAATAACCTAGATATGCACCTTTTTCTCACACTCATGTTTGCCTTGTCCTTCTAATGTGCGAAACAGAAGTATGTGTACTCCAATTCTTTTAACAACATACTTAACACACTTTATTTCATGACATCATAACTCTTCTTCCCTACAACTCCTCCTACCTTTATAAATAACACCTCTCTTAGAAAAAGTACTTCACCATTACCACATATCCCCTCTAACTTTCTTTTACAAATACAGGAAAGAAGCACATTGTTGAAGACAGCTACCAAAGAAAACAATACCCTTCACATCCTACAAAGTAAGTACATTAATTTACCATATATATGTCTGTAATTGCAACAGTGTATTTCCACTATATAGTAGCCTGGAGTACTCTTTTCGAATCAACATTTATTTCACTTTAACTCATTATATTGTACCATTCACACTCTTTCTCATCCCATCTAAACACCACCATTACAACACCCACTGTTCTCCTCAAACCACCACAACGTCTCTACTTATTCAATCACACCACCACTCCCTTCCTCACTAACCCAATCCCATAACACCTCTCCAGACTCTTACTCCTCAAACTTTCCCAACCAAACCTATGATGCCACTTCACAATCAAACAGCACTCTATTCCTCTCTACAATCACACCCATGCACCATACATGCATATACATTCCATAAATCTCCAACCAAATCTTTCTTTTTTCCAACAGACAAAACAGAATGCCAACTAAAAAGCAGCTTTGTTGAAAAAGCTGTCTAGTCAACCACATATAAAACAATGTATCTAAAACATTAAAACGAAAAAGCTAGTAACCTCAATCCACAAAACAAAACCAACCATGACTAGAAAAGGTAGGGCCCCTCATGCAGAAACTAAAAGTAAAAAAAGTACAAAGAAAATCAGACTTATTAATGAACCCAACAATATACCTACCAGTGTTAACATAGTCACTTTAGAGCAATCGAAAAATGACAATTACAAAATGTTCCACCGTAGAGTTCTTCACAATCTTATAACAAAAACTGAAAAGTCACGATCTACACTTAAAAATGACTCCTGGAGACTAACCCTCGAAGATCTAATTGACAGTGCATTTCTTCTAAAGAAAAAATTGATAATATTGATTTTAAACAGAATGAAACTACTAACTAAATTAATGAATACATTACACAAATGACCTCTTAACATGCACAATGTGACTATAGATACCCTTTCAAACTTCTGTGAAGCTGATGGATTCACACAAGCAGCACAGAACCGTATTTCAATGAAGAGGCTTATAAACAAGAACAAGAAGAAAGAAAAAAACAATTGCCATAGACAGTGATGGCCGAGAGTATGAAAAGATAGGAGACATCATTATGGCAAAAGAAACTCTTATACAAAAACATCCCCAACAAAATGTGTATAAATGGATATGGAGCTCAATGTGTAATGTACGCCAACAATCCTTTAAATCTTTATGAAAATTCCTCAATCACTATGTGAAACTAATAGACAAAAGTAAAATGAAAACTTTACAAAACATGGACATTCATTAGCCTGTATTTTAGGAACTGCTAGCAAAGCACCTTCCACCACATGAAAATGTTAGCAACACACCATTCTGCTATACAGAATCTTGCGCATAGACGATAGTATTCAAGAATACCCGCTCTACAACTGCAACATTTAAATAACATTCTTCCACATAGAACACCCAAATAACTCCTTCAAGAAATATAGCACATCCAAATTAAATACTTTGGAATTGAAGTTGACTTATAAAATTCAGTAACTTCAGAAAACATTGCTGAAAACCTCACAAACACCAACCTCCTAACAAACGCATGCAAAAAAGAAATAACTTAAGTTTCAAATCACATCTGCTGATATACCAGACCAAGTATGTGTCTGTTGTTGAATATCTTTTTGTAAAAAGAGCACAAAAATAGTAGATATGGCCTACACAATAGAGGACAATTAGGAATCTCAAAGGTTCCAATTGGCTTTATAACTAACGGCAGAAAATATATACAAAATATGTGACCCCTCAATACTTTTCACATACTGCAGCACAAAGCTTGACAATTACCAAATGCCTTCATGTTCAATCACTAAAACCCTAGAAATATTCCCACTTCCAAAGGATATCCAACAACTGTATGAGCATATTATAATCAAAACAGTACACCCATTTCAAGCTATAATACGCCATCAACTGAAAACTGAAAACAGCCAAAGTACCTCCATCTGAGTTACTAAAAAGTGTCTGTGGCAAAATAGTGTATTTGCCATTAGATCTGAAAGAAAATTTAGAAACTCTACGAGTACAGCAACCAACAGATCAATCTTTGACAATCTTTTACAAACCCTACAATATCTGAAAGAAAACAAAGAATACTATAAAGATATAAACATAGAGGAAAACCTAAGAGAAACCACTCAAATAATTCAAGATTAATCGGCAACTGTCCAATTTGACCGTTTAGATCCTGTTAATGCAGCCAACATTTTAGACCAGTATACAATTCACCCACTACACTCCAAAGACACAATTGAAGATGCATTAGAAACATATCAAATGCATCAAGCCAAAGGAAGCAAATGGGGAAAAAGTGTAAGAGCATGAAAGGAGGCAGATATGATGGAAGGTCCACACAAATCAGTGCATCAGAATATCGCTCTTTATGAATGTATTCTGAAGACCCCAGATTTAGACAAAATGTAGAATACATTTTCCACCTCCTGTTTGAAAGTGTACTAGAAACTGTTATGGAGTTGCACACACATTAAAAACAGGCTCTAATTGTATAAACATATCCGCTATGCAACTGCTTAAAAAAAGAAAAGAAAAAGATGAGGTTTTGCTGTCAAGTATGACAAATCTCTTGGCAAACACGTGTGGTAGAAAAGAATACTGGTTCCGATGTCACAGTCATGTATGTTGTATGCTAAGGAACCTAGACCCACCCACATGGTTTGGTACTTTATTGTGCAGAGTACGCATGGGATGACTTGCATGACTTCTTATGCACTGACAACCAAAATAAAGATGGAATAGATATAAAAACACCAGAACTCTGTTCTCTTGATGCAGTCAATGTATAAAGATGCTTTCACCAGCGCTTCATTGGTATGCTGCACTTCATCTGCAATAACTCTGCTCTAAGAAGGGAAACAGTTCTTTTGGAGAAAATAATATCAATCCAGAGGAGCACCACACATCCACCTGATTTTGTGGATAAAATGTGCAACAAAATTTAGCCATGACAGAGGCATAATGAAAGATTCATAACCTGCGACATCCCTTCAGAAACCACAGATGAGGGAGGTGCCCAAATCTCCCTCTGCTTAATCCACTTTGTTACAGGAATGCACCCAAAGGTGATTGGCCGGCTGGTGGTCTAGCAAGGACAGCCACCCTGCTGTGTGATTGACAGCAGGTTGGAATGAATGGGAAAAACTGCATAAAAGGTGGGGCCTTTTGGCTTTGAAGGCAGAAGCGACCACTGGATGAAGAAATCCGAAGAAGAACTTGGAAGAGACACCTGCTGCAACTATTGCGCTGTTGGTTTTCCCGGTGAAGCCCTGCTGCTGTGCTGAAGCTCTGAATTTGCCTCGACTAGAGAATCCCTGCAAGAATGACTTCTCCCTTTGCGTTGGTAGGACCAATCAACACCAAAGTAAGCCTGTCTGGACATCCTCTAGAAGCTGGTTGCATTTCCACTGAAGTTGCTGCTGGAACTGAAGAGCCAGGGAAAGGAACACCAGATTGTGTGCGTTGCTTTTAAGTCAGACCCGAGCGCTAGGAAGATCCTCCAGACTTCCCTGTTGCAGGACTGACCAAGCCTAAGCCAACTCAACAGAGTGCAGGACCCCAGAAGCAAGGCAAGTCTGAAATGGTATCCAGGAACCGCAGTGTAGCTATTTGCCTGTCAGACGCGGGGAGCTGAAACACTGAAGGACCGCTGTATTGCAGTTTGCCCATTGCTGCTGCTGACACTCTCATTGCAGAGCAAGAGTCCCCAGACATCCTCCCTCTTGTCCCCACGACCGAGGCTCAGGAACAACAGGATTGGCATAGCTGTATAGGACCAGAGGCCAGCTGGAACCATTTCTTCTAACCTGAGGTACTTTAAAGTCTAAGAGAACTTGCCTCTTGGTGTGTAGCCTTATTTGCCCTAAATTGAGAACTGTATTGGTTACCTTGCAGATTTGCTACAGATTTTCTCCCACAGGCCCCTTCAAGTTTCTATTTTTCTATAAACATTTCTACAAACATTGTGCAAGACTTTTTACCTACCTGCAAAGAAGATCTTCAGCTCCCCTGACATTGTGCAATTAACATTGGCTGTCCTGGCTCCCTGAGTGATTCTTCTAGCTATTTAAGTCACCTGAGGGTGTAGGAAGTGTCTGTGTGCCATCCCCAACGGGTATCATCTGAATTAGAGAAATTAAGAGTGTGATTTGAAGTATATATAAGTGTTACATGTGTTTGCTCCCTTTTTTAAAGAAGGTTTATATAACTGACTGTGAAATAAATGAATTGGTTTTACAAGAAACCTTGAATATAAGTGTTTATTTTAATAACTGTGTGATGAAACTCTGTGTCACAACCTTACTGTTCACATTGACCCCTCTTGAGATGAGCCTGGCTGCTCAACCACACTACCAACCTATCAACCTGTGTAGTTCAGACTTATACCAAAGGTTGTATCCCTATTGCCAGGAGGTCAAGCTTATTGTAGTGCACCCAAAGGGTACTGCGTACAATGTTGCCTAACACTAATGACCTGTGTACAAACATCTTATGCTTCCAAAAACATACGTATGGCCAATACTGCTGCCGTAGATATAAAAAGAATAAACCAAATGTTGATATGGCTTCCCTAGACCGGCTTGCAAACAATTACAAGTAAATAGCTTGACCTCTTCTGTTAGACACAGTGTAAAAGGCAAATCCCCTAAAAACACATACAACATTAAAGGGACAAAGCATCCAACTACATCAATGATTACAATGCAATTATTGCCCTCTTGTGGATTGCAAACATAGACATATAATACATTGCAGACAATTCCACTGCAGTTGCAAGATATGTCACAGCCTATCTCACCAAAGCTAAGAAAACAGAGCTAATCGACCTCTGGGATGACATATCATCTGACAAAACTCTGTCACAAAATGTATACAGCTTTGATATAAAAAAAAATGGTCTCCCATAGAGAATGCAAGTTCTAGGAACCTGCAGACAGTTTAAAAGTTACAGCCCTATATGGCAAATCTGAACACGCAGTCTGGCTAAACCTTGGTCCATTTTTATCCCGAAAAAGAGTACTAAAATCGTACCAGGAGATAGAAAATAAAGCCACAAATGATCCCAACAGGACATTTGAAAAAACAATTTTATTGACACATGCTACCCAAACAGCAGTACTGCTTTGGGAAACATGTGGCTGTGCGACATCACCCAAAACTACTCCTACAAAAACAATGTCACATCAGATGAGGCAAGTGGCAAACATTCAGTATCAACTTGTGAAGGAGGCCTAGTAAAACTTATCAAACCCAGACTAATTAATCATATAAAGTTAAATCGATACAACATATAGAACTGTATTACATGGCCCTAGTGCAACTTTTTAAACCTTGGAGAAAAGAAGAAGAATCATTAGGTGACTATGACTCATTTGAATCTGCATTCAAAGCAAACAAAAGCAGTATAACAAATGTCAATTTCAAACAATATAAAGAAATGGTCGGACAATGAACGCCAACAAGAGGAAAAAATTGAAGTGCAACTAGATAAGACAATACTGAAGGCAGTCAACCTTCCCTTAAAGGAAGTCAAGAACCTCTTGGAGAACCACTCATCTAAATGAAGCAGAAATAGCCTTGACTGAGGTACACAATACCTTGTATCAATATAAACAATCTGAAGACTTGTCAGTCCTGAGATCACAGCAATATGAACAACTCACAATTTATCTAGAAGTCACTGAAGAAATTGAACATGGTTTTAAACATGAAACTAAAACGTGTAGCTGTAAAAATAAAAATAAACTCTGCTCCTGTATGTAAGTGGTGAAGTTGGCTCTGGTAAAACATTCTTAATCAAAATTATCAGCACATTTCTACAAAACTGCAGCACACACAGGTTTATCTGCCTACAACATAGAAGGTATAACTTTACACCGACTATTGCTCCTTCCAGTAGAACACCAAAACAAATTATGGCACTATATTTTATCAGCAGAAGCTGCTACTGAAGTAGGCAGAATTCTGAAACAAATGAAAGTACTCCTAAAATATGAAGTAAGCATGGTTTCCAACCTCATGGTGGCATTAATTCACCTCAGAATGCAAGAAGTCATAAAAATTGACTACAAAGAACTGTTTGGAGGAAAACAGGTTATTGTTTTCGAAGGCCTACTACATTTAACACCAGTAAAAGGTCAACCTATTTTCAAAACATTGGGACACAAACAATGATGCAACACACTCGGCAGCATAGGAAACATAAATCTCTGGCATAATTTTCAGTACAGAGAACTAACTCTGTAGATCTCATCTTTGCTAACATTTTAAAAAGCATTAGAACTGGTCCGCTTACTAAAGATGCAAAATCCATCTTAGATACTAGACTAATCCATGAGCTATATGGGCAAAAAACATCTGCTCCTGATGTCATCCAACAATTAACTCAAAAAAATATAAAATGCATGTCCTTAATGCCAACCCTTGTAAGTTAAACTCACTTCAATGATACAATGTTAAAAAAAAAGAAATGCAATCCATACTGAATATAAGCTCCACAGACAAACTAGAAGTGCACAACATGACACTCCGTTTGTGTCAACAAACATCATTGTGGTCATAGGCTTCGCAATAGGGGGCAAAACAGGGGGTGCACATTTAAGGTGCGTTTAGCTGAATTTCAGGGGGTTACCTTATTTCCCTGCAAGTAAAGTTTTTTCCTTGAATTTCAAATGTTTTCTTACAATGTATTGCTCACGTTACCATCCATAAAACTTAATTGTTTCCTTGAATTTCAAGGGTTTTGTTATTCCATACATAATTGACATCAATAATACAAATAACTGGGCTAAGGAAAATGATGCATCATGTCTAGAAAGAATAATAAATTGTGCAACCTCATCCCCCCAAATGAACCTGTTTATATCAAAGTTTGTTTGCATATGTACTTAACTTTTTAAAGTGTTTACATTTATATGTAATGTTGACGAATAGAGTGTCATTAAATTGTTACATAACTGTGTACAAAGACTAAACTCAAAATATCTTAAAAGAATGAATTTTTACAAGACTACTGCCCATATATATATATATATATATATATATATATATATATATATATATATATATATATGTGTGTACATATATTCATTGAAAAAACTTTTTTAAAGGGACGTTATGGTTACAAGTAAAACCGAAAAACCTCAGAAATACACCAGTTATGGTAAGTTAAGCAACCATAACTCGCGCCACCAAGTGCACTGCTAAGACTGACACCCAGGACATCAAAGATGACATCACAAATGTCATTGGTGACATCATTGATGACATCACATGTAAAATGAATTTTGATGGAAAGCCCCTCCAAGTGTTTGTGTTTATAATGTTGTTAACAAGATATCAGGGGTGATCGGTAGACCTATCATGAACTACTTAATGTATTAATGTATGATATGTAACTTATCCCTGTGGTTGGTGCCCCTCCCTTACCTTCCCTTTCCTTATGTGTCATGTCTGAAAAACCAAATAAAAAATACAAAGCAACAACCCCCCCCCAAAAAGGCTCTTTTCAGAGCCACCTTTCACATAGAAGTGCCCATGAAATGCTGTAGGGCCCTGGGTATTTTTGGATGACCGCGGATAGTCCGCAGACATTTTAAATTTTTGGGGTGTTGTGCTATCAAAACCATTGCTCTCTTCTCCGGGAGGAAGTGGTGGCTCTGAAAAGAGCCTTTTTGTAGTGTTTCTTTATGTTTTCAAAAGTTCAAGTGGTCAACAACTACTGGAAAAAGGATTGCTATACTTCCAAAAAGGATTGCAATGCATTTTGTATATTTGTGCTACGAAACATAATATTTTCATTGTGAAAAGATGATATGCCAACATCTCTCAAAAAAGCGCAAACAGCCTTGTTGACATTGTGCCTAGCTGTCTCCATTTGCTGACCGAATGAAGAAGAACGCAGCCACTTTGTCTCTGCACAATACGAGAAAAAATTAGTCTGGAGTTTGGAAACATATCCATGACTTTCCGAAGACCTTCTTTCTTTGCAAACTGCAAGGAGATTCCAGTAATATGTCCTAAACTGTTCCCTCCACAATGTTTACATTTATATGTAATGTTGACGAATAGAGTGTCATTAAATTGTTACATAACTGTGTACAAAGACTACACTCAAAATATCTTAAAAGAATGAATTTTTACAAGACTACTGCCCATATATATATATATGTACATATATTCATTGAAAAAACTTTTTTAAAGGGACGTTATGGTTACAAGTAAAACCGAAAAACCTCAGAAATACACCAGTTATGGTAAATTAAGCAACCATAACTCGCTAAGACTGACACCCAGGACATCAAAGATGACATCACAAATGTCATTGGTGACATCATTGATGACATCACATGTGAAATGAATTTTGATGGAAAGCCCCTCCAAGTGGTTGTGTTTATAATGTTGTTAACAAGATATCAGGGGTGATCGGTAGACCTATCATGAACTACTTAATGTATTAATGTATGATATGTAACTTATCCCTGTGGTTGGTGCCCCTCCCTTACCTTCCCTTTCCTTATGTGTCATGTCTGAAAAACCAAAAAAAAAATACAAAGCAACAACCCCCCCCCAAAAAGGCTCTTTTCAGAGCCACCTTTCACATAGAAGTGCCCATGAAATGCTGTAGGGCCCTGGGTATTTTTGGATGACCGCGGATAGTCCGCAGACATTTTAAATTTTTGGGGTGTTGTGCTATCAAAACCATTGCACTCTTCTCCGGGAGGAAGTGGTGGCTCTGAAAAGAGCCTTTTTGTAGTGTTTCTTTATGTTTTCAAAAGTTCAAGTGGTCAACAACTACTGGAAAAAGGATTGCTATACTTCCAAAAAAGATTGCAATGCATTTTGTATATTTGTGATACGAAACATAATATTTTCATTGTGAAAAGATGATATGCCAACATCTCTCAAAAAAGCGCAAACAGCCTTGTTGACATTGTGCCTAGCTGTCTCCATTTGCTGACCGAATGAAGAAGAACGCAGCCACTTTGTCTCTGCACAATACGAGAAAAAATTAGTCTGGAGTTTGGAAACATGTCCATGACTTTCCCAAGACCTTCTTTCTTTGCAAACTGCAAGGAGATTCCAGTAATATGTCCTAAACTGTTCCCTCCACAATGAATAATAATAATGTCTGGATGACAGTGTGTCATCAAAGCGGCACAAAGAGGAACCAAATCCAGCCACTTCAATCCGCGCACTCCATGCCAGTGCACATCCACATGAGGGGATCCAATATGTGCAGCTACTCCATAGTGCTCTGCATGCACCTCCAAACAATTTATCCAGGAGTCTCCCAAAATCCAGACACTCTGCCTCCTGACAGACACAGCCATAGCCATATGCTCTCCTCTCAGCAAACAGACCTTCTGCCAAAATTTCTCCTTCCACATCACACCCAGTAAACCTTATTGACCAATCACCTGGCCTGCACAGTCCCATTTCCTTGCCTGCCAGCCTCAAAATACCCAGATCTGGCAGGTGCGCTCCAAGGACCACCGCGGTGTCTGCGGACATATCGTGCAATTTGTGAGGGTGGGGACAGAAATTACATCCAGTGTAGCACATTTCCTCTTTGGTGGTAGCTCTGAAAAGAAACTTTTTTGTAACCTTTTCAGATTTGTTTTGCTACAACTACTAAATGCAATCTACATAACTTCACAACAACCTTCTGATTGATTATTGAACATTACTAAGAAAGATTCTATTACCACAATCCATCAAAGTAATGCCATCAGGAACTGCTTCAGATCACCATGCAAAGTTATTGCATTTACATACCCCAGAAACATTCCTCCACAATTAACCACCAAGACATCTGGACTGTTGAAAACAGCCATATTTCTATAAAATATAAGTACGCCAAGCAAATTTCTTCCTGGCACATCACACCAAATAGCCTCCACTCCCTCCAATCCAAGATTGGCAGACATGACACACATATCTGCATACATCTGCAGATTTCTCATAAGACAATCTCCCACCATCCACACACTCACTCTCTCCACCTCTCCAACCACAGCCATCTTCACTACACACATCAAATAAAAGAAATAGCACCCTCTCTTCCTGCAAACCACAACCTGAAATCCTGATTGGCTAATCCCCACAGTCCAATTTTCATGCCTGGTATGCTGATAAGCCCCTGATGTGGCACGCCCTGTCCACAGACTACTGCAGTGTTCACAGACCATGTAACACAGGGCATCCCTTCTTCCCTTTCCACTTCACTATCTGCACAACTCCCTTATTGGCTACCGTTAAGCAGTCACACAACCATCCACCAATCACATCCAATAACTCTACATCTAACTCTGTCAGCACAATTCAGCACTTTAGATGTACTTTTCATCCCTGTGAGTACAAGTCTACTGTGATTGCAAAGCACCTACTGTAAAGCTCTTCAAGATTTCTCCTTCCAGATTCATCCACATCTACATACATCAACACTAACTACAGGTATGAATATTGTGTGTACAGTATATTTGCAGCTCTTTTATAAATACATATTTTTTCTATTTTTTTAGATTTATTTTGCATTTTTAAAGTGCTCACACTGCCCACGGGCATCGAGGCGCTGTGTGAGGTCCTGTTACAGGAATTGTTTGTTTTTCAGTTGCGTAATTGTTTTTTTTGTCTTAGTTGCATATTTATAACGCGCTTAAGTACGCAGAGGTTTCTTAGCGCGAACCCAGGGAGCGAACCTGTGTTGCTTCGTGTCATCTTGCTGTGAGCATGTTGCCACTGAGCTACCCTCCCGAGATGGGAGGTACAGCGTATCTGCCACTTACCCTGCATAATCTGCAAAGAAAGCATACTGTCATTTCTTCCATCTCCTATAATCAGGTTTACTTGCAAATCTAACTGCTTTCCAAGTTTTCATTTACCCATATCACTCATTGTAATGTGCAAACTGTTATTCTCTTACTTCCTTCTGTCATTTTCACAACCACTTCCCCTTAACATTCGTGCACAACCAAACAAATACATGTGTAGATTCAGAACACTGCCATTAGGAATGTGAATAAATAAATCAAATAACTGAAAGGTTTCATCCACGCATGTAGCAAGAATCAATGCGCAGAAAAATGTATGGAATTTCACACACAAAAACATTCTCCTTTTCAATCTGTATATCTTTCCGAGCTTTTTTGTGACCTACTACAACTTCCACTAATCCATTTCCACACTAAATCCTGGAACAACAACACATACACTTTCAAAAGTGCACCTCATATGACACACTTATAAATACTCCAGTAACCACCATAACAATGATGCTGATGCTCCAAAATCCCCATTTATGTACAAAGCTGTGCAATTTAACACATACAGTACCTCTTCCTAGAAAGTAGAAAGAAATCCTTCTGCAAATGTAACTAATCTATTCTTCAATTGAAATTACTGTGCCATTAATACTTCCTTCTTTCGTAATTGCAGTGAAGACCAAACTCCTGAAAGCCAGTAGCATCTCAAGTACAAAGCAGAACAGAAGAAACCTTCTCTTTGAATCAAACAAAGTAAGTGCAATAATAAATAGTGTTCTTACTGTTACTCAAACAGTGTAGTGTTCTTGTATTGTAGAAAAAGCAATTGTATCAACCCTACAGCATTAGATTCAGTATTACTGATTGCACCTCAGCAGGTGCATACTTTGTATTGTCATCTGAACACCAGTATAGTAACACACAGATACAAGAACATCCTTCCAAACCTGAAGTAACAGCCCATTCCCAATCACACACCTCTACATGTATGCCTACCCTCAGACTCAGACACTCATGCACAGTCCAAAGAATGCCTACCAAAAAGCAACCCCGCAGAAAATAAAACAGAAATATAGTAAAGAAAACTAAAAGTGTACAAAATAGGCATCCATCTCTAGCGGATTTAACACAAAAAGTTCAAACAATATAGCTAATACAGTCACTAAACGAAACTAAAGCAGCTTTCAGGAAAGAAACTTTGACTCCTATTTCAAAATGTAAAACTAAACACAAAGGTATTAAGAAGAATGCAGCTACCACTAGTGCTAACGCTGCACCTATAAATCTTGATGTAGCCAGAAGTAAACATACCAAAGAAATTATTTTATAATAAATATTCCACCGCAGAGTCCTTCAAAACCTTATAAAAACAGGGGACAATCATGCTCAAATCTTAAAACCTACAGCAGAAAACTAATCCTGGAAGTTCTCATAGACAGTGCAATCTTTCTCAAAAGGAAATTATTTATATTAGTTTTAAACAGAATGAAACCAATAACAAAACAAATTACTAAACTACAACAAGGACTTCTCAATAAACTGAATATCAACAAAGATAGCTTTGCAAACATCTGTGCATGTGAGTGGAGTCACACCACCAGCACACAGCCACATTTCAATGAAGAAGCATACAAACAAAAGCAAACAAACCCAATTGTGATACATAGCAGTGGACGAGGGTATGAAAATGTTAACAATACGATCATGTAACAAGAAATGCTGATCACAAAAATATCCCCAGCACACTTAGCATCAACTCTCCATTCCACCGAACCAATATGTCCAGTATACAAATTGCCATGCACATCAATGTGTAACGTATGCCAAAAATCTTTCACATCTTTACGCCAGTTCCTCAATCAGTATGTGAAAGGCAAAGACAAATTAAAAATAAAACTATTACAAACTATGGACTCATGTCCCGTGTTCAAATCTCAAATACACAGGACATTCATTAGCCTGCATTTCTGGACCTACCTGCAAAAGCACCTTCCACCATATCAAAATGTTAGCAACACACCATTCAACTGTAAGAAATCTTGTTCATAAACTGTACTATGCAAAAAGTCCTGCTTTAGCAATGGACAATTTCAATAAAATTCTTCTACATGCCAAAGAACTACGCGAAGAAATGGAGGACATCCAAAGAAAATATTTTGGAAGTGAAACCCACTCACAAAATTCAATATCTTTAGAAAAGAGTAGTAACAAACCTTACAGATGTCAACCTTCTACTACACACATACAAAAAAAATACATAAGTTTAAAAGCATATCTGCTGAAGTACCAAATATGTGTGTGTGTTGCCACAGAACTTTTCATAAAAAGAGCACACAAACTGTAGACCTAATGTACAAAATTGAAGACAATGAAGAATCCAAGTGGCTCCAAGTATCTCTCTATCTTATAGCCAAAAACAAATACGAAATTACTAACACCTCAATACTTTGCAGATACTGAACTGCAAACTTGACAACAACCAAATACCTCCATGTGCTATAACTAATGACTTGGAAATATTCCCACTGCCAAAACCACTCCAGCAACTCAACTTCTATGATAGCATTATAATTCAAACAGTGCACCCATTTCAAGCAATATTACACCTACAACCAAAAACAGCAAAACTACCTCCCTCTGAATTACTGAAAGGCATTTGTAGCAAAGTAGTTTATTTGACATGAGATCTCAAAGAAAACGTAGAAACTCTGTGAGTGCAATGGCCAATAGATCAATCTTTGCTTATCCTAGTGAATGGCATACCTACAAAAGACAAACAAAAATTGCCAGCAACTAGTGGACTTACGTAAAGTTAGAGAAGTCCTGCAATATCTAAAAGACAACAATGAATACTACAAAGAAATAAACATTGAAGAATACCGGAAGGGCGCCACCAAAATAATTGAAGACTTGTTAGGAACTGGCCAATTTCAACTTCTAGATCCTACTACAGCATCCATTATTGTAAACCATTAAACAATTCACCCACTGCACTCAAATACACCATAGATGATGCACTGGAAACTTACCAAATGCGGCAAGCCAAAGGATCTCGAATCAACATATGGGAAAAAGTGTAGAAGCACAAGCCTTTCCTCTACTCTTTGCTACTGGAAACGGAGGAAGGTACGATGAAAGATCCACACAAATAACAGCATCAGAATACCATTCTTTATGAATGTATTCTGAAGACCCCAGTTTCATACAAAACATTGAATACATATTCTACCTTCTCTTTGAAAGTGAACTAGCAGTTCTATGCTACACAGAGTTGCACACACATTGAAAACAGGTACCAATTTTCAAAATATGTCTGCTAGGCAATTACTACAAAAGGTGCAAGAAAAAGATGAAGTTTTACAGTCAAGTATTACAAATCATTTAGAATAAATGCGTGGTACGAAATAATACTGATTCCGACAACACGCAGAAGTACGATGTATGATAAGAAATCTTGGCCCACCCACATGGTTTGTGACATTAAGTTGTGCAGAGTATGCATGGGAAGACTTTCACGATTTCCTATGCTTAGCAAAGAAAAACAAATAGCGACATAAAAACACCAGGAGTGCTCTGCTCTCTTGATCCTGTAAATGTATCAAGATACTTCCATTATCGCTTTATTACCATGCTACACTTCATTTGTAATAAAACAGTTCCTCCCCTCGAAGAAAGTGCGACATTTCTTTGGAGAAAAGAATACCAAGCCAGAGGAGTGCCACACATCCACATGCTTTTGTAGATTAAAGATGCTCCTAAATTTCGTCAGGACAGTGATTCCACTATTGTGCAGTTCATTCAGAAATATGTCACTTGAGAAATCCCTTCACAAACTACACATAGTGACCTACATGCACAAATTGTACAATTTCAAAGACACAAGTGTGGCAAGTATTGTCGGCGCAAATATAAAAATGAAGAGAAATACTACATCAAATGCTGCTTTGGTTTCCCTCGACCAGTTTCAACAACAGGACAAGTGAGCAACTCCATGACTTCAGTTAGACATAGTGTCAAAGGCAAATCACCTAAGAACACATACTGCATAAAAAGAACACAAGGATCAAAGTACATCAATGATTACAATACAATCATTGCCCTCCTATGGAATGCAAATGCAGATGTGCAGTACATTGCAGACAATTCCACTGCAGTTGCATACTATGTTACAGCCTTCTTAACTAAAGCAGAGAACACAGAGCTGAAAGACCTCTGGGACGACATATCATCTGACAAAACACACATAAATTGTACAGCTTTGGCATAAAAATGCTCTCCCATAGAGAATGTGGCTGCTACAAAGCCGCAGACCATTTAAGCAGCACTGCTTTGATTGTAAAATCTGAAAACATAGTATGGCTAAGCCTTGGCCCTGCTAAATCCCCAAACAAGTTCTCAGATTATATGAAAACATTGAAACAATAGCCAAAAATGATCCCAAAAGCCAAGACATTTTGAAAAACAACTCACTAGACACATACTACCCAAACAGGAGTACCGCTTTGGAAACCATTTGCCTATACCACATAGCCCAACACTTCACATACAAAAATAATATTAAACCAGATGAGAAGAAAGGTAGATACAGAGTTGAAAGCTGTGAAGGCAGTCTGGTGAAACTTACCAAATGCAGCCTAATAAATCATATGAAATTGTCATTAAAAACTCCTCAACATAAAGAACTGTATTACGTGGCCCTACTACAACTTTTTAAACCATGGAGAAAAGAAGATTTATTAGATACCCATATCTCCTATGAAGATGCTTTCAAAGCAAATGAAAGCACTATAACAGATATACATTTTACACAGTACAAAACCATGTTAGACAATGAACACCAACAAGAAGAAGAACTCCAGGCACAGCTTAATATAGACACTTCTGACAGCAGTCAACCTTCTCTAACAGGAAGCCAAGAACAACTTGGACAGCCACTCATAGCAAATGAGGGAGAATTAGCCATAACTGAAGTAGGAAACACCATGTGCTAGTATGAAGGGTCTACAGAAGACTTTGCTATACTCAAATCACAATTGAACAATGAACAGCATAGCATATTCCTAGAAGTAACTAAACAAAGTGAACATGGTATGCAGCACAAAACTAAAACGTGTACCTGTCAAGACTACAAACCTATACTGATATATGTAAGTGGTCAAGCTGGTTCAGGGAAAACATTCTTAATAAAGGTCATCAGCGAGTTCCTCCAACAATTGACAAACAACAAACTGTCAGCTGATGTAAATGCCACCACATGTTTAGCTGCCTACAACATAGGTGGTGTCACTTTTCATTGATAGCTACTCCTTCCAGTAGAACACCAAAACAAATTAGACTACTGCAAACTTTCACCAGAAGCTGCAATGGAAGTATGCAGAGTTTTGAAACAAATGAAAATGTTCCTAATAGATGTGGTGAGCGTGGTCTCTAACCTAGTGTTGGCTTTGATTCACCTCAGATTACAAGAGGTCCTGAAAACGAACTACAAAGAACTTTTTGGAGGAAAACACATTATTGTTTTTGGAGATCTTCTTCAATTAACACCAGCGAAAGGTGAACCTATTTTTAAAACCTTAGGGCACAAACTATGCCGTAAAACTCTTGGCAGTATAGGAAATGTAAATCTTTGGCAATATTTCCAGTACAAAGAATTAACTGAAAACATGTGTCAGTCTGCAGACCTCACCTACGCCAACTTTTTTCAAAAGTATTAGAGTTGGTGTACTATCTAAAGAAGCACAATCTATATTAAATACCAAACACAACCATGCACTCTCCGGGCATAACTCATATTCTACTGATATCATGGCACAATTAGCACACAAAAATGTAAACTGAATGGCCTTGATGCCAACTCTTGCAAGCTGTGCATAATTCAATGAAACGATGCTGAAAAAGGAAATGCAACCAATAGTTCCATTTTACTCCACTGACAAAGTGGACGTGCACGGTATGACACTACCCATGTGTGAACAAGCCACAGCACGACTAAATACCTTAGAAAACTCTATCTCTAACACAGCTGGTTTAGAGAAAATATTAACATTGGGCCTCATTGCAATCGACCCGGTCTGGAAACAATGGTGGCGGTAAACCCGCCACCACTGTTGTTTCCGTGCCAGGTGATCACAACTCCTGCAGGCGGAGGTCTGACCTGAAGGGTTTAACACTGCCCACCTGCAGGCGGATGAGGAAACACCGGCACCATCACGAGATGGTGCCGGTGTTTCCATGATCCCCGTTCCCATTGAGTCCTATGGGACTCAATGGGAATGGGGATTAACACCATTCCGCCTCCGGAATTCCCGGGTCAACAGGGTTGTAATGCCGCGGTAATTCCGGGAATCACCGAGGCGGAATAGTAATACGAGTCCGGTGGTACCCAGGTGGTAATGAGGCCCATTGTCTTTAAACTATAGAGTAATGCTGAAATGTAACCTTGATGTGGAGCAAGGACTAGTTAATGGAGTACTTGGTACAGTTGTTAGCTTTCAAACATACCCACGTGACAACAACATTCAGTTTGTCAATATTCACTTTGACTAACTTTCAGAACTTAAAAGGATAGAACGCTTAACAGCCCGATTCCTTCATTTCAAAGACATGCATGTACACAGAGAATAATTTTCTCTATCTCAAGCATATGCAGTCACCATTCATAAATCACAAGGTCTTACCCTAGATCAAGCATTAAAAGATATTGGCAGCACAGTGCTTAAATAAGGCGTTATCTATGTAGCACTGTCATGCCTACATACACTTGAAGGACTATTTCTAGTCAATGTTGATGCATGTAAAGTAAACACTGATATTCCTTGCATTATAGAGTACAATAGACTATGTGCACTCTATGCACCCCATCTCAAAACCTGCCCTATTCCTCAAAAAGTAAAACTTTGCAAACGAAAACTAGTACAGACTCAACTTATATAGGATCTCATAACAATGCCTCCAAAGAAATTAAAAGCAGCTGGTACTTCATCAATTACCACAACCAAAGAAGGATCTACTGCACAAACAAAAGCAACTACCTCTTTAAAGAAAAAATGTACACTTCCATCAAATGACTCTTTTACAGAACTGCTGGTCCATTCAAAAGTTCCAATACAACTTGTGTAAATTGCTATGCAAATGTAGCAATCAATATTCTATTCCAATTGCCACCAATTTTTGAAAACATTTACTTAAACGGGACAGACCAATTATGTTTGCAAATGTTAGTACTTCACAGAAATGCAACAAACAATCCTGACAACACTTACAGTGTCTCTGGAATAAGGCAGGAAGTACTGGAAAACAAAAACATACCTATAAATCAAATCTTCCAGATTTCATACATGTGGAGAAACATACATGCACTCTCTGCAGCCATGTGGCACAGGAGCAAGTCCCTAATTAACATTTTGTGTATGTATCCATACCTATCTGTGAATCCATTCCATTTCAGCAGCTTGTACAAAATGCAAACCATGGCATATTATGTAATTCCGATAATCGTTCCACCTTACAACAACAGTCACATAGCGAATACGTAATAATAATGCTTTTGCGTTAGTGCAGATGGTACCAAGAACAACTGCAAGATGACTGGATTCACACATGAACAAGTATCACTTGGCAAGAAAACCTTCACAACAGTTGTTATAGTCTACCATGCAGGAGTCACAACCAATGCAGGTCACTATACTACATACATAAAAAAGAAATGTGGATAGTTGGAATGTAATGATACTTCCATTACTCTAAAACAGAGATTACCAGCAAATATTGTAAATGCTTACTTAATATTCTTAAAACCAAAATGTATTCACTAATCTGAGTATGAGCATCTACAATATGTCCTCAATAACCTTTAAATCAACAAACTAATAGAATAAGGCAACAACTATATAAAAGTCAAAGTATACATCCAACAACAAGAGAAAACATCCTTGGAAACATACCCTTCAGAAGTGAAAAACTGTAAACTGTTAGATTACGCCAACTGGTATCTAACTACAACCAGAATACTGCAATATATATTTTTCTGAGGAAACCCTGCAACACATATTACGTATAAAAATACCCTCAACAACAGTTACAATATGCCAACAGGTATAAAAATGCCTCAAAATTCTGCAGCCACCATACAGATAAATGAATACTGCTAAAATGTAACAAGAAATAAACAATTAGAATATGCCAACTGCAACAACAGTACCACCACTTCCAAACCAAAAACCATACACCTATTCAATTCCTCCTACTAAAATCAACCACCGAAAAAGACTGTACCATAACGTAGAGAGTTTTTCTTTTAATCCTGCATGGATTTTTTTTTTCCACAGACCCAGTGATTATAGGAACAAACACAGGAACTGAGCACATTGCACAGTACAATGGTTTGAATCATAGTACTTGTAAGGTACTAACTATGAGGGTCAACAAAGTACAGAAATGTCTGCTATGCAATGCAATAACTCATTACAATTTACATTGATGTTGTTGTCATGCTTGATACTTCAGGCATCCGTATGGCATTGCACAAAAAAACCCCTAATACAGGCCTACCCCTACATGCCTGCAGCTGTCATCCGCCTTCATGCAAAAAAAGCATTCCCTACGCCAAATTCATTTGTTTGCACCAGAACTGTACAGACATTTCCCAATATGATCAATGTTGTGCCTTGGCGGAGGCAGATTTTCCAACACAGGGCTATGATAAAAGAACCATTGAAATGGGATATATCAGCGCATTTGGACTTTCCAGGGAAAAACTTCTGCATGGCACTAAGGTTGACAAAACCATCAAAAATGATGAACCCCGACTTATTGTTACTTTCGATAATGCTTCGAAAAATGATGGCAAAATTGATGAGAGACATTGGCACATTCTCACATTGGACAAGGATCTTTGCCCCTTGTTATCTAAACGTCCGACACTGACATATGAAAGAGTACCGTCACTAAGGGACAAGTTGGTTTCCAGCTTTTTGCCTCTCATAGACAAGAGTCCTTCTATGACTAACTGGCTCTCACGCTCACCGATTGGATCTACCAAATGTTCAAAATGTAAGGCTTATGCACATGCCATGGTGTTGAAATCATGTATACACCCCATTACTAAACTTAATAATGTAATCAAACATTCAATGAACTGTGACACTACTTTTGTTGTGTACGTTCTTTCATGTCCTTGCATGAAGTGGCATGTCAGCAGTACTATGTGTACATTGAAACTCAGGATCCTACAGCACTTAAGAGCTATCAAACATTCTGATCCAGCATACCCGATGGCCAAACACTTTAAGCAAGAACATGAAAATGATGTTCGCCTTTTAACGTCCTTTGAAGTGGCACACGTCCCTATCCATCAAAGAGGTGGAGATCGAATCTTGAAGCTATGACAAATGGAAACAAGATTTATTCTTGATTTCAGTACTAAGTATCCCAATGGCCATAATGTAGATGAGAGGTTGCATATGTTTTTAGGAACATAGACACACTTAGTTGCTCCAATCTCTAAATGCTGTAGTCATAATACTCCTCCTGGAACTTTCTATACAACTTGTTGGTATTTAGGAGGAGTGTCCTTGGTCTGGCCCTATGTTTTTAATGTTTATTTTGTTTCAATTGTTCTGTATTCTGGCTGTTTTAGTCTAGACTACATGGGGAACATACACCTTTATTGATTGTGTGGTCAGAATTTTTCTGACCTTGCGTGTTTGGTACTTCTACAGTCTACTATATGTTTATTACATCACATTACTCTAGATTGGTGGTTGATTTGGACCTATCTTCTCTATTGCAGCGTGATGGGGGAGCTGTGGTCATTCTTTTATTTTTCGCACAGTGGGTTCATCATTTTACTAGCACTTTAGCATGTTGCTATCTATTGTCATCAGCATTTATTTTTTCATCAATTGATTTTCTTTTATAGAATGTTCTTCTTTGTATTATCACTCTAGTGTGATGCGGTTAATACTTCATTGTCCTTTTAGGTGTTATGTAATTATGGACATGTTATTATGCATGCTATTTTGTATGCATTCTAAATTTATAGCCAAACCATTATGTCCTGTACTAGCACCTCATTACTCATTTTATGGCTTAGGATTTCTCAGGTCTGCCTGCTTTTTGTCATTATGACAGCATTAGCACTTCAATATTATACTACCAGCCTCTTGATTCCAACTAGTCGTCTTTCTTAGGCGATGCAGGCAGTACCTGAACCTATAGATATGCTATAATTCATGTCATTATAGGTGATCTTATACTTGAAGTTAAGTAATTACAAATGTATCTGTAATGTTTTACCAGATTACATGTTGAAGATTTGCTGATAGCTGCTATTCATGCTACTCTGGTTGCACTTTATATTTGGAGTTCTAGCAAGTCAGATTGCACTTTATTTTATGTGCAATGACTATAAGACTTACTGATATGCTGCTATTAATGCCAATCTGTTTGCACTTTATATTGGAATTTTAATAACTCTGATTGCACTTGCACTTTATGCTATGTGTCATGAACATACAAGCATTCTATATCCGATACTGTGTTGTTTATATCTGCATTTGAATCAGATTCTATAGTTGTTTTTAATTAATTGACTTCTATATGCTGCCTCAATATCGCTATATGTATATTTGTCATGTAATTGTGTGCCTTTATGAATTGTACCTGCTGTAACACTGCACCAAGCCTGTACCATTTTGCCTACATTTCGAAGCTTGCCTTTTCAGCTGAAGCCCAATTGTGTTTTGATCTGCCTGTATATCTGGCATGTGTCATGTGATCAGTGTGTTCCTCGCTACCAGCACTTTTGCATTTTATTCTGGATATGATCTGTCCTCTTTACGCCCACTGCAGATGTTACATACATGCTCAACCATTTGTATGTACCTTGCACATTTAAAATTATTTTCCCCTTGTTTTGGGTTACTTGTGTGAGATACTGTGTTTTAGACTGCCTATTTTGGTGCATCTCAAGATGGCTGCCACGTACACCACACTGAGAACAATCTTTTCAGGAGAGTAGACAGAACAGTAGAAGGACTACATACTATGATATATACTGTGTGCTAGTATGGGTTCCCATACGTGATCAAGTGCACAGTGCAGCGTGAAACGCATTGTGTCATAGGATTTACCCCATGGCGTCCTGCCGTTGTTTTTTTTATTGTTGCTATCTTTTTTGAATGTCTTAAATAAGCTTGTGTCAATTGCGATATGAGTTGCGCATTTCTTTGGGACTGCTGTGGAGATGTCCGTTGTCCCACTGGGAGTATGGGTTTCTTTCCTCCTTGTTTGTTGATATATATATATATAAATATATATATATGTAGATGTTTTAAAGAAAAATCAGATTTATGGCTATTAAAATGCATGCACAGCTAAATGCAGCAATGGCTGGTGGGCTCTACCCACAGCTTACACGTGCAATAACCACTGCTATAATGAAATACATAAGGGTATGTTGTTTTTTAACACACTGTACTGAAAGGATCAGTTAAACATCTTTGATCCATATTTACAGTATGTATTTTTATTGTCTAATTTTATAACTGCAAAGTTGTCCTTGAAAGGGACTGTTTTGGGGAATAATGAAAAAAGAGGTTTGTGAATTTGGTCTGAGCCCGGGCGAGGGAGACCAATTGAAGGTTTTGTAATAACTGGGGTCTGAGCCCGGCAAAGGGGGATACAGGGTGAATCAAAAATCAACAAAGAAGTTGTACATAAGAATCCTGAGGAGAAAGGAACTTGTTGAATGTGTGTTTGTCTCATAAGGCCCTCTGAAATAAGAGACTTTGGATGGCAAAGAGACTTTCGCATCAGAAGGCCTTCATACTGAGATTTTGAACTGCATCCTTGTGCTATAGAAGCCAGAGACTGTGTTAAGCTCAAGGGTGCTTGTGTTGAAAACGTTGGGAAGGAAGGCCAACAGATTGAATATCCTGACATATCATTTCTGAACACGTTTCTATGGCATAACATTGTTTCCCCCACTATTTGTATTTAGAAGTAAAGATTGGCAATAGGTTTATTAGCATAGTCCCTTTTATTTTGAGAAGACATCACTAGGACTGCTCTACCAATGTGTTAATGCGAGTGGCCCTGATAGTAGGGTACAGAGAATGCACTTGTGGACACCCCTCGATCCCTGACAATAACTACATCACAGTAAGACACAGAGAGGCATACAATTGACAAGACTGCCCAACTATTCGCAGCACAATGTCTTATCCAAAGTAGCAGTAGGCCAGTGACATGGTATACAGTTAGTGTTGCACGTGTGAAAAGGAGACAACTAAGGAGGCAAAACATTTCACCAGTCAACTCGACCTACAGCACTCCTCCACCATTAGCCATTGTAGGGTCCATACACCCCTAAGGTAGGTTGTGCACGGAGAGATTCCCTGTATTCCTGAAGAAGTACCTGTTGCATTTTAAATGCATGCTGCAATGTACATAGAGGCTTGTGTTAACAATAACATACATCATTAATCATGACACTTACCCATTCCAGGTGACTCAGGCAATCCACTGCTGCCATGGCTAATGACACTCATCCAAAGGCCTTGTGCTCCACAGGAGATGGCGTACAACAAGGCACATGCATGGACCAGGGTGTGCATCAAGCGCACATTTGGACTGCTCAAGGGAAGATTCCGGTGCTTCAACCGGACAGGTGGGACACTCATGCACAGTCCTGAGAAGGGGAGATGATGGTCATGGTCTGTGCAATGCTGCACAACGTGTACATTAGGAGGAATGTCCCTATGATGCACAGTCCTGAGAAGGGGAGAGGATGGTCATGGTCTGTGCAATGCTGCACAACGTGTACATTAGGAGGAATGTCCCTATGCTCTTTGAGGAAAACGTTGGCCACCCAAAATCGGACTCTGATGATGCAGGTAATCAGAGGCCACCTCAAGTTGGATGTGAAGATGCAAGGGAGGGATGCATCATCCGTCATGAACTGATTCAGAATTTATTTTTATTACACATATGTATGCACTGTAACATACCATCACTACAAATAATCATATCATGTAAATCAATGACCACTGTACTCATTTGTTAGAGTGAATTATTTTATTGTAAGTGAACAGTCCCTTGACCACTCACCACCCACCTCCCCAACTGTCCTTTGCTCACCGACATTCCCAACTGTCTCTTGCTCACCGACATTCCCAACTGTCTCTTGCTCACACACCACCCACATCCCCAACTGTTCCTTGCCCACTCACCCCACACATCGCAAAACAAATCCTGTGTCAAGGTCCCTCCTGTTTCTTTTTGCCTTTTGCCATGTCCATGTGTGGCAGCTGGTGAGAGGTGCTGTCTAATCTGGGAGTACCTCAATGGGGTGCTGGGCAAGGGACCCCTCAGTGGATGTAGTTGAGACAGAGCTGGCTGTGTCAAGATCACGGATGTGCTGGAGTGTCAGATTTATTGCCCACAGCAAGGTCTCATTGCCAGAGGAAATGACCTTTGCCAGCTCCTGCACTCTTTGGCCCCATACTGTTGCTACCACTGTGACATCAGCAACCCTCCTGCTCTGCCTCTCCACCTTTGGCGAGGCACCCTGAATGGCATCCCACATGGCCTGAGCATGCACTCGCTGCTCTTGTGGGATGGCCTCCATATGTTCCTGTGTCTGCTCAATTTGGCACAGTCTCTGCCATATCATGGCCATATCATGTCCAGTTTTATGTGGGGACTGGTGATGGTGGCTCATGGGGCATGTCTCCCTCAGATACCTGTGGCCAAACATCTGAAGTGTCATCTTCATCATGGGTGGAATCAATTTGCTGATAATAATGGTGGTAAGAGGGGAGAGGGAGGTAAATGGTGGTGAGTCCAGCTGATGGGGCAGACCCCTTGTGATGGCAGAAATGAGGAGAAGTGAGGAGAATGTATACCTAAGTGTACACTGCCACCCTTGTTGCAGAGCTGAGCATTGGCACATTGGTGGCCTGAGCCACAGAGACAAATGCAGATGTGCCAGTGGTCGCAACTGTAGCTGTAGTGGAGGCACATATGGCTGTGGTTGTTGTGACAGTGGTGGTGGTGGTGGCTACTGCATCACAACTGCCAGACGTAGGGATGGCACTGCTGTCACCAGTGCTGGCAGGCGCAGCTGCTGCTGTCAGGGCATTAGGCATATGGCGGCAGAAGCAGACTTTCTGCCTACTTTCACTCTGCCAGCACTCTGGCCTGCATCCCTGGAGGTGTGGCTGATGGGACCCGAATTGCCTGATGTGATTCTGTTTTCCTGTTATTCCTGGCTGCCATGGAAACCTGTGATGAGATATGTGACATGCCATTATATACAATGTGCAAAAGGGGCTATGTGTGCATTGCACAAGATCGGTGTCCTTAGTTCACCCATCTAATAAAGGTTCTTCTGGGGAAGTGTGTGGGTGTTTCACATGGGACTAAATAGCTTTGCGCCCTTCAAGTGGTGAATGCACATTTACTGCCTGAATGCAGTATGTTGTGTGGACCTGGAGAGATTATGTAGTGGCCACAGGGTGGGCTGATGATATTGTGAGTCTGGTTGCAGTGTTTCATTGGGTAGGCCTTCACCGATGTGTGCAGCATTCCTAAAGTCCTTCATTAGGCTTGTTTTTGTGTGTATGAGAGGCATATGACCCGCATATGACTTTCCTGTCCTTTGCATTTTTTCCTATGCCTATATTTGTGAGGGTGATGATGTATGCCCATGCACTGGAGCGCTCAATGTCCATTGAGGGTACATGTGTCAACTTGTATGTTTTATTTACAGTACTTTTTTAAGCTGTCCTCTTACTGAACATCTAGTGTCCTTGGGTGTGAACTGGTAGGGGACCTTCTCATTGATGTGAACCATTGTGCATTTTATTGCCAGCCCCATAGACAGCAGGTTGACGAGCAGTGGAGGCCTTGTGCTCTGTGTTGTGATTGTTCACATTGCACTTACCAGGCTCATATTGGCTGCCAGAATCATGTCCAGCTGTACCTACTCCCTTCAGCACTGCAAGGTGGAGTATGGTGTTGACTGTCTCTTCCCAGGGTATCAGAAGCAGGGGTGCCACAGTGGCTCAACCTGTGGCAGCTGTCTCCCTGTGGTGTTAGAGAAGGAGAATGTGTATCCTGGCCTTCAGGAAACTTTATTTTTTGGATGTCCTCCATACCCCTGAGTACAGTCCCCACTGCTACCACCTTTTCACAGACTTCTGACCAGATGGAGGACTTGCGCTGCAGTGTTGTCTTCACACTACTGAATCCATACAATGCATCAGCATTGGCCACCACCTCATCGGCCAGGACGGTTAGCTCCACCTGTGGGAATTTGGGCTTGCACTGCCTCATTTCTGGGACACAGGTTTAGGATTTCTCCCCCGACATGGCAGGTACGTTTAGTTTACTTGGATGGCTGCTGCACCTTGAGATATTCAGTGGAATGCATTTTCCAAAATGCCCACTTATCAGCTTCCCCTTTTCCCATTCCATAATTCCACCATTCTTGATGATAGTTAAAAGTAATCCCACCGAATCTGTCCACAATTACAGCCTGTTTATGGTAGTAATTTCACTGGACGGAATTACCGTTACCGCCATTGGTGTGAATGCACTCCTGATGAACTCTTATATGGCGCTAATTCCGATGGACACCACAGCAGTAACAATAGTTTTGACCGAATTACTGCCAAACTTGTAATGAGCCCCTTCAATGATGTTTCCTATTTAGCTTTGTGAGTTAAAGAGACAAGATTTTAACAATTTTCTGAATTTAGGGCAATCTTCTGTTGTTTGTATTTCCTTTGGGAGAAATTTCCAAAGTCTTGCTGCTTTGCAGGAGAACTCTGCTCTCCAGAACGTATGCCTTGAGTATTGCTTCGATTCGAAGCAAATGCTGTTGCCGCCAACTCAATGCAACTTTGCATCCACACTATTCAAAAATTACCTCACGCTCACAAGACAGCCATCTTCAAAACCAACCCCACCATATAAGCAAAGCCACTGGCCAAAATGAGACTACTAACGTTACACTAAGAAACGCACACCTAGGCTAGTAAGTAGAAGATGGAATGCACTAGACAGACATACACAAAACTCTAGCAGAATTCCCAGAGATGGACTTACATCCAAAATGACTAACCCGAAACACACAACAAAAATCAACTGAGACATAGGTAGGTTGATTCCCTTGCATCAATTTAGACATGGTGGTAACGAATGAACTGAACTGCATCGCACACAGATAGAGCTATGGGTATGGGCCTGGGTCACACCTAGATAGTTCCACAGGGACCCATTTGCATCAGGCACAGACTGGGATGTAAGGGCTGGCCTGAGTAACAACAAAGATAGAATTGTAGAGACTGACTAGCGTAACATATGAACAGAGAGGTTAGGGACAGCCTTGTGCCATGCTGAAATAACATCACTGTAAGGACGAAATTCATCTACACCTTAAAAGAGACACAAAATGAGTGTGCATCTCTTCAGACAACAATGCTAATAACCAACCCTACTAAAACCTCACCCTGCTTCATACACCTCTCAAACCCTAACTAAACAAAACCATATCTCTTAAACCACGACAACCCACATGCACTTCACTACACCTCAACAACAAACAAACCACATAGAGCCTTACAAAACAGCACACAACGGACCGGATACCACACCAAAAAGCTCAGCGAACAAAGTTAACCAAACTGAAGCTGCCAACAGCACATCACAGCTCCCTTGCTCTTTGTCCAAACTTTGTCCTGCTAATGTACCCCAACCTATCCCCATTTCTGTACGATCTGCCAGAGCGCCAGGGGACCACTATGGTGGTGATAGTGCACGGTATAATTATCCTTTAATATTAACATTAATGTTTGTTTTAGCTTGCAAAGCGAGATTTTACCCTGTATGGGTTGATATGTCATCGCAGAGTTTGGTTTTCTCAGGTTTGGCAGTGACATATCTTTCAACTGCATTTAAATTGTCTGTGTTGAATGTCTTGTTAACACCCAATCTGGCAGGGCAGATGCGGTGTTATCAGACCAGGGCCTGAGCTAAAGGCCTGAGCGTAGTGAGGCCCTTTAAAGAGGGTCCCTGGGCTGATAACACCCAATCCAGCATGGCAGAGAGGGTGTTAGGGCCTCTTCCAGGCTTTTTCAATGAAACAACTGTCTCAAGATGGCGGCCATGGATATGGAAGATGAGGCTCCATACTGAGTTCCTCTTCCATTTCCATGGCAGCACGAATCCGGAGGAGAAGCCCAGGTAACAAAACAAAAATGAAGTTAAGGGAGGGTGGGGGAAGCAGCCTCCAGGTTCCATGGAACTTGGGCTGCGATTAACGGTTCAACCCGCGATCCAATGTACCTGAGTGGCTGCTCCCCCCACCCTGGGTGCTAAGGTTGTATGTAGCATTCGACAAAAGTGTAATGATAGGATTATAATCATTGCTGAACTTGGGTGTTTTCTCTATTTTAATGGTATATGTGTTTTTAGGCAATTTACCTTTGCCTAACAGAAGACATGAATCTATTTATTTGACCTTTGGTACCAACAGGTCTAGGTTATACAAACAACGTTTGGTGAAGTGTTTCCCTTTGTTAATTGACGTTGGCAGAATTTGCCACACTTATGTCATTGGAAACGTATGATTTGTATCCATAAGTCATTTACGTCTTCTGAAGTAATGTCAGAGGTAATGTGCTTTCAATACATTTTAAGACAGTGTTATCACTTTCGAGGCACATTTCTGAGCATTTTTAATCCACAAAACCATATGGCTGTTTGCTGCTCCTCTGGACTAATATTCTTTCCTCCAAAAGAAGTGTCATACTTCTCCAAGTGGAGGACACTTTTCATTAGAGATAAAGTGTAACATGGCAATGAAATGACGGTGGAAGTATCTTGAGACATTTACAGGATTGAGCGAACAGAGTTCTCCTGAACTTTTTATGTCTAGTCTTTCTTTAATTTGGTTTGCAGTGCATAGGAACTCATATAAATCAGCCGATGCATATTTTGCACAACTCAGAGTAACAAACCATGTGGGGAGCCTAGGTTCCTTAACATGCAGTGTACATCAGCATGACATCAGACCAGTATCCATTGTACCACGCATATTTTCCAAGAAATTTGTAATACTTGACTGCAATACTTCATCTAGTTTTTTTTATCTTTTGAGGGATTTCAGTAGCTGACATGTTTAGAAAGTGGGCGTCTGTTTTTAGTATGTGTGTGCAACTCCATAAAATAGAGTCGTTAGTTTGCTTTCAAACAAGAGATGGAAAATGTATTCAACATTTTGCTGGTATGTTGAATTTCCAGAATCCATTTGTAGAGCATAATATTCTGTTGCACTGATTTGTATGGGTCTTTCATTGTGCCTTCCTCCTTTTCCCATAAGGAAGAGTAGTGTAAAACAACACGCTTCTAAGCTCTTTTTCCCATATACTCATTGGAGACCTTTTGGTTTGATGCATTTGATGTGTTTTTAATGCATCTTCCATGAACTCTCTGGAATGTAGTGGGTGAATTGTATACTGGTCAAGAATGTTTATGAATACATTGAAATTGACCGTGGTGTATCTTCATACATTTGTATTGTTTCTTTTAAGTTTTCTTCTATGATTAGATCATTACAGTATTCATTGTTTCATTTAAGGTACTCTAGGGCTTCTTTAACTTTGTTCAAGCCAACATGACTTTTATTGGAGCACCATTAACTAGTACAATCAAAGTTTGATGTACTAGTCATCCTACTGCCGGTGTTTCCAGATTTTCATGAATGTCTAATGATAAGCATACTTTGTTGCCACAATTGCCTTTGAGTAATTCTGATGGCGGCAATTCGGCAGTCTTAGGCTGCAGACGTGTTATGGCATGGAATGGGTGTACTGATGGAAGTTATTAATGATAGCATGAGATGACATTTGGTTATCATTAAGTTTATTATTGAAATATGTGCAAACTATTAAGGGATCATTTATGTTGTATTTTTTGTTCTTATGTTTGTTATAATGTTATAAGGCCATCTGGAACCATTGTGAATCCTAATTGTATTCTATCTTTTAGGACATATCTCCCAGTTTTGTACTTTTCTTACAGAGAGTTCTGCAATATCAGACACATACTTTGTCTGGAATTTCTGCAGAGACATTTTCAAACTTCGCTATTTTTTTCTACATATTTGTAAGAAGGTTAGAGTTTGAAAGTTATTGGTTAATATTTGGTAAGTTAACTGCATTTTACATTTATTCTGTACTTCCAAAATATTTATTTTGTATGCGTTCTATTTGTCTCAGCACTTCTTGCGGTGCCCATTTAGGAGATTGTCATTGAGTTTTTGTAGTTCTAAAGCAGGATGTTTAGCATTTTACAATCTATGCACAAGGTTTCTCATTTTAGAATGGTGTATTGCTAACATATTTATGTGATGAAGGGTGCTTTTACAAGCTTTTCCTGAAATGCAGGCAAATGAATGTCGCCAAAGTCCACTGTGAATGGCCACTGAACAGGAGTCCATGTTATGTAACATTTGGATTTTACTTTTCTCTTCTATTTTAAAATATTGATTGAGGAATTGGCATAGACTTTTGACTGACTGTTAGTGCACATTGCATATTGAGCTGCATGTCCATTTATACACTAGATGACCTGTGTGGACATGATGAAAAAAATAGTGGTTGAAAGTTTGTTGCGGATGATTTTTCAATTAAGTTTTCTTTTGCCATAATGGTGTCTTCTGCTATTTCATAGCCTCTTCTGTTAGTATATATGGCAATTGGGTTTGTTTACTGTTGGTTGTATGCTTCTTCCTTGAAGTACAGTTACGTGCTACTGGTTTGAAAGCATTCACCAGCAGAGAAATTAGAAAAGCTATCTATGTTGACATTGCACCAGTTTGGAAGTACTTTTTTTAGTTTAAAACATTTAGTTAGTGAGTTTATTCTGTTTAAAACTAATATTAATAGTTTTCTTTTCAGTTTGATTGTGTAGTCAATCAGTGCTTCAAAACATCAGTTTTCTTTGGTAATGTTGAAGTGCCTAGCTTGACTTCTCTGATGTATTTATGAGATTGCTAAGAGCTTTGTGCCTAAACATATTTTGAAAAATGTATTTTTTTATTGTTTTATTGTGACTACATTGACTCTGCTAAGCATATTTTTAGGCTCCGTTTCAGTTTTAATTTTGTTACTAAGTAGCTGGTTACTTTTCGATTTTGATGCAGGAACAATACTTTTGTTAGTGTATACTGTGGTTGTACTTTGCAAGAGCAGAGTTACTTGTTTTCTCACGTGTACGTTTTCTGTAAATAGTTTTAGTCGAGGGTGGGTATATGACTTTCCCTTTTTTTATCCAATTGAAAACTGTCACTACAAGCTCCGGAATGCACAGAGCTTCTAACAATGTTGTGCCGAGCTACAATTAAAGAGCTGTGGTAAACCCAGAATATGCCTTTTAGTGCCAAGGAAGTGCTATAATAAGGTAACACCTTCTCATTTAAACAAACAGGATGCTAATTTCTACACAACGTAAAAGGGTTGAGCAAATTTGCTGATTAAAGATATTGCCAAGATTGGCCGGAATTTCAGGTTAAGTATCAGAAAATAAATAATGTTTACCCTCATCTAAATGTAGATAGCGGGACCTCAATATTGTGATCATTCCTCTTATGCTGAATGAGATGTGTCCTCACCTTTTCTCAGGCCCCTCACATGCCCTCCTTTTTCCGTCCCACCCCATCTCAATTTGCCCTCACTTACTAAAGTTAATAAAGGCATCCCTGCCTCCAATGCTACACGTGCGGCTTGGCTCGTATTGAGCTGTCACTGTGCTGCAAGGGAGGCCAACTGCCCTCAACAATATCAAATATGTGCTAGGTTTAGCAATCATCAAACCAGTAGTTAGCGCTGTTTGATAATTTCATCTCTCTTCCAGGCATGTTATGTCTCAATACAGCACATTGTAAGATAATGGCACAATAGTAACCATCAGAAATGTGGCATTAATTAATGCTGCCTCAGAGCACACCACGTATATGCTTTGATAATCTGGCCCCATGTGTAGTGGTATGAGAAAGAGCAGTGTGGGTATAATGCAAAATAGTGTGATTTCAGTAACAGTATGAGGGAGGGGGGAACACAGCTGTGAATGCCTTGTTAGTAAATCACATGAGGGAGATTGGTGCAAGTATAAAGATATAGATTAATGTTGGGTAATGGTATGAGGAATAGGGGTGTTGTAATAATAATATAGATTATAATTGAGAAGTAGGATGCAAAAGAGGATTGCAAAGGTAATGGGAGCTGTGGGCTAAAATATTTGTTGAGTAAGAGTTTGTTGAACTTTCATGTAGTGGTATGAGGAAGTGGGATTCTGTGGATAATACACAATAGTGTGATTGTATTAATAATGGTATGAGGAAGGGGGAAATACAGCAATGAATGTATTGTTGTTAGTGAAGTCACATCAGGGAGAGTGGTCTAAGCATAATGATATAGATTAATGTTAGGTACTCGGATGAAGAAGGCCGTTGCGGGAAAAATATACATTCAATTTTGGAATTGTCATGAGACATACAGGTGTATATGTGATAGGAAGTGTGGCAGAAAAGATGTATAGAGAGGTTGTAAACTGTGTGGTGTTGGGTAAATTATGTGGAAAAAGCTTTCTACAAGAATTACGTAGAGATGTTGTGGGTTGTGATAAAATGTTTATAGTGATATGGGTTGCAGAGTTGTGGTGTTATAGGACAAGGAAGAATGGTGTTCTGTAATGAAAAGAGTGTGATTGCAAAAATTGAATGAGGAAGTTGGAAATATCAGAGTACAGTATGAGTGCATAGTTTAGAATAATATACAGTACACTTATTCTATTAAAATTGTTATGACAGACATCCCGAATTAATATACTTACCTTTTTTTAGAAATTGAAGTGTTTGCTTTCCTAAGCAGGTTTCCTTGGTAATCTTTTATCTGGAAATGTAAGATAAATATTGGTGTCAGCACTGCAAATCATGCACCTCTACAACTAGTAGGACACAGCAGTCACTGTGGAAGCAGAAGTAATTATAAAAGCACTAAAAAACTATTGCAATTGCTGTTGAAGCAAAGCATGTTTGACAGCATAGAAATTCACTTACAGAAGAAGCAAAGTTAAAGGGAAGGTTGTATAATATATTGTAAAATGAAGGTGTGCTTTAGTTCTGACAGAAGGTAGGTAATTTATTTTTTAAATGATGTCAATATTTTGTGTACTCTAGCTTGGTAAATGAGGTATTTTTAATTATTCAAATGTTCACTGCTATATTATGCAGCACATGTAGCAGTAACTATGCAAGCATAAGTACTTTGAAAAGCACTAATGAAACTTTGGGATATGTGCTGCAGTAAAGCATGTCTTGCAACATAAAACTGCAGTTGTAGTTGAAGTGAAGTTAAAGGCAAGGTTTTATAATAGAGGGTAATATCAAGGTCTGCTATAGTTTTGACAGAAAGCAGGTCATTAAAAAAATTATGTAATCATGTGTTCCGCTGTAGCTTGATAAATGAAATATTTGTGATATGGAATTGTGCACTGGTATGAGTAGCAGCACATGTTGCAGTCACTATGCAAGCAGAAGTACTCGTATAATCATTAATGAACTATTGGGATAGGTACTGCAGTGAAGCATGTTTTGCAGCACAGAAAAATAGTTCAAATGAAGCTAAAGGCAAGGTTGTGTAATACAGTGTAATTTGAAGGTCTGCTACAGTTTTGACATAAGGAAGGCAATACAAACAATATGCCATTATTTATTGTACTGTAGCTTGCCCTGTCAGAATTGAAAGATATATCTGACTGTTGAGCTAAGGTCAGAGGGTTAGATGTTGAGTGTTGGATGTGATTGTTGGATGGGTCTGTGACTGTTTGAATGCAGCCCATCAGTGAATATTACAGAGATAAGGGTAAAAGTGAGGAAAGACTGCCTTTTGCACTGATGTCTGCAGATAAACGTAACTGTTCGGGAATGGGCTGTATGTGCCACCCGGTCTCTTTTACCATGCCCTGTAAGGAAAGAGGAGTGCAGAGAACACAGACACCACAGACGTCAAAGTCTCAACCAATCAGGCCTTCTCTTTGTGGAGGACAAGTTGAACTGCAGAGGAGGAAATGGCAGCAAGTGCTTAATTTCTTGTTTGAATTTCTGAAAGCATGGAGCTCAACAAGAAGACTCCTTTGGTTATAAGAGATTTGTGGGTTAGTTGTATGCAAAGCAGCTTGATATCACACATAATCCTGGCATTGAAAAATTGGAAGTGCTATGGTACGGAGTTTGTGGCATGAAAGGAGTCAACTATCACCCATGTGTGAAGATATGGTGCATTAGAAACATTGAGAAATGATTATAGTATGATATGATATGATATATGATATGATATGATATGATATGATATGATATGATATGATATGATATGATATGGCATTTATAATGCACCTATACACAAGTGTTTCAAGGTGTGACGAGGCAAGGGAGGGGGAACAGAGGGAAGACTGAGACAGAGATCTTACTAGGCCATGTGACATTGAGATCGCGCAAGTGCTGGGGAAGGGGGGAAGTGGAGAGGTGTGGGGGCAAAGATGAGGGGGCAGTGCAGTACAGAAGATAACCATAATAAATATAGATAAATAAATAAGACAATAAATAAAAAGTGTGACCAGCTGGTGGCAAGTGCATCCAGCTGGTGGCAAGTGCAAGGGTAAGGGCAGACATCAGGTGTCAAGAGCTGGTAGGGGGCTGGAGGGATACAGAAACAGTCCCCAAGTGCAGGGTTGCCAGGGGGGCAGTGCAGGTGTGCAATTGGCAGGGAGGGGACCTGGACCTGAGTTCAGTGTGTAGCCAGGTAAACCAGTGCAGTTTCAGTTTCAACAGGAGATCAGCAAGAGAGCAGAGGAGAGAAATCAGAAGCAAAGAGGAAGGTCTTGAGGGGCTTCCAGAACTGGAGATGGTTTTCCTCAAGTTTCAGAGAGGCATGGAGGCTGTTCCAGAGGGAGGCCCCAGCAGAGGAAAGAACTCGACAAGGAAGATATTTAGGAAGAGAGAGTTGAAGGTATTGAAGGCCTTGTGGACAATGCAGAGGGTTTGAATCCTCGCAGCCACTGGAGCCCGTGCAGATATTTCAGTCCTGGAGAGATTTGATCCCCGGGCTTGCGGCCAAGGACAAGTCTTGCAGTCCTGTTCTGGATGAGTTGCAGAGGGTGGAGAGTAGAAGCAGGCAGATTTAGAAAGAGGCTGTTGCAGTGGTACAGCCTACAGAGAACCAGAGCTCTGGAGACAGTGAGCTTCTAGGGGAATGAGAGGAAAGGAAGAATACCTCTGAGGAGGTGCAGCTGGTAGTGTGACTTCTTAGAGACGTCAGAGATGTGAGGAGAGAAGGAGAGTATGGAGTCAATGATGACCTCGAGGTTTTTAGCATCACAGGTGGGAGCAGGAAGAGAGCTAAGAGAGGCCGGCCAGAGAGCAACAGGAAAGTAGTACATTGTGGATGTAATAGTTGAGGATATATAACTGCTGTATGTTTGCAGTTTGCCATGAAAGATACTTTCAAAAGTCTGATGAAACTAGTTCACAAACAATATATATATATTTTTTCATGAATTACACAAAGACAAGTGTGGAAAAGATCCAAGCTGTTTTGACCACAAATAGAAAAATCGAGGCGGAATGTGAATAAAGCTGCATGATAATATACAACATGATGGTGTGAAAATATTTAGAAAAGATGGATCATATCTTATAAATGTTAGAAATTAGCATTTTCTTTGCAATATTCGGAATGCAGTCGACTTTTTTTGTGAAACAAATTAAATTGGAAAAAGAGGATTATGTCATGAAAAAGTGTATGAGTACACATTGCATGTTCACATTTTGAGATCACACTCTTACAAGAACAAAAAGGCTCTTTTAAGACCCAACATAAAAGACTACTAATAAAAAAGGAGTCAAGTTGATACAGCTTCAATTTCACATTTATTGATGATCTAATCCATGGACATAGTCACCTGTCCATGGACATCAATTGTGGAAATACACAGAATGGGTGCTCATGTTCTTAGGCAGTGTAAAGTGAATAAAAGGTGTAAAAAAGGTGTGAACACCTTAACTAAGGCTTCAATGCCTTCTATTCAGACGGTGCTGCATTTTCAATTGTTTGCATGCCAGAGTAGAGGATTGGAACAAAATATTATTTCTGTCCTGTTTTTTCCCATTGTGCTATACAAATGCTACAGTATTTGCACTGGCATGGATTTTAATGCTGGAGATTCTTATGGAGTCCATCTTCATTTTGGATTAACAGAAAGTAAGCATGCAGGGTCCATAAGGATCTACTGCACGCATTTTTTATTTATTTTTTAGACTTTTGGAACCTACCTTTTTGGTGTTTTTACATTTTTCGTTTGATTGGTTTTTTTTATAGGCAGTGTGTGATGGAGAGAAGATGAGAGGGACAACAACCAACAACTATAAATCAGGGACAGGTGAAGAATGGAAGATGTTGGGCACTGGTGATATAACTAGGGGAAGGAAAATCCTTCTCATGTACCTTCACTGGGGCATCAAAGGCACTACAAAATATTTTCCTCCGAGCAGATGAGTGCATCGTAGTATATGCAGAGGGCAGATGTCCTCTGAAGGTAGGGATCAACTGACTCTCGTATAGCCTACAATGCAGTAGGAGGGATCCTCTGACCAACTGAGGTGGAATTAGTATGGACAGGAGTGGAAGGTGATGGTGCAGTAGAAGAGGTGCATTACATCCTGAGAAAGGAACTGTCTTTCTCAGGGCAGTCAGGTGGAAAGTCTGGGTGTGGAGACACGTGGAGGTGGTGCCGGAGGAGTATTTTATTTATTTATTTATTTATGTATTTGCATGTATAAAGCGCACAACAGCCCTCAGGCATAGCAATGCTGTTACAGAAAGCTTACTTAGTTACATAAGTGCTGGTAAAAACATACATACATGTTGCCTGGCCTGATATTACAGGGCGGCTTACTTAGTTGCATAAGTGCTAGTAAAGACATACAGATTGCCTAACCCCATTTTGCAGGGTGGCAGCAGCATACAATGCAGAGTCAAATTAGGTGGCACCCACATGCTGCCCAACCCCATGTTGCAGGGCAGCAGCAGCATACAATGCAGAGTCATATTAGGTGGCACAAAGAAGCTCCCAAGCCCCCTGTTGCTGGGTGACAGCAGCATACAATGCAGAGTCAAATTAGGTGGCGCAAACAAGCTGTCCAGCCCCATGTTGTCGGGCGGTAGTATATTGCCCCTTCTGGCCATGACTGAGTGTGATTCCACACTCAGTAAAGTGCACACAGCAGCCTGAGCCTTCGGCACATGGCCAATGGCGGTAAAAAAACACCACAACAGAAGGTACCTCTTCTACTAAATCATCAATCTCCTCTTCCTCCCGTGCCCCTGTTCCCATCTCTAGGTCCTCCAGGTGGCGGTGATGGTGCTGGCCTTTGAGGGTGGGGGTGGCCTTGACTGATGCCATTTGCAAGGATTGTCCAGCTCCCAATTTCTGGTCCTCTAATGTGCTTTGCCATATTGAGAGAGTATATGAGAAATGGGTGTGTCCTTTTGGAGTCAGCGGCCTTCGGCACTGTCTGCAAACTTCGGAGGCCAAAAAAGGAAATTAAAAGTTGTATAAAGTTCAGACAACAACAAAGAATGTTAGTAGCAGTTGTCAAAGGGACAAGTTCCAACTTGAGAGTTGGAAGGGTGGGCGCAAATTGGATTTAAAATGTCTGCGAAGCATAGACATTGACCATGGACACCTCATCACAAAACATGGGCGTGGTCATGTTGTGACATTTGCATCTGTCTGTGACAATTTTGCAGAGGTTGTTAACATTAGTCTACCCATGTGACATCACGCATGTCTGCTGTCTTGACCACAACAGCGCTCTGACATTCGCAAACTAATTAAAAGAGCGTCATGTAGTTGCAGACATGATCATTGTTCGCGAATGACTGCAGCTGGTTGACTCATTCAGGCACGCTGCGATAACCATGACTATGCTCTGACATTTGCAAACTAATTAAAAGTGTGTAATTGTCACCAACGACATGGCAGTCTGTACGCGAACGTCATGACATCACTGTAACAAGATGTTGCCGACACATAAAGTTCATGGACTTCAAAAGGGTTTTAAAAAAACATTGACACATATTTATATTACATTTACATTATAAGACATAATAATGAGAGAGAATCAGGGTGGAAAAAAAATAGGGACATTTTGCAGTGGTCGATGTTCATGATAAGGAGAATTATGAATTGATCTGCAATGCCCTCTTGCAATGATTGGGGTGATTGATTGCGGAAAGGGTCACATGTACAGGTAGGACAATCAAAATCAATATCTGCAATCGCCTGAGTTTCAAAATATATACACAATTCTGCAGTTTGATTTGAAATTTGATTAATATCTATGCATAATTTGTTGATTCGAAACTGTATTATTTTGCAAAACATAGATAAAAATGTACCATTCATAGGTTCTTGTTTGGTTATATCTTCTTTTGGTAAGTATAACTCTAGCTATTCCAGAGTGCTTGCCATTAATAAATAGTACAATATAAAATGTTTATATTTAGTCATATAACATTTTCACACTCTTATTACAATTGCATGCTGCATGTTTATAAATTAAATGAAAACGGTACTGCTAACTTACTAAAGTTTTGAATTTATTTTCCTCAAAGAAATAAATGTTGTGCTTCAGTGCCGGTAAGTGTTGAAGTGATTTTTTTACACAGGGTGTACACTTTTCTTCAATATATGGTACAATCTATAATATTGTGTTATAATTTTAAAAACTGTGTTTATATTTCCAAAGTTATAAGGGATGTAAAACATGACTGTATCTATTGTATGTATTATTTCTCTATGTATGCTTTTTCTACAAAAACAACAAAGAGAATTGTGTCCCCCTGTGATTTTGGGTAATCTAATATGTGACATGGTAGAATGGCTTAAGTGCAAAGTTTGTGAGAAGGACTTATGAAAACTTTTGTAAATTAGGTTGCACTGGTGAAAACATCGAATTCAGTGAAAAACCTTTGTTAAAGGGACGTTATGTTTAAGCTGTACTAATAAAAATCTATGAAATTCAGTGAAAAAAACATTGTTACAGGGACGTTATGGTTGCAAGGCAAAATTAAAAATCAAAGACATTTGCCAGTTATGGTAAGCTGCACAACCATAACTCACGTCACCACCATTGTGCGGTATTTTGAGCCACAGGATACTGCAGTTGGCTAAGTTAGGCACGAATGTGGAGGAATATGGGAAGCACACTGTAGACTGGCAGACAAAAAGGCCAGCATTTAACTTTCAACTGCCAAACATCCCAATATGTTCTACAGAAAAATGTAAATATCAAGAGTCCCATGTGTTCGAGTGACAAGGTGAAAAGGCTACTGGTCTACTTCCCTCTACATTACTGAGGCACCGGAGTCCAGTTTTGCCAAAAGAGAGCTGCCATGGACATTTTTCAGTGAACTCTGCAGTTTTGATTGAACGCTGACCATTTTAAAGCTGAAACTACATTGACAAAGTAATTTGAATATGTATTATAAGGCAAGGATGGACATTGACAGCATGGTGCAGGAGAACATCAATATTTATAATGTGAGATATTGGTGCCGGTCTCATGTGTAAAGAAAATGCAACAAGGTAAAAAGCACAATTTATTTTATACAAACTGACTTCAGGTTGTGCTGGACACCCAAGAAAATCTCCCCCATCAGATTCAAGGGTCAAACACTCGTACCCCTCTCAATTTGGTCAACTCTTTGGAACCCGTCAGAGTCAGGAAGGGCATGGATCTTGTGCCTGTGGCAGAGGATTATGGGTGTATAATGATGATCACTGAATAAACAAAGACACAGCCCATGTATCCTGAACTTTAAAAAAATACCAAAAATGTAATTTGGTTTGTCATGGGGTTCTGAGCTGACTGACAGTTTGGCATGCACCAGAGGATGCCACATGAGTCCAGGGGGCAGAGTTACACCCCTCTGCTCAAAGAGATAAGAATACATGTGCTCAGGTCTTAGCCTTGAACGAATGTTAAGTGATTTTATTACAAGCTAAGTCAACAAAAGCCAGATGGCCAAGCCACATACATGTTTTTGAAACCTGAAACAATGTATTAAGTGAAAATGTATGCATGTAATCAAAATGGTCTCATATGATTATATGGAGAATCATATTTTTCTCATAAATGTTTTCGCATTTCTCATTTTTCGGCACAAGGCGTCGACAGTATCGACACAGCCTGAAGTGTCCACCCACAGGACTCATCCTATTCGGCATCTCGGAATCAGAGGCGGCGGCAGCTCTAGGTTGCCCTGCGGCCTGATTTCTGATGCTGATGGCACGTTTGATGGGTCCCTTTCTCTAACCTTCCTGCCTGCTCTGGCGTGTTTGCCATATAGACTACAGCGGCTCTGCGGCTCCAGCGTCCCTGTGGTGCAGTGGACCAGAGCTGAAGAGGTCGATACACTGATGCTCAGTTGCGAGTATCAGTGGAGCCCCCTTTACCATTCTGGGCATCTCAGTTAGCCCTTGCGGTAAGTGTTCGGGATTCATGCAAAGTTTGGGATAGCTCTGCACCACGTTGGTGGTGTAGCGTTCAGCTGTTGCTCCTTTCATTTTCTACACTCCCTAACCTGCCGTTACTGCTCATTTGTTTAATACCGCTTACTTAACCTCGGCTGTGTAGTTTGGGGTCATCATGTCCGCTAATAAGAAGGGCAATATTGATGGCATGCCGAATAAGCACCAGGAACAGGCTGAAGGGGCCTCACAGGGCTCTGTGCCCTTTTCCTCACCGATCAATAGAGATCGTGTTTCGGAGATCTTGGCACTCAGTACTCGCAGGAGGCTGAGGTTGCGTGATAGACCTCCGGCCACTAAAATGCCTCACAATAAAAATCCTGTCTAACTGGAAAAAACTCCCAGTCATGAACCATATAGTTCCTCCTTTAAAACTGGCCCTCTAGAATCTGTGTCCTCAGAGTGCCTACAAAAATCTAGCACTGTTGAGACCATGATGCCAGTTTTAACCCCAGTCAAATCACCATACCTGGGAAAATTTATGAATTACATTGGTAATAATTCAGCTCATGCCCTCCATGTTCACCAAGATCGGGCCAGGCCTATTGTAGCTCAATTTGAGCACACTGATCCTTCTCAATGGTCTGCTCTTATGGCCAGTATAGCCAAAGAATTACTTCTATGTAAGGATCCTTTTGACCTGAGTCTACTGGCTGATGCCCTAAATGATTGGGTGGCGGACATGCGACCGCCTAAAGTGAATATTGTGTCACAAACAGACGAGTTGTCCAGTCTTCTTGTCCCACCTCAGATATTAAAGGTCAACAATGCTTGTCAAGTTTGTATTTTAAAGGAGATAAGAGAACAAGCTGTACAAACTGTTGTTTGTAGCGAGATGCCATCTAGTTCCACCATGCTTATATTGGACAGCAGGGAAAAAATAACAACTCCCAATTTGCCCTCCAAGAACCTAATACAGGATACATCGCCCCCCTCATTGCTTTCTAATCAGAAATCCGACCAAGAAACAACTAATCTGCCCTCCACGAGGAAAACCAAATGTGAGACTCTACCCACATGGAACTTTCATCTAAAAATGTCACAAATCCCCACAATAAAGGACCGAAATTTGCACGGTTTTATTATGGATCAAAGACATTGTGTTATAACCAACATTCGGAAAACAGAAGGAAAAGAGACTAGAGAAGGCCTGCGCAATAAGGTTCTTGCCTGGTTGCGGCAGAGGACTGGACCGGGTGTGGTTAGACTCACTGATTTAAAACTCCTGCGCAGAATGGACCAGAGTGACTGGTGCTCTCAACCTAATAGCGATTGTGTCTTAGTGGGCTGTGGAGATAGTACCCTACCTGCGTTTCTTAGTTGTTGTAAATATTTACCTAGAGGGCCTTCAATCTTCAGTTTGATCCAGAGATGAATGCCTAGGGTGCATCTCTATGCTCTCCTTATCCACTACCAAAGCTACGGACTTTTGTATCCTTGTTTCTTGAGTTTTGTTGAAACCTTCTGGACTAATTTGGAATTTCTCTTGCTGAAGTATTATTTCCAGTTTTAGTTTCCTGCATTTGTTCCATGCTGCATTAATACCCCTTCCTGGACATTGCTAGTTCCCATAGAGTCTGGCTATAAGCTCCTAATGGAGGCAGTCAAATTGAAGCCGTGATTAACTGTACAGCCTTGCTTGTTTCGTAGCTGTAGTACAATCCCTCAGAGGCAGTGTATCTTAGACCGCGCTGCTCAGTTGGACTAGTGCAATTAGGTTACTGTTAAATGTGCTGTTTGTATACATTAGTATTGTGACTACCATGTCTGTTTTTGTTCTTTTTATGTTTTATGTAATGCGCTTTGATGCCTACGGGCTTTGGCGCTATATGAATGTATAAATAAATAAATTAAATAAACTGAGAAAACATAATAGACACAGTGATGGTTCAAACCATTAAAGCACAGAATAAGCCCCATCTGTTGAGAGGAATCCCCTCAATATCCGACCTTGGGTACCAGAATTATAAGCTAAAATGTGATTGAGCTGATCTTACACTGCCAAAGCCCATTTTATGTCAAGACCTGAGGTGAGCATTATGCTTCAGCTTCTTTAATCACTACTCTTCAGCTGTTTTAACAAAAGCAAAGAAATAACAGAAAATTACATCAACAACTCCTTTTCTCTTTTCCACTTTTATTTACTGATTTCAAACAAAATTTCCCTCTGCTCCCACTGCTTCTGCATTCCTCGGCATTCCCTACCCTGTCTACATGTCACTTCCTGTCCTAGTCCACCTCTTCTTTTCCTGTTCTTCAGCAAGATAAGTACACTTTTTACGGCAGAGCGATGTAATAGACATGTAATGTATAATTGATATGCTATTTTTTTTTAAACGTAGCGCTAAGAAGCTGGCTAGCATGGTCATGTGTTAGTTCAATGAGGACATATTTAGATGAGGAACGTGGTGTGTTCATTTACATTAACTAAAGAACAAGCTGTGTTCTCTCACTCAGCAGCAAGATGGTGGGGTGAAGACAGTCAGAGCGTGATAGAGGAGCCCATTTCCAGATAGCAGTGCAGCTTGTGTGTGAGGGACAAGCAGGCAGCGGAGGAGAAGCGGGGTCCGTACCACATTTCTGACACAACTGGGTGCCCGTTCTACCTTCCGTGAGATAGGAGGAGCGCAATGGCCCCCTCCCTCATGGGGTGGAGCCAGGGGAGATGCACATTACAAGGGTGACGTGGTGCCACAGAGAGCCATTACAACACGCAGCAAACTTGGGTGCAGCAGGGAACGGGAGACAGTGAACTATTATGAAAAGATCTCTCTAATAACACTAGGCACTACCGCTTGTGTGAACGGCAATGGAACCCCATCAGGTAGTCCTTAGCAAGCGGAAAGTCTGCAGGAACATGCTGCCAAGGTGCAACACCCATAGAACAACAATAGTAACACATTGAAGGAACAAGGTGCTAGCCACAACACAAAATAAAGATTAAAGAAAGAGCATCAATATCAACACAGCTGTGGACGTGCATTTTAGCCTGCTTGTTCAGGTATTGGTAAAGAGCACCCAGACATTGTGAGAATGTCGGAGTATGAGTGGAGCAAGGAAGAGCAGGTGCAGGACCTGGCATACAGTTTCAAAGCGGTGCTAGGAAGCTTGTTGGTGGATGCAGTGGTGCAAGGGGTAAAGCCCTTACAAGACAGACTGGCTACACTAGAGTCCATTCTAAGCCAAACACATAAAAGTTTTGAGTTGAATAAGAGCACATCCACCAAGGCCTCTGGGAGGGGCCTTCAGGAGAGTAACAAGACCCATGAGAGGAAAGCCTCTACTGACCCCCGGGGTCACAACTTTGGGGTGAACAAAGATGCCCCAGAGGCTGAAGATGCTTTTGGAAAGGTGAGGAACACTTCCCTACAGAAATCTGCGGTGCCAAGTCTCATGACCCCCCGCCACCCCAGGGGAAGACAATATTTGAGATGCAAATAGAGACTCAGAAGAAGAGTCACCAGAAGCCACAGTTTCTTCACAAGATGAAAAGGGCAAGCCGGAGGAGGATTGGGTGAAGCCTACCAGAGGCAAAAGCCCGGAAAGAACAACATCTGGTGGGTGATGGAGAGGAGATAACAGACCTATTTAACCCAGATAATATCAGGAACCCCAGGTTGTCAGAGTGGCAGCCACTCCCCAGAGTGTCTAAATACATGACACAGAGAGTTTGGAAGGCATTAGACATGAACACAAGACAGTGCATGAAGGCATAGTGCCCACGCCCAGACCTGCGGGGCAAGGTTTCAGATGCACCCGAGTTAGATCCTAAAATGCTAGCATTCATCACCAAGATAGCTAAGGACCCTCGAAAAGGTATGAACAGCTCTTGGAGAAGCTTTCATGAGAAGGTGCTAGACCTCGCAGGTCCGACACGCTAACGAATTGGGCACAAAGAGCAGTCTGCCTGCTCTGTAATGCAAACTGCACAATATATTCAGAGAGGAGGAGATGACTCCTGCTAAAAATAGATGCAAAACTGAGTGACCCAGCCACTTACGAAGCAGGCGAGGCAGCACATGATCTCCTCTTCTTGGAGACCTTTGGCAAGGAGATGTGGTGGATCATGGGGCTTACACCTCACTGGAAAAGGCACAATCCTCTATTAGGAAAAAGAATCACGAGACTGGCCGCTACAGCAGTTGAGCAGCAGGTCACTTCCAGGCATCGAAGAGACCTCAGAAAAACAGAGCACACTACTGAGAGAGCAAACAACAAGACTCCTTCTTTCCCTCCAGAGGACGGTTCCTCAGAGGTCACAGGAGCAGAGGCACAGCTCGAACAGAAAGAGACTATCGAACCATGCATGGCAAACCCAAGATTTGTAAGCAATATGTTCCTGGTTCACAGAAAGGAGAAAGTTAGGCCAGTTATAAATTAGAAGCAATTGAACGGCTGGGTGATATACTGCCACTGCAAGATGAAAGGTACTCATCAGCTGAGGGACACCTTAAGAGAAGGGGACTGGTTAACCAGGATCGATCTGAAGGACGCGTATCTCATGATACTCGTCCAGAGAGACTTCCGGCCATTCCCAGCATTCTTCTGGGACAGGCTGTTCTGGCAGTTCAAGACAATAAACGTATGTCTTGACAAGCTAGTGATATCTGTGAGAGCCCTAGCTAGAGTAGTAGGGCTATAAGCATTGTCTATTTGGGCCATATTCCCGGGCCCCTTGCATTACAGGGCCCTACAGAGATTAAAAATCAGACGTCACCAGCAAGGACTGAAATGCCATCAGACAATTCCTTTGGATCACGATTCCATCACATAACTAGAGGGGTGGTTGCAAAATTTGAACACTTGGAATAGAGCGAGCCATCTTCGAAAACCGCCCAAACTATTGATAGAGTCAGACGCTAGACGAGTATGCTGGGGAGCATGGTGTGGCTCGCTAGAGACAGGGGGAAAATGGACTGCAGATGAGTTGCAACTGCATATAAATTGTTTAGAACTACTAGCCGGACGCTTTGCAATCAAATTGTTCATGACAAGCAAAGAAAATGGACAACATTTTGGCAGTCAAGTACATCAACCATCTAGGAGGGACAAAGTCCAGGCTCCTTGCGGAACTGGTGAAAGACTTCTGGCATTACTGCCTGCAGTCAGGGATCTCAGTGACAGTAGAAAACCTGCCAGGCACACTCAACCTAGTGGAACACTGGAATTCCCAACCCCTGATGGATTCCAGGGACTGGATACTGAACAAGGAGGTATTTCAGCAGCTGGAGCAGCTGGAGCAGCTGTGGGGCAGTGCACAGAGATTTGTTTGCATCCCGGTTGAATGCACAGAATAGTAGCAGCTTCAGCTGGAGACTAGATACGACAGCTCAGCGCTCAGATCCATTTCTGCAAGAATGGAGCAGGGAAGTGCACAATGCCTTCCCCCCATTCATGATCCTGAGCAGAGTACTGGTGAATACATGCCGAGAGGAGGTAGCTCTGATTGTGGTGGTCCCAGTTTGGAAGTCACAAGTGTGATTTCCGATTTGATGGAACTTTTCACAGATGTCCCGCAGATTCTCCCGTCAGGATAGCACCTGCTCACGAACCCTGTTGGGTCGTTTCATCCTCCGAGAGTGAAAGGGACTCTAATTGGGTGCAAAATATCAGGAAATGCTGGGGACTGCCAGGCATTTCAAAACAGGCTGCAGAACTCATCGCAGAGTCCTGGGCACCTTCTACACAAAGGAGCTATGAAGCGGCTTGGAATAAATGGCCAAGTTGGTCCAGAAGGAGACATTTTCATCCAGTATCTGCCCCTCTAGTAGTAGTCCTCAATTTCCTAGCCTACCTGTAAGAAGACGGGAAAGCTTTCAGGACAATTGGGCTGTTTATGTCATTGATATCAGTGGATATACTTAAGCAAAGAGATAGGACACAAAATGACTACAGTACAATTGTGATACTGAAACCCTACATGTATTATTAAATGAAACACATGTACTTATATCTTGAAAAAATAGATGAAGTACAATAAATTACCAAAATATATAAATGTATTATTCATCACACTGGAAAAATTAGAAACATTAGAAAAATAGACCCAATTTAAAGCACAACAACTAGTCATACAAATACAATTTCATTACTCCATTCAAACCATTCTTCATCAAACATTTATACCACATATACACAACCACAACCTTAGCAGCACATCACAATGTCATGAAAACAAATGTGTTCTCAATGATGTACACAATCCCGACATGTAAAATGTTTCAGTTCTTATTGCCATACAATGGCTGAACTCTCTTCAGGGGAAACAAACACTTCTTTCTTGTAGTATTAAAATTCTTTCGATGTTGTGCAGTAGGGGTCCTAAGCACATCCACCAACAGATGTAGTACACACCAACTGAAAGATATAAGGGATACAAAGAAAGCCTAAGTAGTCAGTATTCACTAAACGTTAACTCAACATTATTCACCCTCTCTATCAAAAGCGAGGTATAAGGCCTCGAACATGAAACAAGAAGGAGAAAACAAAAATGGTCACCATGACCCTATTACCAAAAGTCCAATCAGTCACCCTCAGCGTGAAACTAAATTCCCAATCTACAAATGGAGGACTATCAATAGTCATTTCCCGAACAGCAGCACAAATTGTTAGTCCGCCTAACCACTATAAATGAGGTCAATTAGATGTATAAGGTGAACAGATCACCTATAGTAAGTAGAGCAGCCCATCACCAGAGATATACGGTAAAACCAAAAGAGAGAATAAAGATCCTCAACCAACCCAAGTGGCGAGACATAACATTTTATTTACCTGGCCTTATAAAAACCGTGCCAACAACACGTGATCCAACCCTGGGATCACCTCGTGGTTCGGTAGTCATTCACTGTCCCAAATTGCATCCGAGATCAATGGGTTCAAAGTAACCAATGGCTTCAAAGGTGTAGTAAATCTAAAGTCAATAGCAGACATACCCCGTTACTGTGGTAACCACAATATATGCTTAAAAACATAGCTTTAAATTAACATGGTTAGCCGGCATGTTAAGGCGCGCTCAGTGTGTTGCGGTCACAGCAGAGGCTCGGGTTCTCAACATCAAACATGTTGCATTATTTCAAGCCCAGACATTCTGGGTTACCCATAACGGAGTTTAACACATTGCAGCGAACCCTCGTTGCGATCAAATCCGCTGTGAGACCAACCGGCGTGCAAAAGTCAAACTTGCTTTACGTATAAACTTACTTCATAAGTAAACAGAGTCTAACAATTTGCAGCGAACACTCGTTGCAGTCACATCCGCCGAGAAACAAACCGGCACGTAAAAGCCCAAACTAGCTTCACGTATAAACTTTCTTGAAACAACACCTGCGTACGGCTTCACAAAAGCCGCTCTCTTCACGCTGTGATTCCCGCGGAGATAAAGCTGCTTCCGTGTCCTGCGTAGGAGTGAGAAAAAGCAAGGAGGGACTACCGAACGGAGCCCTATATATATGCATCCATGGAAAGTGCCATTTTGGAGATTTACACCCTGCCACTAGGCTTTCATCCCGTCCTCCTCCTGTTTCTGTACAAGGTTCAGATGAGTATGAAGTAAAGGCGATCCTTGACACTAAGATCCGTAAGAGGGTTCACCTTTTTCTTATTGATTGGAAGGGTTATGATCCAGAAGATTTGACATGGGAACCTGAGGATAATATACATGCTCCTTTACTACTGTCTCAGTTCCGTTCCTCAAGTGGGGTGGGAGACCTTTCAGGGGAGGATGCTGTCAGAAAACCACTCACTGTAGCTCCTAGGGCATGCCACACGGGTAGTACTAAGTTTCCATCCTTATCCACATCTGTGGTTCCCTGTGTTCGGAAAAGACTCCTCAAACATGAAATAAGTCACCCAAAGCCTATTAGTGTACGTTCCTGTGTACAGAAAGGACTTTTGCCATATAGACAGAGAGCACTGGTGCATGCACATTGGTGGTTGCCCTGGAAATGATGGAAGCCCTTGCATACACTACTTCACATGCTCCGATCAGGTAACCACAGCTCTCCCAGTCATGTGACACAGAGGTCTTAAGGACCGCCTTCGCTCCAGTCCGGTGCTTATGATTGCAGTAATTTTCCTGGAAACCTTCCTGTGCTTTTGTCTCACTATCCTCGTTTTTTGACCAGTGCCTGTTTTTGACCTTGCCTTGCCTGCTCCCTTGTCTATTTGATTTCATGGTACTCGACTCAGCGTTTCCACTCTGACTCCTTGCCTCATGTTTTGTCTACCGCCGCCCGTGTGAAGCTGACTAGGATTTTGCCTTACAGATTTCTGGATTTCTCCCTTTTTCTTGGTTTTGCCCATCTGTTGCCGACCCTGTTTTGTCTTTTGGATTTTCTTTGCCGCTCCTCGGCCAACATACCCGGAAAACGTCTCTATCCTAGTGATGCCGTGCACGGACTACAGACTTCCTTGCAGTGCACCTCTTGGAAACGCTTAGGTGTCCTTGTTCCATCGGGGAAGGTGGACCTGTGCCTGGACTAGAGATTATTCCTTGCAGTAGTACTCCTCATGGACGTCGATAGCAAAGTCTCCCTTGCTATCCCTGTGTTCTTTCTTGCTACCCCTAAAAAAGAAATCAAATTTTTCTTTTTTTAAAATGTTTTTCTTTTCATTTAGGCTCATGGGCTGTGGCCAGCAGCATGTGGCTCTTTATTTCTGGAGTGGCTGGTTTTCTGATGGCTGTAGCCGGTTAGATAGCTCAGTGGGTTGAGAGCTGGCTGCTGCAATGTGTTTGTGATCTGCAGGTAGCAGGTTCGACTCCCAGCAAGGTCAACTCAGCCTTTCATCATGCTGAGGTTGATAAATGAGTACGAACACCGGTTGGGTGATAGTGTATGTATATTTGATCTATATGAAGTGCTTAAGCGTAGCTATATAATAACAGATAATTATTGTTTGGCCTTGGACGTCTGCTTGCATTCACAGTGATTTGGTAATATGGGTCTATACGCACTGATATTAACGATACACATGATGATCCATTCCTGTATGAAATGTATATCACTTTACAGTGATACCGTAACCTTATTGTTCATAGTGTACTCAGAAACAATGCTATGTGATGCCACTTCCTGTTTTTTCGTGAATGGATTCTAGCAACACACGTACATCATACTTTTTCTCCTCACTTGGCACCAATCTTACCAAGGCCAGTAAAATCTGAAGTCCCTGTACAACCTTGCTGTCTTCGCAGACCCAGGCTCAGTGCAAAATTCCTCCATATATGTGTGGGGTGCAACCAGCTGATAATGTTCATAGCCAGCGCTCGACCCACTTGTAGTTCAACAGATATGGCACTGTCCGTCTCCTGTTCCCAGCACAAACTGCCAACTCTCCCTTTTTCATTCATTAGCAAAGCTCTCATTCAGCCCCATGTTGGCGTGGCTTGTCTGCCTACAATCCCTACCAATCAGAATAAAGGAATATGCCCTCTGCCAGCCTTTGTTTTTCAAGACAATGACGACTTCATTTTTAAAGCAACTGTTTCATTTCCCTTCCTGCATTTTACATATTTCTGTTCTCCACAAGATGAAGAAAACGCTAGTGTGCATTTCCTCATGGAAAAAAAATAATTTTAAACAGTGCACCTAAAACATGGACTGTATTTCATTGTGCACAGAAGACTGCATTATAATGTTAGAGAAGTTGAAATTAGTATTTTAGTAATGTTAGTACAAGGTTAGTCCGTTATGTATTCTAATGCAGTTTTCACACATGAAACATCCAATATAAATTGTGCACATCTTTATTTTAACCTGGCAGCACATTGTGTTTTTTTATGTATTCTGGCAACTTTGCCTGCTGGCTGTTACTGAACTAATGGCTGCAGTTTCAAACTGGGCCTGTCTGCCTTTCCATGCTGCATGTTGCATGGCAATAAAACCCCATATATACCCTTACATATTCCCTCCTTTTTCCGACAATTCTGGCTAACCAACCCATAATTGGCGGAAACCCGAATTCTTCTCAATTTTTTCTTAAAACGTATGCACATTGGGATATCTCTCATTTCCCATTGTTGCTAGTAGTATAATTAACATCCTCATTTTTATAGACAAAATAACCAGCCATCCTCCCATTTCTATCACCAATATTGCCAAACACACCATAGTGCGTTCCACCCAGGTTCCCCCAGTTAAACATATCTACTTCAATTACATCCAGACTACTAACCGTAATGTTATTCTTCCTCAGATTCATCTTAATGGTGTACTTCTCCTTATGACTCAATACAAATTCTACATCTGGATCTATTGGAAATGTATCCCTTTGAAAAAACTCAATATTTTCCACTTGTCTTTCCCAAATATCATTTGCAATACAGAATATTGTTAAACCCCCAACCGAGATGATTGTATCTTTCGGAACCTGTAGTTAAAATACATTATATTTCAACTGCTTAACAACAAATGTTCAATGATTCAAATGGGTAACAGTATAATTCTTCACAGAAGTGCTGACCAACCACCTATTTTTAATCAGTTTAGCTTGTGATAATTCCTCACCACCTGAATTGCTAATGACCACTTGACATCCCTCTGATACACCTGGGTCAGGTTTCAAACCACAGATAGCATCTGCAGCATCAGGAACAAATGCTTTACCTAGACACATGTCATTTTGTTCTTTAAACCTTATACATGTGTCCAAATTTGGGATCAAGTAAATCTCAGGCTTCCATGACTGAAATGCCACCACCTCTGGAGTTTACATTTTTATGTATTTCCCATCTTGCCAAAATCCCACATTATGTATCCACTTAGTTTGGTAAATAAGTTCAGGAGCTATAAATGGAATACACAGCAAAAATCTGATTTCCATTCTTTGCAAATTCACATATAGTGGCATTGCACTGCCCATTTCAAATGCAATTTTAACCTGCATCACTTCTATTTTTCTGTGTGTAATTCTCTCCATCATCTGATGAACAATGTCATGCGAAACAAAATATAACAGTATATGTCCTTGAATTAATTGGGAAATTGCAGTTTGAACCTCCCTCATATAATCTGTCAACAACCTATCAAAAGGATTTATTATATTCATAATATCACTTAACACCCTGTCATGTTTAATTAGCACATTGGTGCTGTGTTGTAGAATTTCAGTCTGTTCATTTAGTACATCAACAGTCTCATTAACAAATCTCACTTGCTCATTCAATCCACCTCTAATTCCATCCAAAGCCTTTTGGAATATGTCCAAATCATAAGTCAATTGTTGTGCTTTGGCACTCAATGTAACTACTGAAATTGCATTAGCATTAGACATCGTAGTACCTATTACAACTCCAAAAATAGACATTACAAGATGGACCACAAGTAGTACTGCCCCTCTCTTTCCCCTCCTTTTCTTTATATCCGCTGAATTCACAAAGGTCTTTTCTAATTGCATAACCATGTCTCTTATTGTCTGCTTAGCGTGCTCTTTTCTCAACACTAGCCAATCTCTAGTCTGATCAGTCGCAATTCCAGTTTTTTTAATAAATCTTTCAATCAAATTGTCAGGGTTCATGGGTATATAAATATTTTGATATATCAACCGCCTGTCACCCATAATAAACCTAGGTGCTTCCTCCACTGCAATGCCAGATGCTGGTCCAGGCTCAATGATAACATGTGCTCCTGTGGCTTTAAGACACCCTACAATCAGAATGATCATTATCCATGTTACTGGTGCAATTATCATTGATATCCGTCCAGCAGACTTGGTCTTCACCCCCCCGCGGGGCTTTCTTGGGACTTCCCCCCATGGACTCCAGGAATCTATCATCTCTTGCGTTCTCCGGTCCTGCGACCTCTGACCCCAACCAATGTCAGTTATTTTGTTTCTAAATCAAATAGAAAAGGAACAGATTAAGTACATAGCACAATGCCAATTTTACCCTTTCTTCTACTTTGTTGATAGCAAAAGTGTGGCTCAAAATATTATCCGAATACCTGCAACTAAGCACATGTTAAAGAGAAAACAACAATATTTACATTTCACATTGTTATACATCAAAACGATTTTTATTTCAAACATTTCAGCACATTGTACCATAGTAATTTAACCTGATTCAGCACTTTCTAGCAATATATATTATTGCACCTTTCCCAAATGTGAATCACAATTTTGGTGAATCACAAGCAACCATCAAAGATACATGCCTTGGAAGCATACATTGACAGTGGAGCAGTGGGAAACTACATTGACCAATATCTGGCTATCCAAATATGCCTTCCTCTCCAACAAAACCAGAAATCGGAAAATGTCACTGCAGTGGATGGTTCTCAGCTATCATCCGCCCCAGTGACACAATACACCGAGAAAGTCAAGCTTCTGTTGCAGTACGGGCATCAAGAGGACATTACCTTCCATCTCATCGGAGCTCCTCAGTTCCAGATGATATTGGGAATGCCTTGGTTGGAGACCCATAATCCTAGAATTGACTGGCGAAAACAAGTTCTGACCTTTCCTCAAGACTGTGGCAACACCTCTTACAACAAAGACATTGTAAACCTGAAACCAAAGAAGGGAATAGTGCTGGGCCTCACTGGCTCTTTACCACTTGAATACATGAATTACCAGGATGTCTTCCAAAAGGAGCAAGCCAACGTTTTGCCCCTGCATAGACCCTACGATTACCAAATAGACCTCGTGCCCAGAGCTCAAATTCCCTGCAATTGGATTTACGCTCTAACAGAGCAGGAAAACTAATATCTTAGAATGTACCTGGATCAGTATCTGGCAAACGGTTTTATCCGCCCATTCAAGTCCCCTGCTTCCTCGCCCCTCTTCTTCGTGCCTAAGAAGGAGGGGGACTTAAGAACCTGTATTGACTACAGAGCAATCAATCAAATCACAGTAAAAAAATGATACCCCTTACCACTTATACCAGAGCTCCTGGATCAGGTGAAGCATGCTCAGTTTTACACCAAGTTGGATTTGTGAGGGGCCTACCATCTTGTGAGAGTCAAAAAAGGGGATGAGTGGAAGACGGCCTTTCGCACGAAGTATGGACTCTTCGAATACCAGGTCATGCCCTTCGGGTTATGTAACGCCCCTGCGGCGTTCCAATTCTTTATGAATGACATGCACCGTGAGCTATTGGATGTTTGCGCACTTGTCTACATAGATGACATTCTCATCTTTTCAAATTCCAAGGAAGAACATATCGGTCATGTCCGGGCAGTCTTAGAGAAGCTTCGACAACACCAGTTGTATGGCAAGCTGGAAAAATGTTTCTTCCATGTGACCGAGGTCGAATTTCTTGGTTTCATGCTCACACCACAGGGCGTACATGTGGACACACGAAAGGTGGATGCAATCCTCCAATGGCCCTCCCCAACATCCACTAAAGGTGTACAAAGCATGCTCAGCTTTGCTAATTTCTATCAATGATGTATACCTGGGTTCTCAAAAATTGTACACCTAATTACCTCCCTGCTGAGAAAGAACAAGAAATTCCATTGGTCAACTGAAGCTGTAGAAGCCTTTCAGAAACTGAATCTAGCATTTACAACAGCACCAGGTCTTCGACACCCTCAACCAGACCTGCCATACATGGTTGAAACAGACGCTTCAAACGTAGCAATGGGAGCGGTATTGTCCCAATGGGACCCGGAAACAGGACAATTACATCCCGTCACATTCTGGCCCTGCAAATTTTCTGCCCCCGAATTGAACTACAAGATCACGGATAAAGAATTACTGGTGATTAAAGCATCATACAAGGCATGGAGACACTACCTTCTTGGGGCGAGACACACAGTCACCATCATCACAGACCACCGTAATTTACAATACTTGAAGACTGCTAAAGCGCAATCCTCCCATCAACTTCGTTGGGCACTCCTTTTTGCAGAATACAACTTTATGATCACCTATAGACCTGGAGTATGTAATGGAAAAGCAGACACACTATCACCCATGAGTGAAGAAAAAGAGGCTTTTACAACATCCAATCCCGTGGCCATCATTCCCAAAGAACGAATCCAAACCAAGATCGCTGCCACCATGTGTGTGGATGATTTAAAGACCTGTTTGCAGTCCCAGATGAATCAGTCAACACAACAGGAATGGCTTTCAAGGGAGACCGGTACACCATCGAAAACAATCTACCATATTTTCAAGGACGCTTATATATCCAGGACAAGAAACTGCAACATCAAATCATCACAAACTATCATGATTCATTAGTGGAAGGACATTCAGGAATAGCCAAAATGCAGGCTAAGATAAAACAAAACTAATGGTGGCTAACTTGGAGAAAAGATATTGCCCAGTTTATTGCAACCTGTGGTGTCTGCGCGCAACACAAATCTCGGAAGCAAAACCCTGCTGGTTTGTACATCCCTTGATGGTACCACCAGCACCTTGGCATACTCTATCAATGGGCTTTATCACGGATCTTCCTCCCTGCAATGGTTACAACACCATCTTAGTGATTGTGGATTTATTCTCCAAAATGGCCCATTTCATCCCTCTGAAGGGACGTCCAACTGCATCGACTCTTGCTACTGTGTTCTTAGAACAAATTGTCCGATTGCATGGATTCCCATCAATATTAATATCGGATCGTGCAGCTCAATTTGTTTCCGCCTTTTGGAGAATGTGTTGTACAATTGCCAAAATTGACCTCCGGTTGTCCACAAGCCATCACCCTCAAACTGATGGGCAAACCGAGCGAACTAATCAGACACTAGAGCAGTATTTAAGGTGTATGCTACAACACTACAAAGATTCCGGGAAAAACATTCTCTGGGTCACCGAGTGTGCATACAACAACTCTGTTCAAACGAATACTAGGCAAACCCCCTTCTATACTGTGCACAGAAGACATCCGCGGACATCAATGTTTGATCCACTCGATACTCTGGAAATGCCAGCAATAGAAATCTTGCATAAAACCATCACCCGAGTTCTTGAGGAAGCGACAGAACACTTGACTAAGGCCAAAGAAAGACAAAAACGGTTTGATAACCGGCACCGAAAAGAAGCTCCTGATTACCAGATTGGGGATAAAGTCTGGTTAGCATCCAGATACATACCGTTGAAAGGACCAAGGGCCTTCCACCCCACATATTTGCGCCCCTATACTATCAAAGCAATAATCCACCCTGCCGCCATGAAATTGTAATTACCATCTCATATGAAGATTCACCCAGTATTTCATGTCTCTCTCCTCAAACCAATCAAACCGGACACACAGATTACTCCTCCACCAGATCCTGAATTACTAGATGGGGAACCGGAGTATGAAGTTAAATCCATCCTGGACTCCAGGGTGGTTCGGTCCAAATTGTATTACCTTATGGAATGGAAAGGTTACGGATCTCAAGACCGAACATGGGAACCCAGTGAACACGTCCATGCTCCACGTTTAATCAGGCAATTCCATCACAATAATCCCAACAAGCCAGGACCAGGAGGAGAACCACCCTTGAGAGGGGCCTTGAGGAGGAGTGCTGTCATGGCCATCGGGCCAAGGACACAAACATTACAGGGCCACTTACACAGGGCCGGATGGACACAGTCCTGGTGCCTTTGGCGCCAGGCTCATGAAAAACAATAAGCAGGAACATGTATTTGGGTCAAGAATACTTTTATTATGAACATGGCACCTCATTTTGGGTGCCAAGTGTATTTAACATAGGGAACTTTCATTACTACCACAGCCCCACGTGTACTCTTGGGTGGGGCTGCTGCTATTAGGTTGCCTTGCATGTGCTGACTCTCTGGGAGTGGCAGGGTGTGGTAGGCAAGCCAGCCCTAGTGGGTGTGTCCACGATCACAGCTTTATAAGCTGCTCCAATCCCCTAGGCAGACGCTTTGCGTTATTCTGCACTTCCATGAAGCGTAATGCTCATTGCGGCCTGGGGTTAAACTTACCTTTGGAAATCCTGTTACCTGTCTCCATACTTACCATCTGAGGAACCTGCTCTCACCTGTGCGTGTCTTCAAATCTTCTGGAACGCTGACATCATCATCTTGGCACCGCAGCTCACCTTCAAACCTTCTGGAGCACTGAAATCTTCACCTTGGTACTGCAGCTCATCTTCAAATCTTGCGGGACGCTGTAACCTTCATCTTGACACTGCAGCAAGACACGCTCCACCCGCGACCGCAACACCTGCAAGTAAAAACAAAAGGCAAGGTTAGACACTTAACAGACATTAATTTTGAGGTTGCGCTAGCACCGAACCTCACGCTTTTTCTTAAACCATCACTGACCTGTTGTCGGACATTGCGGTTTCATCCATCTTCCTCCCGGCCGCGTTCCACGCCTCCACTGCTGCTTTTGGGCCGCATTTCCACCTATTGGGAAGAAAACAGAAGAGAAAATGTTATTCAGGAATTAACAAAACTATTGAGAGCAATAATACCAAGACAGAAAATAGAAAGGGGAAAACACAAGAGACATTGAGGGACACTTACCATCAACCAGGGGAAAGCACAGTCACAGCTGGACTGGACTATTACTTACCAGGGATCAGTGTAGGAGCTAGATCCCATCAACAAGTGCCCCTGCCCGAAGTAGCAGGACAGAGAGCTCATTATCAATAATTAACAGGTGAGCATTATGGGCCGATACATGCTCACAGAAATCGCACCTTGGGTTGAAGGGTTAGAGAGGTACAACCGTTACCGACCAGCACACTCAAGTTTTCTCATATCCACGCAGAAGCAGTGCCACCAATTGTCACTGTCCACAGTTTATGAGCAGGGGGAGAAACCTGACGGGGGTGATCTAACTCCTGGGAGGGCTGCAACCATGCCCCAAAGCCTCCTCAGAGATCAGGTGAGCATAACAGCCCTTTCTGAGTGGGTAAGGTTGTTGGCAACACAACTGCATTGAAATAAGCTTTAAAATGGCTTATGTCCTAATTCATTAAATATCTCGATTCAAAAGTTAACGGGCATAATGTAATTCTTAATAAAAACCTATAGCCACATATTTACATATGTGGTTCTAAGTTTCATTTCTTGTCCAAGGCATCTGTCCCAGTCATCTGTTCCAATGTCGATTTTAGCCTGTAATTAAAGTCAATAACCTCCCATCAGTATCTGTAGGAGAGATTCCTTTCTTTCAGACCACATGAAGCGCTTTAAAACACATTGTGTATAGGCGTTATATAAATCAATTATCATATCATATCATATCATACCTTTGCCCTCTGAACATATTGAGGCAGTACTGTAATTTGTAATTTCTCATTCAAATCTTGACTCCGCCATATTTTGAATATAAAAGTTTGAATATTTAAAAGCTGCACCAATCCATGGCTGGTTCTATTGTTGATCCTGTCACCTAGCAACGTCCCCATAAATGCCTTCTGCTATAGCCTCAAAGAGATCTGACTTCCAGATAAAGAGCCAAGCAGATCTGTAATGGGGGTGATGACACATAAGTGTTGTGAATAGAAACTTAGTCATATCTTTCTTGGGCCACTGAAATTCATGTGCAAGGCCCTTTTGTAATCAGTTTCTCTTGCACACAGCATTTTTCCAATAGGGCAACTGAAAGTGAAACACTGTGGTTCATTTTGTCATTCACAATGTGCATTTTCAATTCCTCTCTGCAATCTGGCTTCACCTTTCGCATACTCCTTGTTTCGAATGCATTCACTAGGTAACTTGGTTGTGTTAAAGTTTGGTGCTCGTTTTATTTCTGCCATTGTGCCCTTTCCATGACAAAAATGTATTTCGCATAACCTGGCCTTTCTGTTCATTTTCCTGCGTGGAAAATATCCCACAATTTAGAAAAATTTTTATTTTTAAAGTAGAACACTCATTATAAATCAAATCTTAGGTGAATTTATAGTCAATACTAGTGATACCCCTGGCTATGCCTGGGTCTGTAGCTGACATGCACATGGGGTCTGGTATATGTTATATTGTGTCCTAAATGCCTATTTTTGAAAAAAATCTAAATTGGCAATCACCCGGAATTACCTATACTAATAGCACCGGGCCGGACCCCGCTGTGTGTAGGGTGAATGTCACCAGTACACCCCAGACTGGTATGCTGACCTTGTGTCCTAACTTCCTATTTTTGAAAAAGTCACAAAATCACCCATGCTGATAGCACAGGACCAGACCCTTCCTGTGCAGGGTGAATGGGTGGGTTGGTCAAATTTCACTATCGCCAGTATACCCCAGACTCGTATGCCGACCTTGGGCCAAAATTGCAGCCCTCCAACTATTATGGGGCCGTAGCCAACCCCGAACATATGAACACACTTTCATATATATATATATATATATATATATATATATATATATATATATATATATATATATATATATATATATATATATTTACATGGACGCGGTAGCGTCCATGTAGTTATGGTTAAGTTGGTGTTTCCATAGGAAGAGCACTTTTTGGGTGGCTTATAACTTCGCTCCCTCTGGACGAATCCTCACCAAACTTTGCAAACAAGGTATATGGTCTGAATGTTTTTGCAAAGTTTGGAGAGGTTTGGTCCAGGGGGGCAAAGTTATAGGGGGGTCCCAAAACTTTTGTTTTTTCCTATAGACATAATGGGAAAAAACTTTGCGCACGGCTACAGCTCGAACCGCTGGACGGATTTACACCAAATTTGCTGCAGGAGCGGCAGCTTGGTCCCGAAGGCGTGTTTTTGTAAATTTGGTGTAAATCCGTCCAGTAGTTTTTTAAAAAATGACCAAAATGTAAGGCAAAAAAATTAGTGATATCTGTGTTCGCTTCGCGGACGGACTTCCCTGTTCGCTCCGCGGACAGCGCCCCGATTGGCCCATGGGCTTGCGTCATGTCCGCGGACATGCGACGTGTTCGCTGATTGGACGGCGTGGGGCGTGGAGCGCGTCAGATTTTCTGTGGCGCCCGCCATCTTGTATTCGCGGTTGACCGTGTACTGCGCGGTGAAACTTGGATTAAGAATTGTATTTAGTGGAGTGTGTTGGTGTGTAAGAGTGTTTGGGGAGGGCCGGGGAGTATGAGATAGGTTCAATGTTTTGTTTTTTTATGTGCTATACGCTTTTGTTGTGTTCGATTTGTCTGCGGAGAACACGGCTGTTCTGACATTTTGTAAATAAATTAAATGGTGGGGTGTTCAGAGGACGGAGTATGTGTCCTTTTTGTTCGCAAGGAAGGTAAAATTGAGCTAAAAACACTCGCAGTGTATTTAAATGTTCGTAAATACACAAACTGGGGGTGTCCTGAGGACGCTGTCCGTATTGTAATCTGTCAAGTTGAATGTGTTCTAAGAACACTTGTGGTGTCCCCCAAATGGTTGCAATGACACACAATGGGAATGTTCTGAGAACGTTGTTTGTATTGTTCGTTGTCAGGTTGAAAGTGTTCTACGAACCCTCCTTTTGTCCGCTGATAGTACAATTTCCTATGGGCCTAACCCGACTTTTTGTCCACTAAAGAAACGATAAATCAGGCTGGTGTTCGCCGACATTATGTGATAATCCTATGACTGGCGCTATTGACCTGGCTGACTTGCTTTTGTGACACTAAATCATATCTCCCGCCCCTAAGCCTGACATTATGAAAGCATTCATATTCCCCGCCTCTCTCCGTGACGTTACAGGGTGCGTCATCAAACACGCCCAGTCGTCTCCAGTCCTAGGCGACTTTACACAGAACCCAGAAGACAACACACATTATGCCACAACACAGCGCGGCACAATTCGGAATATGAAACTGTGATTTAAAAGTAAACAGCAGGATTGTACATTTGGTAAAGTACATTTATTTCACATGAAATGTTTAGTGAATATTCAGCAATTTGCAATTGTCTTTGTTGTCGATCCGCAAAAGTTTATTTTGAGCCACGCACTGTTCCTTTGCGGTAGATAGGCTGTTGGTTTATGATAAAAGCAGTAAATGGTCGCACTGATAATCGGAAGGTTGCTCCAACAACGAGGCATTAGACCACCATAATGGTTGGTATGTTGCTTCTAGCCGCTAGTACTGCGTAAGGGCATATTGGTCCTTGGCGATGTCCCATAAAATGGTGAGGGTCATGAAGTTGCTTACATGGAGCTGCACCTGGCAGTTGAAAAATCCATCCGCTGGAGTCTGAAAATCGTGACATTGGCAAAATGGGGCAACATACCTGTTTTAAAAAACATAAATTAGTCTCACCAGCCGATCTTTATTAAAAATATTCATTTTATTTATTAGGGCGTGAAACTATTTACTAGCGAAGATAGTGCAACGGAGTATGTTAATAATAAAATAATAATATTTTTGCATTTATATAGCACTAAGAACCGTCAGGTATCTCAGCGCTGCTTATTATTACCCACGGTGTGTGGTGCTCATTTATCGACCACAGAAGAATGAAAGGCTGAGTTTGGCCGTGCCGGGATTCGAACCTGCGTTAGCAAGCTGTGCACAGATGTCAAAGCGAGCGCTTTACTCGCTGTGCCACTTGACCAGCTACAGTGAAGTGGCACAGCGAGTAGAGCGCTTGACCGGCTACAGGCCGGTTAAATTATTTCTATTAACCCACCCTGTGTCGTATGCCTTTTTCAGAGCCCTCTAAACGACAGGGGATCAATTTGGCGGTGATAGTGCGCGGTAGAAAACAATATGCCACATTGAACGAACAAGTACAACTTGACCGGGCTTTAATGCCACGCTATTGTCATTATATTCCGGTATAAAATAATCTAAAGGGTTACTTACATTATAATTGCATTTTCCATTGTCCAAGTGTAGTGCAGTCCCAAAATACAACTCCGCGTGTGCCAACGATCTTTCTGAAAGTTATATAATATACAAAAGTGGTTTTGTTTCAAATCTTTATTGTGTCTTACGTTTTTGCTACACTTCTTCAAAAGAAGTCTTTCAGCACAATCTCTGTCTGTCAATGTAAAAAAAAAATAGAACCTTATACTGGGAGTCGTGGGCCTCTCCGGGCCGCGGTAAAAAAATGGAAGCAGCTGACCTTCACTGTGAACGAGCATAAATGCTTACTTTGCGACATTCTGTGTAAAGCCATCTGTGAGAACTTGCTGTTTACACTACATCTTTGTATATTGTTTGCGTGGTAATAAAAAAGTTTGTTTAAGGGACGTTATGGTTCCAAGTAAAGCCGAAAAACCCCTGAAATTCGCCAGTTATGGTAAGCTAAGCAACCATAACTCGCGCCACCACCGTGCACTGCTAAGACTAATACCCAGGACATCAAAGATGACATCGCAAATGTCATTGATGACATCACTGATGACATCACATGTGCATTTACTTTTCATGAAATTTGTGTACTAGCAACTTTTATTATAATGTTGCGAAAAAAGTGTCAAGGATCATTGCAATAAATATCATACCGTAATTAGTGCTTTGAACGATGCATTGATATAAATAGCATTGTATTATGGGGTTGTAGCTAGTATACTGAGCTACTAATGGAGAAACATAGCATTGTGTGCAGGATACAAGATGAAAGTATAATATTTGTAATGTTAATATGTTGAATAATGAAATGATAAATGTCCTGAAATGTTCGAAAATAAACTAAATGGGGGTGTTCTGAGGACGTTCTTCGTATTGTGTGACTGCTTAGCTGTATGCAATGAGGGAATGGCACGGAGAGTAAAGTGGAAATGGTAGAAGGAGTGTCGAAGAGTTACGCGGTCCGTGGACACCGCGGCTGTCCGTGGACAGGGCGTGCTACATCCGGGGTTTTCCAGCAAATCCAACATGGAAAGAAGACTGTACGGATTAGCCAATCAGATGTCGAGGTTGTGGATTTGTGTTGAAAGAGACTGTGTGTGGTGAAGATGGCAGAAGTAGAGAAAGTCAGGGTGTTGGTGCTTGGAGATATGTTTGTGCATGGTTTACAACAGTACGCTTGATGCAGGCATGTTGAAAAGAACTTTGATGTGAAAGGAGTGGAGGTGTTGTGGAGCATTGTGCCTGATTGCAATGTACAGGGAATTGTACAAGTTTGTGAGGATACGATGGAGGCCACGATGAACAGTCCGCATGTGGTAGTTTTGCACTATGGTGTTTTCCATTTGGGCAACATCAGTGCCCCTACTTTGTTGGCTGATTTGGAACGCTTGGTTCAAGCCGTAATGAAGATCCTTCCAAATGCGAAAGTAATTTTTTCTGGATTACTACCTAGGGCAATATGGGACAATAGTTCAGTTTTTTGTCCTCAGCAAAACATTGCTAGGTGTGTCATCAACCGAGGCATGTGTGCCTTCATGCTTAGAGCTGGTATGTTCTTCTGTAATAATGAGAATATTGATGCCAGTAATACTGTTAATTTTAAAGAAGATGGAATCTCTTTATCTTTTACGGGAAATGCCTTTCTATTTTGGAATGTAAGGGTTGCTTTGGAGAAGGTTATGTGAAGATTTTAGGAGTAAAGTAAGAAACAAACCAAGAAAAAAAATACAAAATAACAGGTGTCTGTCAAGCATCTGTAAAAAAAACAAAAAAAACGTCTCTTTTCAGAGCCAACTTCAAAGGGGAAATGGCGCACACTATTTAAATTTACATTCACCACGCTCAGATTCTCAATATGTCCGCGGACATGGCAATAGTCCGCGGACATCAAAATCACTACGTGGGGGTTCAGTATGTTCTATGTTACATGTATATGAAGTCAGGGATATTATGGTTAAGTTGTGCTACTAAAAACCTATGAAATTCAGTGAAAAAACTTTGTTAAAGGGACGTTATGGTTAAGTTGCGCTCCGAAAAACCTATGAAATTCAGTGAAAAAACTTTGTTAAAGGGACGTTATGGTTCAAAGTAAAACCGAAAACCCCCTGAAATTCGGCAGTTATGGTAAGATAAGCAACCATAACTCGCGCCACCGTGCACTGCTAACACTAACACCCAGGACATCAAAGATGACATCATAAATGTCATTGATGACATCACTGATGACATCACATGTCTGGCTCTCCCTTTTTTCCCTTTACTGACATATCTAGGCCACATAGTTTTCTTCAGTAACAGTCAGAAAGTAAAAATTGAAAAGGTACTATATTTGTAGACTTAGGGTCAAGTCACATCATATGAAACATATACATAGCGGAAGACACAGGCTTGAAAGAGGGCAATCCTTTCTGTGCATGAAGATAATCATTAGGATTATCAGCACTTTCTCATAGTTTTATTTTGATTAATCTACCTTCGCTGTATATGCTCATATTTGTATACATTGTACTCACTCTCCTTTCCCTTGGGTGCAGTCACGTCATGTGATACACATACATATGGTAAGTAGCAGCTTTGAAACAGAGCAATAGTTTCTCTGCATAAAGACAATCAGTTAGGTTATGAACTCTTTCTGCTACTACTTCTGCTTTTTTGTTTACTTCACTGTCCCTGTATATACTCATATTTGTATGTGTTGTTGTCTCTTTGTGTTTTGTCTGTAATAATTATGTATTAAGTGGGTTTTATTATCTACTTATTACATGTTTCATAGTACGCAAAACTCTAATAAGAAAGCAGTTATCATTTCACTATTCAACATGACAAGATTAAGAATATTGCACCTTCATCATGTATGCTGCACACACTGCCTATGTTTCTGCATGAGTAGCTTAGTATACTGTATAGAACTTCATAACAGAATGCTATTTATATCAATGCATTGCTTAATGCACTAATTAGCTCATGATATTTATCCCAATGATCCTTGACAGTTTTTGGTCAGCATTATAAGAATCCCTTGTACAGAGTTTTCATGAAAAGTAAATGCACATGTGATGTCATCAGTGATGTCATCAATGACATTTGTGATGTCATATTTGATGTCCTGGGTGTTAGTGTTAGCAGTGCACGGTGGCGCGAGTTATGGTTGCTTATCTTACCATAACTGCCGAAATTTCAGGTGTTTTTCGGTTTTACTTTGAACCATAACGTCCCTTTAACAACTTTTTTTACTGAATTTCATAGGTTTTTCATAGAGCAACTTCACCATAACGTCCCTTTAACAAAGTTCTTTCACTGAATTTCATAGGTTTTTAGTAGCGCAACTTAACCTAACGTCCCTTTAACAAAGTTTTTTCACTGAATTTCATAGGTTTTTCGTAGCGCAACTTAACCATAACGTCCCTTTCACAAAGTTTTTTCACTGAATACATATATATATAGATATATATAGATATATATAGATATATAGATATATAGACATATATATTGTGTCCTAAATTTCTATTTTTGAAAAATCTCCATAACAGCAATCTCCCAAAATCGCCTATGCAAAGGGCCGAACCCCAGTTAGGGTTGGTCGGATTTCACTATCGCCAGTACACCCCAGGCTAGTATGCTGAACTTGGGTCAAAATTTCAGCCCACCAACTGTTATGGGGCTGGAGCTAACAACGAACATAAATAAAAACAAACTTTCACAAATATATATATATAGATTTGATTTGCTTTCTCCTCTCCTCCAAGTTGGGAAATGTGGGAAAATTGCCTCTTATGTTACCATTTATTGTTTGCAAATTATACTATTTTCTCCAAGTTGCACCTTGATGCACCATGCCATTCCCCATTGAATTGAGTCCAACTTCACCCACAATCGATTCCTTTTAATTTTATGGGCAGTGACAATTCAAATCACACCCAATGATAACATTCTCACCATTCCCCTGTATATACCACTCCTTCAAGATATTATTGAGATCATTCAAATCATCCCCCAAAACATCACAGGGCATGATTCCAGTTAACATTTATTAGCAGCAATGCTCTTTCATATGGACCACCCAATCACCATAGATTGATAGCAAGCAGTGCATCCCACGGTGACTTCACCTCTGTGACAATTACATTTAAATTATTGGACAGAGCTAATAATCCTCCAGAAGGACTGTCCACCAATCCTTTTCTAGCTGACTTCATAAAAACATCATAACCCTTCATAGGGACCTTTTGTTATAAGTTAGGTCTCTTGTAATAGTAGCAAGTCACACTGAGTTATGCAAGGAAAGACTGATGGTTGGGCTGCAATGATTTTCTCAGCAATCCACATTACCTGTTTAAATTCACAGGTTTTCACTGGGAAGATGTAGGGCTGGTCCCCTTGAGCAGCCACAATGTACTCAAGATATGTACAGAGTCAGACGTGCTCCCCAAAGGGCTGAAACCCCTGGAAAAAACCTCCCAGTATGGGAGGAAAATCCCCTAGAAGATTGTTGATTCCAGGCGCAGCAAATATCAATGAAGAAGTCTGTGGTAAAAGTCTAGTCTTGGCAAAAGGATGGACACTGGAGAGGGCAGAAGGGTTTAAGGCGGAGGGCGAAAGAAGAAGAATATTTCCAGTACTGACTGTAAAAACTAGGCAGAAGAACACAAAAAACAGGAGGAACAGAAAAGGGAATGCACGGCAACATGAAAGTTACAATGTGTAGCCTTTCCGGGAAACTATGCTTTCATCCAATGATGGAGTTCCATATTCTGCACGAGGTGTTGCAGCCATCTTGAATGAGATCAGGTGTCATGTGTGTGTTGGTATGTGTCATCACCATCTTGTTGGAACACTAGTCCACACATTTTGTTTCTTGGGGAGGACTGTTCTCTGGTGACCGAGGGAGAATGATGGTAACCACTGCCAGCGCTACCAGGGTGACTTCAGGAAAGTGCTAACAGTTTTTATACCCTCTGTAATTCCAAGATAATAATGTGCACGTATTTTGATATGGGGACTGGCTGAGTAATGTGTACTTGATTGTAACAGGGATGATGGCAGCCAAGACCAATCATGATTATTAGATATTACCTTCAGGTTATGTTCTGAAACTCTTGTCTGTTCTCAATCGTGTTCTATCAGGTATATTGTTTATTTTTAAGCTAACTCTGCAACTTTAGAAGTCACATCCAGCTTCTGGCCTTACAGCCAGATTTAGTCAAGGGTTTGGGACTATAGACAACAAAACCTTTTGACAGAAATTCTTCTGGTTCCCCCAGAAATACAGCAGATATTAGTTGTTTCAGAAGTTGAAAATGAACACGAGTCTGTTGTTAAAATTGGGAGGCTACTGCGACCCCATTCTGGAATTTCAGCTCTTGTGACCTAAGTGGTTGACTTATTCTTCTTCCACCACAGGCAAGAAATTTGACTCTTCTGGTTAACTAGATGCTTGTCTGATCATATATGATGCTATGCCTTTTTTGGTGGCCTTGGCGGAGTCTTTAGTCTGGAATGACTCATCGTTTTATGTGCCCACCTTTTCTCTTTTTTTTCCTTTTGCCTCTTTACTATAAATCTACTGTGAACATTGATTCTGTCGATTGCAGCTTTAGAGAACATAGAAATGTATGTGAAGATCAGTTGTTGGCATTTTTCTTATTTGTTTGACTTAGTCCCTTAGTTAACAATTCACCAGTTCTGATCTACAGGATTGACACATTTGGTGTTAAACTGAGTGTCTCCTTTCCTGTTTGTACCAAGGATTTTTTACCGCCTACCGAATAAATAGTTCAATAGCTTTGGGTCATCCTCAAAGGACTAATCGCCTAAGTCCAAACCCACTCCACACTTACAAAGACTGTGTTGATGCTTCGCCGCCATGCTATAAATTGCATCAACTTCACTCACAGTCTCTTTGTGAAGCTCTGAATTATAGCCCACTTCATCCTTTAATTGTTCATACCACTTTTCAATTGATTGTAAAACCAACGTGAGTGCGGCTACCAATATTTATGACCACTTCAAATATGAAAGTTGTGGTTTCATATTCAAAGACCCGATGACGAGAGATTTAAACAAGTGATTGTTTTGTCCATTTGCCATTTGGCTTGTTTTGAGAGGGCTTTGTCTGATAGCTCGTGTCAGCCCGCCTAGCCCCCACCCAAACTTCAATTGCTTCAAGAAAAAGACTTGCATATGCCGAGTAATACACATGTTTATAAATGACGAATCCAAAGGACTGTTAAGGGAAATGGGGGGCCTGTATCCTAGTCGAGGTGAATGCCACCATAGGTGGCGTTCTAGTTGGACCAGAACCATTTGCAATTACAAACGCATCATCTATTATTTCGACCGACTCCGAGGGCTGATTATTGAAATAATTGGATATTATTTCCTGGATAATCTGCGCCTTCGGCACTATTAAGGGGGATGAGCCACTGCTTCTGAGGTCAACCCCTGATACCTGTTGGGTTTTACCTATTCTGGCGATGAGGCTATTTCCTGTATGTGTGTGTGTGTCTGAGCCTGGAATGTTTAGTATGGAATGTTGGTTGACTAGAATGTGATGATACAGGTAGCGTGTTCCAGAAAAGTCAGTTGGGAACTTATGCTTGGCACAGGGGGACCGGTGGATGTTTCTTTCCCTTGGACTTGTCTTATGTTTTCCCTACTTATCCCTGTGTACCTACCTGTACCTAAAATAAACCAGTAAAGTCTGTTTACGTCACCTCTGGCTCCTGAGTGATATATCCAACCCCTAAACTTACATTTCAACACTGGCAACAAGGATGGGATTTGTGGAGTCTGAAGGTACCAGGAAAGGTAAAGGAGCAAAGGGAAGCTGTTACAGAGAAGGACCTGAACTACCAGGAAGACAAGGGTGGCAAGGAGGCTGCCCACCAGAAGGCAGCTTGGATTCAGAGATATCCGCCGCCCCCGTCCCATCCCCCAAGGTAAGTGTGCCCAGTGCCTGCATGTATAAGTGGTAGGCTCAGCTCAGTGTATTTAGGGGCAGCACTGCGCAGCTGTATCTAAATTTGGTATTGGCTTTGGCAGAGAGCAGCGGCCAATAGAGACAGCGCGCAAGGGGCCGGGGGAACTTATGAATCGGACTGTAAACTTGCTCTTGGTGTCACTGTAGCATTTGCGATACCCGTCACGGTATCTGTGTGGAATTTGACAGCAGCAGATTTGTTTGGCAGCGCGCAAAGGACCGTGGAGCAGGGGGACACATTTTAACTGGTGGTTGATCCTGCTGCAGCAATAAGTGTTTGAATGCCAGTGAATTGCACCCTATTGAGCATTAACAATGTTCAAGAACCTTACAGTTTGGCGGGCGTTTGTGTCTGCTAAGCGTGTTGTGAGGGAGCTGACTTCTCAACGCTTCGCACCTGGCGTGTGACGGATGACGGTTGGTGCTGGGAGCTCTTTTCTCTTTTTGGCCTCATGCTGTTGTGGAGACGTCATCCAGCTGCCCCAGGGTGATGGTGAAGAGCATTGAATGTTCCGTGTGAGAGTGGGAACGTTCGTAGCAGCAGTTGCTGCTGATGCTGTCTTGGAGAGAGTCCATGTCAAGAGAGTAAAGGACCTTCCAACGTGTTTATAACGTGATCAGCGTTAGATAAAGAAACTTTCATCGGATTTCGGTGTTCATCGGAGTTATGGGAAGGTGCATCTGATACAATGAGGTAGAGAAGAGAGACCTTGCCTCATTATAATATCAAGTTGGTGTTATGTTTATGCGGCGCATCTGGAACTATGAAGAAGGCAAATGAGCAAGAGAGACCTCGCCTAAATGCGATGTCAAGTTTGTGTTTTTATACGCTGTATGTATTTTTGGACGGATCAACGGGGCCTGATAAAGGAAGAAATGTTATGTGTTCTTTATTGCTGCAATGTTTTTGAAAAGGTGGATGTCATCACATGTTGCATTTGCTTTTGGAAATGGGAATGCTAATTGGTCCTGGAGAAACTAATTTAAAGGGGTGCATCCATCTGGCAAGTTGTTTTGGTTATATGTTTACCCATTTAGTTCACTGAACATCGTTTGGTGTTTTTAGATGCGTTGTAGGGTGGACCATGAGGGTTATGCTATCATTTTGGAGTGTGATGAATGATAACTTGGGTTGCAATATGGCATGTAGTTTAGGTAGGACTGGTTAGGGTGTTCAGATGGCACTCAGTCAACATGCTTCTTGGGGAAGGTTTTCCCGTCTTGGGTGTCTAAAGAGTTGGAATGTGTATTGCTCTAGTGATGGCATGTGTTGGAGCCATTAAGTGGTATGGTGCCAGGTTAAGTGGTGTTTTGTGGTGCCAAAATGTGATTTTGGTGTTTCATGGTGCCAACGTGTTTTTGGCAATGTGTTTTTGGCAAGTTTTTGAGATTGAGTGGACCTACTGCATTTAGAAGAAATGTTCAGTAATTAAATGCTCAATAATGTTTTAATTTGCACTAACCTGACCATTTGTCCACAGGTACTTTACAACATGGACTCTGCAAGCATCAAAATGGTGGGACTTTTGTGTGGCGCAACCTAAATTCCGTTTACCATATTTTTTTGTTGCTGAATTCGTCCAGTTGGTTTGGGTGGAGAATGCATGTGGGTGACGGTGTAAGTGAGGGTGAGAACACTGGTAATTTTGGTACCATTCTTGTGTTTTGTGGACCTACTGCATTTCGAGGTAATAGTTCAGTCATGGTATGCCTTGCTGTAACCTAACAATTCCTCCACATGTACACTCCAAGTTGGACCACTGCAAGCATGACATTTTGGGACTCTTGTATAGTGTAACTCAAATTCTGTTTACCAAGTTTTAATGCTGAATGTGTTCATTTGTTATGTGTTGGGGGAATGTGTGTGGGTGTTGGTGTCAGCATGTAGTTCAGTGTTGGGTGAGCATGGGTTGCTCAATGGTATGTATTTGGTTGCTCAGTGCTCTTGTGAGCACAGGTTCCTCAATGGTGAGCAATTGGTTGCTCAGTGCTGGTGTGAGCATGGGTTGCTCAATGGTATGCATTTGGTTGCTCAGTACTGGTGTGAGCATGGGTTGCTCAATTGTGAGCATTTGGGTACTCAGTGTTGGTGCCTGTAGACGGAGCACATTGTGGTTTATGTCTTTTGCCAATTGTGGTGCATCCGTTGATGCTGACATATTGGTTGGTGCCAATATTGGTGTTATGTGGATACTGAAAAGTTGGTTGGTGCCGAAGAGGGTGTTTTGACGATGCCCATAGTGGAGTTAGGATATTAAGTATGCTTTAGGCGGTCAGTGGGGTTTAACCCTGTTGTTTGTGTTAGCACAACTAGTTGTTGGCAAATGATGATGCAGGGTTATAGTTGTGATGTGAGTTGGTAATGGTGGTGCACTGGATTGTGGGCTGGTTCCCTTGTAGCGAGTTCTATAAAAGGCCTGTTATGGTACTGGTGATTGTTCTGGAAGTGGGTTAGCTATTTGGTAGCTATACTAAGGATTTGGAGGGGAATAGCTTTATGCTTGGAGCAGTTTGCTGGATGGGTATTTAGAAGGATAGTGGTTTGTGGTTTATAAAATGTTGAGTTGTGACTGTTCCTTCTGTCTCTTCCTTTTATAATGTTGTTGTAAGGGGGGAGATTTGTTGGGTTTTACCTATTCTGGCTATGAGGCTATTTCCTGTATGTGTGTGTGTCTGAGCCTGGAATGTTTGGTATGGAATGTTGGCTGACTAGAATGTGATGATGTAGGTGCTGTGTTCCAGAATAGTCCGTTGGGAACGTATGCTTTTTACAGCCGAACCGGTGGATGTTTCTTTTCCTTGGACTTGTTTTATGTTGTCCCTACTTATCCCTGTGTACCTACCTGTAGCTAAAAGAACCCAGTGAAGTCTGTCTACGTCACCTCTGGCTCCTGAGTGATATATCCAACCCCTAAACTTATATTTCAACAATACCCTTTGAGTTGGAGCCTCTATGGATCTAGTTAGCATTCCATGCCCATGGTTTTGGCATTCATGGCCCTATTATAGCCAATGCTTGATAGGTTCCAAGAATTTAGGGAACAGGAAAATCTACATGGATGAGCTTCTTTTGTACTGCGGTTTTACAAATTGTATGCCATAGCAAACACTATACTAGTTAACTGGTGAAAGCTAGGCGAAAAGATGCAAGTCAATATGCAGTCAGGAACAAACCGTTTGCACTCACCTGCACCCCAACTGCCTCTCAACTGCACTCAATTGTGCATTCTTATTCGCTTAGCAGTCTGCACTGCCTAAGGCTCTATGAGGCTGCATCAGCTCAGCCTCAAGAACCAAAGACAACAATGTCTCCAACAACAGGTAAGTCTGCCTCCCAACTGCACTTGATTCTGCACTCTGTCCATGCGACGGTCTGTGCCATCAAGAGGGATCTATGAGGCTCCACCAGTGGTTTCTCCAGAACCATAGACACACAACGATGAAGAATGACCCATAAAACAAGAAAGGCTGCCTCCCAACTGCACTTGCGTCTGCACTCTGTCCATGCAACGGTCTGTGCCATCAAGAGGGATCTATGAGGCTCCACCAGTGGTTTCTCCAGAACCATAGACACACAACGATGACGAATGACCCATAAAACATGAAAGGCTGCCTCCCAACTGCACTTGCGTCTGCACTCTGTCCATGCAACGGTCTGTGCCGTCAAGGGCTCTGAGGCTCCACCAGGTCTGCCACCAGGACAAAGGACAAACAACAATGAAGAATGGCTCCAAAACAAGTAAGCTGCCTCCCAACTGTAGTCGCGACGGCACTCTTGTCTGCCAAGTTATAATTGACTGTTGTCAAATAGCAAATGGTGTTTTTGTGCATGTGGTGATCTGAGGAGGCAAATGCCATTTTATGTTTGGCTCCTGGGTTGCAAGTTGGAATCTTTAAACCTGCAATCTTTGTTGTGAAAGGTTACTGTTTTAAATGTGTGTGCACCAATATAAGACTTGTAGGAACATGCTGCCCTTGATTATTGCACAACTGTCCATGAACATTGACATTGTGAGTCCCTTGTGGTGCTGGGTATTACTATTGAGGAGCTGTTGTTTTGAGACATTAAAAAAAGTAGTCCTTCAATAATTTCATTTTTTTTCTCCCAATATTAAATTGACCATTATCTTCTGCATCTCAAACGGTAGACGGAAATACATCCTGTAATAGCTCAGATAACAGTGTGCATGCATGTGACAAGGTAGTCCTACTCTTTGCTTGAAATCAAAGTCCAGTCTTTGAAATTGAAGTCCATCTAGAATGGAGATGACATGTGAGGAGGGAACCACAACTTTGAGTGTTATTTGTTTATTCACCTACACATTGACTACCCATATTCATGCTAATCCATATCGCCATTTCCACCCACAAGCTACCCCTCCCTACCTAAAACACGTCATCCTGGGATCTCTTTGAGCCAGCTCTATAATGCAGTAACATCTCATGTTGGCATGCCAGTGTTATTTCTAAAGGTCTGATGAATGTTTATGGCTAATTGCAGCTGCATATGCGCCACAGATGTAATAAGCATGTCTTAACCAAGTGTGCCTTCAGCGATTTAAATGTATATCTGTTTCTTGAACTGAAGTCCTGATAAAAGCAAGGACTGACTAAGCCAACCATGGTTGTTTGTGTGTAGGCATTAGGGGGATGCAATCATATGTAAAGGTAATCACCATTTCCAGCTGTTGCAATCATATAGCAGAAGTCCCATCGTGGCACTGCCTGGCCAAAGCCTATCCCATGCCGACACATAAGCCTAAACTGTTGGCCTTGCTAATGCTTGTTTTTGTTAGTCAGCAAACTTGGATGTGGGCCAAGATGCTTTAGCACACCAACAAGTGCAAACACCGTCTGTGCTTTTCTCGTCCCCTATACATTGTGTAATTTCAACTCCTCCGAAAATATTGTTTGGCAGATAATTCATTTTCATGACCCCTGTTATTGTGTGTGATGCATGTGCGCCGTCATGACTTGGGCGAGAATGCCCACACCTCAAACGGTCGTGGGAGTCCCTTTTTTCCAGCCGTTTAATATTTGTTTTCCTTGATGCATTCCTGTGATTTCTTTAGGGCTTTTCATTAGTTTAGTAACCTTTATTTTATTTTGCTTTTAAAGCCTAGGAGCTCAAAGAGTAGCAATCGGAGCTCATCTGCCATGTCTATACTTGGCCACGACGCTGCAGTGCGAAGTCTTCACTTTCATTCTTGCTGTGCTTTCTGTTAGTGGTGTTTTCGACGAGTTTCTTTTAACCCCTTAAGTGGTAGGCTATTATGTAAGTCTATGCAACAAAAACCAAAAAAATCTGAGTTTGCTAATTTTACGAAGTGATCAATCATACTGTGTCTTTGTTTCTAGTTCACAAGTCCCTCTTCTCGCGAGAATGTAATTCTGGCTCGCTTTTTCTCTTTCTCTAGTTTTTCGGATGATGCATGCTGCGGTTTTACCCTTGGTTTCGGTTACGTTGTAATTTATTTTTCATAGTTCATTTTGTGACCCGTTAACTCAAACTTCAGGGGTGCCTGTTCTCTTTGTCCTTTTCACTGTTGATTGGCGACTCCCGAAGCATCACTCCCGTTTTCCCAGTTTCACCAGCCTCTTAATTGTTTGGGTTTCCAAGCTTGTTACTGAATGAAAACAGTTGTTGCTTTTCATAACATCCAATCCTATTCATATGCTGAGCAAACCGTTTATTTTTTTCACCGTATTTTCTTTTCATCATTAGTGTCATTTCCCGTTATTTCAATCGGGTTAGTCCGAGTAATCTTGCTGAGGGTCTCCATCAATTCATATGGACAGATATGTATGTTCGTCTCTGTCGTTGCCATTCCATCTTTCCACTTTTGTTTCGTCTTCCTGGTGATTCAAAAGCACTTAATGACCGCCCTTCACTCACCCGTGGCTTGCCTCTGTTTGGGAAGCGATGTTCTCTAATTCTGTTATTTGTCTTCCTTTGCGCCCTGAGACTTTTTTTTAGGATCCTTTATAACCTTTGCTCCTCTTTTTTCTCATTTTCTTTGTGGCGACCTACGTTTTGTGTTTAATGGCTTTACGTTCCCATGCATTCATTTAATCGCAAATCATCTGTATGACTGCTTCTTTACGGGAGAGATTTACTCTGGAATAATGCTTTCACAACGCCTGTATTTAAAGAACTTGTATACAAGATTCTAACCTTTAATCCCATTAAGGGTGCATGTGATTTTTAAGTTTTGTCATACTTCTTGTCTGACTCAGCATCATCCTCATGAGCTGCATATTGCAGCCGCCCACTCCTCAGGCAGTGTTCTGGAATGTTTGCCTCCATCTGCTCCACAGTGCTGCTCAGCTGTTGGGTTGTACTGGGACCACTGCCTGGAGCGTGGGCTGATATTCTGCTTAAAAGTCTTCGATATATCATCCTGTTTCATGTTAAATTACCACATTCTACTTTTACTTTTTCCAAGTGTGTAACCACTGACATCCCAAAATGTTTTGCTTTTATACCATGGTTCTTTGGTTTCAGTATACTGGGAGGTGGTACCCATGATCGTCAATTTTCTGCTCCTTGCTTCTGCTCCTTGTTTCTGCTCCTTTACCACTGTTTACAAATTTCAACTCACATCAGTACTCAAACCTAACACCTACTTCACATCACCATATGTCTACCCTGTCAAGGATAGCAGATATAAAAAAGTAGAAACATTTAAGTAGCAAGACAGCAAGGTTAGTATGATAACATTACTCATATGTCGAGGCCCTCCACTCTTACACCTTGAATTACACACACCACTATCACAACTAAAAGAAACACATCTCCACACCACACAGTTATTCTGCTTACATTTGCAGCACACACCATTTAAGTGTCCGACAAATAATCAATAGGCACCTAATAGCAACAAATTATACAAATTAAGTGCCACAATCAACATTTAACACACAACCGCACACAATCGAAACACATGAATTCACTTGTCAATGGTGCCAAAACATTAAAGCAAAATTGGGGAAAAATGCACCTAGCACCCAAGAAGTACAGTAATTATGAACTGGTCATGAACACTCATAAACTATGCAACATGCATTCTACAACACCATACCTCCCTAGCATGCAACACTGTCAACAAGGTAACGCCCATCAACTAGGCAATTGCAAGCCTAGTATATAACGCACCCAAAAGTGTTTTGTAGTTTATGAATTTATGAAGCACTTTCGCCAAAGCGCTGCACAAACAGAATCAACAAACTGTCCAAAATTCAAGTATTGTTTTTTTTTTTAAATAGACTTGGGAAATGAATAAATAAGAGCAGCGTTTGCAGATTAAGCATGGACTTCCCTGTATCTCCTCGACTGTGGGCAGGACATCTAGCAGCCTCACTGATACTGGCGGACCCCTGTCATGACCTGGCGGGATAGCGAGATCGGCTCCCAGAGGGCGGGTGTGACTAGCGCATGCATGCCAACATTCAGACGCACCTAAGAGGGAGTTTTGAGAGAGAAAATCGGGAGACATAGTTTTTCCCATAGGAATGTATTGGCGCGGGAATTATCTTAGGCGGGAGAACGTGAGAAAAAACAATATTTCTCACTGAAAAGTTGGGAGTCTCCCGCCTAAATCGGGAGGGTTGGCATGTATGCTAGCGGCAACGATGGGATTGCGGCCGCCTTTTCCCATTCCTGCAGTCCTGCATCATGGAACGACTTCACTGCGGTGAGTCCGCCGTGCCTCGAGAAAGAGCACAAACGCTGCTTGCTCTGCACATTAACCCATCATTAACCCGTCGGTAAAGGGCAAGCTCGGCTGTTCAGAGCCACAAGGGAAGTAGAAGAGTCCCATAACCTGAACTCATTTCCACTGGGCTACGATACTCCCCCTACGATTCTGATCAACAAAACTGCTGCTGAGAGCCCTTATCGGTGAAGGGCAGGCTCGGCTGTTTGGAGCTTCAGGCTGTTCAGAGGTCGCGGGAAGTGGAGAGAGTGGCACTGTACAGTCTGTATTGCCTGTTTGTGGTGCAGCTGTTGCACTTTTGCTGCTCCTCCCAAGTATTCTGCAGCTGTGGGGCACTTTGAGTCTGGATTTTGGACCCCACCGCACCATCAAAGTCTATCCCCCTGCAAGGTATCTATGACGGAAGCCAGGAGAGGGAGACAAACTAAGGTGGCCCTCTTGGCCATCGGGCGTGCCTCGCCCCGTCATATGTGCTTGTGCAGTCAGTGCAAACAGTAAAGGGAAGGAAGGAAAGCCAGCTTGTCGTGTTGGGTGCTTTTTGATTGAACTATTTTCCCGGGTTCAATTGGTGACTGCAACTGTAAAAATAAAAACTCCTGTGATGGGATTATCAAAGCCTATCCCTCTGGAATGTATCTGCGATGGGAATGAGGAAGGGGAGACGGACTAAGGCGGCCCCATTAGCCATCGGGCGGGCCTCGCTCTGTCTTTTGAACTGAACGAATTTGGATAAAGACTGTGGGTTTCTTCCTTAATCATTATTATAATTGTCATTGTATCTGAGACCGCAATGTTAACGCTATAGGGGGGAACAGGAAAAACAAATCACATTCTTCTCCCGAGCACAGACAAAAAGAAATCTCACGTATGCTTAAACGAATAAGCAATGTAAATATTCTGATTACTGACATTAAGGGCTTGTTGGCTAATGTTGATGTTATCAACCATCTGGATACCCCAACAGAGTCTCATGCCCATGCATCCAATTATGCGGTCGTGGATCGAGCTAAAGATTTGCTAATAGAGCCAAGTGCATGTCCCACAGTGCAGGGAAAGAATGATGTTAGGGCCAAAGGGCGGCAGACCCCTAGGGACCCTTTGATCCCTTTCTTTTTTTCAACCAATCTGTTTATTATTTTCATAAAGGAACAGAACAAACACAAGCATAGGTACGACTTGCGCATGATACAATAGGTTCCATATAACAGTATTAGCATTAGCAAGTGCTTCCATGTTAGGTGAGCAATTGTTGCAATATCTCCACGACAGAAAACCATCTTTCAAAATCTTCATTGGACAAGCTCAGAAAAGAGCGCTGGAAATGTGAGCGGAGCTTACTAATGGTTTAGTGGCCATTCAAGGGATAAAAAGGCAGGCACTTCTCCTACAATGCCCATACCAGGAACAGCCTCAGATGAGAACAGTGATGCAGACCCACTGGCTGAAAATTGCAGTTTTGAATTTCAGATGGCTTGGAACCTCACAGAAATACAGCTTCAAGGTTGGCACCTGTGTTGTATAAATGTTCAGTGCTTCCATGGTGGGTGAGCAATTGTTGCAGTATCTCCTCGACAGAAAACCATCTTTCAAAATCGTCATTAAGCAAGCTCAGAAAAGAGCAGAAAAATGTAGGAGGAGCTACTTAATGGTTTGCTGCCTTGAGGGCCATTCAAGGAAGGCCACTCTGGTTGGCCCTGAATCATGCTGTGCCCATTGTCTTCGTGAATCCTTCACTACATTTTGTGTTCCCTTGCAACATTAAGTGCCTCACTGACCTCTGCAACTGTTTTCACTCTCCCCTCTGCTTCTCTGCTCTTTTCATTGTTTTATTCTGTGTTCTCTTCTCCTCTCCCTTCTCTCTCTCCTCCCCCTCTTACTTTTTCTATGCACTTACTCTATCTGATTGGTCCCGGAACTATTATGATAGTAACTTTGTTCATCTCCTCCCCTCGTCCTTACTTTTTTCCCACCCCTCCCCCTCCAACACTATCTGAAATGTTGTCAGGCCTAGTACGATAGTCACTTGTTTTGTTCCTCTCCCCCTTCTCCTCCCCTCTCCCTCACCTTGTGTACTTCTCCGGCTCTACCAGAAATTTTGTCAGGCCTAGTACGGTAGTCGCCTGTCTGTTTCCCATTTCCTTCCTATTCGTGTCTTAGCACTTGCAATATCTGAAATGTTGCTAGGCCGAGTATGATAGTTTTTTCACATTCTTGTTGTTCATGGCCTGTAAAAATGTTTTGTATTTTTGCCTCCCTCTGTCGTGAAGTGCTTTGAAACACATTGTGTATAGGCGCTATATAAATAAACCATCATATCATATCATGGGAGCGCAACTAGCATAGGATGCAAACAATTTACGTTGGCAGCAAGAGATTTCAGTGTTAGAGCAATTCATACTGTCAAGCCCCTTGGTCATCTCCCTCCCACATCTCCCATATCTTTGTGAATTTCTGGGGACAGCCCCTAGCCCGATACACTCTCCTTTCAAAGACCAAACAACGGTCCACTTCCGCAGCCCACTGGCTTAGTCTTGCACGCTCCACAGAGCCCTAGGATGCTGCAATCAGTCTCTTAGCAAGCCCCATTGCTACAGCTCATATTTTGTGAACCCGATGTCTACCCATATCCCCAGCAATGCGAGTTTTGGCTCAAGATGAACCTGAGCACCCATTACAGTCGACGGTATATGCATAAATTTCCCCCAGAAGACTTGAATCTGAGCACAGTCACAGAGTGTGTGATAGAATGTGCCTCCTTCCCTACCACATCTAAGACATGCGTCGCTGTCTACAATGCCCCATCTGGTCAACGTAGTACGGGAGTAGTACACCCTGTGGAGGATCTTGAATTGTATTAGCTGCAGCGAGCCGCTATTCCCACCTCCTTTGGGAGCATCAGGGCCTCCACCCATTGCTCTGGTTCCAACCTCCCCAAGTCCGCTCTCATTTCTCCCTTAGGCGGGTGAGCTGTGCAGTCCCAAATGCTGTAAGTACTTGGTATAGTGTAGACGTGACCTTGGTGTGGATGCCCAATGAGAAACGATTGCAGAAAACTCCTTGGGACTTCTCGCCGAGAGGGAAATTGGGCTTTCATGGCTTGTGTTATTTGAATATAGCATAATCCCTCCCCTGTCGGCAAGCCATATTTCCCTTGCAGCTCTTCAAGTGGCCGAACACGCCCCTCATGTGTTATATCCGCCATCGGGTCTATTCCCTTTGTCGCCCAGCTCTCAAAATACCCCATCTTCAGCAGCTCGGTCGGGTGTGTGTTATGCCAAATGAACTGGCCGAGAATCAGTTTTCCGCCCCACCCTATATCCTGGTGCACGTCCACCCACACTTGGCACGTGTTCCGTGTCAGCCCAGGGAGAGTCCTCCTGTAGCTTACCCCCCGATTTAGTACCCGTCTGGGTGTCCAGCCTATCATTAATTTTCACTCCGCTACGATGCAAGGGAGTAAGTCGCCATGCAGCCAGTCATTCACTGCATCAAGCTCTGCTGCCCAGTAATGCCTGTACAAATTGGGTAGGCCCATGCCCCCTTCCCATACTGACTGCTGCAGCATCCTCAATGCAACCTGTGGTTGTTCCCCCCCTACCAAGAGAGCAACCTCGGGGATCACTCAATTTCTACAGAAACCTTCTTTGAGATCTGGAGCGGGGCGTTCTGCAGGACATAGAGAAGTGTAGGTAGTGTCAACATCATAAAAAGATATGCTTTGCCCAGCAAGATTAGTGGGAGGGATTGCCAGTGTTTGATATCCTGTGCAAACTTGTTCACCGCTGGGGAAAGATTGAGCTGGATGAAGTCGGACAGGGATGGGCTAAGGTAGATGCCCATATATTTGAAGCCTGCAGCTGCTATTGTGTATGGGCATCCCTGAGAGAGCAATGTTACCTCTCTCTGCACTGGGAAGATGACTGATTTTTGCCAATTTATTTTGTGCCTGCTAAAGCTTTGGTATGCCTGCAGTAATCCAGTCACAACCGGGCACGAGACCTTTGGGTTACTCATGTATATAGGAGGTTGTCTGCGTAGAGTGAGACCCTGTTTTCCCCACCCCAGTACCATTTAAATCCCTCCTATTCCAGGCTTTCCCTAAGCTGTATCGCTAGTGACTCTATTGACAGAGTAACAGCAGAAGTCAAAGGGGGCATCCCTACGACGTGCCTCTCCCCATTACGAAGTCCTGACAGGTGAAAATATATTTAGTTTAGTGTCCTACAAAGTATGCTTATTGGCCTAAGCACATTCGCATCACACTGCAATTCTATTGCTGCAATTATGATGGTCACTTTGCCATTTTGTTTTATTCTCCATCTTGACTGCAATGTTCAGTTCCCTGCTTATTCTGTGTTTTTCGCTCTGAACGTGGTAGAAGACTGTGGCATGAACTTTCAGACACTTGCAAGACAGGAATGCACATTGTGCTGAGCGTGTTGATTATCTTACACTGTTGAACCTTGAAGTCCTTGCAGAAGCATAGCTAATCTATAAGTTAGGTGCCCGCCTGTCTCGACTATGATTTTTTCACTGGACCATTAATTGCAATAATTTGCATCTGCAATATGCTTCTTTAGAAGAATGCTATTCCCAAGCTTTAGAGCACACTGACCGTAGGCTCCAGGAGCAACATAGATAAACTGTACAGCAAATGTTACCTTGTACCAGAGAATATGATATGCCCCACACACTGCCTTTCCCCACTCCCAGACAGTAAATTGTCTGCAGGATGATGGGGAAAATGCAATTATATTGTCTTGGTAATACCATCTACGTGGAAAGGCCATGAACCCTGTGGTCCCTATCACATGAGAGGGCTGGACAAGTGTATCATATGTTATTCCTGAATGTATATATGTGCCTCTCTTTGGTGATTCGGGGCACTCTCTCAGCACAGTGTCTGTACGCATGCATCGTGGGGTGCTGAGACCCAGTCATGACTGTAATAAACGTTGTTCTTTGACATTGTGACTGGCTATTTCCATTTCTTTGTAGTAAGCCTCATTTTGTGGTCTTTCAAAAGCTTTGGTATGCCTGTAGTAATCCAGTCACAACCGGGCACGAGACCTTTGGGTTACTCATGTATATTAGGAGGTTGTCTGCATAGAGTGAGACCCTGTCTTCCCCACCCCAGTGCCATTTAAATCCCTCCCATTCCAGGCTTTCCCTGAGCTGTCTCATAGTGGCTCTATTGACAGAGTAAACAGCAGCAGTGAAAGGGGGCATCCCTACGAGGTATCTCTCCCCAGTGCGAAGGCCCGAGAGGTGACCCTGTTTACTCTTATTGCTGCCTTGGGGGAAGTATATAGCAAGCAAACCCAGGCCAGGAAGTTTCCACTAATTCCCATGTGACCAATGATCTCCCAAAGCGAGTCCCACCGCGCAGAATCGAATGCCTTCTCGAAGTCTTTGGCAAGGAGTGCCAATATGTCTGTTATTTTGGCTGCCAGACCAATAGTGAGTTACACTCGACACGTTCATTCACGTGGATCTAGAACATGAACCCACATTGCTCTGGATGTATCAGAGAGCCGATCACCCCCAACAGGCGATTGGCCAGTACTCGGGCCAGGATCTTGGCCTCTCCATTTATGAAGGATATAGGCCTGTATGAGGCACACTGTTCCGAGAGTATGCCAGGTTTCAGGAGAACCACTATGCTTGCCAGCCTGAGATCGAGTGGTACACCCTTATCTTGTCTACATCATCAAAAGAGACAATGCAGAGGACTGATTACTTTCTTCGCTAGCTGCTTCCATGTCTCAACTGCGAACCCGGTTGGTCCCTGGCGCCTTACCCATCTGCAGCTGTGCGATCGTGGCTGAAATTTCTTACGCTGAAATGTCTACCTCCAAACCCAGAGCCTGTTCAGTGGTGAGCGTTGCGAGAGGCACCTGATCTAAAGGGTCCGGCCCATTCACCTCATGGTTCCCATTCCCCGGCTATATAAAGCCTCATAGTATTGCGCGAAGGCCTCGGCTATGTATGCATCTTTCGTCACTTCCTCCCCTTGGGTGTCCCATAAGGCGCACACATATACAGTGCCTTTTTTCTCCTTTGAAGCCAGGCCAACATTTTCCCCGCTTTATCCCCAGCTTCATGGATTTGACTTTGTCTAGCCCAGTGCGCCTCGCTGGCACTGTCTAGTGCCACATTATGCAGTTCTTCTTGCACTGTAACTGGTGTCAGCTTGGCCTTCTGTGACCCAAAGGAAAGAAATTACTCCTCTGCTTGTTATGCTACTCTCTCCACCTCCTCCATCTCATATACATGCTTCCTATGCTTAGCTGCCACCAGTGAGAATGCCTCCTCAAGTAGCGAGGCCTTATATCCCTCCCAAAGTGTGACTGGGCTGTCAACTGTCCCTGTATTAATTTTAAAGTACTCCCTGGTTTTAGCAGCCAAGCCGTCCATGAATTCAGGGTCCTCCAGGTGATAAATGTTGAGGCACCAACTCCCATTGGGCTTAATTATCCCATTCTTTAGCTCCATGACTAAGGGGCAGTGGTCTGATATCCCGCTGGCAAACATGTGGCAGATATTAGCTTGTGGGTCATGTTCGATTGGGACAAAAAAGTAGTCAGTCCTTGACATGGAGGTGTGTGCCCCAGAGAAGAAGGCATAGCCTCTCTCAGTTGAATGCAGCCACTTCCATGAGTCCACCCACCCCAAGGCCTCAGTGAATAAGTGCAATTTGGTACAGGCCACGGGTTTCTAGTGCCCGCATATGTCCGGTCTAAGCCCTGGTCCATAACCCCATAACCTCATCAAACCCCCCCCCCCAGTATCCAAATGTCCACATGAATCTGATGCATAAGCCCCTGAAGCTCTGCTAAGAGATCGGATGCAAGCCACGGGGGTGTATATACCACTACAATTCCCCAAGTATCGCCCCACAACTCTCTCCTTTGCAGAACATAGCACCCCCTGGGGCCGGACTTCTCCTCCACTAGCTGAAATGGAACCCTCTTATGCAGGAGTATGTGTGTCCCCCAGGAGCCCCTAGCAAAGCCTGCGTGGAATGCCACCCTGTAATTGGATCTGACAAAGAATTTGCACTCTGTTCCAGCTAGATGTGTCTCAGTGCGAAATACAACATTAGGGGACAGCCTATTAAGGAGCTGTTGCACCAGCCTTCTTTTAACGCCTGAACACATCCCGTTGACATCCCAGGTCATCACTGTGACTTTCCCGCTATGAGCCAACATCCCAGAGAAACCATACTTCAATCCGGAATGCACCCCCTTCCGTTCCCTCCGCTGCCTCCCGTTAGCGCTCCCATCCTCATGCCCACCCCTAGCTGAGTGTCATTATGCGCTGCGTACCTTGTGAACCAAAGATCAATCAATATCAGGCCAACAACGGTTGACCAACACCCCCCGCATCCCACTGTGTACTCCTCTCCAACTTGAAGCACTAGTCACCCTAACACCACACCAAACAGGTGCAAAAGAACCAAATCAACCATCTACTGGGTGCCCAATGTTGCTGTTCGTGCAAGCAGTTATTCCTGATCAGTAGCTCCTATAACTGTTTACCCCTGAATGTCTTTGCAAGAGTGTGGGCCATGCCGTTTTGACCACTAAGTCATCCATTACCTACTGCCCCAAGCGCGGACTCTAAGGGCGCAGTTTGTTCTACTGCCTGTGATTCGAACATGATTGGGGCGTGACCTGGATTTGGCTCTTGTCTGGGCTGCCCCTTCAGCGGCTGATGCCTAGGAACTGAGAGAACGTTCATCTCAAGCCATGACCATGCCTCCCTCGGGTTGTTGAAAAGGTGCAAGGTACCCTCGTGTCAGCCTTTAAGTTGCTCTAGGAAGAAGAGACCGCACTTCATGCCAAGCGAGTGCATCTTCCTCTTGACAGATTCAAAGGTTGGTGTGCTTTCTGAACCTCCCTAGTATAGTCTGGAAAGAATCTGATCTGGTAGCCATTATACATGATGGGGTCGGTGGCATGTGCCCTTTGCAGTAGGGCGTCCTGCTCCCGGTAGTTAAGGAGTCATGCTATTATTGTGCAGGGGGTGCCCCCAGGATGTGCCCTTTCCACAGAAAATAATTTGGAGACCTTCTTTGGATGAAAAGTTCCATTAGCCGTTGCTCCAAGAAAGTAGGTCAGGGCTGAGAGTTAGCATTAAGGAGAAATGATTGGAGAATAGGGGTTTACTGAATAGTAGATACTGAATATTTGGACAGAAGCCAGTGTTTGGGGTGCTATGATAGCATAACAGGTGCAAACAGCTGCAACCATGTTCAAACCGGGAAGGAGATGTGCTTAAAAGGTCTCCCTTTGAAGGGGGCACCTAGGGCTGAGGACTTCCTGGAAGCACTTCCTGAAATGCGGTCATGTCATAGTCACATGACCACTGTAGCACATAATGTGGTGTGGGGTCAGGTTTGCATTGCACAGGGGGGCAGGGGATCAACAGCCGGCAAGGAGTGAACTTCTAATCTCAAGGTGGTGTATCAAGCATCCTCCACAAGCACATAATCACTGGGATAGCAGAGGTAATCCAAAAAGGGGCATACACCAAGCACGAAGTAATGCTGTTCATTACAGCTGGGTGAGCACAAACAGCACAATTCAACAGAATTGATTGATAGAAGCTGACACCACCTCCGACTGTGATCAGATCTTTTATACAGTTAAACGTTATTTTAGTTAGTCAAAAACAATTGTGATAAATGTTGGAAAATATTAAATATCCTACACAGCTGATTGGTGGGACTAAGTCAGTCTCCTTTACCTAGACACAAGTTAATCACAGATGATTGGAGAAAACAATCTTGACCCCTCTGTTCATCGCCACCCCTGTAGTGCCACATTCCTTCCCGCTCCACTCCACAAATTACTTTTTATTTGCAATATCTAATTGTGCTGTCCTCCAGAACTTGCTTTTTTCTGCCATTGGTCAGTACACATAAGAAACACAAGACATCCTGAGCCTGTGATAGGGAAGACATTCACAAGGCATCCAAGAAATGAGGTGCCTCATGGACATCAGCGAGAAGACAATATAGTTGTTGCCTTCCAGGGACACCAAAACTCACCTGATGTTTGGCTCCTTCCAATGTTTCCCTCATCCCACATCCTTCTTCCCAGTCCCACCTGCCAAGGGGCAATTTGAAACTGCTAATCCTACTGTGCCTGTACTTCCCAGAGTATGTTTCTATGTGTTTAATTTCCCCCAATCCCAGTGATTACCTGCAAGCCTGGCTTGCCCACCTTGTATGTATCTGCCGTCCCCTTTTCCCAGTGACTGCTGCTGCATCCTGGGAACAGTGAGCTTGCAACATTTCTCCAGCATCCCATTGCTTCAGTGTGCTCCTGAAATTTGTGAGTGCCCGCTATTCAGGATGTGTCAGTCTTAAACCCAAATGATTTACTTAAATGTGGTTTTACCGCATATTGGCAGCTAAGTGATTCCCCTCATGTTATGTTACCCTTTTTACCTTGTGCTCCAGTGTCCTGAAGCCCCCATGTACTCGCTTGAACACCCCAACCCCGATCTTGCCCCCAGACTTCTCGAGCTGACGTGTTAAAGCTGTCAATGATATCCTATCCCCATCCTGGGGTGCCCTGTACCTGATCCCATCATTCCTGCAGCTGCTGGGTATGCCCCCCTTGGCAGCGCTGAATCATCACCTTCACTGCACCCCCACCCCATGATCCACCTATTGATCAACACACTTTTTCCCACCATTTCCTTGCTTACTGTTTTGGGCATCCATAACCTTGTCACTCTGTCCATGTCCCCCCTCTTCATACCCATCCAAGGTGGATCCTATTATAATGCAGTCCTGCCCACCTGATGAGCATGCTATCCAAAATGCATCATAATCCTCCACAATAGGTGGTGGTACTGCAAGAACCACCTGCTCCTCAACATCATTCATTCCAGGATGTTGGACCTCTCTCTTGCTATCTTTTCCTCTACCATCCCCCCCATGCTTGTTGGACATGTGGGCATAAACATGGAGTTGCTCCAAATCTATTGCCTATAATTTGCTGGGCATCACTGGTTTCCCCATGCTGTTCTGTCTCCACACAAAGTAGGTGGAAGAGAGAGTACTGCTCTGAAATGCTCTGTGTTTTATGACCCCCTATTCCTCTTTCCCCCTGTAAACATTATGAGTACCCTTCCCTCTGCACCTGGGTACAGTCTAGTGATCCCTTCAGGCAGGTAGGCCACCTCTTTTGCTGCTTTGTCAGCCATGTCGCTTCCTTGGGAGATTAGGTGGCACACTTTATTATGGCTAGCTCCACAGGGAGTTTTAATGCTTCAGTCAGTTCAATTAATAATTCAGCATGTTGGACTGGGAATCCTTCACTCCTCATGAGCCCCTTCCTTTCCCACTGGGCCAACCCTGAAGGTCTGGTGGATGTAACACAGAGTCTGAAAAAATGTTGCCCATGTGTCCTTCTGCCATTTTGAGCACACTTGTCATGGCCACTAATTCCGCTTCCTGTGCTGAGTAGTGTGATGGCAATCTCAATTTGGAGGCAATACGGAATTCCCTGTGCATATGGCACACCACTGTGGCACCAGTGTGTCCTTGTACCGTGCTTGAATCTGTACTCAAGGACCCATCAATGAAAACCATATCCCCTCCCTCTATTTCCTCTGCCTTGACCTGAACGTTCCCTTCCATCCAGTCCACATAAGTTGCACAGTCAAGCGCATACTCCCCTTGCATGGCTGGCCCTCTGATGAAGGGGGATGGGTCCACCACATGATATTGAACATCCTCAATGGCTGGGTTTGTCAATATAATCTCATAAACTGAAGTCCTATGTGTGGGCAAAGTGCTTTTTGATTTTTCCAATATGACAAAAAGGTTCAAACTACTGACACCTCATGGATATAGTTTCTGCCTTTTCTATAGCAAATGTAGCAGCCACGAGTGCCTGCTCACAGGGAAAATCTCCCTGCATCACTGGGTCTAAGAAACCGCTATAGTAGGCCAGAGGCTTGTGTCACTGCGGTTTCTTCTGTGTGTAGATTGACGTCATCACTGAGTCATCTGAATGGGAGAACAAGTAGAATTTATCCTTGTAATTGTGGGTTGCCAACACAGGTTCATGAGTCAATGCCTCTTCGAGTTTGGTGAAATTCTCGTTCATTTCTGAACTCCATTTTTTGGGTCTTTTCACTTTCTGCATTTCTTTGAGTGCCTGATGGATGGGCTTTGTGAATGAGGAGTAGTCGAACACCCATGCCCTGCAATATTTGCACAATCCCTGTAACTGCTGTATCTATTTCACTGTGCGGGAAAGAGGGGTCTGTGTATTTCCTCTACTCTTTCTGGTGTTATCTTCCTCCCTTCTGTAGATATTATCTGTCCCAGTATACTACCTCTTCCTGGCCATATTGTAACGTGTCCTTGTTCACCTTGTTACTCCTTGTTAGCTAGCAATGTTAAGATGTGAACTTAGTCTACCCTGCTCTGTTCTTCAGTCTCACTGCATACCATTATGTCATCCATGTACTGTATCACCAGACCTGGCATTCCAAATTGATCAAGTGAATTTGGATCATCCTGTGAAGAAACTGGGGATTCGCAGTACCCTTGTCGAAACCTGGTGTGTTCGAATCAGACGCCCCGGTATGTGAATGCCTTCAGGTACCTGGAATCTGGGTGTAGTAGGATGGAGGAGAAGGCATTCTTATGGTCAATTATCATGTAGTATTTTGCTTTTGGTGAGATATTACATAGTATTGTGAATGAGAGACCAAAAAATGGGATTCTGGGATAATATAATTAATTTGGCGTCTGAGGAAGACTGGGTAGCTCACTTTAGTCATCTTTACAAAGAGTTTGTGACCAAATCCAATTTATTAAGACCCAAAACAATGCAAGCGAATGATCTAATGGAGTCCATCGCTTTTGAAATTGAAGATGTTCTCGAGGTTATTATGAAGGCTAGCGATTCAAGAGCACCAGGTCCTAACAAAACGTTGAATAGGTTATTTAAGGCCTCACCACTAAAATGGACAGGAATCCTGAAGATTTAGTTCAATGACATCCTGAGGACAGGCTACTTTCCCCCTTCCTGGAGCACAGCTTATATTATTCCAATTTTCAAAAACGGCAGTGGAAGTATTAAAAAAATGACCACCTGATTTTGATTCTGGACTCTGACAGTGAAATCTTCGCAAGTCTAATACTAAAGCACCTTAAAACTTAGGTGAGTAACAATTCTGATTCCACTCCCCCAAATTGGTTTCCATAAATCACATAGTCCTAACTTAAATGGTTTCCTTTTAAGCAGTCTACAGGATCTTGTTAATCAGGGAAAGTATCCCATCATTCATGTTGCGGTGTTGGACCTCTCAAACTCCTTTGACACGGTTTGAATAACTAACACTGTAGGGAAAACCTAACAATTTCGGGTAGGCCTGGAGGGCTGTTAAATCTAATACAGAAGATACATGAGGGCTCCAACATAAGAGTTTGATTGAATCAGGAAGGTTCCCTAACAGAAAAGATTACTACTGCCAATGGCTTACAACAGGCATGCATTTTGGCATCCTGCCTCTTTAACATATTTACAGCAGAAGTTGCTAAGAAGCTAGAAGCAGTGTCATTTGCTCCTCCAAAAATAGGGAACCAGCAGTTTGTTGGATGGCTTATGCCAACAATTTTATTGTAATAGATTGCACACAAACTGGCTTGCAGGGGCTTTTTGGATGCGCTCAAGGCTTTTGCCAGAGAAAATAACTTAATTATTAACCCCAAAAATACTCAGATCATGTACCTTGTTAATAAAAAACGGAAGACCCAGTTACACTGTTCAATCAATGGTATTGCATTGAATCGGGTTTCTTCAATTCCATACCTTGGTTTTCCTTTCACTAGTTTCCCAGATAGATTATATTTTAAGAAGCTCCTGAGAGCAAAAGCAGATTTTTACATCCCACAAATGAATGTGTTAAGAGCAAATACTGTATATTCTCATTGGTACCCGCCATTTGCTTCTACAAAGGTAACATTTGTCCTAAATTGCTTTATGGGATAGAGCTTCTTAATGATTGGGCATTTAAGCACCTAGCCATTATAGAAGGTGCATTTTGGTAGAAGGTTTTGGGTATTTCAAATTCAGTCCCTCTGACGGCTATTCGACCCAGGTTGGCCTGATCACACTAAAAACATAAAGCCAATGACAAATTTTGTCCCTTTATGGGAAATTCCTTGAGCCAACCACGAACACTATGTAAGACGCAATCGCAGAGGAGATGAAAAGGACTAAAAACAAACTGTTTGTGATTGGTGCAATAACATGGAAAAAATGCATGGGTATGTATGGGTATGTATCCCTAAGGCAGCTCAAGGGGGATCACAGAAGGAGGGATGCCAGTCCCCTATATCATAAAGTTCCCCAGCAACAAAATTAGAGATGACTTCATCATATTTTGTTGGAATCTCTTACTGACTAAAGAGGTCATGGTCAGAAGGAAAATTGTTGACAGAGACAATGCACAATGCAGATTCTGCCATAGGGAAGGGCTGGTGGAAACATTAGAACACATATTAGGCGAATGCCCACATTTTAGATCTAGAAGGTACTTGCACTTCAAGAATGTTTTTGATTCCCACAGGGACACCAATTGTGAATAGTTTTGGAGAAAATGTATCTCTGGCCAACAGATGAAATGTAGAGGTCTCAGTTATGAACTTTCTGTATAGTTTGAATTTGAATGATTATGCACTTAGGAAGGATGTGTAACAAAATAATGGGAAGTAACAATGACTAAGTGCATGTCTTTTGTTTTTTTATTCTTGTATCCACTGTCTCCCTCTCTATTTTCATTTTTTTTTTACTTTTCTTCCCTTATTTTAGTAATTTGTAACTGGGTTTAAAGTATTAGTGTTAGTTAATTGTATATGTCTGATTGCTAATTCTTTAAGAGTGATTTTAAGAATTATACAAAATTATACAGCTTCCCTGATAATGTACACCCAGAGGGTCAGTGAGATGACCGAATGTGTCTCTGCACTGGCAGAGACCATCCAGCAGTGCACAGAGGTGCAACGCCAACAAAACCTGGGGACCGGCTCTGTCCCTTCCACTTCAACCACACCCACAGAGGAGTCACAGCAGGCCACACCGAGGCATCAGTCGCAGCACCTTCTGTGCCCACAATCACTAGTGTATGGCAGGGGGGAAGAGGCCACAGTTGTGAAGGGCTCTAAGACACTGATTGCCATGAGTGGCCCTGCTGGGTAGTTGGCGGTGGGGGTCGAGAGGGGGATAGTGTGATGGGGAGTTGGTGGTGTTAGGGGGGTAGTGTGATGGGGAGTTGGTGGTAGGAGTGGGAGGGGGATAGTGTGATGTGGAGTGTGTAGGGGTAGGGGGATAGTATGATGGGGAGCTGGTGGTGGGAGAAGGGAGGGGGATAGTTGGGGCACGTCATTCCATAAAAACCCTTGAACTTCATCAATGTGAGAATATTCCTGATTGTACCAATGTTGTGTTTATTAATTGAGGTGGTGTCACACAGTCGTGCAATGCTTGTACCATGTGAAGGTGTCAGAAGAAATTGTTTATCAGTCCCTAGAGGGCCAATCTCCCATCCTTCACATCATCTCTAGCAATGCGTGTATTTCGCTCTACCACAGGCACTGCATCATTAGCCTCTGGGGGTGGCATGTCCACATCAGGGGGAAGCAGAATATTCCTCTTCATTCAGATATTGTGCTGTATGGCACACACAAGCACAATTTTATCCCCTTTCTCTGTAGCATACATCAGGGCATCAGCAGTACGGCAGAGGAAGCAGAAACGTTCCTATAAGAGGCTAAATGTGCGCTTGATGCACACACAGGTCCTTCTGTGAGCATGGTTATAGGCATTATCCTGTGGTGTTTGTGGATCATGCACAGTGGTCATTAGCCAGGGCAGCTGTGGCTATCCGGAGTCACCTGCATGGGGGAGGCACAGCCATCAGCCATGGTGTAAGGTGTGGGGGTGGGCTTACACAATATCAGGGCAAAGGACAATTTGTGCATGCAAATGGGTTTAATTTCAAGTCTTGTGTTGATTCTATGTCTGTGCATGCTGTGTCACTCGTGTCATGCATTGTTTCTACTTCACATGCACCCTGTTCCCTTGCAGTATATATTGCCTCAGGTGTATGTTGGTGTCGTCTGCAGCTGACATGGTGGCTGTCATATGGCAGTGTATTTCTACTGTGCATGTGACATGCTGGGTTTCCCATGGGCCCTCCATGAGCATCTGGGGCTGCCAGGTCACCATTGTGGGCTGGGCGCACATGGGTGCATGGCTGTGGTACAGGCATGGTTGTTTTGTGTGAAGCCATGTGGCTATTTGTCGGCATTGTTTTGGTAAGTGCATGTTGCTTTGAGGCACCTGTAGTCATGGTGGTGTTTATAGTTGTCAATGTATGTGTATATCAGCTTCTCCATGCAGGTTGGTCGACATGTGCATGCTCCCTGGCCTGTACTGTAACATTGGTGCGGGAGGTGGTCAAGTAAGGATTCCACATTTGCTTGACATGCCATCCGTTGTGTAGTTATTGGCTCCCCCTTTGGGCATGTGCTTTACAGTGCATGTGTGCTGGCTTTTCTACTCATCCACTATCCAGTGAGTCCTCTATGTCGCTCCATGTATCCTGGCAATGTGATGTTCTGTAGGACCATGGCATCATGGGTGGAACCAGGGTAGCGGGCACAGCAGTGGGTGATGTACAGGTTGGGGTCGCAGGTCACCTGCACACTCTGGGAGGGTAGTCCTTGTGGTTATTGTACACTGCCCCGTGGGCCTGGGGGCCACCAGTGCAACATGGGTACAGTCCAAGGCAGCAATCACATTTGGCATTTGGGCAACGGCATAGAACTATGCTTCATGGCATTGACCTGGGCTGGGGTGGTAGGCAGTGAGATGTGGCATTGCACTTACCGCAGGAGGGCTTCATGCACCTGACCCAACACTGTGCAGAATGTGGGCTGTGCCATACCTTGCATCATGGCCACTGAGTGCTGGAAGGTGCCTGTTCCAAGGAATTGTAGGACAGACACTAGCTTCAGCAGTGGTGGCACAGTTGTCTGGATGTCGATCCTGCTCCCTATGTACTCCTGTATTGTGGTGAGCAGCTCTGTCATGGTCTCCCGTTGAGGCGGTACATGGTGAACAACTGGCTGTCAGTAATGTTCCAGGGTGAGGGCCCAACCCTGATGATCGCCTTGCATGGCCTCTCCTCCTCCTCCCAAACCCACCCTGTACTCCCTGTAACCTGGCCTGGTTGTCCTGCCTCCTCTCGACTTCCAGACGCAGCATGACCAGCTGCCTGTCCCAGCTCACAGTGGCTAATGTCAGCATGGTGTTGGAAATAGTGTTTGGGGTAGGGGTGTGCCTTATGTAGACCTCTGGAGTGTATCTTTACGAAGTGCAAAGGTTTTTCCTTATTGTTGTTTTCAGAGTGCAGATGGTAGGTGCAATCCTAGGCTATGGAGGGGATAGTTTAGGAGTGAATGTAGTAAGCATTCAAGTTAGTGAAGAAGAGAGAGTTGTATAGGTCAGAGAGGTAGATAGGAAACCTAGAGGAGGGAAACCCGTGCTTGGTAATAGAAGTAGTAGATGGAGAGAGAGCAGGTGGAAGTAGGAGAGGAGATTGAGGCAACGATGAGGGAATGAACAAACTCTTATGACATTTACTCTTGCACAACACACTCTTATGCTGTACATCTGTACAACATACACCCTTATCCCAGGTACTCTTAGATCACACATCCATATGACATGCTTTTATGCCACACCATCATACAATATACCCTCTTACACCTCATGCTCTTATGCCATACCATCTTTTCCCACATACCTGTACACCAAGTACTCTTCTACCAAACACTTTCACACCATGATCCATATGATGTGCACTCTTAAACCATCCCATATTACATTAAACAATATTACACCGTGCACCCATATGACAGTCTTTGCCACTCTTGTGTTTTGAATTTTTACACCACACAGTCATATGACATACGCTCCTAAGCAAAGCACTCTTATGACACAATTCATATACCCCACAATCAAACAGCACACACACTTAAGCCATACACTCCTACACCTTGCACTCTTACTCAGTGCACCCATAATACAGACACTTATATGCCATGCACCATCATGACATAAACTCTTATGCCGCACACTCTTAACACAAAATAAATGCATACTTTTAAACACAAAAGTGAAAATATGCCTGATATACATTCATATTAGATGCATGCTTAATCCCTGCACTCTTACAACTTGCACCCATATGACACATTTATGGTTTCCTCTAGTATGCCACACACCCATATGACATGCACCCTTATACCAAACCATCTCACACCATGTATTCTTATTCCCCACACTCATATGATAGCCTTACACCACAATCGCTTATGCCACACAATCTTATGCCACTCTTATACCAGACACCCATACAACATACCCTGTTATGCCATGTATTGTTGCCTCATACACTCTTGTGCCATGTACCCATTCAACAAACACTCACGCAACATACAACATACACTTACATGACATACACTCACAGGCCAGACACCATTATGCCAGATGGTCACATACCTAAAACTCATACACCACTCACATGATATAAAAAAATATATTCCACAATAAATGCATACACAATCACACATCATAGCTGACCACACATACAAACCCATAGAGACACTGACACACATGCATAGATGAACATTGTCATAAATGACTACACACACATGCACACACAAACTCACATGCAGTCATGCCTCTTACCTACATGCACATTAAATGTACACACAGAAGTGCACACCCAAATTCACACAAGCACATTAATACACACAAAGAACAAAAATTTACAGAACACTCCACACAAACAAGTCCCGACTAAAACATTGAAAACTTTGAAAACCCGTTCTCCCACCATAGGTACATTCACATATACACAGAGATGCACACAAACACCCAAGAACATGCACACACACATACAAGTCACTCCTTTTGCCTACAGGCACATTCAAAGTACACACACAAATGCACACTACCAATGTACATAGATTAAACATGAATACACACAAAGCCAACTATTTACAGAACACTACATGCAAACACATGCTGACTAAAACATGCAACACACTATAAACCCAATGCACACATATTCACACATTGTAGCTATTGCAGCTAACACACACACACACATGTTTGTCACACCTTCCTGCAGGAACATGCGCATAACAACCATCACAACTCATACATATGCACACATTCAAAGTGCATGCCGTAAGGAACACAGATTAATGCACAAAACCAATTAAAATGTGCTCAGTAGTACACACAAACACATCCAGAGTAAAACATAAAACACATGCTGCACCCAATGTACACATATTCACACATGCATACACATATACACATATAAACATATTTACCTAAAAAATACATAACATACCAACACCTGTAGCTGTATGTCTATTTGCATACATGTGTGCATGTAACATGTACCTTAATTCTAATAAAACAGTTTTTGAGGAGCCAGGAATGAGACTCTGGCACAAGGACTTTATCAGGATTTCCTTGGGTAATGTATATTACACACTGTTCAACTTGATGATGCCTGGTATGCTTTCCTACCGGGGCTTCCTTATATGAACACACTTGCAACTGCCTGGTATACTTTCCTGCCAGGGCTTTCTTATATAAACACACTTGCAAATGCCTGGTATGCTGTCATGCCAGGACTGCCATATATGCATGTACTTATAACTTGCATTTGCCTGGTATACTCTCCTGCCAGGGCTTTTATTAAATGTAATCTTGCAATTCTTAATCTGCTTTGTATACTCTTCTGCCAGGGCGTTTGTCATGTGTGCTCTGAACACACTCACAAACTCGACAGTCTCCTATACGTGTTTGGTCTTTCCTTGAATCTGCCTGGTATACTATCCTGCCAGGGATTCTCTCACATGTTTACTGTATACAGTCACAAAAATAACAGTTTCTTATGCTTGTTCTATTTGGGCTTTTCATAAAATATTCATTTATTTGTTCTCCTTCATGCATTTCATTTAAGATTATTTAGTTTTAACAGCACTGCCTATATGCCCTAGTGTTCTGCTTCTCTTGGGTGCACCCACCAGTTTCTGTTGGCATGCTTTGCTTCTTCTGCTGCCCTATGGCGCTCAGCTCTTTCTCGCTTTTTCTGCTGGTTTCTGGCTTCTCTGTGTCTCTCAGCTCCCACTTGCCTATTCTGTGTCTTCCCGAGCTTATGTAAAGTGGGGGTTGCTTCCTAGTGGTTTTATACTAATTGACCTTTTCACAATTGACCTTGGGAGAATTGACCTCGGGAGAATGTACCTAATTTAGAAGGTCAATTAGACATATATGCAGGGAGAAACCCCCTGCAAACAACCCACCCAATAAAAAACCCCCTGCAACACCCCATCCAATCCCCTTATATTAGTTATAATCCAAAACCAACCCGATACATATATAAAATAACTAAAATAATATAAAGGTCAATTGTGCAGAAGGTCAAATTGGACCACTATAATTATGTCAATTGTGCAAAAGGGCAATTGTAAAAGATCACTTTGGGTAATACCTTCCTAGTACCGGGAAATGTACAGAAGCATTGCCTCTGGTGTCCTTGCTACACACTCTCCTCAGCAATCTGCTCCTTGCTTCTGTGTCGGTTAGCCGGTTGGCTCCACGGACTTCCTTCTAGCCCCACGGTGCCTCAGACCGCACAGAGAAAAGCAACGGTCCTCAGCCAGTGTTCACTTTTCAGCTGCTTCGCCGGTTTACATTTCCCAGCCCTATGCTTGTTCAGCCAACCACTAGAGGGCAGCCTGTGCTCTTGACTTTCCATGATCCTCATTACTCAGTCCATCTTTTTTGTCTGTGTTCTTTGACTTATTGTAATAGTAGTCTCTGATAACTTATTTTCAAAGTCTGGAAGAGTGTTCCTAATGATGTTAAAAGGCAAATCAGTTCCTCATGAATATGTAAAGACTTCTTAGTGATTTTAAAAGGCAAGTCAGTTCTTGATGACTTATATGTGGAGTTTGGTAAGTTGTTTTCAGAATCCTTCCTAAGTGGGTCAGGGGAGGTGTAACAACATGCAATCAAGGCATGGAGAATGGCAGGTTATCCTCAAAAGAAGAAAGGGGGTAGATACCATGCCTCGTCCAATGATGTCATGAGTCCCTCCTGGGGGCTACCCTCCCCCATGTGATCCTCCCTCATATAGCTGCCCCCAGGGTCAGGATCAGGTAGTGGCTGCCGTCTCCTGGCCACCTGGGGAGAGGACACAGCTGGGAAAGGAGTGATGACACCATTGGATTCATCACAAGTTGTACAGACGGAAATAATACAATTGTAATACAAAGAAATCCAGATAATAATATTATAATTAATTTCCGGTTTTCACCTAAAAAGAGATCAATATCAGTAGAGAAAAAATAATTAACAGCATGTTAAGGCTAAACCAACAATTACCTAATGTCAAAAAACATTAGAAATAACAACATTAAGATTACACTGCACTTCACTATTTATGAAAAAACTGTAAACCATATTGAAAATTAATCAAGCAAACATCATAGCAACCTTAACTCACGCTGGTCAATTATATTACAAGCAAGCAGAAATACTGTAAATGCCATAATTCATTTAAAATAGCAAATCGAAACAAAAACAAACATTTAAAAGTTACAATTAAAAAACACACACATAAAGTATGCACATAAAAATAATATGCACACACAATTTATCCAATAAAAACCATGATAAAAAACACACACAATCAATAAAAATCAAGTGAGAAGTAATATACAAAATAAATGACATATTTGTAAACACAACATATAAACATATACCTTCTAAGACACATTCATGTTGTATGTAAAAGAATGTGTAAGAAAAACAAAAACAACTTGCAATAAATAAAAAAAATAACAAACACTAATAAAATGCACATAGAATTACATAGAAAAAATGCAAAACATTTACAAATCGTATTGTTAACCAAAATATGTACAACATCCACACACACCGATGTTTCACACACACCTGCATAGACGCTGTTCAAAACATGCTGCCACATAAGTGTAGATTTTGTTCATGTATGAACTTTATGGCACATACACACAGAACCTATGCCTGTACTTTATTATGTTTCATATACCAATCTGAAATGCAGTAATGGAAAACACATGTACGCACTGTATTTTACATACAAAACTCCACAAATATCTTTTTATAAAATATGTAGAATTATTTAAATGTACTCTAACAGGGAAAAGTAGTTCTTAGTATTGTTAATCCAAATATTGTAATGTGATATCGAAGACATTCAATGAACTAACATACATTTGAAAGTGCATCTATTCACTGTTAATCATACACAATTCCTTTTCCGGAGAACTGTGGTTCAGCCAAACCTGAAAACATGCAATGGCATCTTGGGAACATGACCAATACCATGAATAAATCTTAATTTGGTGGTCACATTCAGCTCCTTTTTTAATATCCAAGGTCATTGCATCCATCATGTAGAAAAATGTCAGGAATATGTGCACTTGTGTGAGTGCCTTCCATATAGTCCATTATTTTTATAACAAATTTCCTTCACAATGCACAAGCCAATGGAAGCAAACATTGAATAGTGGTAACATTGTCAGCACTCATCTGACATAGTTTTCCAACCATATACTTGTAGTATATGTCACACTAAAATCACGTACATAACCTTCACAACTAATATATCACAATAAACACATTACCAAAATGGAGGTTTATACATTTTAATAATAAACATTTCTGCCATTGACAAACATATAGTTTGCATATAGTTTGCTGTTTTACCGCAATATGCAATTTAAAATAAAAAAAGAAAGTTACAAATCTAATTTGCATACAAAACACAACATCATAGCCATTCTCCAAAAAAAGCCCCCACACAAAAATCAACCAACAAGCATAAAAATACATTATGCACAACTTATTTTTACAGAAACACGCGTGAAAGCATGTTAACCATGTCCATGCATTAATGTGGCACTTACATGTGCCATATACTTTACAGAAATACTGCAAAACAACAAATAAGCATACATTTTTATATTTAACATCTATAACTATGGGGCTCATTTACTAAGATAAATGTGTGGCTTAAGTAAGACTTACTTGACTAAGCATAAACAAAATAGTGTAAGTATATCTTAAGAAATTGTTTGGTGTAAATTGAGCTTAGTAACTCAACCCAATACATATATATGTATATTCTTTTATTTTTATTGTTAAACCTTTATTGAACATAAAGTCATCAGGAGTTTACATTATATAACATATAAAATACATTAATATCGCACAATCGATTATCACAAATGCACAAGTAAATAACACAGATAAAAGATATAAAAACAAATATGCACGTCTGCTAAAAAGAATGCTCCAACAATTCACCATATAGCAACAACTACCATAACAAGATGACAATTAATTGTCCCAAAGGGATAACTGGGACAACAGGAGAGCTATACTCACTGCCGGTTTATCAGTTGAAGTGCTTCAATTTTTCTCCCCTTGATCCATGCTCTACGGAAAAAAATAGGCCACACCACCCACAGTTTAATTGATTGGACCAGAAATTCCACGGCACTGGGCCATGACTAGATCCCTGCCTCCAACAGGACGGGTCTTAGGTATACGATCCATAGCCGCTGGAATGGTTTACAAAATAACAGAAAATGTGATATTGACTCCTCAGGAGCACCACACAGGGGGCATCTGGCAGAACCAAGACCTTGTTAAGTATTTCAATCAGGTGATACACCCTGGTCTCAGCCTAGTATGCAGCGCACAGCTGAAATCCTTATTTTATTATATATATATATATGTATTACCGCGTCCATGTAGTTATGGTTAAGTTGGTGTTTCCATAGGAAGAGCATTTTTTGGGTGGCTTATAACTTCGCTCCCTCTGGACGAATCCTCACCAAACTTGATTTTTTTTGCAAAGTTTGGTGAGGATTCGTCCAGGGGGGGGGGGGGAAGTTATAGGGGGGGTCCCAAAACTTGTGTTTTTTCCTATAGACATAATGGGAAAAAACTTTGCGCACGGCCACAGGCCAAACCGCTGGACGATTTACACCAAATTTGCGGCAGGAGCGGGGCTTGGTCCCGAAAGCGTGCTTTTGCAAATTTGGTGTAAATCCGTCCAGTAGTTTTTAATAAAATGACCAAAACGTAAGGCAAAAAAATGTGTGATATCTGTGTTCGCTTCGCGGACGGACTTCCCTGTTCGCTCTGCGGACAGCACCCCGATTGGCCCATGGCCTGGCGTCATGTCCGCGGACATGCGACGTGTTCGATGATTGGACGGCGAGGGGCGTGGAGCGCGTCAGGTTTGCTGTGGCGCCTGCCATCTTGTATTCGCCGTCGACCGCGTACAGCGCGGTGAAACGTGGATAAAGAATTGTATTTAGTGCCGTGTGTTGGTGTGTAAGAGTGTTTGGGGAGGGTGGGGGAGTATGAGATAGGTTCAATGTTTTGTTTTTTTATGTGCTAGACGTTTTTGTTGCATTCGATTTGTCCGCGGAGAACACGGCTGTTCTGACATTTTGTAAATAAACTAAATGGTGGGGTGTTTAGAGGACGGAGTATGTGTAATTTTTGTTTGCAAGGAAGGTAAAAATGAGCTATGAACACTCTCGGTGTACTTAATTGTTCGTAAATACACAAACTGGGGGTGTCCTCAGGACGCTGTCTGTATTGTAATCTGTATAGTTGAATGTGTTCTAAGAACACTCGCAGTGTTCTTTCACTGAATTTCATAGGTTTTTAGTAGCGCAACTTAACAATAACGTTCCTTTAACAAAGTTTCTTTACTGAATTTCATAGGTTTTTAGTAGCGCAACTTAACCATAACGTCCCTTTAACAAAGTTTTTTCACTGAATATATATATACATATATATATATATATATAGGTTCAATATTCTGAGTGATATACCACTCATATCACACCCCTTCTCAAATACCCCAGGTCACGATGGACCAGGAATCATGCTGGTTGGTAAAGGTAATATGTATTTAGTTATTTAAAATTCAAATCAGACATATACTTTTGAGCAGCAATCACCAATGTGGTGACAATAACAGGTAGGAAGGTATGTAATGCACTTAAATTCACTCTTTAGCAACACAAATATAAAACACCAGAGAAAAGAACACTTTTGGCTTGTTTGGAAAGATAGCACTTAAGTAAGGAATTCCCCCTGAAATATTCCTCAACCCACAAATAAACAATTCTAAATAGATATAAGGAAGCAGCAGGTGATTAGGAATAAGGAATGGAAAACAAAATTCAAATCTAACCTTCCCTCCCCATACAAGACAGAAAAACGAGTTGCAAATCTAACACTTTAAAATAACATTTTGGAAATGGCTGGGTAAAACAATGAATGTGTGTAAAAATCCTTAAACCAGTACAAAACTCTGGGGGCAACATTGGAAAGATATAAACAACCATGACCTATAGTTTGAGCAAACACTTTGAATCTGAATGGAAGGTTGAAATAATTTAGAATAAAAATCACACATCTAAAGCTTTGCAAAATTGTGGATTCCTGCCTAAAATTAACCAAACGGTTTTTAAGAAAAACGGGTGAAATACACTGATTTGGACATTTTTGGGTAGGGGTATAGCTATAGGTCTTAGGTATAACCCAGAGTTGAAATGAAGTCTCTAGCTATAAACTGAGGAAATAGTACACTTTAAAATAACATTTCGAAAATGGCTGGGTAAAACAATGAATGTGTGTAAAAATCCTTAAATCAGTACAAATCTCTATGGGAGCAACATTGGAAATATACTAACAATCATGAGCTATGGTTTGAGCAAAAGTAAATGCTTTGAATCTGAATGGAAGGTTGAAAGTAATTTAGAATAAAAATCACATATGTAAAACTTTGCAATATTGTGGATTCCTGCCTAAAATTAACCAACCTGTTTTTAAGAAAAACGGGTGAAATACACTGATTTGGATGTTTTGGGTTTGGGATGTAGCCATAAGCCTTAGGTATAATCCAGAGTTGAAATTAAGTCTTTAGAAACTCAGTTTGGACAAGAAAATATTTACTATAGTTTTACTCTATGCTAGAGCATTCTGGCCAGAATACCAAGGAAGGACACAGTAAGCTCTAGAGTTGATTCATTACTTCAACACCAGATCCCTAGGGTCCTCTCCGGTGGAACCAGTCGGATCACTCGAAGTAGGGTGGATAGTTTAAGATTTACACAAGATAAAATGACTAAAGAAATGGTGCTTAGCAAGCTAAACAAAGACAGGATTGCAATAAGGATTCTGACAATGTTACAATTTATTAAGGTAAAGATAGGATGGTTTACAGATTGGGATGAGACAAGGCAAGGTATGCTATGGTTTTCTATGATTCCTATTAATACTTACAGTCCACTTTAATTTAGGACAGTGGTCTTCAAACCTTTTGGGACTGGGCCCCCCCTGAGCAAAATGTGGGCAGGCCGGCCCCCCCACAAAAAATGCCACATGGACAGTAAATCCAAATGGCTGAGAACTATTGTATCGCGCACCGTCACCGCACCCTACTCCCGATATAGTCCCTGCCCCCCCACCTGCTCCCATCACAGTCTCTGGGCTCCTTCATCCCACTCTTACCCAGTCCCTGGGCTCTCCCCACCCCACCACAGACACTGGGCTCTCCCCACCCTGCTCCCACCACTATCCCATGACTCGTGCCCATCCTGCTCCCAGCACAGTCCCTGGGCCACCCCACCCTGCCCCAGCACAGTCCCAGGGCCAGTGGCGGCTGGTGTATTTTTTAAGTGGTGGGGCATACATATTTCCCCCAGATATACCATAGTGAATGTGCGCAGCAAGGAAGCCAGAACCAATCAAGGGGGTTTCGGGGGGGTTTACTTGCCTGGAATTTCTCTTTAAAAATGGGTTCAAATGTTGCATTTTAGAGCATACCTTAAAGCAAATTGGGTAAAAAGCCAAACAGTTTGCAATTGGCACTGGGGGGACCAGTAGGCAGGCATGCTGAGTTACTTCACTATGCAGCTAGTAGTGTTGACAGTTGTTGCTGAATAAATATTCTTGAAATATCACAATTTGCTTACATTTTAGCAAAAAACAACACCCCTTTGGGATTCAAAGAGTCTGTCACCTAGGAATTAATTGCCGTTTGTAATTGTAGGCCACTTTTTCATTGCCCCACCCCTGCCCATTTCCTCGATTTTGAAAATAAACCTTTATTTTTATTTCAGCTTGGGCTCTCGGGCCCCCCCCCCCATGGAATGCAGCCCCACAGTTTGAAGACCTCTGATTTAGGATCTTGGGCCGTCAAGGGTTCTGGTCATCACACGGATCGGTCCTAACCAAGGACAGCTGGGCAACTCGGGCAGGACAGGATCATCTAGGCCGTTCTGGTCACCGGACTGCACTGGAATGACCCTTCTAGTTACTGGAGACTGGAGATCAGTGGGATGGCGAGTTTGCAGGCATGCATCTAGTAGTAGCAAGCCAGGTTGGATCAGGATGCTTCCCTTGGGTTTCTGAGATTTTAAGAATTTGAGGCCTACCTAAAAAAGGGTGCAGCAATGCATAGGCCTTGTATTTGCAATGAAATCTAGAATCAGGATCAAGTAGGATAAAGAAATCAGGAACAGGACGCCATGCAGGAAATCAGGAAGAAAGTCAGGAATCAATGTGTGTGTGCCATCAGGTTCCCTTATTTATAATTCCAAATGACATCACTACAGTATATGGCAGGTGCAGGCTTACTACCCACACCCATAATGCTAGGATAATGCTAGGATTGGGCAAGAGCTTAGTTTCCGCCTAGCTCTTCGCTGATTGGATCACAGAAAAGGATGCCATGTTTATGGGATGATTTTTTACAATGACTAGAAACCTTCCCTAGCTACTGGAACCAAAATCTAATTTTACCACAAATACATATTTATACAGTTATAACCTCTGAGAAAATCAGATACACAGATTACCTATTTTGTTGATCACATTTCAATCCAAACCCCGAGACCTGGTTTTGCCTTTCTGCTATATTTTGGCAATTTTAACCATGAAAGATTTGGCGTACAATTTCCAAACTTTGTACACAGATGCGCATTTACCCCTGGTATGTGTATACAAATTATTATGTTCGCAATATCAATACTTTCCCTGCAAACTGTTATTCTTTACAACTTCTGTTCCTTATGCAGTAATGAGTTCTACCAAGTTTTCACAGAAAGAGCATAAAATTAGATTTAAAACTACAAACTTTTCATATTTTTTCTCATTCTCGCTGCAAAGTTAAATGTCTTGAAGTTCAGTTACAAAACAGGCTTTTTAAAATCAAAAGGAAGTATATTGTCAATTAATCCATTTTTTTATTTTCCCCCACTGCAAGCAAATGTCAATTCCTTTGAACATGATGAGGGGCCTCTCTTTTGATTGAAGTTTACTGCCCCTCACACCTGACAGGGGAGAGTCTCAGCCTGCTATTGTCTCAGCCTGAAGCAAAGACGAATGTCTGATGCGACTTGGGAAGTCCCATTGTCCTGGGTATTGAAAGCCTCCAAGCTAGCAATTAGCCACTTTCCTGTTCTAGAAGTTTATGAGGTGTCACCCTTTTTTAGGGCTAGCAACTGGCAGAGCAAATTTTTTTTTATATATATAGTTTGCAAACTCAGCCTGGGTTTTCTCCTTTGAAATTTTGACTTTAAACCTATAGAATTAAAACAGTTTATAAGTGTATTTTTAACAGTAACAAATCCTTTTACATTTCTAAGTAATCAGGCCTTTACACAACAATGCACTTTTACATAGGCGATGTTCCCCCTTCAGTCAGGAAAAAACACATTTTACTATTTCTTAAATTCGGTTTGCATCTTCAGCAAATATACACTTTGCGCAGCTATAGTTCTTTTCTTGAGTGCTGGAGTTGTTTTGCAGCTTGGATACAGTTACAGACAACTATTTAGAGTCTTTCTCTGGACAGGTGATTCTTGATACTGTTTCAAAGAAAATAGATGCGTTTCCAGTGTAAAATGAAAACAAAGCCCCTAGTTGAATCTTCAAAGATACATTTGACAGGTAGAGTCATTCAAATAAGGCCTGGTTCCTCTGAGACACAATGAATAATACTGGGCTTTGCAGAGACTTTTTAATCACAGTGGTTCTTGAGAAATTGATGAACTTAGCGCCAAGCAGCACTTTTAAGGTTGGGAAAGTGTCATTTTAAAGAGGCATTTTGGGTTTTCAGTAAAAGAATGATGCCTCTTTCACTTCACTCCATGTTTAATGTTGCAGAGCACACTGGCACATTCCTGCAGTGAGTACTCTGTTCCACCCCACCTAAAATGTGTGTGGCAGGGGGTGCAGCCATTTTCTGGTTATTACAAAAATGCAGTTTTGAGATCTTGGCACGCACAGGAGTCAATGCAGCCATTTTGTGCTGTTTCTTGTACCAGTGCAGCAAAGTGACGTAGCATAGCACATCTGAATGGGTCAAAATATCCGACAGATTCCCCCCCGACTTCGTCTGGACTTCCAGTCGTGGGGGAGTCGGGCAAGTGGAATTTCTTTCTTTTCTTGAAAAAGCAGGTTCAGTCGGGTATGAGTCCTTATTCCATCAGCGAATGATGCGACACGCTCTCCTCGCTGCCTATCGTTGGAATGTGGAGCGATACACCCAGCCTTCTCTCAGGTCTTTTTTTCTGGTATGGAGCAACACTCCAGATTTCCTTGGGTTTTCTTTTCCGGGTCCCGAGGAGGTCCTCCTTGGTTAGGACGTATAATCAGTGCAAATCTATAAAACAGAACACAAACCGGTTATGACAATTTTCCCACTAACTGTCCTCCAATCGGGATTACAGAAATGGGATATACATGCATTCAGAGACAATTTGAAATATTCCTATGCTTCAGATGTATCCCCCACTGGGTTTTCTGTAGACTCCAATATTTGCTGCAAAGTATGCCTAGGGTGGCAAATCTTAAGCTGATTAATGTGGACCCACCTCTTTTCTGTCAAGTCACCTTTGGGGATGCGGATTCTGTAGGCAAGGCCTTGGATGTGACCTCTCCTCCATTCTGAACTTCCATTTCCTACCGTAGCACTGGGGCTGACCGGAAGGCTTTCTTTAGGGTTGCCAGGACCCTGAGATTTACCCTCCAGGTGGGACCGGACTTGGCAATAACTGGGATCCAAATTAATCTCGAGTCGGGTGAGGAGGTTACTGCCCATGTAAAAGGCGGAAGGAACACCTCGCACGACCCACCACTTGTGTTCTATGCTTTTATCACCTCTAGAAATTTTGATCATACAACTGCTAAGCAGAAGATGTTTGGAACGGGGAATTTTCAGGCCCCATACCCATTGATACACTGACTCTACAGTGGGTAGGGTCTGGTCTTTTGGGAGTCTCTTGAATAATACTTTGCTTATGAAGCTTTCTTTGTTATTCAAGTCCACTCGGGCGAGGACAGACTCCTTCCCGTCATTTAACTGAATCGGAAAGAAGAGCTGTTCGCCCTTCTTCTGAATGCCAGCTACACTTTGTGCTGGTTGGTTATCAATTTTGGCTATAGAATTAGGATTTTCATATTGTGAATTGGTACAGAATTTCAGAGTATTTCCTTCCAGTGTGGAATGCCACTTGAAACTGGAGAGAAGGTTGATTTTCAAAAATGGAGAGGAGTTCCCATGACCAGTTTTCTGTCCCACAGCAATTATGGTAATGTCGGGTATTTGATTATTTTGAAGATGAAACTTAATTTGATCTGGTTTTTGTCCAACCATGTGGCATGTGCTATTTAGACTAACATGGTTGACACTCTGTTTTAATTTGATTGGCCTGTGAGTCTGGGTCCAGAGTACCTTATTCACACAGTCTATTAGGGGAGACAACCTACAAAGGATGTCATTCCCGAATAGACAGGGGGTTCCCACCAGAGCCACGACTATGACCAGGTGCTTCATCTTGTGTCACCCAATTTTAAATTCCAGCTCTTCAGTCCTCTCGACAGGAATTTCATTCCCATCGAAGTTCTGAAGTTGTCCAGGAAGAGGGGTGAGAGGGATCTGGTATCTCTCCTCCCCTTCCTGAATTCAACTGATCAAAAGCCCTCTTTGACAGAAGAGTTCCTTGGGACCCAGTGTCCACCAGTGCCGACACTGTACACTGCCCTTGTATTCGGACCGGGGCATAAAATCTTCCCTCCTTCTCCTCAAGGGGCAGAGATAATGTGCATTTTGGGCCAGTTGGTTGGTCAATTTCTTGATTCTTGATTCTGACACTGGGGTAGTTTGGGCATGATTCTGTGTGGGAGCTTAGGGATCCGCAAGAAAAATATGACAGTTGGATATTGGGGGATTTTTGGGCTCCCCTTGTTCTGATTCTGGGCCACCCCCTCCCCCTTTTGGAGGCAGTCACCAGAATAGGTTGGTGAGGTTTGGGGTTTCTCTTGTGCTGGTTCTGGGCTGCGCCCCCTTCTAGGAGGCGGTCCCCAGAATGGAGTGGGGTAGTTTTGGAAATCCTCTTGTGCTGGTTCTGTGCTGCCCCCTCCCCCCCCCCTTTTTGGAGACAGTCACCAGAATGGCTTTGGGCAGTGTGGTTTTCTTGATTATTATTCTGGAGTTCAATGATGGGCGATTCTAACTCAGTCCCCACATTCACCGAGTCTTCATTAGGATCTCTTGGGACCCATTTTTCTTTGGGAGGAATTCCCCCATCCCTGAAGGAGAAGATCTTTTTCCCAGAGTTCTCTAAGGACCCCTCTACTTCAAATTGGAGGACACTAACCTCCTCCACTAAGTGGGCCTTTTTGGGTCCTTTATTTCTCCTACCCGCCCTCTGTTCCTTGGGTTGCAGATTTTCGGGGGCAGGACATTTTGGTTCCGGTTCCTGGGTGTCCAGGGGCTTTTCCTGGGTGGGGAAGGAAGCTTCCTCTAAGGCTTTACACCTCCCTTCCCCCATGCTTCCTCCTCTGGAACCAGTGAGTTGTCGGGGTTCTCTCCCCGTCATTGTTCGGGAGTACACGACCCTTGGTTTGTGGAGTTCTGAGCCGCCATGTTCATCTGAGGGTTCTGCTGAGCCCTCAACTTGCGACCCAGATCCTGGGACAAGAACTGGACCTGGCGCTCCAGTTGAGACAACCGTTCCGACTGGTACGGGGGTCTCTGGTCCATCCTAGTTGAATCACTGGTAGGGTAACTATCCCTTCTCCCATAGTACCCTGGGTTTGGAAAATTGGGATAACCCTCCCCCTTGGCCTCCTCTCACCTGGATTTGGCTGTCTGGGCTCTGGAAAGTGGGGAAAGAAAGGAGGGTGGTTCTGTAGGTTGGGGTTTTGAGGGTACCACAGAAAGAAACTCAACCCGGCATTTGGGGAAATACTGCCCTCCTGGGGAAAGTTAGGAGGGAAGTTTCCTGGGGTGGTACCTACCTGGTTGGATCCCCCCTTGTGCTCAGGGAGTCCACACATACCCCAAGATGGGTTTGTTACCCTTGTATCGGGGGCTGATGTAATCAGGGGAGTTAGGGGACCCTTTTGTGGGATTACCTCCCTGACAACCGCCTGTCTGGGATTGGCCGAGGTCCTTCTGGTTATTTGGCTAGATGGATTTTGTACAGGTATATTTTTAGGCCCCCGATCTCCAGATCTAAAATCGAGGCAACCTTCACCTCCACCACCTTAGCAGCAGCAGGGGTGTTGGGTGGTTTGGGGGTTTTGTTTGTGTTTTTGTACTTCATAAATACGGGTCACCTGTTCTATGACCCAGTCCAGTGATCTCTTCTTGTGAAAGTCCCTCACCCGCTGGGTCATTATATATTTGGGGAGTGCATTGAAGAAGGTGGTGATGAACTCCCTACTATCTGTGCGCACATTCCTGGTGGTCTGCGAAAAGGCACGGTTGAGCTCTTGCACAAATTCTTGTGGGGCCTGATCTGCCATGCACTGCAGATTGTAGGCCGCCTTGTGGGCCTCTTGGGGGTTTCTATGTGCAGGGAAATGTTTTAAGATGGCCACCCTGTAGGTGGACCATCTTGAGTGGTTCTGATCCTCCAGTCCCACGAAGAAACTGGAGTATTCAGGAGAGAATGTCCACTTCACATACTGTATGCAATTCTGGCTGTCCTTCAGATGAAAAGTGCCCATCATCTGTTCATATAATTCTAGGTGTTCCCAGACAGAATACTTTGCATTGTTATGATATGGAGTTATTACACTGCTAATGGCATTGATCTGCTTAAGGGGAAATTTTTGAATAGCTCTCTTAATCTTGTTTTCCTTTTTTATTTTAGTCCCCCCGAGTCCACTCGTCCTCAGACTCAGAGGCACTGCTACTGGAGGTGGCTTCTTGATCCTCTAGGCACTCCCTGATTGTGCGAGCTTGAGAAGGGCTTGAAGAAAGTTGGGGCCTAGTTTCCCTATTCCTGCTCCCAAGATTGGCGAGTACCCCCCCCCACTGCCCTAACTGGGTAGAGGTCTTCAGAATACTTTTTTAGGGCTTTATTTCCTGGAGTTCCCCACCACATTTCACAAACTGATCTTTGGGAAGGTGGTATTTTTGTGGGTCCAGTTCCCTGACTTTCCCCTCATAGGAGTCTTCCTGGTCTGAGATATCAGCCCTAACATTTGGGGATCTGTACAAGGACGCCTGTCCATCATTTGCTGGGGCGTGGATCTGCCAGTCCCATCTTTCCAACGCTATTGAATTCTACCATCCCCATGGCCGCTGGCTCATATGTATGTGCATGGTATTGAAGGGGTTTGTTGAGTCCCTGAGTTCAGGGGTCCTTATGTGATGATCAGGGGTTGCTCTGTCCCTCTCTACCTTTTCTTTTTCATCCCCTATTTCCTGGCGATAAGCAAAAATCTGAGCCTTTTGTTCCTCTATCAAGACCTTACTGGTCTCAATGATTCGCTCCTGCATTGCTTGTTGGTGGATCACATAATTCTTTTCACGGAGAGCCTCACTGTCTCTCTGTGCTTCCTGTCTGGTCTGGGAATACTGGGGCAATTTGTGCTGCAGGAGACTCACCTCCTGAGTTTTAGCATCTTTGGTCTGAGTGTTCTCTTCCAGAGCATCTTCTACCCATCTGGTGTGCTCTAGTAGCTTCCCATACTCTGTCTTTAATTCATTTAGCTCCTGGAGGGCCAGCTTTCTTCCCTCTAGCTCAGTTTTTAAGTTCCGTACTTCCTGGCCTAAGACGTCTCTCTCGTGGCTTAGGGTGCCCCTCTGTTCAGACAGGTCATCCCTTTGTTTTTTGATGGCACTGGATTTCTGGCACTCCTCATCAAATTCTGTTTGAGAGTGTAGGTGTCTCATAATTAATTTATTATTTTCCTCTTTCAAGGTTTCTATCTGGTTTTGTAGGGCAGCTATCTGCTCTGCGCAGGCTCTATTATAATGTACTTGTTGCGCCTGTTTCTCTGAGAGTCAACAGTTTCCTGACACTCCTCTTTTAGTGTCTGGAATTGGGTTTCTTGCTCTGCATTCTCTTTCTGTAGGAGAGCCAGATCTTCTTTTAATTTTGTGACATAATCTCTAGATTCTGCCTCTAATTCTTGGCTCTTCAGTAGCCTTTGTTCTGCAGAGTCTAGATCATTCTGGATTCTCTCTAGTGATTCAATTTGATTCTGTGCCAGAACTATGTTTTCAGTGTGCTTTTCCTGATCACTCCTATGTGGAAGTATCAGTAGGCCGCAATTCTGGCAATTTTGCTTTGTTCCTCTGTAACTTTTGAGGCCATGTACAACTCACTGAGAGCTTGGTGTAATGGGCCTTGTCCTGCCATGTATCCAGGTTCATGACAGTGACCAGTTCTGTGATTTCCTGCAGCCAGACATGTTCATTCTGTTCTGGCCGCTCACCCCTGACAAAAAGATTGTTCAGGGGGTGCTCCCTAGCCATACTGATTTCTACAGAAACAGCCATTTTGGAAATAACAATTTCTTTATTCATTATTTTGGGGTTGATCTACTTTTACATTTACAGACCGGCCTGGACTTGGAGTATTTCTTTTGGGAGGCGCTTGTACAGTGCAGCACAGTACATCAACCAAGCAAAGTGTCACTACCCTGCAGGTTAATCTGCTGTGTTAGACTGTCACGGGTGGTAACTCAAACTCAAAATCATGGCACAAGCCCTCAAATCTGTTAAGTATTTCAATCAGGCGATACACCCTGGCTCAGCCTAGTATGCAGCCCACAGCTGAAATGCTTATTTTATTATATATTTATAGGTTCAATATTCTGAGTGATATACCACTCATATCACACCCCTTCTCAAATACCCCAGTTCACAATGGACCAGGAATCAGGCTGGTTGGTAAAGTTAATATTTATTTATTTATTTATTTAAAATTTAATCAGACAGATACTTTTGAATAGGGAGCAGCAATTACCAATGTAGTGACAATAACAGATAGGAATGTATGTAATGCACTTAAAGTCACTCTTTAGCAACACAAATATAAAACACCAGAGAAAAGAACACTTTGGGTTTGTTTGGAAAGATAGCACTTAAGTAAGGATTTCCCCCTGCAATATTCCTCAACCCACAAATAAACAATTCTAAATAGATATAAGGCAGCAGCAGGTAATCAGGAATAAGGAATGGAAAACAGAATTTGAATCTAACCTTCCCTCCCCAAACAAGACAGAAAAACGAGTTGCAAATCTAACACTTTAAAATAACATTTCGGAAATGGCTGGGTAAAACAATGAATGTGTGTAAAAATCCTTAAACCAGTACAAATCTCTATGGGGGCAACATTGGAAAGATACTAACAACCATGACCTATAGTTTGAGCAAACACTTTGAATCTGAATGGAAGGTTGAAATAATTTAGAATAAAAATCACACATCTAAAGCTTTGCAAAATTGTGGATTCCTGCCTAAAATTAACCAAACGGTTTTTAAGAAAAACGGGTGAAATACACTGATTTGGACATTTTTGGGTAGGGGTATAGCTATAGGTCTTAGGTATAACCCAGAGTTGAAATGAAGTCTCTAGCTATAAACTGAGGAAGATATGCAAGGTTGAATGAGAGGCGTTTTTAGAAAAGATTGGGTAATGAAAACCGAAAAGAAACTCATTTGGACAAGAAAATATTTACTATAGTTTTACTCTATGCTAGAGCATTCCTGCCAGAATACCAAGGAGGGACACAGTAAGCTCTAGAGTTGATTCATGACTTCAACACCAGATCATCAGTGTCCTCTCCGGTGGAACCAGTCGGATCACTCGAAGTAGGATAGATTGTTTAAGATTTACACAAGATAAAATGACCAAAGAAATGGTGCTTTGCAAGATAAATCAAAGACAGGATTGCAATAAGGATTCTGACAATGTTACAAGTTATTAAGGTAAAGATAGGATGGTTTAGAGATTGGGATGAGACAAGGCAATGCAAGGTATGCTATGGTTTTCTATGATCCCTATTAATACTTAGAATCCACTTTAATTTAGGATGTTTTACTGTGAAGGGTTCTGGTCATCACACAGATCCGGTCTAACCAAGGACAGATGGGCAACTCGGGTAGGACAGGATCATCTAGGCTGTTCTGATCACTGGACTGCACTGGTTACTGGAGACTGGAGATCAGTGGGATGGTGAGTCTGCAGGCATGCATCTAGTAGTAGCAAGCAAGGTTGGATCAGGATGCTTCTCATGGGTTTTTGGGATTTTTAGAATTTGAGGCCTAGCTGAAAAGGGGTTCAGCAATGCATAGGCCTTGGCTTTGCAATGAAATCTGGAATCAGGATCAAGTAGGATGAAGAAATCAGGAACAGCACGCCACACAGGAAATCAGGAAGAAAGTTAGGAATCAGTGTGTATTTGCTGTCAGGTTCCCTTATTTATCTTGCCAAATGACATTTTTACAATATATGGCAGGGGCAGGCTTACTACCCACACCCATAATGCTAGGATTGGGCAAGAGCGTAGTTTCTCCTTACTCTTCGCTGGTTGGATCACAGAAAAGGATGTCATGTTTATGGGATGATTTTTACAATGACTAGAAACCTCCCCTAGCTACTGGAACCAAACTCTAATTTTACCACAAATACATATTTATACAGTTATAACCTCTGAGAAAATCAGATACACAGATTACATATTAAGTGGGTCACATTTCAATCCAAACCCGAGCCTGTGGGACCTGGTTTTGCCTTTCTGCTACATTTTGGCAATTTTAACCATGAAACATTTGGCATAAAATTTCCCAACTTTGTACACAGATGCGCATTTACCCCTGGAATGTGTGTACAAAATGTTATGTTCGCAATATCAATACTTTCCCTGCAAACTGTTATTCTTTACAACTTCTGTTCCTTATGCAGTAATGAGTTCTACCAAGTTTTCACAGAAAGAGCATAAAATTAGATTTAAAACTACAAACTTTTCATATTTTTTCTCATTCTCGCTGCAAAGTTAAATGTCTTGAAGTTCAGTTACAAAACAGGCTTTTTAAAATCAAAAGGAAGTATATTGTCAATTAATCCATTTTTTTTATTTTCCCCCACTGCAAGCAAATGTCAATTCCTTTGAACATGATGAGGGGCCTCTCTTTTGATTGAAGTTTACTGCCCCTCACACCTGACAGGGGAGAGTCTCAGCCTGCTATTGTCTCAGCCTGAAGCAAAGACGAATGTCTGATGCGACTTGGGAAGTCCCATTGTCCTGGGTATTCTAAACCTCCAAGCTAGCAATTAGCCACGTTCCTGTTCCAGAAGCTTATGATGTGTCACCCTTTTTCGGGGTTAGCAACTGGCAGAGCAAGTTTTTTTTATATATAGTTTGCCAACTCAGCCTGGGTTTTAGCTTTGATTTTCTCCTTTGTAATTTTTACTTTAAACCTATAGAATTAAAACAGTTTATAAGTGTATTTTTAAAAGTAACAAATGATTTTACATTTCTAAGTAATCAGGCCTTTACACAACAGTGTACTTTTAAATAGGCGATTGTCCCCCTTCAGCCAGCAAAAAGCACATTTTACTATTCGGTTTGCATCTCTAGCAAATATACACTTTGTGCAGCTATCGTTCTTTTCTTTAGTGCTAGAGTTGTTTTGCAGCTTGGATAAAGTTAAAGGCATCTATTTAGAGTCTTTCTCTGGACTGCTGATTCTTGATATTGTTGCAAAGAAAATAGACGTGTTTCCTGTGTAAAATGAAAACAAAGCCCCTGGTTGATTCTGCAAAGATACATTTGACAAGAGCTGTCATTCAAATGAGGCCCGGTTCCTCTGAGACACAATGAATGATCCTGGGCATTGCAGGGCCTTTTTAATCACAGTGGTTCATGAGAAATTGATGAACTTAGCGTCAAGAAGCACTTTTAAGGTTGGGAAAGTGTCATTTTAAAGAGGCATTATGGGTTTTCAGAAAAAGAATGCTGCCTCTTTCACTTCACTGCATTTTTAATGTTGCAGAGCACACTGGCATACTCCTGCAGTGAGTACTCTCTTCCACCCCACCTGAAATGTGTGTTTCACGGGGTGCAGCCATTTTCTGGTTATTACAAAAAACGCAGTTTCGAGATCCTGGTGTGCACAGGAGTCAGCACGGCCATTTTGTGCTGTTTCTGGGTGAAAACATCCCACAACCTTTACATTTGGTGGTAAAAGCAGTGATAGGCAATATACCTAATCGTACCCTCAAATATAGTGATCTTGCATTGGCAGGCCTGAGATGATCCAGATATAATTTGAAAACCATTTATGTGTCTCTGAGCTAAATTAGTAGTCCCCAACCTTAACTTTTAAGCCTCAAGAAAGAGTATTTCTCTAGCTCTCTGCTTTATTAGAGGCTACATTTGATTCCAGCTTAAATCACAAAGCCTGCCTTGCTCATACCAAAATTCACCCATTTTCAGGTAAAAGAATAGATTTTTTATGTGGGTAAGCCATTTCAATCCGCTTGTACCTTCCAGTGACATAATATAACCAGTGCCTCCCTACACAGTTCAAGGGCTGTTCTGGTTCACAATCTAACCCAAAGGGAGACAGGTCGATGCACAATAGTTAGACTCAGAGGGAGTGTGGCACATTCCAAATGCACCAGTGCATTCAGTGCACTTGGTGGTAACTGCAACAATTAAAAAAAAGGTTATTTTCTCTTATTAAACGGGTCTCTATATTCTCATACCCCCATGGGCAGCTCTGAGTCATGGCGGGCAGCTGAGACAGCCTGCCTCTGATATAGCTCTAATGCATTCGAAGCTCCAGTGCTGATTACAAAATGCCAAAATTGCTCCACTATATTTATACAGTGTGGCTGCTGGCCTGGCTAACTGGTGGGCCCATCTGGGACAAGCCTGAATTCTCAAACCCTGATTGTCAAAACTTTCCACTTGTTCTATTAACTTGTCAATCGTAATTTAGAGGGCGACCCTCTTGCCGCCTTTTGGTTTAATAACCATCGACTTTGTTTTGGCTGTATTAATGCCAAGACCCAGCTCCCTAGATTTCCCTATAAAGATAGCAAGTGAATCCTTTAGGCCCTGCAGTGACATGGCTATTAGGACAGCGCCATCCACATAGAATAGTGCCAGGAACTTGGTTGTAGCCAGGTTCGGGCAGTCCTGGCCTCTGCTCACTAACTCATCTACAATTCCTTGCATATATAGGTTGAACAAGAGAGGGCCAGGGTACAGCCCTGGCTAACTCCCAAAACTCAAAGTATGTTTTTTCTTTGTGGGCCAGATTATAACATACACAGGACACAGTATTTGAGTATAAAGCTGATATAATGCCTATCAGATGTTCTGGTACTTTCCGCATCAACAGGCCCTTCCATAGCTGTTCATTGGACACAGAGTCAAATGCTGTCCTAAGGTCCACAAATAATACATACAAGTGCCTTTTTTAATAAGACCATGTATTTTTTAATGATTAGAAATAACATGAGACACTGGTTCAACCCTTTTGGAACCCTGCCTGATGGACACTTATTATCCATTTATGGTCCACCCATGTCTGGGGGTGTTTCAAAATTATTTTTCAAACAGCTTCTCAGCCCCGTACAAGAGGGATATAGGTCTAAAATTGGCTGAGCTATCCTTTCCTCCCTTCTTGTATACCGGGGGCATGACTGGCTGCGCCATGAGTCTGGGACTCTACTTGTGAATATCACTGCCCTAATGACCTGGAGTAATATGGCCACCCAGGTACTAGTCTCATCATTATAAAATCCAATGGTATTAGGTGTGGACCAACTGCCATACCATTTTTGGAAGAGGCTAATGCTTCCTCTGCATCTTGCAGGGCAATAGACAAAGGGTTAATACCTGTTCGCCTTCAATAGCCAATGAGTAGGATGAAATAGGGTCTGCTGCATATAGAGCACACAAATGGGCCATCCATCTGTCTCCATCAATGCTATGCATCTTTTGCGGGTACCCTTTAAGATCACAATCAGAGACCAATTTCCAAAACAAGACATTGTTTCTTGAATGCCAGGCATTGTGCAATCCCTCCCATTTCCCTTTTAGATATTTGGTCTTTCTATTATGAAGTAGGTTTTTGTAATGGGTTCTCAAGGAACAAAGCAGAGGTCTATCATTCCCCGAGGGATCTCTCAGGCATTTTGCTATGTCTCTCTTTGCCACTCTACATCGCACCTTGAAACACTTGTGTATAGGTGCATTATAAAAGCCATATCATATCATATATCATACAGGAGCCATCAAACCAGTAGTGGGTTCACTCTTACATTTCGCCCCAGTCCCAAAACATATGGTTGCACATTTGTTTTCAACAGTTCAAACTCATCCAAAACCCCAATGGGCTTAGTTTCTGGATTACAGATCACCATGACATTAGATAAAATTGATATATACATACTCTGCTTCAATTCTGGTGTTAGAATCTTAGCCCATTTGAGCGGTCTTCACACAAGGTCTTTAACCCTGTTGGATTCCTTCATAGCGGCTTTCCTTCCAGAGTCTTGATTTTCCAGTTTTAAATGTATAGCCAGCGGGCAGTGGTCACTTTCATATCTATCGATAACTCTAAACTCACCTGCCTGTACCTAGGCTGAAGCCGAGATTAATACTAATAATAATACTAAGAAGAAGAAGAAGAAGAAGAAGAAGAAGAAGAAGAAGAAGAAGAAGAAGAAGAAGAAGAAGAAGAAGAAGAAGAAAAAGAAGAAGAAGAAGAAGAATCGTTTATTGTGATTTAGTTCATTTTGAATTTTACACAAGAGAAAGACAAAGCCATTTTTTCCAAATTAAATTAAGTACAACTACAAAACTACACAGCGTAATGAATAAATTAAAAGAAAAGTAAAATAAAATAAAATCAATAGAATAGAATATACAATATTATACTATTCTTCTTCTTCTTATTATTATTATTATTAATAATAATAATATGTAGTCAATTAGTGAAGAGCCGCTGACTCCCCAAAATGTTTTTTGGGCTGGTTGGTTTGTAACAAACCTTATGTTGCATGATCTAAGCTCAAGGTTATAGAGGATTGATAAAGTATTAGCTGCCAAGGGGAACAATGAGATTGGGCCAGGTGCCATCAGGTCAGGGATATCGCAGGCTTCGTCTTGGTCTGCCCACAACCCTTCAAGCAACTTAATTGTCTCCAGTTGCAGGTTAAAGTCACCCACTATCATTAGAAAAGAATCTTGTTGGCCCGCAGCTTCATTTGTGGCTAGCTGCTTCTGGACATATTCAATACAAGCCATTCCTGTAATGTCTGTGGGTCTGTTATAAATATTAATTAGGCATAGTGTCTCTACAGGGTTGAGTTTAATATACAACATGAGGACATTGGGGACAGGGTGTCTGCCCTCTTCACCTCCCAACCCATAGAAGAGCCGATCCAGATCAGCTTGGCCGTTAGTGACTCTCAGACCCTTAGTGACCCTTAGTGACTGGGATACAAAGGATTGAAGGCCCATGTCTCGCGCAAAGCAATTATATTACAACCACCAATAGAACCAGTCCACATTGGATTATCCAAATGTCTATTCACTCCAGCAATGTTCCAGGAGAGCAGCTCAAGTCCCTGCTTACCTCCCTCTAGGCACACACCTTTATCAAGTCTATTAAATTCCTCTGGATTAGGTTGGCTCAAGGTCAAGGGCTGATGGTAGCCAGCAGGTGCTCGCTGGCAGATCTCCCTTGATCCTCACCCACAAACAGGTAACGGCTCAACACGGATGCCGTGGCAGCTAGAGCAAGGCCCCTTGAGGGGCATCCTCTGTTGCTGCTGCAGACATGCCATTGTAGCGGGGAGTGGAGCTTTGAGGGCTGCAATTGGTGAACTGAAAGGATGAAGCCCATAGACAATAGGTTTCCTGTGCATGTTGATAGTAGTGAGACAGCCACTGGTGAAACGAGTTCAATCAACGCCCAATTCTGGGCACTGTTCCACTTAGGTAGTTCGATTCAGGATATGTCACTGCTGCGTATTGACGATAACTGCAGAAAAGACCCCCAGATAGACAACAGTGAGGAATGATTCAAAAATGGACTATCATATCTTTGTGCCAGTTGCTCCAGTCTCACTGATCTGGAAAGTAAAACATGCACTTGTGCCTCATTCTGGCTTTTGTGGTCACCAATAAAATAAGCCTCATGGGGCTGTGATTTCTGATTCATGCTAGGTAGATTTAAAGAACGGCCCTCTTTAGGAAAAGGTTGCAGCCTCGGCAAGAATGTCGAGCCATCCATGGCTGGGTTTGTATATGTATGTGGGACTCATTGACTAAGCTAAAACTAGTGTAAGTAAAACTAAATTTACTGAGCTCAAAAAGATAGGACAAGTAAAACGTACACCAACAAATTCTTAATTTCTCACTTAAGCCATTTATTTAGCTTAATAAAATAGCCCCATACAACTTTATACATTCAAATTAATTCGCACATTAACATACATATTTATGTATTAACTTATCTTTGTCTCTATTGTTATTTTAGAAATAATGGACACCACACAAATAATCTGCAGGTCCAAGCCGCAGTCAGGTTAGTCTTTTAAGCCTTTTTTGTTTTACGCCTATGCTGTGAAGGATACATGTGCAACTGGCCTTGTACCAAAATACAGCATTCACGTTGAAGTGAAATATTTACAATCTGTATTAATTATCACTGCATTTTACATTACCATATATGCAAACGCAACTATAGGAAATCAAACATAACAGACTATTTTTGGTAGCCTACTCCTTTGACTATTAGGTCACATATAGGTATGTTACAACAATGTTATGATCATCTGCTAAATTCATAAAACATGTGTGCAAGTAAATGTACATATAGGGTTGCATACCCATATGTATAAGGTTTGCCTTTCTGTAAAATATGTACAAATACACATATTCTGTGCTCTAAGGCACGTGTACATTTACTTACAACAATTGGCACCAATGTACAAATCATTTCAGTATGAACATACATACAGGGATGATCACATTCATTACTTGATATTCAAATTTAATCACACATTCCACACCATTGTTGATTATGTACAAAGATTAAAGTACATGTTCATACATAATGAGTCATTAATGCTCATCAATCGTGTGTGCTATAATACATACACGTACATTTATATACATTAATTTCTATTCACGTTTTGTGCTAACATTAAACCAAACCTAAAAACACTGTATTTAAAAACACATTGAATAAAATAACGTATGCATTTACACTTTAAAACAAGCTCACCATTTAAGTGTAACAAAACCTTTATCAAGACAATGTATACTGTGACGAATCCCAGGGTATCGTCACTGCTTCCATGGGGGAGGCCCCTTCCCATGGGGCCAGAGAGGTTAGGCTGCTACCGGATAGTTACCCTGGGGGTGGTAGTCAGTGGGTGGATATCCTGGGGAGGGAAACCCTCCATGGGACCAGTGATGATCACCTTGGGAGAATGTGGTAGCCCCCTCCTTCATTCCAGTCCCCTTCTTCCTTTCACCCTACTCAGTACCCTGTGGTCCCACAAACCTTTATCTATCTATGTAGAGTTGAGGAAACCAAGACCCAAGAGAACACAGAGACAAAGAAGAGCGTTACTGAACTCTATGATGATCATCAGTTCTGTACTGTGACGAAGAGGAAGGGTGGAAAAATGAGGAATACCTACAGTAACTAGAATATACAGTCTAGTGGCTGGAGACGGCCTATTGGTTGCCCAAAGTGCAAATTATAATTATGATTAATTATAATTGTTACTTTATAACACACTTAATACAGGGGACCAGTTTCTAAGCAGGAGCCCGGGATTCAAACCTGTGTTGCAATGCGTTGTCTTGCTTGTAAGACAAGTGCGATGCCCATTAGCTATCCTCGCAGCCCAATTAGAAGAAGGACTAGACCATTTGTCAAGCCTGCACTGGAGGAGCTGAACGCAAAGTTTGAGTACCGCAAATGGAGAGACATGGGAAGAAGCTGTACACTGTGAAGATGGTGGAACTGAGCCGTCGTCTCGAAGGTACGAAGGGAGCTGCCAACAACCAGTAGACCAAGAGAAACCGAAGAGATACCAAGTGCGTGGATCACTTGGGATGACTCCTGGAGAGAAGCACTGCAGCCTGACTCACTGAAGTTGAAGCAGGGTTGCAGAGGACAATGGGAGCTGAGAGAGAAGGATAGGAAGGTTTCTCAGAGTGCCAGACCAGCCTAAGAAGGACACCACGCAGCATGAACCCAGAAACAAGCTATGGGTGCTTCATGGGTCCATGAAAAGGGCTGGGAACCAAACGAGTCAGGCCTAAAGAGAGTTGTGTCCTCGATAAGAACCAAAGCTGATAATATATCAGTCAAGGACCCTAAGGGAAATATAAGGACACAGACCTATGCCACGGCGGCAGACAATTGGCAGAAGAGTAAACCAAATGTCTCAGAAGGTCAATACCAAAAAAGGTCGGGAACCAAATAGAACCACAGAGGCAAAGCCAAGATAAAGGAGTTAGAGACCTAAAAGCAATACAAGGGCAAATCTGGCATAAGAGGGTCTGAGACCCTGATAATATCGGAATAGAATAGAATCAAGGCTATGTTTGGCAGGAGCCAATATCCCGAAAGACATAAAGGGATAACAAACGCACTGTAAACAACTTTGCGAAGTATCCTATGTGGAACGGTATTTGGAAGGAGAGTACACCAGATCTGTTCAGTTGAACATTGAGTGAAGCAGGGGTAGAGAACCCAGGAAAGCAACACACCTGGGCCTGGGACCCATATGACGAGCAAAGAAACACATAGTCACGTCTGGCAGGATAGTGCACCAGACTTGGCGCTACAGTTTGGAGGTGGAGGAAGAAAGAAGGGGAAGAGAGTTTCCGTCCTGATTCAAGGAAAATATGTTGTGTGATAAAGAGGTCTACAGTTAAGCCATGCAGGATAGTAAAACAGCCTTAACACTACGTTAAAGACAAGAACAGGGAAGAGACCCCCCCCATATGTGAGAACTATGTGTTTTGGGGAAATCCACAGTCAAATCTAGCAGGATAGTGAACCAGACTTGATGCTGAAATGTGTAAGTTGAAGAGAACAAGGGGAGAGACAGTTAAAGAGAAAGAACTTTACATTAAAGAATCACTCCAAGTGTTTCCTCATAAAGAACAGAACAATCAAACCCAAGTCAAGAGTGAGAGAAGCCTCCCTCTGGATCAAAAAGATGGTCAGTTTTTCCTTAATTCAGTGTAAGGGACGGAAATAGGTTTTGATACAGGACGGTGGACATTGTACTTTTCACGGACATCATAACAGAGTCCTTAGTATTTTTTTTATTGAGGTAGGGAAACCCCCTCTTAATAATTGGTCTATGTAGGTTTCTCCGTTATTTTCTTTTGAATAAAAGTCTATGCCAACAAGCATGCCACCACTTTGTCAGACTCGTACTTCTGCACCCTTAAAATACATAAATGCTATTCATTAAAACTTCATGCAATGTTTACGTAACAAGATTAAAACATATAAAACAGAAATGTCAGCTTATTTTTTCAGAATCTGCCTTTGCAAACTCAACATTCCTAAGGGTCCAACTGCTTTTAGTTCATAAAAGTGAACTTGGATAAGTTTTGTAGATCAGGCGCACCAGACAAGTAACCAAATAAAATCAATTTTGTGAATGATGGAGTCTACGTTGGTTCCTTCTGCCAGCACCAGTCACATGGGAAAATGGGAACACTGAACACACAGCTGCACACCACTGTGCTCTATGCTTACAGACAGGTTAAAGCTTGTGCTGACACCGCCTCGAATGCCAGACTGCCGTAAAGAAAGACTGACTCTGCTGCTTCTTTGTCAGTAAAAGGGAAATCCACACTAGCACACGGAACACACAGCTGCACACTGCCAATATGTGTCACCCTGAGGCTGTAAAAGAGAAAAACAGAAGAACAGAAAGAGTCCTTCTAAGCAATAGAGACAATATGCATTGTTTCATTCATGACTTGTGCTTCACCCCAGTTAATTTCTTCCTTGAGAGACAGTACCCGATAAATGGATCAGATTTTGCCACAAAGTAAACTGTACCAGGAACAATATTGGGCCTTAAGTGCATTTCACCCAAGGACTGGGTTCTGACCAGTTTAAAGTGAAAAGAGGATACTCAGGTGCTTTCTGCATTCATGGCACCTTACCACCTTCAATAAAGTGTGGCAATGTAATTATGCTACAGAAAGCATGTGAGTCTGAAAAATATGTAAAGAGTCATTGCATTTCATCAATGTTCACATCAACCCTTATACATCATGGAACTATGCATTAAAATGAAAGAGCCTGTGTGTCACAAATTTTCCATTGTAATTTGTTTTAAACAATCAACTGGCACCTTGATTTATTCCGTCAAGAATGTGTCTACAAAAATAAATGTTTCAGAAATGCATGTGGAAACCTGTGATAACTATGCAAGGGTTTGCCTGTGAACATTTTCAAAATAGGGAATACATTATGGGGTAAATATTGAATGTATCAATGGTTTCCTCACTCAGCTTGGGAAAATGCATGTTTTGCAGTGTTCCTAATAATCTGAACACCTCTGATAACCTCTTGTTCAACCCAGTATTGCTGTGGGAAGGAGGAGTTTGGTTTTTCCCAAGAGATTTAGATGGGCAACCTGGAGTGAACATCATTTGTCTGTTGCCAAGAAATTCCATTAGGCTCACAGAAGAACACAAGGTCCTGTGAAACAGGTCTTCTGAATTAATGGGAGCCCCACTCTTGTAAATATATCTTAGGCAAAGGATGTTATTATAAATGCAGCTTACATTTCACAAATGCAACTTCTATGGTATACTATGGTTGTCTTATATGTGACCAGATAGTCATAATGAAAACAGTGACTGAAGACCTTACAAACACTTGCTCACATGAGTCATTGGGTTGACTGGAGAGCATGTCTGATCATATTTGTTCTGCATGCTTTACATGCAACCAATATTTACAATTGCATTCTGGACTTCAAAAATTAGATCCAACATAACTGTGCATTTATTATATCTATAAACAAGGCAAAGGATCCATTGGTATTGTGATATCATTCTCTAGCTAATCTGCATGAACTTGAATTTGCTACATTTCTTAAAAATAATCAAATGATTGATATTTATAACTGTAGAAATAAATGTTAAATATTTATGCCAGATATTCAGATGTGCTTGTGGGCCAGCGATTTCAGAAATCTATATTTGATAGATGTGGCAAGTTGCTACAAAATAATATAGCATAACATTTGATTTTAAATTTAAAAATATCAATAGTACATTGGAACCCCACCATTTTCAGATGCACAGACATTGTAATCAACCAATTAAGATTAGGGAGGTGTTTTCTATAGGAGTCTCTAAATATGAGGTAAGCCAACGGAAAGATTTGACCAATCAAATAGTATGTCATAAACATTTGAATATTGCACATTTTAAATGCAGGAAAACATAGGAAATTAGCTTTGACGCCAGAATTAATTAAAAGCAGCCAGGGAAGAGGATAATCTGTTCCAAACAAATGGATTAATCTGAGAGACCAACTGATGAGCTGGGCATATACAGGGTCTGATTGAGAGAGGATTTGTGCTCCAGGCTGAGAATGGGAACCTGAAGCAGTTCTAACTTCACTGAAGCATATCAGAAGTGGAGAGGTGGGGGGGTAGATTTCCAATCTGAGAGAGTCCATGCTGAGCCCAAGAAATGAAATAATTTCAGCGAGTATGGGAATTCCCCCCAAAAAAATATATATTCTCTCTAAAACTCTAATCCTTTTTCAGCTTTCCTCAGCGTATTCTTCCCCCTATGATTATGAAGTGTTCTGTTGTTTGCCGAATCTAGGTCTGTGCTCAATAAATTCAATAATAATAATAATAATAATAATAATAATAATAATAATAATAATAATAATAATAACAAAATGGAGGAATCGAATCTTGCACCGTGGGACTCCATCTGCAAAATTAAAGAGGAACATCAGAATATCTTAAAATGATTCTCTTAGCTTGGGTGGGTAAAGTAAAATTCTGTGCATTCTGAATTGATAACACTGAATCCATAAGCCAAAACCTGCAGAATTATCCTTAAACTCAGTGTAAATATACTTTGAAATTGCACAAACAAACTAGCAACCCACAATATCATATTTAAGTGGGGAAAGTGTTATTTGCAACCGTTCTCTGATTCCAGTACTTGCTGGTGTTATTGGGCAAGCAAAGATTTATCAATAATTTGTTACATAATTTGTGAGTGATATAGAAATGTATTGAAGTCGAGAGATTTGATACAGTGACCAACAAGTGGCAGAATTATGACTAGAATGCCTATTGCTATTCAGAATTTAATATTGTTCTGCAAAATAATGCCCTTAGAGCAGCATTAAACATACCCAGAAGAGAGCACATCTCGGCAACCAGAAAACACTGCAAATGGCTCTCAATACAAGAGAAAATTGACTTAGAAATGCTCTGCCTTAGTCACAAAGTTCTGAACCACCATGCCCCACCATATCACACTTACAAATTTACCCAAAAGCTGTCAGCTAGAACTACTAGATCCAACAACACCTCTTGCCTTGTGGTGCCCAGATACAAAGCTAAAAGGGCTGGCAGAACCAGTTTCCCGGTTCTAGCCGCCCAATTATGGAACACACTTCCACAGAACATAAAACTCATTCAATCATCTGAAGAATTCAGAAGTCACATCATCACATGGCTACTCAACAAAAACGAACCTTTTAGATCCGCACTCACCCTGCATATTCACGTTCGTATTCCCTTCGCATGTATGCATTTCCTCCTTTCTTCCCTACTATTCACTGCTTGCTTCCTACACTCCTCTGTGTCTCCAATAGCCCCATACCTTATATCCTGTAACATTTACATTTTGTACATATTTGTTTCTCCTGTATCTGTATATCTGTACATATGTGTAATTTGTATTCTCTGTTCACATGCAACCACAATCTTTACCTTAAGTGCCCCCTTAAGTGCCCAGATACCCCTGGGTCAGGTGCGCTATATAAATAAAATAAACAAACAAACAATATATAGATGTTTAATTACTTAAATATAGACATGTGTGTGAGAATAATGCATGCAGGTTATTTTCGCTTTTGTAGACAACCTGCCTGTGATTGTATATTATTGTGGTGACTACCCCTGACTAAAGCGTGGGGGGCATCTTTGCATTTAGTTTACTTTAATAAACGAAATAATAATTCTTGTCCCCAGAATTGCGGGGTGGAATTGTATCACTGTTGCCCTCTTAGTGAAACCAACCCATATTTAGCCATTAATATCTATGACAAAAAACAGAGGCAATATAGCAAGGGGACTTGTTTGGAAGTTCGGATTCAATGTTTGCATATTTCGCTCAAGTAGTGCTCCGTACCATGTATTCCTGTGACATGTGGGATGCTGGGAAGTGTACTTCCACATTGTACCAATAGCACCCAGACCATCTGTCATCTTGGACTAAGCAAACAAGGCTGCTGGGAAGCTGGGGATTTTAATTCTGATAAAGCCTGCTTTCCTCTGATGATCCAGTGACTCCCTCCTCTGCCATACAATGTCAGCCGGGTGCCATGGAAGTCTTCAGTCTTCAACTCTAACTTTCCTACCTCGGAATTTGGAAGCAGATCTAGGTAAAAAAATGCATACCCCAGTGTGGACCTATGAAACAAATCTTAAGCATTACCTACGATGACCTCCATGCCTGTTCTACAAACTTTGACATTAACAAATCTCAAAAGATTATGCTTAGGTCACCCTAAGTCATACTTTTCATTTCAAGCAAAAGTGAGATTTAGGCATTCTCTGTTTCATACTCAGGCTGTTCTCTTAATGTGTTCCCTTTATGACAGAGTCACATTGAATGGACCACTTTCATAGGTGAGCGTGATTCTGAGGGCTGTAGATGCCCACATAAATGTGTTGTGCTACCCAGAGAAAATACATTGGGGAGCTCTCTGTGTCCGGCTATACTTCTAACTCTTCATGCCTTTCAGGAGAAGTCCCTGTTTGGACATGCCAACGAAGCATCCGTGATTTCCATGTCATACAAATGTCCAGACAACTAAACAGAGAAAGGCAGCTGAAATATATAAACAACAAGTTCACATCCACTCACACTTCACCCCTCACTCAGGCTGAGAACTGAATCCAGGCAGTATGCTAGTTTATCAAAACCCTCCCCAATTCTGCATTGAGAGGATAACCACAATCACCAAGTTATTCAATGAGTAGAAGAAGATTCCAGAGATGGCACTGGTTGATCCCTACTCTTCACCAAGCAATCCTTCCCCACACTCTCGACACCTGAAAACTGCTGTTAAACAAACACTGATCAAAAAGGCACTCTTTACTCTAGACAGCGGTCTACCATTTCTCCTGGATATTTAATATATTTCTGCACCATGCAAACCTCTCTATTTTCCTTAATACCTCCAAAGGCCTTATTGAGTTCAAGGGAATAGTTCTGATTTGCTTTGCCCCTTTTCTTACAAAATTTTCAATGTGTTCAAATGGACAGCTCTTAACTACCTGTAGCCCCAGGAGTCATATTTGGAATCTCGCTGGTTTCCATACTACCTCTTTTGAATTTAACCTATATAAGCATCCCATCAAAGTTGTGCCTCAAAACACAAATATAAATATAACCCACCATATCAAATACATACTGATTGATCACAAGAGCCCCTCAACCTAAGGAATTCACCACCTCAATGATTGCCACTCCACAAAGTAATCCTGGATTTCCTCACCATGCTTCAAGCTCAAATCCTTTTGGTCCTACTCCATTGTCGTAAACAATGATTAAACAGAACATGCTCTCAGTAAGATAAAATTAAATTCTATCTGATATTATTTGATTTTGAAATATACTCTGGCTACCCATTCATATCACACAACACTATATAAATTCGAACTGCTTTGTCCACACTGTCAGTGTCCAAACAAACTCAAAATCGTCCACATCCGCCTCAAACCTCCAGTTCACTGTAAAGGCCCTCATCATCTCAAACAAAAACGGTGTTGATGTACTGTCTCCAACGGTTACCAGACATTTGGTCGGAAAAAATTGGTCGACTGGACAAATGGTCGAACCAATTTGGTCGAAAACCAAATGGTCGAATTTTTTTTTTATTTTCACCCCTTTTTTGTTTTTTTGGGGGGGGGTCCCCCCCAACCCCCTTTTTTTCTAAAAAACCCTTTTTTTTTAAAACGAAAACCCGAAAAATAAATATATAAATTTTTAAAAAATTCGACCATTTGGTTTTCGACCAAATTGCGTCGACCAAATGTCTTTCGACCAGTTTTCAGTCGACCAAATGTCTGGACACCGTCTCCAACTATATCTCGCCTACCATGAAAGTCGATCCCCAAATTAATGCATGCCAAACAAATCCCATTGTTAAGTACACATGCAAAAAAATAAACATCTCTTTGCAAAGCATGCCTGATCCTTTTGCGTACATTTTATTTTACAAAGGAGCCCCCAACTTGCATGAGGGACGGTTTGCTGTTGTGAAGGATCTAGAACGTGTACAATGAAGCCCAATGTCGGTATGTGCATACTGGAGGCAGCAATAGTAGAATGCACAGCAGATGCTATCTATAATTTGCAAATAGCAGCAGAGAGAGAGAAGATTGCGTATAACTCCCCAGCAACTCAAATTATTTGGATTCAGTGCTCCATCCGTACACCTTCCCTCCGGTTGCACAGCTGCCCAAAGCAGTGATGAAATGGTGAGCTCATTTAAACATTCGACTGAAAGTTGATCCTTAATCTCGTGGCATTGATTGATTAGTTTGGGATAGCAACAATTTAAAGTCGTGCAGACCAAAAACATATATGCATATTTCAGAACATTGTTTTGGCTTGTTCTGAACTGCATGTTCAGTTATACGTATCGAGTCATCTGTTGATCTGTAGTTTCATCTGCCAACTGCCCTGCCATCCAGTTGTCCACATTCGCAAATAATTCATATCCCCAGCTGCAGAATGTCCGTTGATAAGTTTATCTATAATTAGGATAGCATATATAGTTTTATTTTGTGAGAATGTACGGGATAAGAAACAATGCAGCGTTCCAGTATTGGAATGTAGATCCTGTGGTGAGCAAGCAATAACAAAACGCCATCACAACAGCTATTAAAAGTGACATTTATTATGGGCAAATTGCTGAACTAGTCATCTCTGCTAAATGCATTTGGCCTTGTACCATGCGTCATATTGCCAGAAAAGAGACGTTTCCATGCCAACCCATTTGCAACATGGAGGAGGGTGGCAGAGGGGGGGGGGGGGGCTTAAAGCTACTAACATCTGGAAGATGTTTGTTATTTCTGATGCATTGTAAGTCATTTCCACAGAACAACACTGCACTGTGGAGTGCTAAGCACCCGGAATCCAGACAATATGTTCTAAACTCAATTACTTAAAAGTGCATTACTATTCTGTTTGCTGGTATCCTCGATCTAATAGACTGCAGTGCGAAGACTTGAAGCCGAAAAAAACCTTTTGCTACCTGCCCGCTTCGATCCTTGCAACAGAGCACGCTGCTGTTATTCCGCATTCAAAACGTGTAGATCTTTCTAATGTAAGGCACACACTAATTGTTTACTCTAACCCTTATTTAACGTTACTTTCTAACAATGTTCACTGCTCTTCCTTTTCAAATGGATACGACTCCTTGGAGGCATTGTTTAGGCTCAATATGTGCACTGTAGATGGTTTTTCAATGTCAACAACTAGGCTATATTAATCTGCCAAATAAGTTTAGCTGTTTACACTCTTTACTTGCTTGATGGCAGTATAATGTATGCAACATGCTGCAAAAATACAAAAATAAAGCATATACAAGTTTAACAGCGGAGCAGCGGCACTCATAAAGGTTTCTAAAAAAAAGTAGTCGATCTCTTTTCAATGCAATCTGCATACTGTACAGAAAAGGCCTAAAGAGAGTCATACCTCGATAAATCCAAGATCTGAACGCCTTCATTCGTTCAGCTGATTTAGTTGAGCCACGGCTGGTTTCCGCACCAATTGCAGTCTCCACGATTTATCCTACACGCTGTATGAATCCACAAGCTGTGGTCTGTCAAAAGAACCTCCCTTATATTGTAACTCAAGCCTGCTGTTTAACTGTCCTATTTATTGCAGGCATTAAAAACACTAAAAGGACGGTTACTCCAAATAGAGCGTTCAAGGTAGCACCTTTAGATTATGTCTGTGTAAGGTCTTAATTCAAAGCAGAAGAATTATGAGACGATCCCGAATTCACAGCTTCTAAAAGATGAAAAATGTTGCTTAACTTAACACGATATCAAACGTCCACATTTTCTTTGTCTCCTGTTCTGTATATACCTCGTGAATGGCTATATAAACAAGTATCTCTGTTTCTCACACACACGCACGCATGCACGCACGCACGCACGTCCTGGGACCCCCAGGGCACCGGGGTCCAGGCCCATTATTGCTGGGGGCACACAGCCGACAGTCTTGGTTGCAGGGATCTCCTTACTAGGCCATGGGCACATGGTCATATCAAGGCCTGGGAGCACCCAGGCCAACACGGCACAAAACAGCTGGAGTTTCCCAGCAGGGGCTCCAGAACACAGCTGCAGAGTTGCCCGGCAGGGGCTCTGCTAATCTTTGTTCAGGAGGGGCAGTGTTGCCTCACAGGGGCACTGTCTTGGCAGAGGGTCTTGCAGGGCAGGCCCTCTGCCTGTAAACGCAGCGCCAGCACAACGCTGGAAATAACGAGACATCAGGCTGGGATCTGGTGGTGCTAACTGATGAGCGGGAAACCACTCATCTCTTTTTATTAACATAGTCACATGGTCACTGACATGAGCACGAGCCCTGGCAGGGACTCGTATTACCTTAAAGAGGTGGAACACCAGACTCCTCCTTTTTCATAACAAAACAAAATCAAAACCAATATCAAGGGACATCACAATAAATCAACAGTCACGAATAGTACTGCTTGGTCCATTTGGAAATCATTGGTTGGAACAAATACTCAGACACTTAGACTCAGGCAGTTACAAACATAACATTTGTACATATTGAGGGCGACAGTCAGGGTTGGTTTACTGCTGGTGGCACATTGTTATCTCCACCACATTATCAAAGGACCCTTTATTAACCTGGGTGTGTGGAGCATAAACCACTGAATGACACCATTGTCAGCTCCTGGCCCCGTCTAGAGAAGGCTGACAGACTGCATGCGCACAGCTTCACATAAACATTTTAACTGGAACCACTTTGAGCATGTTCATGACATGCAGGTGCACAGCATCACAAATGCATGTTGCTGCGCCCACTTTGAGCACTTGCAGAGCTGCAGCAAACCAGTTCACAGTTGCACAAGTATCAATTCAGCAGGGCCTCTGAGTTGCGCCACGTGCTTCACTCCCCCAAACCAGAGACCTTTCATCTTCCTGGGGTGGCACCAGCCACTTATCTCCCTACACTAGACAGGGCTTGTGGACAGGACACTGCTAGCAGTGGGGCCCACACAAGCACTTGTACTGAGCTGCAACCCTCACGTGCACTTGCAGTGGGCCACTGGTGCAGTTCTCCCTTTCCTTTTCAATCAACTCTGATCCCAGAGCACACACATTTTTTTTCCAATAACAAGTGACCTGGAATTATTATCTGATGAAACAAACTATGGCACTCAGTTACCCACCGCTAAAAGCAGATCGTTCCTGACAGCAGCAGGAAAAAAACTTCTGTTTTATATTGTAGATAAACGAACAGCATTTCACGCTGGAGGGGAGCGAGCTCTTCCTCCATGAATGTATGAAAACTGCAGTCTGAGCACCTTCCGAGATGGGCTGGCTGCTTGCTTTCACCTGCATCATTGGAGGAGCCATCTGTCAGGGAATACCCAAAAAAGCCACTGCCTTCCCCTCCATCTCTTGGCTTGGGATCCCTCTGGTGCTGCCAGCATGGAAATTGTCTCCTGCTCCCGTTTCTTTTTTTTCTTTTTTTATCAGAGCTCCGATCATGGAGCATTTTCTGTTTTTCCCCACCAGCTGGCCCGGGATATTTTAGGGAGCTAAACAGCACAATGTTGCGGCCACGACAGAAAAGGCCATTCCCTACCGCCCCGGACTGGTGCTAATCTGCTTTCCACTGGCAGCTCCCCTGTCCTGCAGCGTCAATGCGGCAGGACTTGCACCGCACCTACCTTCCCCATGGTTCACTCCAGACACACAGAACACCGAGCGGGGACAACGCTCACTGCCTGCAGCTCGGACGCAAACAGGACGCAACAGGTGCCAGTGCCGTTCTTGGGGCCAGCACACTCCCCCATTAAGTTTCCCCAACCTCCGATCACAGAATCAGCCGCCCTTCTTACTCCCCGGTGGGGGTCCTCATTGAAAGAGGTGTGGCTGCAGGGCCATCACTGTAGCCTGTTTCTTTTTTATTTTATTTCCAAACACCGAATGCATTGTTGACGACCTGCAGAGCACAGCAGGGCTTCTTCGTTCCTCACCACCATTGTTGTGCCTGGACGCCCAGGGCTCCGGGTTCCAGGCCCATCATTGCTGGGGGCAACCAGCCGACAGTCTCGGTTACCCTGCCAGACCGTTGGCACATGTGACATGGCACAACACAACCAGAGTTTACCAGCAGGGGCTCTGGGACACAGCTGCAGAGTTGCCCGGCATGGCTCTGCTAATCTTTGTTCAGGAGGGACAGTGTTGCCTTGGAGGGGGACTGTCACGGCAGAGGGCCTTGCATGGTAGGCCCTCTGCCTGTAAACAAAGGGCCAACACAGTGCTGGAAATAACGCGACATCACGCTGGGGTCTGGTGGATCTAACTGATGACGCTCATCTCTTTTTATTAAGTCGAGCACGAGCGAGCCCTGCCAGGGATTCATATTACCTTAAAGGGGTGGCACACCACACTGGGGTCCGTCATGCTCCGTTCTCTCCTGCAATCAAAACCATGAGCCAAAGAACTGAAAATAAGCCGTTATTTACTTCATCAAGAAAGGCGAAGGTGTAGTTGTAATAATCAGACCCACCAGGAATTGTTGCAGGGAATGTAAAATGTTACAGCATAAATGCACATTTGCGGGACAAAATTGATTTGAATGCAGCATTTTTGTGGCACATTTTTGACTGGAGGGTGTGAGATTGGCAAATTGCAGGAAAGAGGCTGTCTGCCATGTAGGTCAACCATCCACAAGCCCAGCTGTGGCTCCAGGGAGCTTCAGCAGGGTCCCCATCCTTTCACAGAGGGAGAAGCTCTAACGCAACCCAGCCAGAGATCCACAGTGGTAGCGGGTCATGTCCCTGGCCTCGGGCGGCTGTCTCCCATGTGGGTTGAACATCCCCAATGCCAGCGTTGGTTCCAGGGAGGCCAGGCTGGGTCCCCATCCCTTCCTGGAGGGAAATTCTGTAACACAACCCATCCAGAGGTCCAGGACGGTCGGGGGTCACGTGCCTGGCCTTGGGCATCTGTCTCCCATGTAGGTTGAATGTCCCCAAGCCCAGTGGGGGTTCCAGGGAAGCACGTAAGGGCCCCCATCCTTTCCCGGAGTGAGAAGCTGTAGCACTGGCCAGCCAGAGCTACGGGATGGTAGGGGGTGATATCCCTGGCCTTTGGTGCCTGTTTTCCATGTGGGTCAACCGTCCCCAAGCTCAGCCTGGAGCTCTGGCTTTGCTGCGTTACAGTTTTTCCCGCCGGGGAGGGATCAGGACTTTGCCGGGGCTCTCTGGGGAAGTACCACTGCACTTGGGGATGGTCAATCCACATGGAAGACAGCTGCTCCCAGGGAAACACCAATGTTCTGCTGGCATGGGGGGCAATTTGTAGCCTAACCCTGCAATTGTGTCCCAGCCCAACAAAATACCTCCCCAGACTGCCCACTCCTGCCCACAACGCCATCTATCCAGCCCCAGTCCCACCCACCACAGTGGGCCCTAACCATAGAATAAAAGAAAAATGACTTACATAACAATGTAGATGCTTCTTGCATTAAAAAAAACATGTAAACGAAAAAAAAAACATGAATTATCTGTGGTCACCCCAGCTAAAACAAATCATAACTATCATGCTACGATCACCACCCACCTTTCAAGCCATCCCTTGTGGTCTAGTGACCATCACCCCCCAGTAAAAACAAATGTGCCCCTTTCTAGGGGCAGATTGGAAGATTACACTGCCCTACTGCCCTCAGGGAGGGCTAAATCACATGCCCCATCAATCCCCACCCCTTTCATACAAGCCATCCCTAGTCATCTAGTGACCCCCAAACCCCAAGAAAATACACATTTGCCCCTTCCTTGGGGTAGATTGCCAGATTACACTAGCAATCAGACCCTGGGAGGGCTAAATGACAAAAAACTATCCCTGGAGGTCTAGTGACCCTCCCCCATCCCCAGTAAACATAAATGTACCCCTTCTTAGGGGCAGATTGGCAGATTACACTGCCAATCTGCCCCAAGGAAGAGCTTCATGACATGCCCCCCATCCATTCCGGATAGTGGGGGAGAGGGTCACCCCAGGTTTTATATTTTTTTTAAACCTGATGGTCCAGTGGGTACTCACCACGAAGAACAACCCTAACAACAAAGTGTATGTTGTTGTTGTTTGCCCCTTCCCTAGAGGCAGATGGGCACATAAGTGTGCCCATCTGCCCCCAGGGTGGGCTAAATGTATTGCCCCATGCTTTAGGGGCAGGAGGGGGATGGGGCCGCTTATATACCAAGCAGCTCCCTCACCCCCCCACTCTAAAAAAGGATCCCTGGTGGTCTAGGGGCATTGCAGGGCGCAGATCAAGCGATCTGCGCTCAGCAATGCTTCATGGAAGGTGTTGTTGGAAAGGAGAGAGTCTCCCCTTTCCAATGGCACCTCCCTTGATCAATACAACATAGAAATGCCATAGGTCGAGGGAGGTACATATGTATATGTACAAATGTATATGTTCCATTTGACCGCTGCAGCCAGAAATGGCTGCGGCAGTGAAATTTACATTCAGTCTCACATCAGCGCGCATAATGCATGCTGACGTGAAACTGATGGAAATCCAACCCCTGGGCCATGAGGAGGAACCTCCTCCTCACATAGCCTGGGGGTTGGATTTCCAGTTTGTGCTAAAAAAAGACCAGCTCTGTCATCCTCAGAACTGCAAACATAGTTCTGAGGAAGAGATAGCTTGTCCATAGAACTTAATGGGGTTAAACAATTACCCTCAGTACTGCATGTTTCCTTCTTTTTAAAGCTATCTATGTACGCAAAAAACAATTCTCTCTATCTCTTCCATATGTTGTTACCATTCACAAGTTACAAGGTCTAACCCTCCCCCTGGCACTTGTAGACATTGGCAATATAGTCATCAACAAAGGCATGAGTAATGTAGAACTACCATGTCTTTGTGCACTCACTGGTCTATTTTTAGTAAACTTTAATGCAAACAAAGTCAATTTGTAACCAGCACTACAATCCATGGGATTACACTGAAAGGTGATTGGCTCATTTCTGAGCCCTACCTCAGTGTAATCCCGTTGACGCACAAACGTCGTTCGCGTGCCGGGTACACTCTTTTTTCAAGGCAACCTTGGAAAGGGAGAGGGACCACACGTAGCCCCTTCTCCCTTTTCCTAGGTGGCCTTTTTTATGTTTATTTTTGTCCCATTCATTAGCATGGAGCAACTTCGCCCAAAATGGCACCCTGTTGCTCCGTACTAATGAAGCAGTACGCACCGTCTAGTGTTCCTAGAACCAGCGCGTACTGCAACAAAACCTTTTCAAATGGCAAAGAAGTGCTGCTTCAAAAGGTTTCATAAGCCATTAGTGTTCCGGGGCTGAAAACTCGGGAAATCCAGTATCCCGAGTCTGCAGACTTCAGAATACTAATGGCAATAACTGCCGAGCCGGCGGGCCATTTCCACCTTATGGTAATGCTCCCGGGGCCACAGTTAAGGCCCTCGCAACGCTCTGGCCTGTAACTTGAGGCCCCGGGGGCATTACCATAGGCAGTAATGGCCCGCCGGCTCTGCGGTTATTGCCACAATATAACATTATTTTCATTGTTGAAATCAACAGACAGCATGCACTTTAAACTCCACATCTGTATAACTACCCTCTATCTGAAAAAAGAAAATCTAGTACAAAATGAAACTACATCAGATCTCATTACAACACCTATTCAAAAAGGAAACACCAAATTCATCTCCTTTAAATCAACAACAGGCCAAATTATTGGTTCCTTTTAAATTTAAGAGCACAACTAGTGTGAATTGCTATGAAAATGTAGCAATCAGTCTACTATGCCAATTGGCACCAGTTGTAGACAATATTTACTTACATGGCTCAAAACAGCTATGTGTAGAACGCCTTATCCTGCATATAAATGCCACTAAAAATGCTGACGCTATCCACTGTGCATCAGGTGTATATAGGAGTAGGACCACTGTGCAAGAATTGTTATATTCACCATAAACACACATGAGGATATTCTTAATTTACTTATTAGGTGTACCAGAGAAAGAACACATACATGTAAACGAAATCCTAACAATGTCATACACTTCGAAACTTAAATGCTGTCTCTTCAACCATGTTTCTGAGGGTATGTTTCCAATGAATGATTTGTATATGCCTATATCAAATTGTGATACAATTCCATTTCAATAACTTCTCCAAGGTGCAAATCATGGGATGTCGTGCCCATTTAGCATATCAGACAATCTTTCAACAATACAAATAGATTAACGTCACCAATATGTAATATGAATGCTTTTAAGATGCAACGCAGATGGCACTAAAAATAACTGTAAACTTACTAACTTTACACATGTCCAAGTATCTGTTGGCAGAAAGACATTCAAGACAGTAAACATAACATACCAAAGTGGTGCCACAACCTCTTCAGGACATTATACTGCATATGTAAAACAAAGAAGTGGTTGATTTGAATGTAATAACACTTTTGTTACTCAAAAACAAAGGTTACCTGTAAAACCTGTAAAGTGGCTACTTAATATTCCTTAAATGTAACATCATGTCATTAAATTATATTTTAAATTCATAGTTACAATAATATAAAGTTAAAATAAGGCAATGGGTATCTAATTACTTAAAGGAATAAACAAAACAAAGTAACAAAATTATATCTAAAATAAATTACACTTAGAATATGCCATCATGTATCTAAGTATTTTAACCATCCATATTGCTGTAGTACTTTCTCATCATACTAAATCTGTTTCCTTTCCAGAAACATCATAGTCTGAAAAACGTAGTTGAACAAAATGTAAATTGTACTATCAGTAAAATTAAAAAGAGTGTTTTTTAAATCCACCTTGTTTTTCCCCCTGATCCCGTGTCACATATGTCACAATATCATAAATGTTGTAGAAAAGATAGTGCATAGAATGTACTACTTATGAAGTTTAAAAAAGTAAATGCATGTATTAGCCTTAAAGTAGGTTTATGTTCCATACCATGCTCTACGACTACTAACGATATGCCTCATTACAAGTGTGATGGTATTCAGTGGCTTATCCGCCAAAATACCACTAAACGGATTTACTGTTACCGCCATTTGGTCCGGCAGAATTATTGCCTGATTACAAGTGGTAGTAGGCGGTGATAGTCCCCAATAATTGGAGTCCACAGGACTCCATGGGGATATCAGAAGAATTAGCAGAATTGGCGAGATTTTTCCTCCACCTTAGTTCTGCATTAATGTGGAAGTAATGAAGTGGTAACTCTGTTACTACAGCGTTACCAACATTTTTGGCCACACTACCGAGCTCGTAATGAGACCCTAAACGAACAGATGATCCCTTGTGCCCATGTCTACTACTTGACAACATCAATCCAATCTATCATCCCTTTTCGCTTTTACTAAGAGTAACCCCAACATCAATCCTTTATCTAATACATAATTATACATAATAGTCAGAGTTAGTGTGGCTATGCCCATGGCGAGTGGCCAGATTTCTCAGGGCATGGGACATACAGTATGTTTGTTTGTTTGTTTACTCATTTACAATGCGTACCAGACCCAGGGGTATCAGGGCGCAGCAGTTATGCAGAAACATAAATACTTTCAGCTTAGGTTACACACATTGCAGGTTACCTTGATATGTACATAATAGAGAGGAAAGAGCATTGTGTAGTTACATGGGTTTACACAGTTGCAATACAACAGATTCAAAAGTATTTACAGTGGCTCTGATGCTTATGTACAGGGAGCAGAACAGTACATGCATATACATAATTTACAATGTTAACAAACTGCAAATTCAGGGTTTGCGTTGGATCTGGGACTAAATTACAGTCAGATCTGAAGTAGAGGTTGTGATGCAAACAGACATGGTTAATGGTAGTTTTCTTTGATCCACTTAATGGTGTTATATCTAAACTTAAGAAAGGTTTGGTCAGCCCTTAATGACGGTGGGAGGGAGTTCCAAAGTTGTGCTGCTTTGACTGGGAAACTACTCCCTCCAGATTTGTTTAGTTTGAATCTGGGAATGACTAAACAATCAGAATTGGCAGTCCTATTGGGGCAGCTATTGGTTTTTCTTTTGATTCTATCCACAAGGTAACGAGGGGGAGCGTTATTGAGGCATTTGTGGGTAAGCGACAAAGGTTTAAGCTGGATTTTATCGCTGTTATTCAGCCATTTGTTCTGTCTTCTTATTTCTGAGATGTGTTCTTTTCTAGCAATACCCTGTGCTTATCTCAGGGCATTGTTCTGTAGGATTTGTATCTTGTTGATAATTTGCTTACTAGCGCTCAAGTATAGGGAGTTACAATAGTCCAGTTTGGACAAAAATAATGCTTGGGCCAATGTGGTGCAGCTATTCTGTGATAGAAAAGTGTTTGCCAGCTCTAATCAGCTTACAGGTATATGTAGAGGCAAGGCCATGGCATTCACCTGTTTAGTAAAGGTGATGGTAGAATCCAGGTAGAAACCTAACGTTTCCACCTCCTTAGCAACCTGGATGGTGTTGCCGTTGATGTTAATGGAAATGTAGTTCGGATCGGAACTTTAGTTGGCTCCTCCCCTGTTTCTACACTTGAGCATTGGAGCTCTTTAATCCTGAGCGAGTCTGTCCCACCGAGCAACTTATTGCTGTTCACTCTCGTGTCCAACGGCTCTTGCCTGTGTCTTCACCTCTCTCCTGCCCCCCCTCCTCTCCCACCTACCCTATGGTGCTCTCTATCTCTCCAATCTTCTCTAACTGCTTCTCTATTGACTATTCTGCTCTCCTCAATAAATCTGGTAGGTAAAAGTTTAAAAAGGACATCCTGGTCTCCAATCCAGGCCTCCTTATCGCTGATACCTACACCAGTGCCTCCGCCAAAGAAACTCTCACCGACATCCTCTTTGTTGTGCCTTCACCTGATTTATGGACCCTTCATATGGTCTCTGTGCTCGCTCCTTTCTCCTCTTTTCAAATTAATGGTGGCACCCGTTGGGATGTCCTCTTGGCCTCCTTCCACTCCTCTAAGGTCATTATTAATGTTTACTCTAATGGGACCGTCTTGGTCCAAGGCCCTCAGGCCAACCTTCACCTCTTTGATAGACGCTTCCCGTGCCTCATTAACTTCCTTTTTTCCCTTTCTGTCCCTCCTCCCCTTTCCTCCTCCTCCCTCTCTGCCACTTCTACACCTCGCAGGGCCTACCTCTGATCTGTACCCCTCCCTTCAAGGATGGCAACCTTCTCCACATTGCCACTCTTAACTCTCGCTCTGCTGTCAAACATTCCTCTGATATCTGCTGCCTTCTTGAAGAACTTGACCTTGATGTCCTCGCCCTCACTGAGACATGGTTCATGGCCAGCTCTGTCACCAGCTTTGACACGCCCCTACCGGGTGGCTACAAGATCCTCTCAGTGCCTAGGTCCAACCGCTCTGGTGGGGGTGTTGCCCTTATCTTCCCTGAGTGGGAAGATCTTCCCTGCCTCTGTCACTCCTACGCAAACCTACTCCTCTTTTGAATGCCTCGTCTGCCGGCTCTCTCTCTCCCAGCCGTTCCCTTACTGTGGCTACTATCTATCGGCCACCTGGTCAGATTTCCTCCTTCCTCTCCGAGTGGGCGGACCTCTCCTCCTCTCTCTTGGCCTCAACCACTCAACTCCTCCTTCTGGGAGACTTCAACATCCATTTGGATGACTCCTGTCCTCCCTCTGGACACTTTAGTGACATCTGCAACTCTCTCTCACTCACCATTCTACCCTCTGGCCCGACTCATTCTGCAGAGCACACTCTCGATGCCCTGATCTCCTCTGATCTTCCCCTCTCTGTCCCTCTCTCCACTCCTCTCTCTTGGAGTGATCACTTTCTCCTATCCTCCCACCTCACCTTCCCTACCTCTCAGGCCAAGCCACCTTCATCACTGCCACCCACCTTCATGTTCATCCGTCCCATGAAGCACGTGTCAGTTAAGGCTTTCGCCGTCACCTTCTCAACCCCCTCCCCTCCCTTTGGCTGACTCCCACCCTGACACAGCCCTCTCCATGCTCCACTCTGCTATATCTGATACTCTTGATATCCTTGCCCCTGTCATGAGAATCTGCCTGAAGCCCAAAGCCAAGCGTAACTCGTGGTATGATTCTGATATCGTCACCCTAAAACACAAGTGCAGGGTGGCTGAGAGGAAATGGCGTGCTTCATGTTCATCCTCTGACAAACTGGCCTGCCGCCTGCTGCAACGGCAATATCGGCTCTCCGGTCTCACCAAGAAGAGAGCCCATATCCAAGCCCGGATCTCTGCGACATCTAAAAACTCAAGTGAACTCTTTAAAATCTGCAAGGAACTAGCCAATCCTGCTGCTGTCTCTACCTCTCCTGTCACCTCCCAGGCCCTCTGCATGGCACTGGTGTCTCATTTCATTTCTAAGACCCAGGACACCCTGTCCTCACTCTCTTCTTCTCACCTCCCTCCCTCTATCCTCTGCTCTTCCTCTGACCCTTCTGCTGGCACCCCCTTCCCTCCCTCTCTGCCTTTCCCCTTTTCTCTGCAGACAAGGTTTCTTGACAAGTCCGATCTATGAAAGTCTCGTCAAAACAGATTCACCCCTGTTCCTCCAAAACTATGAAGGACCACACCAACTCCCTGGCTCCTGCCCTGGCTGATTTCTGCAATCACTCCTTCGCCACTGGAGTCTTCCCATCCCCCTGAATCACTCCCTTGTGCACCCTCTTCTTAAGAAACCCTCTGCCGACCCCTCCTGCCCGGCTAACTATCGCCCAATCTCCATCACTCTCTTCCTTGGCAATCTCCTGGAGAAACTGGCCATCTCCCATCTTAATCTCCACACAGAATCTGTTGGTTGTCTTCATGACCATCAGTCTGGCTTTAGAGCTGCCAGAAGCACGGAAACTGCTCTCCTGAACATCCGTGAAGACCTGCTCTCCAACCTTGATTCCAACACCCTGTGTGTCCTCATCTTGCTTGATCTCTCTTTTGCCTTTGACACTGTGAACCACGCCATCCGGCTCAACCGTCTCCATGATAACCTGGGTATCACAGGACAGGCTCTGGCGTGGCTGACTTCTTTCCTCTCTGACTGACCCTCCCAGGTCCAACTTGGGTCCTTCCTCTCTGATATCTTTTTTTCTACCTGTGGTGTCCCCCAGGGGTCTAACCTCTCTCCTTGGTTGTTCAACCAATACCTGGCACTCCTTGCCCACCGCATCGCCGCTCTCTGCCCCAACTTTCAGTGCTATGGGGATGATACCCAGCTCATTTTCAGGCTACCCTCGGCCTCCTCCTCTCCTTCCCTCATCGCGGACTGTCTGTCTGCTATCCAGGAGTGGTGTGCCACCAATGACATCTGCCTTAATGCCAGTAAGACCAAGATTCTACTCATCGGCACAACCTCTCCCTCCTTCCCTGCAGCTCTCTGGCCAGCCTCTCTTGGCCCTCTTCCTGCTCCCACCTGCAAGGCTAAAAACCTTGGGGTCATCTTCGACTCCACACTCTCCTTCTCTCCTCACATCTCCGATGTCTCTAAGAAGTCACATTACCAGCTGCACCTCCTCAGAGGTATTCTTCCTCTCCTCTCCTTCCCCCTAAAGCTCACTGTCTCCAGAGCCCTGGTTCTCTCTAAGCTGGACTACTGAAACAACCTCTATCTAAACCTGCCTGCCTCTACCCTCTGCCCTCTGCAACCTATCCAAAACAGGACTGCAAGACTTGTCCTTGGCCTCAAGCCCTGGGATCGTATCTCTCCAGGACTTAAATCTCTGCACTGGCTCCCAGTGGCTGAAAGGATTAAGTTCAAAACCCTCTGCATTATCCGCACGGCCCTCTGGGACCTTGGGCCGCTTTACCTTCAACTCATTCTTCCTAAATACCTTCCTTCTCGGGTTCTTAGCTTATCTGCTTCCAACTCCCTCAGGTTCAGCCGCTTCTCCAAGCAACAAGTTGGTGGTCGATCTCTCTCCTCGGCAGGGGCCTCCCTCTGGAACAGCCTTCCTGCCTCCCTGAAACTTGAGGAGAACCATCTCCGGTTCCGGAAACACATCAAAACCTTCCTCTTTGCTTCTGCTTTCTCTGCCTCTCTCCCCTGCTGAAATTCCCGGCCGAATCTGCACTGGTTACCTGGACACCCTTCTGACCTTGGGGCCAGGTCCCACCCTTTGCACTCCTACCCTGCCTCCCTGGAAACCCCTGCACTTAGGGACTTTTTTTCTGTATCCCTACAGCCCCCCCCATCAGCACTTGTCTGCTCTACTCTGCACTTGCCACCATCAGGCCGCTTTACCATCGTATTTATTCCTCCATCCCATGTTATGCTATGTTATGTTATTTTGCATTTATATATGTACATGTACTGCACTTCCCCCTCTCCCTTCCCCCAGGCACTTTCCCTCTCTCCCTACCCTTGCACTTGCATGACCTGAATGACACTTGGCCTAGTAGGATCGTTTGTCTGTCTTTCCACTGTTTTCCCTCCCCTGCCTCGTCATGCCTTGACACACTTGTGTATAGGCGCATTATGAATACCATATCATATCACATCATATCATATCGAGTTTATTGAGGTTAACTGTGGTCCTTAGAATGAGGAGTTTGGTTTTGTCATCATTCAAGCATAGACCCTGGGTGGCCATCCATGCTTGAATGTTGAGATTTTTATTTACTAAGGCCACATCCTTATCATAATCCCCGGTAAGCAATATGAGGATCTGGGTATCATCTGCATAATTAGTGTAGGTGACACCCAGACGGTCCAGATTATCGAATAGGGGATTAGTAAATTTATTATACAAAGTGGGTGAGACACAAGAGCCCTGTGGCACACCGCAAGTAATGGGGATAGTGTCTGCTGCCGCGAAAGGTGAGAAGACTCTCATGGTCATATTACTCAGGAATGATTAGATCCACACTATAGCATCTTGTGCGAAATAGCCAGCTGACTCAAAGTGGTTACAGAGTACCTTGTGGTCCACCAAATCAAACGCAGCTGAAAGATCAAGGAGGAGTGGTAAGGCTGTCTCCCCCTTGTCCCTGAGCTCATCAATTTGGGTTTTGAGGTCAATCAGCACCATTTCGGTGCCATGTTAGGGCCTGAATCCAGATTGGCGAAGCCCCAGGAGTTGATTAGATCTAATATTTTGAGAAGAAATGGCACTGTCATGATAGGCCTATAATTTGTCGATATATCTGGGTCTAGTGATTGTTTTTTGAGTAGAGGTAGGACCCATGACTCCTTTAGATTACTGGGGAAGGTACCTGATGCGAAGGAGGCATAGATTAGTTTCGTTATGAACGGTGAGAGATCTCTAGCGGCGTCCTTGATAATTTGGGCAGGGCATTTGTCTCCTTGGCAGTTAGATGGTTTTAGCGAGAGGATGATTTTTCTCAACTTCAAAGATGGAGACTTTCGAAAAGCTAAAGCATAGAGATGGTTTAGTTGAAGGTGTGGGGATGCTGGCTGGAGTATTTGGTTTATTTGGTGTATTTGGTATCGGTAAGTGCGCTTTTTTTCTCAGCGATCTTGTTCTGGGGAAGGGAGATTTTGTTGGATAACGCATTCTGGATGAGTTCCATTGTATTCAAGTTTCCTTGAAGAATCCTATTATTGTAAGTTTCTTGTTTGGAATGTATAATTTCTTTCTTATACAATGCAGAGATATTAGTGAGGTTGGTTTTGTTTTCATCATTAGGATGATGTCTCCGAATTACTGCACATTTCCTTTTTTCAGCTCTCAGCGTTTTAAGGTGTGGAGTGAACCAAGAGTTCAAGTGGGCTTTAGGTTTGCTTTTCCTCAATTTTAGGGGGGTGATCATGTCTAAAGCTTTAGACATAGTATTGTTGCATTTGTCTACTAAGGTAGCAGGATCATTGGTCTCAGGCAGTGCGTTGAGACTAGGTAATATTAGTGCTATGAGTTTGTCTGCTGTAATAATTCTTTTTGTTCCTGGTGAGGATGGGTTGGGGGGGATGTTGGGTTATTCTTAGGAATGGTTTGTTTAGCTGCGAGGGTGGAGGATAGGGGGTGGTGGTCAGTCCAGAGTTGGGGAGTTATAGAGATGATAGCGGTCTTGCAGTTCAATTCTGCCACCCAATCTAAAGTCCTGCCTTTATTATGTGTAGGTGCAGTGACCCTTTGGGTGAGGCCAAATTCAGTAAGCACATTGGATATAGCTGTGGCGTGCTGGTCACTGTGGTCGTTGAAGCCTAAATTGAGGTCATCTAATAGAGTATTTGAGAGGTGCTTTTCAGATTGTCCGATAGGATCAAAGAGATATCCTCCTCAAATGTGCCAATGGGGCCTGGTGGCCTATAGATGAGTTGGATAGTGATAGTGTGGGAGTCAGAGATGGGGAGTTTGGCAGTGAGTGTTTGCATGATTGGATATCAGGTGAAGGGGCTAGTCTCATAACTAGGTTGTATTTTGCTATAATAGCTATTCCTCCCCCTCTCGAGTTGATCCTGTCCGCTCTGAGTATCACATAATTATATGGGACAGCGAGCAAGAGTGCAGGACCTGCTGCTGGGTGCAACCAGGACTCGGTTATGGCTAGGAAGTCACAGTCCTCGGCACCAATTAAATCAGCTATCTCATAGCGTGAGCCACCAGAGATCTGGCATTAATTAAGGCTCCCTTGATGTCTGGGGCAATATTATCAGGCACGGGGTTCATTGGTTTGCCCTGGCTAGTTGCATTAGCAGATGGCATATTATAGAATCTGTTCACAAGTTGTTTTTTGTGACTGTGTCCATCTGTCTTTAGTGTCGGTACAGTGGTTATTTCCAAATGTTTATTCTCAGCAAGTTGTTTAACTGTATGGCCTTCGGCTGAGGGGTAATTGTTGGTAGCGGTTCTAATGGGTTGCTCATAGAGTCTGGACAATCTTGAACGGATCTGACATTTATTTGCAATTGGCAAGGTTGGTTAGTTTTGATTAAGCCAAAGTTAGGTGAATTATAGTTGAGTCGTTGGTCAATGTTAACAGAGTAGTGTTGGTTAGGTTGGGGTTTAATAGCTGCAGTCGTCTCCCTGGGAAAACTGATAGGTGTACTAGGTTCGGGGTTGATTTTAGGCTGTGGTGGTAAGGAGGTGGATGTGATGTCCATTGAGGGGGCGATCGAGCTTCCCAGTATTAAGTAGGAAGGGGTTGTGTAATTAAAGGCCACAGTAAAAGAAAGTAGTCCTAGTGCAAATAGTGCCCACAGCGAGTATACATGAGAGTTGGTCGTGAAGTACATAGTGTACTGGGTATATTTCTACGAGATGTTAGCAGGTCAAATTTAGTATCACCTTGCTACGATGGTTAGGTACATAAAGCAGTTTTGGAGCACCATAAGGAGGGTACTTAGTGTGGTTAGAGCCTGAAGTTTGGCTAGACAAGTAATACTAATACAATTACGCGTAAAGTACACGTAATACAATTAAACACTCAATTCAAATGCTGGTAAGGTGGCGTCATTAGTATACATCATTAAAAGAGTGTGCATAATACAATTAGGACTAGCGTTAACATAGGCAGGTAGTACCAATAGTCACTCAATACGAGTATAGGTCACACATAGATACTCAAGGCACATGCAAGGCAAGGCTACGCCGTAAAAGTGCACCATTAAAGTAGTGTACATAGTACAGTTGGAATCAACATTAAATGGGCTCGTAGTACATATATTTACTCAGTGCTAGTACAAGTCACAGATAGACGCTCCGTGTAGATACAGGCAAGATTAGCGCCGTAAGAATGCAGCATTAAGGTGTGTACATCATACGATTGGGACCGGCGTTAACATGGTCATGTAGTAACTGAAAGTGAATGTTCAAATTGCGTACAGGAGTGATATGAGTAAGACTAACAAGATAGCATGGGACGTGTGGTGGGGCAAATACTGTGAAAATGTAAGCCATGAGCTGGGTGCGGTTGTAGTACTTACTGTGCCGGCTGTGCTTGATGGGTGGCAATAAAAAGGGCTCTAATGACCCATCACGGACAGGCACATACAGGCCTGTGTCTAGGGGGGGTGCCTTTGTGGAAGGCCGCTCACGCCTTCTGGTGCTGCAAGGCACAGAAAGTAAGCAGTGGTATCCAATGGGCTGCAGGGCTCGCCTCCTGGCTAGGCAACCAGGATAGGTCTCCTGCACGGTCACAGGAGCCGAGCATTGTAGACATACTGATATTAATGCCTAAAAGGCAGCTGGATGAGTGATCCAAGAGGTATGGAGGGTGGGATGGGTGCAGTAATCGAAAGCACGCAGCATGGCACCTCTTACCCGGATGCACATTCGGGACATTGATGTGTTCGCTTCTATCCAGCGGTGAGGACGTTGCACGCTGGGCTCCTGCCCACCTGAGGATCTCCGGAGCTGTGGTTAGGGGTTGAGTTTAGGCTGTGGTGGTAAGGATGTGGATGTGATGTCCTTTGAACACCTATTACAACACTATTAAATCCAAAGCAACAAACACTATCAACATACAAATCACAGAAACTATGTCACAACCTCCAAACACTGGCCATGGCCACAGCCACTCTTACTCTGAGTACTACCATACCCACGCCTTACAAGCCGCATTACAAAAGTGTTCAGATTGATTCTGTAAATACCAACATCAACCTCATATATCATCCCTTGTCATAGTATTCAGTCAATCCAATAGATCATCCCTTTGGTCCATAAAAATTGAACAGTATAATCCACACTCACGTGTCCTTATGTATATCTTTTCCACAAAAACACACACTATCAAACTACAATAAAAAAATCACAAAGTGTATGTCACACACACCCAAGAAATTATGAAAGATAGTGTCCGTGGATATCAGAAGCAGTTTGTGGCGTGTGACGATTGCTGAAAACATGCAAGAAGGCACAAACACTGCATACAAAATAAAGCACTTTTTGTAGCCAATAACAGAAATATTATGCACCTTTCCTCCTTCCTCATGCACTCTTTCATCCTTAAAACAACCACAAATCTGTTTTTTCATACTTTTTTCGGCTGCATTGTCTGTGAACATCATGTACATACCGCAGACTAAATATGGCGGGCGTTTCTGAATATTCTGACGCACCTCACTTTTGTTGGTTGACCAAACGGCTCCCTCACTTGGTGTGCTTAAATGTTACACGACTCTCTGATTGGTCAACAGGTGTCCATGGACACCGAATAGGAAGTGAGTTGGGGGACTGGATGGAGATATTACTAATTCTTCTTTTGCACGTATTCCTTGCAGATGTTAAAAAAAAAAAACAACAGACGGATTAACACCAAACTTTCAATAGCATGCTTTCAGGATCAGGCTGCCACTCCTTGCACAAGTTTGGTGCTAATCCGTCCAGCAGTTTTGGCTGTAGCAGTGACCATGTTTTTTTCCCATTCAAGTGTATCTGGATTTGGAGAATTTTGGGCCCTCCTACAACTTTGTCTCTCCCCTTACAAAATGCTCCAAACTTTGTATAAAAATTCATAGTCAGTCTATCTTATTTTTGCAAAGTTGTGTGCACATTCGTCGAACAGTGCCCAGAAATTGCTCTTCCTAATCTCCCACGACGAATGCTCTCCCACATCACCAGATATAACCAGCGTGCATGAAAACATCCCATTGTATTTTAGATTTGGCTACTATACAATTCCCTCACTTAGCTCAGATAAATCCACACATCGACTAGTGCTCTTACTATGTAGGATGAAAGTCGATGGGTAGAGAGTTTTTGCTAGCGGTAGTTTGTCATCTGTCGCTCGGTTCAATTTAAGTAACATTGTTTCCCACTGCATTCAATTTTCTTGCCTATTTTTGTGACATCTTTTCTTGCATATGTAGCAGTGCATTACATTTGGCTCTACCCCACCTATCCACATCTTGAAGCCAAGCCAGAGAGTTTGGTTGCTGCTCAGCTTTCCAGGCAATAGCTTTATGTCTGATGCCCAGTGCAGGTGCCAAACTCAAAATTCTACCTGATCCCGTTCTTCTGGATTTCTGAGAGTGAACCCTTAATAATTATGCTTTGGGTGTTGGTTTAGTAGTTCAAGAAAGACCAACTGACTGCAGATGGATTCCTAGTGCTGTGAGACTTTTGGGCAGCCCAACAGCATATGAAGCAACTTCGCATTTAATAGCTGACATTTGGGGCACCAATGATTGGTAGGGAACATTTGCAACAATTTCTGGGTAGTCAGGTATACCCTGTGTAACATGTTAAATTGTATTAGTTGAAATAGTTGCTTCCTGAACACTATTGTCGGGTAACTGAGTATTGTTTCCTACTCTGTATCATCAAAATCATAGCCCAAGTACTCCCCCCACACCACCTTGACTCTTAGGTCAGTCTGGGATATTCTGTCTAGAAGATCATCGTATATAAGCAATATTAATTTCCTGCCATCGCTACAGCCATATAGTGTGTAAAAGGTAGTATAGTGAATGGGTTCTGTCAGTATGTCAGGTAAATTCCCCTCTGCCTTTTGCATTATAGCCGTATAGGTTACAAACTGTCCTGCAGCAATGTCATGGGAAGTCTTCAACATTTCAAATGGTAATAGACGTCCCTCTGCAAATACATTGCCCCACTTTGCGATCCCATTTAGTTCCTACCTCAATCGAATGTGGTGTAGAATCACTGGAGATAGCACGGGTCGAGTGCCCAATGGCATGTCTGGTGAATATGGCTCTCCCAACCCCAGTCTGTTATTGGTACACCTGTATGCCTTTCCTGAAACATAATATGATCCCCACATTTGTTTTGCATCCTTCTACAACGCATCTTTCATGTGTGGCGCAATCAAGCTTCTCAAAAGCCTTGCCTCTGATGTGTTGACGTGTGAAAGCCACACAATCACATATTGTAGCTGTGGGCCTAGGTAGAACATTTCAAAGTCTGGAACATGTAGATAATGCTATCCTGTGCCTGGTATGTCCCTACAGAAGGCTCTTGAGTTTGGTGTCTAGTGTAGCAATGCATTTCCGTGAGATCATACATGGGATACTAGCAGAAGGACTATTGGCTTAGATCCCTACCTGTGTGGCTAGTATCGGTGTCCCGGGTGCAGTGGTATATATTAGATCCTAGATAGCAGAAGGTATTGGGGCACCAATTCAGTTTCCTTTCAATCTACTTTGCTCTAAACTACAGTCTGAACCGCTGCCCAGATTTGCACCAAACTTGAGTGAGGAGCGGCTTGCACCCAAAATCATAAAAACAAAACTAGTGATATCTCAGTCTGGTCCGCGGACTCACTTCCTGATTCAGTGTCCTCAGGGCCAATCAAGGGATGCAGAAAGTCCACGCCCACTGATTGGTCATTTGAGAAAGGTTAGGCGCATCAAAAATGTTGACACAGTCACCATGTTGGATCCACGATCATTGCCCATTGTTTGCAGACACCGCAGTATAAAAATTGTTATGTTGAGGATGAAAGTGTGCCTGGGGAGGGTGGATGAGAAAGCAAAGGGAACAATGTATGTGTTATTGGGAGTAAAAATGGTGGCATGGTTGTCGCTGTGTTCACTGGCTTTTTTCACTGAGAATGGTTGATGTTATGTTATATGCTACAACAATGAATAATTTGTGTTTAATATTAATGTAATGGGACTAGGATGTGTGACTGTGGCTATAGCCAGATTGTTTGGTTACATTATGGCCACAACATTCTGTTCATGTTTGGTTTAATGCCGCCAACAATGCTTACTTTGCGTTCGGTCATGGCTACAATGGTACAGTTGTTTTGGGTTGAACAGTATAATCCACAATCCTAATGAAGGGGGTAAAGGTCCCCGCTTAAAGCAGAGACCAGCGTTCTTTGGAAGATCCCTGATACAAAAAAGGGAAGTCTTTCCGAAACCCATGAAGGACAAGCTCGTCAAAAAATGTTACTGTGATACTGTTGGGAACCCAGAAGAGTAAGGAAAACTAGCACCCCCTGGTGATTAGTCCTTCTTTTGTTTTCAGTCAACACTGGATCAGTGAGGAGTCAACCGCCTGCCTGCCCCATAGGTGAAAGAAGAATCTAAAAGAGAGACATTGAACCTGCAACCTTGATGAAGCCGGTGAAGAGTTCCCGAGGAGGAGGTACCGGGAACACATACAAGTCCAGGAAGACTCGAGACTGTAAATCATGAAGAAGTAAATGAAGTAGTGAGTCACTTTGTAGCATGACTCCCTGTGCAGTTCCACAAGATCGTGGTGCTAGAGAATCGAGAGGGGCACGGAGAGCATCTCCGTTGGTCCAGTGGGGACAGGATAAAAAGCATAAGGAAAAGTAAGTGTGTAGAAATGTCCTTGAAGGAATTACAAGTTTTGTTGAAGCCTATCACGGACATTGGGGAACCAGCTAGGAGAAGGAAATCATTCTCCTAGCCCCACGAGGATCCAATAGAACTGTTTTGTTTGTCGTGAAAAGGTTGGAACATTTTGAGAAGATTTGGCGTCTTTGAGACACTTTAGATCCAGCAGAAGCGAGTCATTCTCCTGGATCACGAGCAGAAGACAAACTGTATTATTGTTTATTGCAGTGACAGGGATAGTGTAGGAGCTGCTTTTTGACTGGGATGGTAACTTTTGATTTGGACTTTCACAGACTTCCTGCTGGGCAACTGAGTTTCTTTAATTTAGGTAGGGAAATCCCATTGGAGTTAAGGACAGATAGGTTATCTTTTACTTTAGATAAAAGTCTATAACCAAAATCATAGCACCACTTGGTCAGTCTCCTTCATTCCTTGTCGCCACAGGAGGAGGAGTTGAACTTGGACCCTCTAAGTGCATTAAATCCTTGCTTCCTCTCTAGCGTGTAATTGGTTATGTAAGAGCACCTTGATGCCTTCGGGTTTACATGCTTTATAAATTGAACAGAGCAGCAAGTGCTTTATTTCTTGTTTGAATTGCTGAAAGCATGGAGCGCTGGTTCATTGGCTCCAGATATATGCACAGCAGCTTGGTTTCTCACATAATCTTGGCTTTGGAAAATTGGAGGTGGTATGGTATGGAGTTTATGGTATGGGATTGAGTCACTATTACCCATGTCTGAAAATATGGTGCATTTGGAGCATCCAGAAATGATTATAGCACATTATAGAGGTAATATTTTAGTACATGTTACTGAAGTATCTTTGCAATTTGCAATGAATGATACATTTCCAGGTCTGATGAATCTTTTTTCCAAAAACCATTCATTTTTTCACGAATTACACAGAGGCAAATTTCGAAAAGATCTAAGCTGTTTTGTCAGCAAATAGAAAAAGCAAGGCAGAAAGAAAATAAAGCTGTCTGTGCATTTCATAGAGATTTTGGAATTTATTTTTTGAAAATGATATTTGACATGATTGAGTAAACATTTTTAGAAAGGATGTAGTACATTTTACATTTCTATTTTTTTTATTTATATGGCGCAAACAATGGCCTGGAGACATATGGGCACTGTATGATGTCAGAAGGAAGGCCATTATACAATGCAAACAGAGATGTATGTGGACTAACATGTCATCAATAAGTAAGTTTCATTTTCTTTTTACAATCATTCAACTTTTTTGATTTCCCTCAGGTCTGGTGGGATGGTGTTCCATGCCCTATTGGCTGCTACATAGAGGGCACTTTACTTACCAAGGTAAGCATTAATTTAGGCATTACCTACACCTTTGTATTTTGCGATTTAGGAGATTTTAGAGAAGGTTTCCAAGCTGTGGTTTCCGAAGGATATTCAGGATTAAGTGCATTCTGGCATTTAAAAGCAATTACCAACAGACAAAACTCTATTCTTGCCTGTATGGGAGGCCAATGGAGCATTTGTCTTGCCTATGTGATCACATTATTTCAAACCCGTCACTTCCCTAACTCCACTAATCTGGATCATTTGGAGTCTTGCAAAGTCACCCTTAGTAATCCCCACAGGAGACTGCTGCAATAATCTATCATGGAGCCAACAATGGCCCTAGCAACTGTCTCACAGCTTTTTGTTGTGAGAAATGGGTGAATCTGTGCTCGCAACCTAATGTAATAGGTTGCGGATGATACAAGCAAGTTAGCTTGTGCTCACATGCCTACATTTTGGTCAAGATAGACTCCTAGTCTTTTGCGCTTTCTGTTTCGGTATTTTGATCCTAGTCTTTTACTCGAGAGTTGGAACCCACTACCATGAGTTCCGTATTTTCACTATTGAGAGCCAGCCCGCTTTCTAACATCTACTCTTGAATCAATCCATATGCATCATTAATAATTTGAGTATCTTCTGCATGGATTTCTGATAGGGAGATTACACACTGCGTGTAATCTGCATAGTTGGTCAAACGTATATCTCTATCTTTAAGTAGCTGGAAAAGTGGGACCATGAAGATGTTGTATTACGATGGTGAGAGGCATGTTCCCTGAGGGACGTCATATTGCAGACAGGCTGGACTAACTTCTCCTGTACCATCTTGCAAATGAGCATGTTCTTTCAAATATTCAGAATGCAGTGAATATGTTTTGAAAAGAAATTACATTTTGGAAATAGCAGTATAAAATCAAAAAGTATAAGTGTACACATGATATGTTTACATGTTCTGATCACTCTCTTACAACACTAAAAAGGGTTTTTCTAAGAGGCAACATAAAAGAGTACAAAAAATAAAAAGCAGCCGAGTTCATACAGCTTCCATTTTTTTTTTTTGCTTGCCAAGTCTGCGGACATATTCAAATGTCCACAGATGTCAGGAGTGGGAATACACAGAAGATGAAATTATGTGCTTCTATTTTCAGACTTTGAAAGGTGATTCCCCATCAAACCTACTTTTTAAATATTTTTTTAGTTTTGGTTATTGATTTTTTTAAGGCGATGGAGTGAGTGAAGGTGAGGCATCAAACACTGAAAAGGAGGGACATATGAAGAAGGGAAGATGTCAAGCACTGCTAACTAACTAAGGGATTGGGTAGTCCATCTTGTGCCTCTACAAAGCCACCTCAAATGTGCTCTGGAATTGCTGCCCCCTGCAGATTTGAGCATCACATTAGATACAGAAAACAGGTGTCCTTTAAAGGTAGGGGTCAACTTTCTCCTCTGTAGACTGGAATGTGGCAGGAGGATCCTTCTGCCCAATTGAGGTCCTTCGAGTGTGGGCAGGAGTGGAAGATGATAGTGGAGTGGAAGGGGTACCTCTTAGCTCTAAGAAAGGAATTGCCTTTCTGAGGATGGTCAGATGGAATGTCTGAGTGTAGAGGTACATGGAGAGAGTGCTGAAGGGGTACTGCCCCTTCTGTACATGACTGAGTGCACATTCAGTGCAGCACTCGGCTGTCCCCCAAGAGTGGTGAAAAACCATCATCTACATGATTTCTTCCAACCACTGGACGTGGGAGGCCTCTTGCAGGGCATCATCCACTCTCTTCCTCCTCTTGCAGCTCAACTGCTGCAGTTCCCCTGTTCCCTTCTCCAGTTCCTCCAGGTGGTGGTGTTTGCCCTTAAGGGGAGGAATGGCCATGACTGAACCCATCTGTAAAGCAGGAATCTCAGATTCCAAAATATACTCCTCTCCTGTGCTCTGCCAGTTTGGGAATGATATGATGATATGACATGATATGGACGGTAAGGATGCAAAATTAACTATCTTACTCAGCCTGACAACATTTCAGATAGTGCAAGAACTATGACATAGATAAGGAAGGGAGGGGGAGAGTGGGGAGGAAATGGAAGCAGAAAGGTGACTACCCTACTAGGCCTGACGACATTTCCGGTAGAGCCGGAGAAAACAAAAGGTGAGGGAGAGGGGTGCAGAAAGGGAGAGGAGGAACAAAACAAGTGACTATCATACTAAGCCTGACGACATTTCAGATATTGCTGGAGGGGGGTTGGGGAGGAAAAAAACAGTAATGGGAGGGTGAAGGAAACAGACGAGTTTGCTATCATATTAGGTCCAGTGACAATTCTGATAGAGTAAGTGCATAGAAGAAAGTAAGGGGAGGAAATAGGAAAAAGGGAGAGGGGAGGGGAGGAGAGAACAGAGAGTAAGCAGTCAAAAAAAGTGGAGAAGCAAGAGGAGAGAGCGAATACAATTGCAGAAGTCAGTAGTAACAGATAATGTTGCAAGCCAGGATACAAGATGAAGATGGTAACAGCATGATTCAGGGCCACCATGAGTACAAGATGCAAAGGAAGTCCAGTATGAGAGTTGAGAAGGGGTGACACACCGTGAACGAATGAAGTCCATACAAGTCAAATCCAGCATTGGCCACAAGACAGTGATGGTGAAACCAGAATGTATCAGGATAGACTCCTGCAGAAGTAGGCTGGAGGAGGTTGAAGGAGAGCAGGGTATAAGAAGCAAGCAAAACAGGCAACACCTGTGTGCTAGAAGGGGGGGCACAAGGGAACATCACAGGGGGACCAGAGGGGGTGGGGATGGGTTGTGGGGACAGAGGGGGTAACACATGTTTGTGCATGCTTACCTGCTGTCTGAACAGGGGCTTCGGGCGCCCGGGCGAGAGACACCCTTGATCTAAGAGTTAAGAGCAGGAAGGAAGAGGCAGGGCTAAGAAGGTGGATGGTGCTTAGGCCAGGTGACGTAGATCCACTTGCACCTGCTCCCCAGCTGTAAAGTAAAAGAGGCTGGAGGGCTCCTTAAGTAGGAAAAAGAGCAGCAAGCAGGAAGGCACCAGGTGGGTGGGGCTTGCTAAGTGGTGAAAAAGAACGTCAAACGGGAAGGCACTAGGTGGGCAGGGCTTGCTAAGTGGTGAAAAAGAGCGGCAAGCAAGAAGGCACCAGGTGGGCAGGGCTTGCTAAGTGGTGAAAAAGAGCGGCAGGCAGGAAGACACCAGGTGGACGGGGCTTAGGCCAGGTGACCTAGATCCACTTGCACCTGCTCCCCATCTGTAAAGGAAAAGAGACTGGAGGTCTCCTTAAGTAGGAAAAAGAGCGGCAAGCAGGACGGCACCAGGTGGGTGGGGCTTGCTAAGTGGTGAAAAAGAGCGGCAAGCATGACGGCACCAGGGGGGTTTGGACTTGCCAAGTGGTGAAAAAGAGTGGCAAGCAGGAAGGCACCAGGTGGGCAGGGCTTGGTAAGTGGTGAAAAAGAGCGGCAGGCAGGAAGGCACCAGGTGGGCGGGGCTTAGGCCAGGTGACCTAGATCCACTTGCACCTGCTCCCCATCTGCAAAGGAAAACAGGCTGGAGGGCTCCTTAAGTAGGAAAAAAAGTGGCAAGCAGGAAGGCACCAGGTGGGCGGAGCTTTCTAAGTGGTGAAAAAGAGCAGCAAGCAGGAAGGCACCAGGTGGGGGGGCTTCCTAAGTGGTGAAAAAGAGCAGCAAGCAGGAAGGCACCATGTGGGCAGGGCTTGCTAAGTGGTGAAAAAGAGCGGCAGGCAAGAAGGCACCAGGTGGGCAGGGCTTAAACCAGGTGACCTAGATCCACTTGCACCTGCTCCCCACCTGCAAAGGAAAAGGGGCTGGAGGCTCCTTAAGTAGGAAAAAGCGCGGCAAGCAGGAAGGTACCAGGTGGGCAGGGCTGGCTAAGTGGTGAAAAAGAGCGGCAAGCAGGAAGGCACCAGGTAGGCAGGGCTTGCTAAGTGGTGAAAAAGAGCAGCAGGCAGGAAGGCACCAGGTGGGTGCAGCTTTGGCCAGGTGACCTAGATTCACTCGCACCTGCTCCCCATCTGCAAAGGAAAAGAGGCTGGAGGGCTCCTTAAGTAGGAAAAAGAGCGCACGCAGGAAGGCACCAGGTGGGTGGGGCTTGCTAAGTGGTGAAAAAGAGCGGCAAGCAGGAAGGCACCAGGTGGGCGGGGCTTTCTAAGTGGTGAAAAAGAGCGGCAAGCAGGAAGGAACCAGGTGGGCAGGGCTTGCTAAGTGGTGAAAAAGAGCAGCAGGCAGGAAGGCACCAGGTGGGTGCAGCTTTGGCCAGGTGACCTAGATTCACTCACACCTGCTCCCCATCTGCAAAGGAAAAGAGGCTGGAGGGCTCCTTAAGTAGGAAAAAGAGCGCACGCAGGAAGGCACCAGGTGGGTGGGGCTTGCTAAGTGGTGAAAAAGAGCGGCAAGCAGGAAGGCACCAGGTGGGCGGGGCTTTCTAAGTGGTGAAAAAGAGCGGCAAGCAGGAAGGAACCAGGTGGGCAGGGCTTGCAAAGTGGTGAAAAAGAGCAGCAGGCAGGAAGGCACCAGGTGGGCGGGTCTTAGGCCAGGTGACCTAGATCCACTTGCACCTGCTCCCCATCTGCAAAGGAAAAGAGGCTGGAGGGCTCCTTAAATCGGAAAAAGAGTGGCAAGCAGGAAGGCACCAGGTGGGCAGGGCTTACTAAGTGGTGAAAAAGAACGGCAAGCAGGAAGGCACCAGGTGGGAGAGGGCTTGCTAAGTGATGAAAAAGAACAGCAGGCAGGAAGGCATCAGGTGGCCGGGGCTTAGGCAGGTGACCTAGATCCACTTGCACCTGCTCCCCATCTGCCTATAAGATATGGGTGTGTCTCATGGAGGAACTGCTGCAGTCTCTTTTCCCCATCACAGACGTCAGAGGCCAAAAAAAGGCAGAAAAGTTGTACATAGTTCAGAGAACAACAAAGAATATAGTAGCAGTTGATGAAGGGTAAGGTTTTATGAGTTGGTAGGGTCGGTGTGAAGCATGTACATTGACTGCAGACATGTCACATGGCACACATATGTGGTGTGACGATTCATGGGATCTCATTACTTCTCCCCAGAGGGGAGCCCTTCGCTGTGAGGCTGGGGAGGTGAACCTGCTATGCAACAATCCCCCTAGGGATGGTTGAATGTAGGACTTCACAGGGAGAAACTCCCATATTGGGTGCAAGTGCTCCAGTTCAGTAATGGAACTTCCTCACCCCCTGGCCTTTGATAAATCCTTGAGGTCCTCCAAGACCTAACTGGAAAGCATTACTGTTTGTTATTGCAGTGCTGCCTCCTTTCCTCACTTAAGTCTTAATACTATCAAAATGAGGAAGAACATACATAGTGATAATAAGTCACCTCCCAACATTAATGAGAGGAGGAAGATTGAAGGAGTGATGCAAACTACTCCTTTTCAAAGTCTAAACAGTACTGCAAAGAGGTGGCCCCAAGGAGGCATGAAAAATACTCAGTTGACATCAAAGAAGGACTATGGCAGTCCACTGGGGAGGACCAAGCTACAGGACATAAACACCAAGAAGGGACTCAATGAGACGAGAACCCAGAATGAAGCCTGATTCTAACCTAGGAACAAGGAAGTGAGCAGTAGAAGCTGGTCCTCATTATAGAGGACACCCTGGAATAGTCAGCAGAGTACTCCATAGTCAGACAGAGACCCGACCTATGCAGAAGCTGGAGAGAAGCCGATTGTCATGTGACTTCAGAAAGGTGAATGGGGTGGTCCTTCAACTACGCTGACACCGAAATGCCACGAAGCCCTGCAGAGCCAGCACTGTGCAGCAAGAAGCAGAGAGAGACACGCAAAGAGTATACGACCAGAGAGAGCAAGATCAACACCCTGGGAAGAACCAGTGACATTCCTCCACCAGTAAGAAGGTAACAGGAGCCACGGGAGACCAGGGCAGGGTTTGGGCAAGAGTGAAGAGTGTTTTGGGACTAATCTCCATCGTCATAGTAGTTGCAAGAAAGATACCAAGGCTGTATCTCAAGAGTAATCTCCCTCATAACAGTGATTACAGAAAGGATAGCAAGAATGAAGAGTATCTCAGGAGTAATCTCCCTCATCACAATGACTGTAGAAAGGAGACCAAGACTGAAGAGTGCCTCAGGAGTAATCTCCCATGTCACAATAACTCTAAGAGAGATATCAAAGATAAAGATTACTGCAGGAGTCTACTCCCTCGTCAGAGAGTTTGTGGAAAGAGCCAAGGACATTACAGGAGTAATCTCCCTTGTTGTAAAAGCCAAGAGGAAGCTAAGGAAAGTCCAGGAATATATATAACACTGAGAAGGAATAACTATTGTATATTTCATCAAGTCCAAAGAAGTAATTTAGCGGAATTACAAGAACCTATTAGAACTGTGGCTAGAGACTATCAAAAAGCATCCCTTAAGGCTGAACCAGTTGGACCAGGAGAGGGGAGTCATCTCCTGGCTTAATTTCTGTTTGCTGAATATGTTTGTCTGAGTCCTTCTTCTGATTTATCACAGCGGTCATGTCCTGATGTTCATTAGCCCATACATGTGACATCACTCGAGTGCTTTGTTAGGACAACAGCTCCACTCTGATGTTTAAGAACCAATTACAAGTGCGTCATGGAGCAGCGGATGTGGCAGCCTGTTCGTGAACGTTAGCACACCCAGGTGATTTCGCTCTGGTGCATTGTCATGACTGCGGTTCTGCTTTAACTTTCACAAGCCAATTAAAAGTGTGTAAAGATGATGATGATGTGGAGACCTATTCCGCAATGTTAACACACCCAGGTGCTGTCACTCCAGTGCATTGATACAACTGCAGCTCCAATTTTACATTTGCAAACTAATTAAAAGTGCGTGATGGCGTCGAGGACATGGTGGTTTGTTTGCGAATGTCAGCACACTAAGGTGAAGACACAGCAGTGCCTTGTTATGGCCACAGACTTGGATATAGTCCGCAGACATCAAATTAAGGTTTTTTAAAAATCTGTTTATTTACATTTATGTACTTTATAATAAATCAAGATAGGAACAAAATAGAGGAATTGGCAGGGGCTATATATGCATGATTGGGAAAAGGAGGGATAGACATTTAATCAAATCGTTGATAAGAAATGTCCTTTTATTGATTGGAACAAAGGCAATACAAATCAATATGTTTTATTACATGAATGTTTACATATGTACAGAATGTTTACATATGTACAAAATTCTGCCAGTTAATTGTTCATTGAGTGGTATTTAAACATAATTAACACTATTTTCAATGCTTTCCAATCTAGTCCCACATTCTCCTCTTTTTTCTTTATGATTTTTATTGTGTTGATTTTGTTGTTGTTTTACATTGTGAAGTATAAAACATATGTAATACACTAAATGTAATAATTATATGTAAATTACAACTGGACTATTTTGTGATGCATACAAAATAATATATGATGAGGGGTGGTTTGCTTCCTAGTCTGCGCACAAAAACATAATTCTAAGTGCAAAGTTACGCTTGGTTTTAATGCGTATCAAAACAGCCTGACACGCTCCTTTTCCCTCATTCCAGGCGGAGACGCCGACAAACATATCTCGCACTCGTGATTATATAATGAGCCCTAATTAAAATAATACGCAGCAGTAAAGGCACAACTCTATAGTGCCTTGGCACATGAATAAAGAATCCCAAGTCTCGGATGAAGAGCATTGTAGCTCGAAACACTTGTCAGGCTGTTTTGCTACGCATTAAAACCAAGCTTAACTTTGCACTTAGAATTATGTTTTTGTGTGCAGACTAGGAAGCAAATCACCCCTCATCACAGTCTTTTCTCTTAGGCAACTTGGCAGGCTGCCTACAACTTGCTCCCATCTGCAGCCCATTTACAAACGTATCTCCAGCCAGGGCGCTAATTCTCACTTGTCCCCTTCTGCCAAACATTTCTTTACAAAATAATCTAACATTTGTAGATTTTTCCTCTTCATTTATGTCCCCTTTGGGGAAGTATAATTCATGGCATTCCTGAGTGCTTGTCATTTCTTTTACAATATTCAATGTTTATATTTAGTTATAAAATGTTCACACACTTATTACAATTAGATATTACATGTTTATAAATTAAATGAAAAGGTACCTTTTACTCATTGAAGTTTTGAAATTGTTATAAATATTGTGCTTCAGTGCCTGTCAGGTGTTGAAGTGAATTGTATATACAGGGTGTTCAGTTTACTTTAATATATTATAAAACCCATAATATGGTGTTATAATGTTAAAAAGGATCTTTCCAAACTTAGAAGATAAGTAAAATATGTTACGTTTTATGAATGTGTACATTGTTTTTGTTGCGATTCTTTAAAACATTATGTTATGCATAAAAAATAAAGAATAGTGTATCCCCCTGTGACTTTGGGTAATATTGATTCCACCTGTCCCCAGGAATATCCACAGACTTGAGATGCTGTCCACAGACATACCACCTAGTTATAGAAATGCATAGTTTGTAAAGAGAACTTATTAAGTTGATGGTAAATTAAGTCGTACTGGTGAAAACCTATGCAATTCAGTGAAATAAATGTGTTAAAGAGATGTTATGGTTAAGTTGTACTAAAGAAACCAATGAAATTCAGTGATAAATCTTTGTTAGAGGGACATTATGTTTGCAAGGCAATATCGAAAGGCCAAAGAAATTTGCCAGTTATGGTAAGCTGTGCACCCCGCCATACACTGCTCACACTAACACCTGGGACATCAAAGATGACATCACAACATCATTAATGACATCAATTATGACATCAAGTTCTTTTTGTTAAGGGGCAGTATTAGTTGTAGTAGTAGTAGTGCATCATTTGTATAGCGTCTTTGACCATTAGTATGGGCACAGTGCGCTGTAGGTTGAAAGCCCTTGGGGACTGGACTTCAGGTATGGGAAGTTCGAGGAGATGCTAGTATGCATGTGTGCATATTGGCCAATGAGAAGATATGAAGGGGTGGCCAGGTCCCTTAACAATAATGTCCCTTTAAAACTATACTGCACTGATGATCCCCAATAACGGTGAAAGCAAGAATGCAGTTGTCTGACAGCCTTGCAAAATGTCTGTCTTGGGTTGATTAGTATAAACAAAATAATCGGGATGGGGAGATCCAAAACAACGATACAGAAGTGCTAAGTGTGTGGGTTTATTATGTATTCACACAGGACGTGGTAGATAACTTCACAATTTAATTTACATTACTTCCGATAAGCACGAAAGTTAAGTTGAAGAAGACGGACAGGGTTGGTTTATGCAGTAGTGACACAGGTGGGTGTAGGCCTCTGAAGTATAGAGGTCGGCACTACACTGGGATACATGTTGCCTCATAAATCGAGGGGGTATAGGAACCCGCAGTTACACAAAACACAAAATGCACACAACAATCTTTGAATTTTAACGGGTGCAAGTAATGATACAGTTGTGATAGGAAGTTCGACACAGGGAGTGACACAGGGTGTGTTTCGGCCAAAGAAAGTGGCTTGGTTGTAGCCGTCTTTGTGCTGGCCTTCGTCAGGAAAAAGGGGCACCAGTAGTGGTGCTGTCCGTGCTGTCTGTGGGTAAAACAGAGTTATTAGGATCTCGGATAGTTGTTCGTTAAGTACTATAAGTATTAAATACGGGCCTAATTGTTGCCCACGTAGTACACCATGTGGTGTTTCTAAAAGACAGCTTACCTGCCGTGCAGGGAATCAGGTGGGTGCTGTCAGGGAAGCCGCGAAAAGTGCGGAACGTCCGGTGCTGGGATTAGCACTTGGTGAAAGGCTTTAGTTTCCTAGGGGCTGGCGTGGTTCAAAGTCTCACGAAGCCGGAGTTGGGCGTAATTGGACCCAAGTCTCAAATGAAAATTAAAATTAAAAACCGGTATAGGTAAGTCAAGTGCGCCGGGGAGTGTGTCCGCGTAGGAGTCAAGGGGAACTTACTGTTGTCTGGGTGGTACGCTGCCGTGCTGGACGTGGACTGCTGGGAGCCGGATGAGTCGGACAGCGAGGGAGCCGTGTTGGACTGTATAAAGGACAGCCAGTGGCTGGGGACAGGCGAATGGGAACCCACGATTCAAGGGCGACACCCAGCTTGGGCCAATCAGATGGCTGTGCGCCGTGTCCCAATGAAAAGGCGGTACTCCGTGTGTGATGTTGGGTAATGTAGTCCGGTGCGGTGTATGGGGACTCCTGCTCTTGGATACTTGCACAACATAACAGGTAGGATACATGGTTGCAAACAAAGGTCATTTACGTGCGCCATGTGGATGGGCGAATGCCGACCACCACTACAGATGGTGAAACAAAATAGACTCTCGTATACAATAGTGTTCACACGGTGGAGGATAGATGTCCAGTGTGTACAAGAGAAGTTAGTGCCAGTACAATAATGTTCACAAGGTGAACAACATTGGTTTCTAATGTGTGTCAGGACACAAGTACATACTAAACGGTCGAGCGTGGTGGCCACTTGGAGGAGTACTCTAGAAGTGTTTCCATTCGACGGTTACATTTAGGCCGTCTTGCACAGAGTTCAATTTGTGGACCCATTTTTGTTCGAGTTTGGTGAGGGCAATGTTTATGTCACCTCCTCGTCTTTGTGGCTGGAGTTGTTGGACCACGGTCCATGTGAATTGTTCGTGGGTATGCTTCTTCTTAGTGAAGTGTTCGACCAAGGGTTTGTCCTCGACTTGGTTTTTGATGCATGATCTGTGTTCATTAATCCTTTGTTTGACAGGTCTAATGGTTTTGCCAATATAGATCAGATCACAGGGACACTTAATGGCGTAGATCACATGTTTGCTCTCGCAGTTGGTATGGCTGTTCTGTTTCCATACCAAGTTCTTGTGGATGAAAGTTTTGCTGTTCGTGGTAAAACGGCAGGCTACGCATTTACCACAGCTGAAGTGGCCAACTACTGGTGGAAGGTTCCATAGTGTGGTGGCTGGTTTGGTAGGTTCTAGGAAGGTGTGGACTAGGGAATCTCTTAGATTTCTGTTCTTTTTGAAGGCAAACAGTGGTTTCTTGGCGAGGGTGCCTTCATTTTTAATCAGATGCCGGGTCTCTTTCCCGAACAATAGAACTGTTTGCGTCACCACATACAACCCAGTCAGCAACCTCATCAAAAATACCATCAACAAACACTGGCATCTGATTAAAAATGAAGGCACCCTCGCCAAGAAACCACTGTTTGCCTTCAAAAAGAACAGAAATCTAAGAGATTCCCTAGTCCACACCTTCCTAGAACCTACCAAACCAGCCACCACACTATGGAACCTTCCACCAGTAGTTGGCCACTTCAGCTGTGGTAAATGCGTAGCCTGCCGTTTTACCACGAACAGCAAAACTTTCATCCACAAGAACTTGGTATGGAAACAGAACAGCCATACCAACTGCGAGAGCAAACATGTGATCTACGCCATTAAGTGTCCCTGTGATCTGATCTATATTGGCAAAACCATTAGACCTGTCAAACAAAGGATTAATGAACACAGATCATGCATCAAAAACCAAGTCGAGGACAAACCCTTGGTCGAACACTTCACTAAGAAGAAGCATACCCACGAACAATTCACATGGACCGTGGTCCAACAACTCCAGCCACAAAGACGAGGAGGTGACATAAACATTGCCCTCACCAAACTCGAACAAAAATGGGTCCACAAATTGAACTCTGTGCAAGACGGCCTAAATGTAACCGTCGAATGGAAACACTTCTAGAGTACTCCTCCAAGTGGCCACCACGCTCGACCGTTTAGTATGTACTTGTGTCCTGACACACATTAGAAACCAATGTTGTTCACCTTGTGAACATTATTGTACTGGCACTAACTTCTCTTGTACACACTGGACATCTATCCTCCACCGTGTGAACACTATTGTATACGAGAGTCTATTTTGTTTCACCATCTGTAGTGGTGGTCGGCATTCGCCCATCCACATGGCGCACGTAAATGACCTTTGTTTGCAACCATGTATCCTACCTGTTATGTTGTGCAAGTATCCAAGAGCAGGAGTCCCCATACACCGCACCGGACTACATTACCCAACATCACACACGGAGTACCGCCTTTTCATTGGGACACGGCGCACAGCCATCTGATTGGCCCAAGCTGGGTGTCGCCCTTGAATCGTGGGTTCCCATTCGCCTGTCCCCAGCCACTGGCTGTCCTTTATACAGTCCAACACGGCTCCCTCGCTGTCCGACTCATCCGGCTCCCAGCAGTCCACGTCCAGCACGGCAGCGTACCACCCAGACAACAGTAAGTTCCCCTTGACTCCTACGCGGACACACTCCCCGGCGCACTTGACTTACCTATACCGGTTTTTAATTTTAATTTTCATTTCAGACTTGGGTCCAATTACGCCCAACTCCGGCTTCGTGAGACTTTGAACCACGCCAGCCCCTAGGAAACTAAAGCCTTTCACCAAGTGCTAATCCCAGCACCGGACGTTCCGCACTTTTCGCGGCTTCCCTGACAGCACCCACCTGATTCCCTGCACGGCAGGTAAGCTGTCTTTTAGAAACACCACATGGTGTACTACGTGGGCAACAATTAGGCCCGTATTTAATACTTATAGTACTTAACGAACAACTATCCGAGATCCTAATAACTCTGTTTTACCCACAGACAGCACGGACAGCACCACTACTGGTGCCCCTTTTTCCTGACGAAGGCCAGCACAAAGACGGCTACAACCAAGCCACTTTCTTTGGCCGAAACACACCCTGTGTCACTCCCTGTGTCGAACTTCCTATCACAACTGTATCATTACTTGCACCCGTTAAAATTCAAAGATTGTTGTGTGCATTTTGTGTTTTGTGTAACTGCGGGTTCCTATACCCCCTCGATTTATGAGGCAACATGTATCCCAGTGTAGTGCCGACCTCTATACTTCAGAGGCCTACACCCACCTGTGTCACTACTGCATAAACCAACCCTGTCCGTCTTCTTCAACTTAACTTTCGTGCTTATCGGAAGTAATGTAAATTAAATTGTGAAGTTATCTACCACGTCCTGTGTGAATACATAATAAACCCACACACTTAGCACTTCTGTATCGTTGTTTTGGATCTCCCCATCCCGATTATTTTGTTTATACTACGCATACCCACCTGGGTAAATCGGGACCTAGCCAGGTGCCCTAAGATTGAAATGTCTTGGGTTGATTAAGCTATGCACTGCCCTCTAAGACAAAGACAATTTCTTGGAGAAAAAGGCTCACATTTGGGAATTTTTGTATACCCACAATGCCCTGTTGGCTCAGAACCGGGGCTGAACTTCCAGTGATGGCTACTAGGTGGCATTGCGGAATATGTGACTTGACTCAAATGCACTATCCTACTTTAACATTTTAGGTGAACTTTTTTTTTCTTCTCATGACCCTGTAGTTATGGTTTAGTTGCTCAACTCATCAGAACAGTAGTTTTTGAGCAGCTATTACTTTGGCTATAACTTTGGCGCCGTATGAGGAATCCTCACAGAACTTTGCAAAAATAAATATACAGCCAACTCTGCAAAGTGCTGTGCCATTTAGTCAAGGGGGTGCCAAAAATCATAAGGGGGTCCCAAAACCTTTGATTTCCGGATAGACATGAAAATGATTTTTTTTTACTTGCGGCTACAGACTTGTCCAGAAAGTGTGCTTTTTTGCAAATATGGTGTTAAACCGTCCAGCAGATTTTTTTTAAGCACCCAAAATGTAAGTAAAAATAATAATGATATCTCCGTCCTGTCCGTGGACTTAGATCAGTGTCCGCGGAGGTCTCTGAGCCAATCAGTGAGCTGCGTAACGTTGGCAGGCATCCTACATGCCCGCTGATTGGTCAATTAAAAATGTGAGGTGCGTCAAAAGCTTTCAAACAGATGCCATGTTGGATTTGCAAACTGTGCCCGTAGAGCGCGAACATTGTGGTAAAAACAAGTTACAAAACACAGCATTACACTTGTCAAACAAATGAAAACATCTCTGGGGAGATGAGGGATGATGAGGATGGCATGGGACATGTCTAGAAAAGCCAAAAATCTGGTGTTTTTTCTTCTCTGGTGTCCGTGAACATCTGAGATGTTCACAGACATTGCTATGATATTTGTGAGCTTGACAAATGTTCCAGGACATCCATGCATATATCTGCATTACAGGTGTGATGAAGAGCAGCATTTTTTGAGTGGCTTATAACTTTGGCGCCATCCAACAAAACTGCATGAAAGTTTGCAATATAACTGTAAACCCAACTGTTAATGCTTTTGCAAAGTTTGGTGCAGTTTTGCCAAGTTGGGGCAAAATTGGCAGGTGGTCCCAAAATGTTTGAATGGCTTCTTCATTTGGTGCTGTTTGACAGATCTGCATACAAGTTTGCAAAAAGATTATAGACATGAATTTGAATGGTTTTGCAAAGTTTGGTGGATTTTGTCAAGAGTAGTCAAATTAGAGGTGGGGTCCAAACATTTTTATATGGCTTATAAGTTTGGTGTTATTTGACAAATCTGCAGATAAGTTTGCAAATCGAGTATAGACCCAAATTTAATTGTTTGTGCAGTTTTTGGAATTTTGTCAAGCGCGGGCTAACTTGTAGGGAGGTCCCAACATTTTCAAAATCGGGATAGGCTTGTATGGGAAAAATAATTCTGATTGTGGCTACAACCTGAAGTACTGGAGGGGTTTGCAGCAAACTTGAGGGAGGAGCATCAGAAAGGACCTATATACATTATTTTGCAAATCTGTCTTGTTTTTGTTTTCAAAAGTGTTAAAATGTACATACAAAAAATAGTGATATAACTTTGGTGCTTGAGCAGTTGGCCTGGCCCTCAGCAAGGAAAAATGTCTACTATGATTTGCACTCTGGTCAAAGCCCATTCCCCATGCAATGTGGCGACAGACCATGGTTGCAAGCCATCAGCACTGGCCATTGGCCACATTATGGGGGTATAGTGGACACTGGACCAGTATGCAGGCTAGGTGCAGTGGATAATGGCTGTGGTTTGGTGGGGATGTGGTCAGGTTTATAGTTCTTTCATATATGTTAAAAAAGGAGAATTATTAGTAACTTATATACAGTGCTGTCACATCATCAAACATTTTCACTTATAAAATCCATTGCAATTCAGTGAAAATAACATTGTTAAAGGGATGATAAAAACCTATGAAATTCATTGAGAAAAATGCTGTTAAAGGGATGTTATGGTTGCAAGGTAAAATCGAAAAAAAACAAAGAAATCCACCAGTTTTGGTAAACTATGCAATCATAGCTCATGCCACCACCATGCACTGCTAAGACTAGCACCCGGGACATCAACGATGACATCACCAATGGAGTCATTGATGACATCGCTGATGACATCGCTTGTAACATCATTTCTGATGGAAAGTCCCTACAAGGGGTTGTCTTTGGATTGTTGCCAGCAACATATTACGGAGAATCGATTGATCGAATGTACTTAGTGAAACAGACACTTTCTACTGATGTTTTGTTGTTAATATAGCAATGTAGTAATGTATACACCTAGGCAATGGCTGCAGCATGGACTATAAAGTAGAGCATTTTTAATCTGGTATATTTGGCCAGTAGAATCATAAATTCAAGCCAATCATGTTAATGTTAAACCTGGAATTAAAAGCTAACAATACAAGAATTACTACACTTTTTTTTAGTCCAAGAAATATATATGGAAAGCATCAATGTATAAAAATCTGAGGGACATACGGGGAAATTCTAGTAAGGATGAAGCAAACACCATGACCAGAAAATGACAATAAGATTAGAGTTAATAATTCCTGTGTTTTTTTCAATGAATGTAATAGGTTTTTATTAGTGCAACTTAAAAGTAACATCCCCTTAACAACGTTTCTTCAGTGAATATATATATATCACAGACACAGACATCACAGATCACATCACTGATGACATCACTAATGACATGTTGTATGAGAACACTGATGACATTACAAATCACATCACTGATGCCATCACTGGTGACAACAATAATTGCATTGAATATAACTGATTACTTCAAAAATGGAATTAGGCATAACTTCATTTATAAGTTAGCTCATGAAAACTTTGATTACCTTAATAACAATTTAGGCTGTTGACTTCACCATAACAAAGGCTGGGGTCACTGGCCATTACCAGAAACCATAGCTAGTGGTCAGTTACTGTTCAAGAATACCAATGTGCATCGTTAAAAGCCATGCCTAGTAGCCCGTCCCGTTTTTTCAAATATACAGTGGGCAAAATTCAAAGCTGTAGTCAGTGGCCATGGCTAAAGGCCATAGATAGAGCCCATCAATATGTTAAAATATACCATCTGCATAGCTCAAAACTGTGGCCACTGATTAGTATTGTGTAGAAGACGATAGCTATTGTCTGGTTAGTGTATACAATATACACTGGGCACTGCTGAAGGCCATAGCTAGTAGCTGGTTAGTATTCTAAAATACACAATGGACACAGCCAAAGACAATCGCTTATTGCATTTTCTTATTGCAAAATATACAGCGGACATGGCCAAAAGATGTACAAACTGTTCAAGGTCAAAGGCCATGGCTAGTGGGCCATTTATAATTTAGAATATAGTGTGGACACAGCCAAAGAAAGTGGCCACTGGCCTGTATTGTGCGGTTATAGGTCAAAGTATCGAATCAAAAGGATCGAATGACAAAAGGCTCGAGTCAAAAGGACCGAAAACAAAAGGTTCAAAAAATTTCTTTTTTTTAACCTTTTTTTTTGGGTGGGGGTCCCCCCTCCAACCCCTGTTTCTGTGGTAAAAAACACTTTTTTTACCTAAACGGAAACCCCTAAAAATATATATAATTTAAAAGAAAAATTTGAACCTTTTGTTTTCGATCCTATTGACTCTCACCTTTTGCTTTTGCATTCGAACCTTTTGTATTCGATCCTTTGACTGGACACCGTATTGTGCTAATGTCCATGGCTAGTGCCTGACCAGTGTATATAATATACAGTGGACACGGTTGAAAGCTGTACCACTGGTAAAGACCAAAATGTACGATTGGTAGACTGTTAGTGTTTTAAAATATTCAGTGCACATGGGTGAAGGTTGTTGCCACTGTCCATAAATGAACGCCATAACTAGGACCCATTCATGTGTTCAAATATATTTGACCATGCAAACTGACCATAGCTGAAGGCCATGCTTAAGGCCAGTTATTGTTGTAATGTAATTAGTGTTGACACCAGTGATGGCATCAGTGATGTGATTTGTGACGTCATCATTGTGGTCATAGGCTGCGCAACAGGGGGCGCAAAGTTAAGGTGGCTCTAGCTGAATTTCAGTTGTTGTGTTGCATTACATTCTTACCTTAACTTCCCTGCAACTAACGTGTTTTCCTTGAATTTCAAGGGTTTTGTTATTCCATACACAAAGTTGCATATTTTTTAATATTAATATTGTAACCGCAGCTACAGACAGCATCATCCAATCAATTGCAGGATTTTAGGTGCAAAGCTAACATGAGCAACCACTGGAGTGCTTTTATTCGCAGATAAACTACTGCCCCTTTTAACAGTGTAACCATGGAAACAAAACAGTTCGGAGATTTAAATTACTGAAACTGCATAAAACAAATTACAATAGATATTGTAATATATTTTTGCAGTGTGTGCTCAATTTGATCTATTTTTGTAACTTAAAAGGCGCCCCTTAACAAGGCCATTTCGGGGGATGAAAAGAAGGTGATAGACTAGGTGAGGAAAATACATAAGAATGAAACATCTAACAAAGGGAATTAAAATAAAAAGCAACACGTATATATGTATTTAAAAGTTTATTTGTAGAAAGAAATGGGGGAAAACTGCCACTTAAAACAAGAAATAAGAATTACAGGTAATCAGGCATTTATCGATTAACTTCTACCATTCCTCAAATGTAGCACCTCCCTTGACTACCCATTCAAGACATCATCTGCACATGACTTGCATCATGAAATGATCGGAACTTGGTAAAACATAAGTCTGTGCAGTTGACACCACTGCTGAAGTTGATTATGTACTACCACAGCTCACAGCTACATTAAACATACAAGACCACATATAAGTAAAACATGACTGCAGCCCAGAATGGGCCAAACATTCTTGTCCAATTTCTAATACGCATAATCCACATCATTCAAGCAGACTTGCACCAAATGCCTTATCATGATTAATGACCCCAAGCTTTGAGACAGAACATTTTAAGTCCCATGGTATAGACCTTTGTTGCAGAAATGACAACCTGAAAAAGACAATGGGCTTCATTACAAGTTTGCCAGTCCGGATACAAGGGTGCCGGTACCCTTGATTACAGACTGTCAAACTACAAGTCTGCCTGCCGGACCCGCTGTGCCTGACAGGTCTGACCCTGCTGGGCACTGTGGCCATGGTAGGCCGATCAGTAGATCTACGCCCCACATGATCTATTATAATTGATGTTCCCAAGCTTTCTCGCAAAACATTAGAAGGGCCACGTCTTAATGTTTTCATAAACAATGTTACACATATTCAAATGTCCAACTGGTGATAAAAATATAAAATAACAAAAATGACAACTCTAAAAAGACAATGGGCCTCATTACGACCCTGGCGGAAATGGAAAAATGATGGCGGAAATGCAATACCGCCATCGAACACCGCTCGTTGCGATTATGACCCGTCACCGTAAAGTACGATGCCATTAGCGACACCGCAGTGAACGGCAACGCTAACTGCACCAAGTACGCGCACGCGCGCCTTGCAAAACCGGAATCACCGCCATGGCGCAACGGTACGCGAATTCTGACCCTAGCGGACATGTACTGAACGCCATCAAGCACGTCGTAAAGTACCATTCCGCCATGGCGAGAAATACGGCATCGTGAACCAACCGTAAATGGCCCACTGAGTGCCTGTACTCCACTCCCTGGCCACATTGCACAACTCCTGGCAGGCGCAATGCACTCACACTATGCAACCAGTGAAATCTACAATTCACCCATGCATGCCAACGTAGAAATGCATGCAGGGGCTCAAAGCGCCCCGTGAGTGGGCATCCATGTACGGCATGTCACCATAGCCGTACTGATGCAGCACAGGCATGTGAAGGTACAATACATCAAAATGAAAATCAAGAACACATGACACAAAACAACAGTAGTCCCCCATCGCTTGCCACCAGCGCAAGGCAACATCCAAAACAGCATCCTGAGGGGGATTGCACCAGCCCTGTACTCTTGCCAGTAAACAAACCAACCATCAGCAGAAGCATGTACCACACAAGTTGGCAGAGTGACTGAGCAGCCAGGCTCATCCCAAGAGGGGCCGATGGGAGCTGCAGGGCACAGATGGCATGAATACAGAAGCTATACCAATGGACATGACCCCAGTCCCCCTCCAACAAACGCACGCAAACACAGGCACCTGTGACCAGCCACATTCTGAACATCCCATCATTCCACCAATCGACCTGGCTGACAGGCACCAGTCGGCCAAAAGCCAATCCCCCGCCCCTGAACAGCACATCATGTAAACAGTCACAATGGCAGCCCCTATCCGTGACCATACTGTGCTACGTAGGCAAACGCGGCCAGTACTGTACCACACAACTCAACTCAGAAGGCGGAACACAATGCAGATCATCTCGCAATACATACCGCCACAAATCGAAAATCGCCACATCACCTGCAAAGAATAACGCAACACGACAAATATCGGAATACAATTTAAATGCACATCCAAATGACAAAGGCCCCACAGCAATTTGCAAAATAACACCAAAACATCCATCATCACCGAGGGCTGCATCTGCAATAATTGACCAGCTTCCACTTGTGTGACGCCCTGTACCATCATGGCACACAGGGCCTACATCAACGTTCCAAAAGGCAACATGGAAGCGGCAAGAACCGCAGGTCCGTCCCATGAGGCAGGCACTAGTCGAGCTGAAAGGCCGAAATGTTGCACCTAGCCACCAGTACAGCGTAAGGGCATGTGGCCCATTGGCGATCGTCCCATAAGATCGAAATGGTGCTCCACTGATTCACCCGAAGCTGCAGGTGTCGAGAGTAAAACCCATCTGGAGGAGTGGCGTAGAGATGGCATCTGCAATAGGGCAGGAGATACCTGTCACCCAAATGAAACACAAATTAACCGATTGCATTACGGGACTCATGATGCATTACAATCTTCATTCAACACACCAAATCCACACCCATATGCATGCTAGCCCACTCCAAAGGAATATACAGACCCCTAAATCAGTATCGAATCATAACGAAATCAATCGAGGTAAATACACCATTGGCAACGTCGGTTACTGTGCATGCGTCCGTCAAGATAGAACCCATGACATGGGATTAGTAACGTGCCTAGACACAAGTGTATGAAGGCGCGTCGAGACAGGGAGGATCCGACAAGGGCAGATAGACGTAAGTCCCACTATGGCAGCCTTGCATCACATAGCGCAGGGGAAGGGGAGTGATTCAAAAAACCCATGTACATGGCAGACCCTAAACGGAATCATCTGTCCATGCATCCATTCATCATTCCCTCATCCCGCAATGAAAACGCATGAATATTCACTCACATAATATGTGAAACTTCCATCGCGTCTGTGCGTAATGCAGTCTGCAAAAACCACTGTGCTCCTGGCCGGATCTGTAGTGTAGTGAAGCAAGATGGATTTGGGAACGTCCTGCCTTATCGTCCACTACGCTATTGCGCATCCCATTCAATTCATATCATTCATTGCTTGCTCGTTATGGGCCATGTCCCAAGGACATTCTACAATAGAACGTTACATTTCCAGCCAGACCTGTGGGCGTATCCTCGCCGCTACTTCAAAACCAAAAATGCTGGCCTTCGAATTCCTCACTTGCAACATTACGTCGAAAAGGCTTCTGTGAACGCTTGCATTCACAATTACATCAATGTAGTGCGGCTGTGTGTCATAATGCTAACTGGCTGCAATCACAAATGGGACGCCACGCCCGTCGGTGAAGTACGTTACTGTGCTGCATGAGGGTCGGCCATCGATCGAGCCCTACATACCACTGACTCTTCACAGGTATGTAAGCGGCTGCAATCATAGCATGTGTAACAATGGGAGCATAGCATGAAAATCAGTCAAAGTACATCACACTGCCATCGGGATTTGATACATGATTCCAATCCCAAGATGCCATGCGGCCAAATGCAGCCTTACGTGCGGGACGTGCTCGGCCAGAAGGGATTGCATCTGCCACAGATTCATTCAATCAGCACAGGTGGAGGCCATACAGGCCGACAGCACATATATAGCAGACCCAAACCCCTCCCACAACCACTCCCACTCCAAAATGCTACCGGCAGGACTAGCGATGTTGGGCCTGGGGGACCAGATAGCACTGCAAGTGCTACAACTACAAGAAGACGACGAACAACAACAGGTACAACAACCGGGCGCACAGGGGAGACGGAGGAGAAGGAGGAGGAGGAGGGCAAGGCAGGGTCAGCAAGGCCCACAAGCACTGCCACTACCACCACGCAGGCGGCCCGCAATCCCACGCCTCCGAGCTGATCCGTTCAACCTCACTGCTGAGCAGATCCACACCCTCTACCGTTTGGACCGGGACACCATAATCGCCATTGTGGACATGACACATGCTGACCTCGTGAGCATGATAGATAGCCCAACCGCCATCCCACCCCTACTGAAGGTGGTGTCTGTACTCCACTTCCTGGCCACAGGCACCTACCAGCACACAGTGGGACAGTTGCATGGCATTTCACAGCCACTGTTCTCACGGACACTCTTCCAAGTGCACGATGCCCTCCTGAAGCACGCCGACGACCACATCACACTACCACGCACGTACCAGGAGATTACCAACGCAAAAGTGGGATTCCATGCACTTGGCGGCATCCCGGGTTGCATTGGTGCCATCGACTGCACCCATGTTGAATTGGTTGTCCCACATGCCATGGAGGTCCAGTACCGCAACCGGAAACAATTTCATTCAATCAATGTGCAAATGGTGTGTGACTCCAACAAGATCTTTACGCATTGTTGTGCCAGATTTCCAGGATCTACCCATGATTCTATGGTCCTGAGGAACACAAGAATACCACGCTACATGGAGCGACACGCAGGGCACAGATCCTGGCTACTCGGTGAGTCTCATTCCATGCATGACATCGTGGCCCATTTGATGCGTCAATGACCTTGCAGGAGGGGGGGGGGCTACTTAGCACTATCATTCCACTGACACCCTTTATTCGTCTCATACAGGTGATGCCGGGTATCCACTGAAGAGATGGCTCCTTACACCAATCCGGAACCCACAGAACGAGCATGAGGAGGACTACAACCATGCCCACTCACGTACCCGTGTGGTCATTGAACAGGCATTCGGCCTACTGAAGGCTCGTTTCCGCAGCCTCAGCAGGTCTGGCGGGGCACTCATGTACAGCCATGAGAAGGTTTCTAAGATGGTCATGGCATGTGTCATGCTGCACAACATGTGCATACGTAGGAATGTGCCCATGCCCCCTGACGCTGTACTGCATGCACCTGAAGATGATGATGATGATGATGAGGGTGGGGATGTGGAGGCACCTCAAGGAGTCCATGAGGCACAGGATGCACGTGCAATCCGACAGAGCATCATAGATGCATGCTTCTAGCAACCACGCATGGTGCCTATTACACGGAAAGGGGACCTGTGGCACTGTGTGTGTGTAGTACAGGCACATTGTGGACTGTACGCCTATGAAGGCCTCGTACGCAAATATCAATGTCCACACATGTCATTGGATGATAATGAGGTGCTGTATTGTTAATGTGATTTGATTTATACACCCTATGGACCCGCCACCCAGTGAAGCCCAACACACCCCCTCCACCCTACTACCTCCCCCCCCAACACCAGTGTCCAAATATGCATGCTGTCCGTGGGTAGACGCTATTGCAAGCCCCCTCTACGGGTATCAGGGGCACCCCTGCCCGTGGAGCGCAGGTTCCTGCCAGATCTGCGTTGGGGGCTGCCCTGGACGGAACTTGCCACGGATGATGTCTCTGCCTGCTCGCGTCCATGCATGTCTCTGAGGGTTTGTGAGAGCTCCGAGAGCACACGGCGCACAGCAGCAAGTTCAGCACAAACGTCTTTGGACGTCGCATGCAGTTCCCCCCTCAGGCTCTCGGTGCTTTTCTCCATTTGTGCTCTCAGGCTCTCGGTGCTTTTCTCCATTTGTGCTCTCAGGCTCTCGGTGCTTCTCTCCATTTCTCCCCTGAGGCTCTCACTACTTTTCTCTATTTGTGCCCTGAGTGTCTCGGTGGATGTTTCCATGGCTGCCCTGGAACCCCCGCATTCATTTGCATGGTCCTTGAGTAGCGTGGACACTTCCTGCTGTTGCTCGATCAGCAGGTCGAGGGACTGTTGCCTCTGCTGGGCCATGGACATTTGCGGTGGTGTGACAGGGGGGCTGCTCAACACATGTTGCCTTGGCACAGGACTTGTGGGGGTTGGCCAGTCGTCGTCTTCAGGGTGCCCCTGCGTGGTTTCGTCATGGTGTAGGGGATGGAACATGCAGGGGGATTGGGAAAGGTCATGGATGGTACCTACGTCGCCAGCACTGTTTTCCGTGTCGGAGCATGCTGGCATGACAGCTGTGTCACCTATGGTGCTGCTACCACCAGAGGCAGTGCCATCAGATACGTTCTTTGGGGGGACCTGTGGTGCTGGGGTTGTGGACTTGCTGGCTGCTGGGGTGCCTGTTGCAGTCCCCTCCAGTGTGCTGCCACTTGATTCCTGCTGCTGCCGTGTCTTGATCCTTGCACCTGAGGTGGAGGCTCTTGGGACGTTGGTCCTGGCCCTCTTTGCAGGCGTGCTGGTAGGGGTGTCCTGCAGCTCGTCGTTGGTATCGGACCCTGTGGTGGAGTAAAGAGGGGCGAGCGTTAGTTATGGGTCTGTCGGATTTGGAATGGCAACGTATCAAATGCATTGGGGTGGTACATGAGGCTGATTTGGGACTGGGCCTTGGAGGTGGTCTCATTTTCGTGTGGATTGAGGATGCATTCATTTGGCTGCCTGCAGTTAGGGGGTGCATGCTGCACATGTAGGGGTTGTTTATGGCATCTTGATTGATTTGTTTATTCATTCTGACTTTTAGAGGGCGCTGTCAGGGCAAAGTATGTATTGCACTATGGGGTCACATGGTACTGCACATGTTCGTGTTTTGTGGATTTCGCATTGTTTCTCTTGGCCAACCTACCTGATTCTCCGGATGTCGGCACTCCTTTCTCCATCCCTCCGACTCCCTCTATGCTCTCCATTCCTATGGTGGAGGCGCAGATATCCTCCCAGGGGGTCAACTTGATGGGCGACTCTGAACCCCCCCCGGTAGCTGTGGCGATGTTCCTGTTCGCAGAAAGTATGCTGCGTACGCGGATCCGCAGGTCGTCCCACCGCTTGCGACATTGCTGTGGCGTGCGGGGTGTTGTCCCCACCGCACTTACGCGCTGTGCCACCAGGGCCCATATGGCCTTCTTGTTGGCAAGGGCCGTCCTGGTCATTTGACTGGAGAAGACGACGGCGGCATTTTCCTGGAGGGTCTCGGTGAGCACGGTCAGTTCCTCTCGGGAGAAGTGTACCTGCCGCTTGCGATCACACGCTTTCTTGGCTACCTTTCCCATATTTATTTTTTTAACTGGGGTTGCTAACGGGTTGGGATGTGTGTCAGGGTCGGATTTTTAATGGTTGTGTTGGGATTCGGATTTTATAGTTGTGCGGCGTGCTGTTTCCCGTTCCGGCCACATGCTTTTACTTCCGTTTCCGTATATTTACGGTGCCCGTAATTTGCGGTGCCCGCTCGTTACGGTGACCGCTCATTACGGTGACCGCTAAGATGGGTGGCGGTATTGCACCTGGTGCAGCGTACGGCGGCGGTAAGGGCCGTTTTGGGGTCATTTCCGCCATCGCAGCCTTTCGGATTCCGCCATGGCGTAATGCTCGTGCCCGATGGGTCGTAATTAGCCGCACTTTGCTCCTTCGTGCAATGGCGGAAACGCTATTTACGCTGTTGCGGTCCGGTCAGTCACTTTCCGCCAGGGTCGTAATGAGGCCCAATGGGCCTCATTACAAGGTTGGCGCTTCGGTAATAACGATGCCGGTAAGGCAATACCGGCAATGTTTACCGGACCGGGCCATTATGACCTCCAATGCCGGTCTCACTGCATCGACAGGGACCCGCTGTGACCGTGCACCTCCGTACCGGACTGTGCACAGACACGCCGCTCTCGTGCCAGTAACACTGGCATTGCGCAAGGAAGAGGACATTACGAGTCACACAGACATGCACATACCGGCACCCAGATGCCGGTAAGAAGGGTCACCAAGATGCCAGTAACACCGGCATCGAGAATCACCCATTAATGGCAAACTGCTGTGTTCCCAACTGCCACAAGTGCACATAATCAGCACAGGTGGAGGTAATGGAGCCTGACCCAGTACAAAAGGAGCACACCCACACACCACACCCCTTCCAAGACCAAAATGATTCCACTTGCAGTTGCGATACAGGAGCTGGAGGACATGCCTGCACTGCTACTCCTTGAGCAGGCAGTACACCAGGGATTACAGAGGAGACGCAGGAGGAGAAGGATGGTGAGACTGGCCCAGCAAATGCCACCAGTGCAGGCAGTGATTCCCCACAGGCAGCCACCAGTCCCTCGCATAAGGGCCAGTCCATTCGACTTAACCCCAGATCCACACACTGTACCGCCTGGACAGGGACACCACCACCATCATTGTGGATATAATACATGACGACTTGGTCAGCCTGATCAACATCCGCACCGCAATCCCCCCTCTGCTGAAGGTGGTGTGTGTGCTCCACTTCCTGGCCACAGGCACCTACCAGCACACAGTGGGACAACCATGTTTTACCAGTGTGCTAAAGCAAGTGCTGGATGCACTCCTAAAGCATGCAAGGGCCTACATCTCCCTACCACGGACAGCACAGGAGGTGAATGACACCAATGCACTGGCAGGCATGCCCAATGTCATGGTGCCCTCGACTGCACCCATGTGGAGTTGGTAGTCTGGCATGCCGTGGAGGTGGTGTACCACAATCGGAAGATATACCACTCCATCAATGTGCAGTTGGTGTGTGACGCAAGCAAGATGATAACACATTGCTGTGCCAGATTCTCAGGATCCACACATGATGCAATGGTGCTGCGGAACTCCTCGCTTCCCCGCTACATGGAACGACATGCTGCACGACATGCCTGGCTGCTGGGTAAGTCTGATCACAGGTCCATGGGGGTGTTATTGGGGGGGTGACATGCATATGCAACCTGTCTGCTTACCTGGCAATGGGGGGTTCTTGTGTGTCTGGACACTGTCCTTGGTTCCAAACACTGTGCCCTTGTGCATTCCAACTTGATGTGTGATACTGACTATGGATGCAGATGTTCCATGGCTGTGCCTCAGTGCAAGTGTCAGATACAAATCAGCATCCACCCTTGCACATTTCCACTGGACATTATCAGACCGCAGCCACAGGTACCAGAATGCACCATCCTGCAGTCACAAAGCCAAATACACAGGAGCGTATCAAAGGACCTTACAGGTCATGCATCCATGACTGGGCAAGACAAAGTGCCACTCCTGAAAACCCCCATCACTGCCCCTCCCCGAAAGTAACACTGCATAACACCATGCCAAAATGTGCACAGGAAGGAAAACTCAAGATACCATGCCACAGGGTTTGGAAAATGGAATCCTTCAAGTAGCGAACATCACCAACATGTGTGCGACTTGTGCAGTAAAAATCCACAGTACTTAAGTACCAGCATGCCAGTCGACACAAATCCACATCCAAGGAACGTATCCCTACATTGGCGGACCATACCAACAACCACATTGTGCCATTGTCACTTGTGTGAAGATGTCGAGGGACATGTGCATGGCATCATCAATCATTAGTAAGCATGATTTCCAAAACCACCTGTAACATGTTGGACATCATCCAAATGCATCAAATATTTCCCAACATGCATATGGTAACATCCTCTGCCACACATCCCTCACATGTGAGTACATCATGGACCTTTGCACCTCATCTAGGTGAGTGGTGAATCTGATGTCAATGCCCATAGGTTGTGTATGTCACCCATGCCCCCATCATGAATTGGCAAGTAGTACACATTCCTGATATTTGCGCAGATGCATTGTCAATAGCTGCCATTGAAGACCCACTGCATATGAACATGAACAATGTACATGCTGTGCACAAATGGAATGGAATAAACATGCTTACATTATTGTGCTCTCATACAGGTGATGCTGGCTATCCTCTGAAGCCGTGGCTCCTAACCCCTGTCCATAATCCGCAGTACAGGCACGAGGAAGACTACAATCATGCTCATACACACACTCGTGTGGTGATAGAGCAGACCTTTGGCCTGTTGAATGCACAGTTTTGCTGCGTCAGCAGGTCAGGTGGCGCACTCATCTATGGGCCTGCAAAGGTGGGCAAGATCATAGTGGTATGTGCCATGCTGCACAAAATGTGCATCCGGTGCAACGTACCACTGCCACCTGACATGGACCAGCCAACACCGGGTGAGGATGAATATGATGAAGAAGAAGATGCTGCACATCGGCCAGGTCGCGATGCACATAAGGGACGTGATGTCTACCAAGCATTGATTGCCTATTATTTCTGATGCACTGGGATGCAGAAGGTGCTTGAATTGTGGATCTATGGGCACTGGGAATGTGGGACTCTGGGCACTGAGAATGGGGGACTCTGGGCACTGGACACTGTTGTACAATAAATAGACACACACTCAAGAAGAGTACCAAGATGAAATCAAGCTTCAGAAATTTAGAAAATTCTATAGGGATGAGAAAGATTACCTGAATGATAGAGTATATACTTATCAGCCAAAATATGACATTAACCAAACGCAAATTGTCACACCAACGGTGTCACCTGTCACATGGGATGCAGATTAAGAATCAGAAACAATAGAAATTCCTAAAGACCAAGCATCAACATTTGCAGCTGAATCCTCACGACACCATAGAAGAGGTTTTCTTGCCGAAATAAAGAGGTACAAAAAGGGCAACCAAACCACCTCTAATCCTCTCAACAAACAAGTACGCTTTCAAAAGAAATTCCCTTTAGGGCCAAAAACCTCGATTACTTCAACAACTTCAAAAGAGGAAGAGGAAGAGGAGCAAGGAGGAGAGGAAGGGAGAAATACAAGCAAAAGATTCACCAGATCCAGCCTCAAGGAAACCAGACCAAAACCAATACTCAAAACCTATTCATCAACTTGTCTGATAAACACCTCTCACAACAACAATTGTCAATGCTCAACTATGGCCTCTCGTTTGCCCGCAGTGCAACTTCAAATATGACTGAAGTGCAAATAGATCTTTACAAATTTACTAGGAAGCTCAAATTGAAGAAATTCTTTCATAACAAACCCATTACCTTTAGACCATCAGAAAATCTACCATCGATCAGTTCAAAGAGCATACAAGAAATAGAAAATATACACTTACTCTCAAGCCTTACAGGAGAAGAATCCAAAACCCTAAGTGACATACAAAGGGAACTTGTGATCCATCAACGTTACTTGGACATTAAAGAACATAGAAAGAGGTCCAAATGTATGCCCCGATCAGTCGAAATAATGTAATTGAGACAAAACCATCACTAAGGAAATTCATAAACACATAGATGGTTCTAAATCAAGTTACAGTAGCAGAAATAACAATCTCACAAAAATGGAAAGAGTTGCACTGCAAGAAATATGTGAAGACAGAAATATTATAATCAAGGAAGCAGACAAAGAGGGCAGTATTGTCATCCTCAACAAAACTGATTACATTAAAATGGACATGGAACACCTATCAACCCCCGGCTGGTACAAGAAACTGGCTAGCAACCCGACAGTTCAAACATTGCACGATCTTCAGTTAATGCTTCAACACTGGTACAATCAAGGGCTACTATCTGATGAAGAAAAAGTATTTCTAATGGTATCCAAACCACTAATGCCAACAATTTATTTTTTACCAAAGGTGCACAAACCATTTCTTGAATTACCTGCTGTAAGAGTGGACAAGGTGGGGCCACGGAAGCACTAGCTGACTATATCGACAGTAGTATCAAAAACCTAGTACCTATTTTTCCTGCGTATCTAAAAGACATCACTCATACGTTACAGATCTTAACAAAAATTATTTGGAAACCAACATACTATTTGATTACTCTTGATGTTACAGCTTTGTATAAATCCATTCCGCATAACCTTGCTTTGGAAACAATGGACTTCAGTTTTAGAACCTTTTCAGCTTCTCATTATACACATGTACAACTGCTCCAAAACTTCCTGCAGTTCACTATAACACATAACCAGTTTATTTTCAATGGTGATTACTACTCCCAGATAAAGGGCATAGCCATGGGGGCAAAATATGTCCCTCTTTGGCAAATCTGTTCATGGCTTACTTCGAAGACAAATACATTTTCAACAATAACCCTTTCATACATCACATTATCACCCGGAAAAGGTATACGGGCAATGTTTTCGCTATCTGGGAAGGAAGTAGGGAAGATTTTGAGACATTCATTCTCTACCTTAACGATAATACCTTTGGTATTCACTTTACAGCACACATGGATGCGGAGGAAATTTTGTTCCTGCATTTACAAATAAACATTGTGTCAAACACTATCCAGACTTGTACACATAGAAAGGCCACTGCAGTTAACTTTATACTTCATGCTACCAGCAGCCATAGACGAAGCGTTATTCGAAACATACCAAGGGGTGAATTCCTCAGATCCAAAAGAAATTGCAGTCAAGAGGCTATACATAATACAGAATGTAAGTTGATTGGCAACAGATTTTTGAAAAGAGGGTACTCAAAAAAACTTATCAAGCAAACTACTTAATCTTTGAAAATGGTTAACATAAGCAAGCTATTGGAAGACAAGGCTAAATTGGATCAAACCACTTACCCTACGAATGTTAGTTTTATCACCAAATATTCGCAAAACAGCTAATTTTTGTATTATATACTACAAAAACACTGGCACATGCTACTGCTAGACCCAGACCTGTCTCGTTATCTTTCGGAGCGACCTAATATTATATTCACGAAAGCTACTACTTTCAAGAACCTTTTGAGTCCCTCCTTTCTCAAACCTGAACCAACCAGACAGGATAATTGGCTCACTGCAATCAGTCACCCTGTTGGTTTTTAGAAATGTGGTTCATGTAATTTCAGCCAACATGCACTGTCACCCACCAAAGAATTTTTCTGTCATGGTGGCCTTAAAACTACAATTCGAGATTTTATTAATTGTCGATCTAAATATGTCATTTATCGCAATCAGTGTGTGTGTAAGAGAATGTACATTGGTACTACAATCCGGGAAGTACGTTTCCGTATACGTGAACACTTGAGTAACATCAACAGCCAAGATATTCGACTACCACTAGCCTCCCACTGGCAAAAGCATCACCAACTGGATAATGCCAAAGACATCAAATTCATTGGACTCATACAGATAAAACCACATCTGAGAGGTGGCGACAGAGAGCTGATGCTATGACAACAGGAAGCCAGACTAATATGCAAACTTTGCTGTCTTTCACTTGGTTTAAATCAGGAGCACCAAGTATGACTTCCTGTATGTTGAAATATGGAAATAAGCTAATCAAATACATGTGCCTATGGTTAATTCAGGAACTCATATCCAGTACTTAGGATGTTTATCCAAACCTTCAGCAGCCAATATAGTCAAAGCACAATACTTATGATTGATGTTGGCTCTTCAATAAGATATTTTATTGATTTTCGACTACTTCCCAATGATAAAAATGCATGAGTAACATTTGGATAAATACACACTCACATGGTTTAAATGTGGTGAATAGTTGCGCTCTAAACACCAAGCGAGTGAAAATAATTGGGAGTAACTAGTTTGGCACATGGAGACAGCAGCCTCTTGTTTCTGGTGAGAAGGTCTCTCACGACCTTAGGCATCGCACAAACTGCATGCGCCTAAGGAGGAGTGCTCTAATAACTTCATTTAATACTTTTGCGCACACTCGCCCTGATGACCGGACGGACACATCTTGATAAATTAGATCGTATCCATTCACTTAGCGGTTTGAGAATGGAGAGCGGACGAGAGTGGAGAGCGGGTGACTTTGTGAGCGGATGACTTTGAGAGCGGATGATTTTAAGAGCGGATAAGCGTGGGGAACACATGAGTCTGGGCAGCGCGTGAGTGTGGGGAGCGCACGACTGATTATGGACTGAACGAATGTCCTACCTCGTCCAGTATATAGACTGGACGAGTGGATAAACTACACGAGCATATAGTCTGGACAAATGTCTAGACCTGACGAAGTGTGCGGCCTGGACGAGGGTGCGGTCTGGACGAGGGTGCGAACCAAACGTAGGGTGCGGACTAGACGAATGTGTGGAGCGGTCAAGTATGAGGAACGGACGATTATGTGCAACGGACGATACTTAACATGCCTTGGAATGAAGGAAACTCTTGAAAACATACATCACGCCACACCCCACGCTTACCCTCTCCCTTACACCACCACTCATCTAGAACGCAGAGATACTATGACACCATTCGGTATAACTGTTCCCATATCTACATCTCCCGCTTACTCCACATCACTCTAAGTAAACATTGCTGGTTTCTCACCACCCAGCCAGGCGTTCTTCTCAGGCCTAACGCAGCCAAACTCGTTCCGGATAAAGCCGACCAGAACGAACACATACTCCTGATCTCTCAACCACCACACCTACAGCTAAGAAGCAGCTACCACTTGTTTTCGCACTAGCTGCACACATACATGGTGCGCACACGCACTTTTTGACTCCCCCCTACTCTCTCTACTGACCTGAACTTCGGTTCCCAAGGGCGTTCAACCTACCAGCGCCTTCAGACCATACCAATGGTATATAAGGCGCTATATAAATGCAAAATAACATAACATAACATAACTTACGACATTTTCTTTATAAATAAAGCCGGCATGCAGCTTCGCACAAAGTACCTTTAAAATTGTGAAATACTAACACGTGGATGTACTAACGTGCACCACTTTTCCAGCCATACGGAATATAACACACTTATAACATTAGAAATACAATAACAGCCTACACCCCTTCTCTCGGAGCCGAGCAATGTATTTCCGGACATTTACTTGGTTGCCTAGCAACGAGAGTCACGTGCGGAGTCACCTGTCCGGGGACTTACACTTGTTGCCTGGCTACGAACATTGCCTGCCGATGCTGTCTCACTGCCCGATAGCGTTCGCCATTGTGGTGCTATTCTTGAAAACCTGCCGGTAAGTGCTTTATTTACTCTTGCAGATTACGGCAACAAACCTAAGAGGGAAACCGGCCTCAATACTGCTGTACTAGTGAAGCGGACATTATCTACCCCACTACTGAATACTGTTCAGGTAAAGCCCATAATCACGCTAATTTCTAATAATACTTTGAGGGAACTACCAATTTATATATCTTGCAAATCAGGAACCAAACGCAGGTTTCTTTCATTTTAAGCCGCAATCAAGTAAACAGAAAACCTAGAGCCTAAAAGAGTTGTCTAGTACTTTGTGCTATAAATTAGCAACAACAAGATGTACTACAACCTACTAGCTCTATAGGTAATTATAACCTGATTTACCTTCCTACTTGAACCAAGGACTGCTGTACTCCTAATGACAAACTTAATCACTGGAACAAATGAGTTACGAGCCTTGTTTTATCTAGACAAAAGTGCAAATTCGGGTATGCTTGTGCCCCATAGGCAGCTGCGAGTGCGGCAGATGCTTGCGCGCCATATGCAGAAGCCAGAGCAGAAGCCTGCGAACCATATGCAGAAGCCAGCTGTGACCCAAACACTCCAGATTGAGCTCTGTACTGGGCAGCTAGAGCAGACGCTGGCATTGAATACCCAGTCAATAATGGGGGTGATCTACGCATTGGGCTTTCGATCTCTTCCATAATATAAAGATTGTAGTCTTTGTCTATTTTCAAATGCATCATATCTACTCGCTTCAAGAAAAGCACGCTGATCATAGGAGGACGTCATAGCATACTGTGGAAAAGCAGTGTCTGCGTTGATCAAAATCTTCACTTCTGGTCAGTGAGTCTTCCCTGTTATTTCTACGGTTTTTGTCACCCGACTGTCCGTTTGGTCCAGATCCTTTTTTCTGAACTTTAGTAGAGAGCTCAACATTAATTCTTCTCCCCTTCAGCTCCTTCCCATATAGGTTTTCAATTGCCTATTTCACCTCTGCTTCTTTCTCCATATGAACGAACGCATAGTCGCCGATCTCCACCTCCCTTTTCTGTCTCTTCGTCCAAACGTATATCCCCCTCTACCAGGTCTGCACGGCTCTTGATCAGCTAAGTTCCTTCCGTAAAACTGATTGACAAAATGGCTATTACTATGTTGCAAAATTCACAGTTTGAGTACCGGAAATTTTATTTTTCCACCACCCCCCCTTTTTTGAGTAGACAACTTATCATGCTTCACTTGAATAATTAAATGTACAAAGATGACAGGATGATAGAGCGCAGTCTGTGAGGTCAGTACTCTCATTAATCTGTTCATTGCATAGGCAGCAGTGGAAAATCGCCTTACTCACCACACGGCTGCAGCTAGCCCATAATCCACGTGTATACAAGATTTCTTTTAAGGCGTGCGCATACCCACCCAGGGTTTTTTTCTGTTTCCACAAACCATAATACAACACACTCAAGAAGCAATGTCCATTCATGTGATTTTTTTGACACAACAGGTGTATTGATCTGGTGAAACTATTTACATGAATGAACCCTCCACCTGCAGTACGTCAAAGTCTACCCACCCCCCAACAGCCCCACACACCCAAGCCCCCCACCCCCTAACAGCCTCACACACCCACACCTCCCACCCCCCAAGAGCCCCACACACTCACACCCCCCACCAGTCCTACACACCCACACCCCGCACCCACCAACAGCCTAACACACCCACACCACCCACCCCCCAACTGCCCCACACACCTACAGCTCAATATGTCTAAAATGACTGCAACTGCAAACCAACATGTCCAAGGGTCTCCAGCTATTGCTGCCCCCTTTTTGATATAGGGGATTACATTTCTGGACGGTGCATGCTGTGCAGGGACCTGCACACAGGGCTAGTTTGTGTGGAGCTTGCAGGCATGTTGTTCGTTGATGTAGTTTGTTGTGCAGCAGGACGGCGTTGTTCCATGTTGTTGGCCATGCGGTCAAGGGTCTGTGCAAAAGATGTGAAGCCCTCATGGACCCGCTTTGCAACACGGTTGAAGCAAGGATGATGGCCACAGTATTGTCTCTGGAGGCCTTGCGCATTGCCTTCCCATCAGCCAAATACTGCCTTACCATATTGTGCTTTGATTCTTGTCTCCCCTCCATGTGGGTCAACCTTCCTTCTAGGTCCCTGATTGATGTGCATTGGGATGGTTGCTTGGGCAGTGGTGGCATGCTGAACACAGGGCTGTGTACTTGTGGAGCTGACTTCTCCTCACTGCAGTGGCCTTCGGACTCATGCTCAGGGGTTCCCTGTGGTGTATCCTGCGGGCTGGGCCTGTGTATGCCATCCCCCAACATGCTGACTGCAGCATAGAATCCTCCTCAGGCCCCTCTTCCTCATCAGCACTGTGGTGGGCCGATGCTGCAACCTCGCCCAAGCAACTGGTGGCTGCTGACTGTGTGCCATCCATGTCACTTGCCACTGATGTTGGCTCATCCTTGGTAAGGGGTGTCTCCTGGGGGGGCTGATTGTTGCATGTGGGCAACCTTCCTGGCCGCAGCATCTTTCGGCAGGTGTGGCTTGCTGGCATGGGTTCCTCTGCCATGGTGCTCCAGGGTGATAGGGGCAGTTGGCTGCTCAGCCTGTGGTAGGGGCTGTGTACCCTGTTGGGCACTGGTGTGTGCTTTGGCTCTCCCTTTGGTTGCTGCTGAACCCCTGAATGTGGATGGCCTGGTGGCATCGTCCTTACCCCTGGACTTTTGTGCAGGTGTTCTTGGTTGTGCTGCGGCATCATCGCCGTTGGTGTCTGAATTTGTGCCTGTGGGGGATAGAGAGGCAGAGCATCAGTAATGGGAGGACATGCATCTGCATGCATCAGTGTTGGTGCAGTTTGGGGCATATGCTTCATTGTGTGCTGGTTGGAGTGGCAGGTATGGTGCTTGCAAGATTGGGGGGATTGTATGGGCATCCCTCAGGTGCAGCCATGATGTCCATAGTGTCTGTTGTGTGGCCTACAGGTGTGTTGTGGCTTGCGTGCTGTGTGCCATGTGCAGTTTGGTTGGGTATCAGGGGTGCATTTGGTATTGGAGAGGCATGCAGCATGCATTTTGATGTGCAAGTGGTGAGGCCAGCATCTCGTCAGGGATGTGTATGTGTGTGTGCGTGTGTGCGTGTGTGCATGTATATGTTGGTTGTGTGTTTTAATGGCAGGGATGTGGTGTTTGGGTTAGCAATGTGTGTAGGTGTGGCTGATGGGCCATGTATTTGCTCTCATCGACCTCACATTTGGTGGGCAACTTTGTGCTTGGTATGTCAGGCATGTGTGGGGGCTTCTGTTGCGCGCAAAGTGTCACTTACCATCGTCATCTGATGGTGGAACTCCATACTCTGCTTGTCCAACTCCTTCTATGAAGTCCATGTCCATGATGGAGCTACATGTTTCCTCCCACCTCGCCAACTTGATGGGGGAGTTAGGACCGCCACCTGTTGCCTGCCCCTGGCTGCGGTTGGCAGAAAGTATATTCCTGACTCGCAGGCCATCCCATCTCTTTGTGCAATCCTTGACGGTGTGTGGTGTTGTTCCCACCCCACTGACCCTTCCTTGTGACCTCCTCCCATATTTGTTTCTTACGCAATTGCGCTGCAAGCCACAGGTCCGCACAGAACACCTCATCCGCCTGCTCTACAAGCGTGTCTGCCAGCATATTGAGTTTGTTGTCACTGAAGCGTGGTTTGTGCAGGCGAGCAGTGCCTTTTCTTGTAGCCTTCGACATTGTCTTCCGGCAAGGGTAGAGATTTTTAGTGAACAGGTCCTGTCTGCAGTGGATTGCAATGGATTGTGTTTTTCAAGATGGCCGCTGGTGCATTTCCCATCCCGGCGTGATGACGTTGCTTCCGGCATTGACGTTGAGTGTAAGAACGGTGCCGTTATTAAGGGGGACAACGAGGGCGGAGGAGGTAGCAGCGCATTCCTTGATGCTGCTATAGGGGGGGTTCAGGGATGTTACAAGCATGGCAGTGTGTCTGTTACCGGCATACCGAGAAGTGCGTTCACGCTGACTTGTAATCAGACACTGATTACGGCGGCAGTGCACCCGGACACTTTCGTAATGGCATGCAGGTAATTGTTGATTATTACTGCCTAACTCATAATGAGGCCCTATGCCACAAAAAATTAAGCCACCTCTCTAGAATTTCTAATAACTCTAAAAATAGAGTGTGCCAATGCTGCAAATGTTATAAAACTCTAGCTGTTGCTAGCAGCACCTTTAATAGGTGCAATTTCATTATGCACAACCACAGCTCACAGCTAAAGTAAAGAAATAAGACAACATATAAGTAAAAAAAGACTGCAGCCCAGTATTGGCCGGACCATTTTGTCTAATTTCCAATATGCATCATCCATATCATTCAAGAAGACTTACACCAAATGACTTATCATGATTAATGTACCCACGCTTTGAGACTGAACATTTGAAGTCACAAGGCGTAGAGCTTTGTTGCAGAATGTGCAAAGTGCCTCTTTCATGAAACAGTGTTTCTTAACTTCAAAGAAGTGACAACTCTCAGCAGTGCTAGTCATGTCAGTTGCCTTCTTACTCAGTGGCAATGAATTCAGAAATCAAATGATAACATCATCACTGCTGGTACACTTGTGATCGGACATGTTGGAAATGTCCAACCGGAAGGAAATATGTCAAACAATAAAAATGACAAGATGAAAAGGACAATGCCTCAAAACATAAAAAAGGGAAGATTAGAAGGGCTATGTCTTACTGTTTTCTTGCACAATGTTAGACATATTGAAATTTCCAACTGGTGATGAAAATATAAAATAAAGCAAATTGCAAATCTAAAAAGACAATGGGCCTCATTCCGAGATTGGAGGTAGTCATGGCGCTATTTGCGCCATGACTGCCTCCAGTAACGGTACTGGCACCGGTCTCGTTCTTTGTGGGACCGGTAAGTCCCCATTGAAAAAAACATTCCCCTTTCCCATTTGAGCCCCCATAGGGCTCAATGGGAAGGGAGAAATAGTTAATAATGGTACCGCAATTTGTGGTACCGTTATTGGCTCTGATTTCCCTTAACGGGTCCCGTCTATAACGCCTGGTCAGACCAGGCATTAAAGGAGGGACCCGCTAAGGGAACTCATAGTAGGGCGGTAAGGGATTACCGGCACCGGTCTCCTTACCGGTGCCCGGTATCCCTTACCGCCCTACTTGGTATGAGGCCCAATGTCACAAAAAATGAAGCCTCCTCTTTGAACATCTCTAGCATTTCTAATAACTCTTCAAATAGAGTGCTCCAGTGCTACCAGTGTTTCAAAACTCTGTCTGTTGCTAGCAGCACCTTTACTGGGTGGAGGTTGATTATGCACAACTAACCACTAACAGCTGCAGTAAAGATATAAGACCACATATAAGCCAAAAAAGACTGCAGCCCAGTAATGTCCAGACCATCTCATGCAATTTCCAATTCACATCATCCAGTCATTCCAGAAGATTTGCACCAAATAATGCATCATAACTGATGTTCCCAAGCTTCATATCCCACATTCTCTTTACATTTTTCAATTCCGAAATGCTGCAGAGTCTTCAGCCAATAAAAAACACATTATTAGTACCCCACGATGAAGTGGATGAAGACTTCTGGCAGATACATTGCATAAGAAATAAAATGTCCTGTGAAGGCTTCTTGCTCATCCAGTGGTACTGATGGACATACAGCACATCTGTAAACACTTCATGGACCTCCTCTCTGAACGTCTCTACCATTTCTAATAACTCTTCAAATACAGTGCTCCAGTGATGCCAGTGTTTGAATATTCTGGCTGTTGCTACCAGCACCTTCAGTGGGTGGAGGTTGATTCTGCACAACCACCACTTACAGCTACAGTAAAGATATAAGACCACATATAAACCAAAAAACACTGCAGCCCAGTATGGTCCAGACCATCTCGCGCAATTTCCAATAGACATCACTCCAGGAGATTTGCAACAAATAATGTATCATTATTAATGCTCCCAATCTTTCTGACAGAACATTACAAGAGCCGTGTTTTAGGGCCTGATTCATGGAATAATACGTTGCGGAAAAAACAGGGCTTGCCCACAAAATCACGTGCAAGTCCCCATTCATCGATTCATGGAACACAATGCGCGGGGCTTACCCAGGACTTGCAAGGAATCTGCCCCGGTCCACCACTTCACTGTGAGCCAACGAATGCCTGCACTAGGCTGCAAGAGAGGGGCCGGCCGGGCTTCTGCAGCCACCTAAAAAGAGATTGGAACATGTGGAGTGAGGAAGAACAAGCGAATATGTGGTTGTTACGAGGAACGTTCCACCGTCAAACAATCGCACTGCCCATACGCACGCAATACAAACATATTCCTGGTATTGAACAGGGAACGCCGGTGCAACAAAAACCAAGCACAAATCCAGAAATACCTATGGCATGCAATAGCAGGCGTAAACAACAACACACACACTAATAAATGAATAAAAAGCACACGTGATCAACAAACACATTGATACATCCACCATTTGTTGCAGCAGTCATCCTGGAACACCACAGGAGGAGGAGGAAGGCGAGGGCCCTGGATCTTCCACCCAAGGACCAGCCTTTTTGGGATGTCTGATGACCAGGTCTATGGCAGGTATAGGTTCCCCCCATATCATCCTCGACCTACTCACAGATCATCCACCATGTGCTCCTAAGCACTGAGCCCCGTGCAAATGGTGCTCACTGTACTGCATTTTTTAGCCACTGGCTCATTCCAGCGTACCAACGCCATAGTAGGTGGCATCTCCCAGGCCATGCAGTCACACTGCTAACACCAGGTGTTGGCAATCATAACTGCATGTGCTTCTGTCGTCGGCATATCTATATGCACAGAACACCGGCAGAAAGGCAAGCAGTGGTCCAGGATTTTTATGGGGTGGCACACTTTCCAAAAGTGCTAGGTGCCATTGATTGCACACATGTTGCTCTACGTCCACCTCGAGCAACACAGCACATCTAACGCACCCGGAAACATTGGCACTCCATCAATGTTAAGGTTGTGTGTGATGCCAAGGGCATCATTACTGAATTGTATGCCAACTATCCTGGCAGCACACTTGATAGTTACATCTTCGGGATGTCCCCACTACACTGGTCCCTGGAAGCTGGGAAGCATGGCAACACATGGCTCATTGGTGAGTATGAATAGCCATGCACATGCAGGCATGTTGCACACAGACCAATAGACACTGTCATCAAATGACTGAAAACCATGCTCACCTTTACAGGGGACAGAGCCTACCCTCTGAGCACATACATGATGACGCCCATACGCAACCCCAACACACCTGCAGAGGTAATGTACAACACTGCCCATATTGCAGCTCAGAGCATAGTGGAGCGCACTGTCAGAGTGCTCAAGTCATGTTTTTGCTTACTTGACCACTCTGGTGGTGTTTTGCTATATGCACCACCAGTTGTCGGCAAGATCATTCTGGCAGCATGTGTCCTGCACAATGTTGCAACACAGCGTGCATCCCGGTGGACATATAGCTGGTGGAACCCCATCCACACCCACAGGCACACCGCTTGCATATGGCTGGGCAAAAGGCATATGGAGTGGCTGCACGTACCCAGCTTGTGTAATCGTATTTCAACTAAAATTCCTCCCCTGTGTAGTGGATACGATCCCGCAAAATCCCAGGTGCCTTTCAGTGATGACAATGGACTAATCGACTGTGCCCACAAAACCACCCTAAGAAAGAGCTCTTGGAAGTGCAAATGTGTGTGCATCCCTTGGAACTAAAAGAAATTTCATTTTATATTTCCAAAAGGAACATATTGAAGAGGGAGGGCAATACTACCAACATGCCAACCATTTAATTAAATCACATCTTGGGCACCAAAACATTCCCATATGAATGTGAAAGGATATTTATACCGCCCACTATCCCCACCATAGTGGTCCCCTGGTGCTCTGGTGGATCTGACTAACTTACATACCTGTTAAATGTGTAAGCAGCCATAAATCCTGAAACAACATGTCTGATCTCCAAGCCATAAATGGCCTCAACAATTTACATGGACACAAAGTACAACAAGCACAATGGCATATAGCTGCACACATTTCCTAGAATGTGCATGATGCGCACAAACGTGTCCCTTTTTTGGGGTGTAGAAAAGCAGTGCCGGATCGACCCAGATGTTACTCAACATGGCAACATGACCACAATAATCTCCATCCCCAAAACAACTATTAACAAGATGTAATAGACATTTGTGACAAAGAAGGCGACCCACCAGAAATAACACATACAGACATGCAGAAACGAAAGTAGCCATTCCATAACGATCAAGATAAATGCACATCTTACTTGCCCCCTTGGCATGCAGTCGACAGTCAAATTTAATCCCATGAAATAGCCATGATTCCCTGATGGAAGGATCTTCAGCCAATGAACAAAAAGAAACAGAGTACAACTAACACATCCATGCACCCAAAAACTCAAGACCCATGGGCACCCTGCAGTGACATACAACAAATGCAAACAACAACTCACAAGACAACTATCAACATGTGTCCCAGCACACATGCCGCAATACCTGCACACTGCATGCAAATCAAACACACAAAACACACTAACTGACAAACAACAACATCCCCCACACTGCCTGTCCTCTCAATGACATGCACCAAATGTGCATGCCACATGTCCGCATTCACTAGACGATGGTACATACACAGTGCACGCATCAGTCAACATGCTGCATGAAAATGAGAAGACATCACATATGCAGATAATTGAGCCCACAAAAAAACAGGGACACCCCTGGAAGACTACCAATGAATGACAAGGCATGCCATCACCTGCGTAGTATTGGGACAGTGCACTGAACACAGTCATGGGAGCACATTCATTTATTAATGTATTTATTGGTCACTGTGCTTATACAATTAGCAAAACTGTTTTAAAGTGACAACAGGACAACAGAGTGGGGACAGGGGAAGGTAGACTATGAATTACTACAAAGATAAATAATGTAATTAATAGTACAAACAAATCATGAGAATAACTGGGAGTGGAGACAAACCTACTATGCTTTGTGTGAGTTCAGAACATGCAAGTGCAGAGGGGAGGGAGGTACGGGAAAAGGTGCTGAGGTGCTCATGGAGAAGGGTTCATGGTGAAGTGTGAAGAAAATAAAAGGAAAATGTAACTGCAACCTCCTGTGGTAAGTCAGAGCCTGAGCAAGTGCAGTATATAGACAGCAGCTTGGATGAGAGATCTGCGGGGTCAGGGCCCTCAGGATACATAATGGTCCTGCACATCAGTCACGCTACTGAATGATTAGCAGGGAAGAGAGAAGGAGAATGAAGATGAGAAGATAAAGGTCTCAAGGCTTTTTTTGAACTTAAGGAGGTCCTGCTCAAAACACAGAGGGAGAGGGAGGCTATTACACAGAAGGCAGCCCAGCGAGGAAACTGATCAACCACCAGCTCTCTGTTTAGCAAACCACTTCACATGCAGGGAGTTTGTGCCAGAGGAATGCAGGAGTCTAGAAGGGGAGTATTTGGTCATGAAGCATTGAAGATAGAGTGGTCCCCGGCACCAGATAGCCTTGTGGAGGATTGGGAGGGATTTGAATTTCATGCGTGCTGAGACCGTGAGTGTGATGCTGGAAATGCATCAGAGGGACAGGGCCTCTGAATCCTTGTCCTTTACTGCTTTGTATCGTGTGTTCTGTCGTGTTTTCTGCCCAGGAGTCCATGTGGGACTCCTGGCAGTGCAGCTCTCTCTTTTGGTTTGGTGAACAGACCCATGGGATACCCTTATGGCACCCATGGGTAGGGGTACAACCCTATGCCCCTAGTGTATGTTTTTGGGCACCTGTGGGTGGCCCACAGAGCAGGGTATGGGCTGGTGGCAGCTCCATGCTGAATTTGACAGGTGCTCTGGGTGTTCTCCATTTTGGGATACCCAGGCCCTGCCATTGAGATCAGTTGATTCCTGATAGGAAACAAGATGGCCCCTGTGGCCTCTTGCTTTCTATTGCCTGTTACCTTGTTTTCCCAAAGTCCTGGGAAGCCCTGACTCTGTCCCTTCCCCCTGACTGGCTGTTGGGTGGAAGTTCCATATATGGTGTTGTTGTGCAGGCCCTTCTAGACTGACTGGAGCCTTCCCAGTGACTGTATGTTGTGGGTACCTCCTGTGGGTGGGACCTGGGTGAATGGAGTGTGTGACCAATATACACTCCTTGTTGTGGTTGTCTGGTTTCTGGCATGAGAGACAAAGACTGAGGCAGCCCTGCCCGAAACTGGCCTGAATGCAGTGTGTAGTGTTGAATGGCTGGGTACTTGTCCCAATCCACATTCCTTGTTGTGAGTGTCTGAAAGGGAGGAGTGTGGCCTGAATGCACTGTGTGCCTGATTGGCTGACTGACTGCATGAATGCCCTTCTGTATGATTGGCTGCTGAGTGTGTGCTAGCAGTGTGGATGAGAGACAGAATAGTATATCTGGGGACCTCTCACCACTGGTAATGGTTCAGAAGCGTTCAGAAGCGTTCAGAAGCGTTCTGGAGTTGAGTCTCCACTCTAAGAGTAACTGGAACTGCTGATCCTCGACGTCCAGCTGGAAGAAGAAGACTTGCTGTTGCATTTGCTTCGACCGATCCGAAGGCTGCCGAAATCGTCGAAGACTGACCCGAGAGAGGACCTGGTAAGGGGCCCTCTTCCCGTGTTCCGAGGGACCATCGAGCACCGCTCCATCTTCGCCGAAGCGCCCTGGAAGTCAGTCCCTCGAAAGGCTGCCGACCCGAGACGGGACCGCCGAGGAGATCGAAGTGAAGCACCCGGACATCGCCGCCGTCGAAGTCCATTGCCGTCGACCAGGGTTCGCAGGTTTGTGTAACCGCTGGAGGCCCGTCGAAGTTGTGTTGCCCAGCCGTGGGAACCACTTGACGCCATGCTGCCGACGACCGGAGCCGTCCGCTCCTTGCCTAAGAACATTTGAATCGAAGGACTCCCTCGTCCGCACCGTCGACCGCTTTATCCTGCCGGAGAAAGTCGAGGACGACCAACGCGCCGAGGAGAAACCTACCGGTGGGTTTCCCGCCACCCGAAGACCACAAAGACTCGAACGACTCGACGCCCTTGCTGGGCCTCCGTCTCCACAATCTTTGCGGTCCAGAACTATTGTCACCGAGGTGCCCCACACGCCTCTGCCTTGCAGGACGCCGACGCTCCGACGCCGACAAGCACCGCTCGGACGAAGCTGCCGCCTCATCGACGCCGTTCTACCCTGTTTGTTGTCGGACGTTCGACGCCCCGTGTCTCCCGCTTGAAAGGGAAGGCATTCAAGAAGGGCCGTCGATTCCCCGACGCCGAACGGCGAGTTCCTCGACGGACGTTCGACGCCCCGTGTCTCCCGCTTGAAAGGGAAGGCATTCAAGAAGGGCCGTCGATTCCCCGCCGCCGAACGCCGAGTTCCTCGACGCTTCTCGACGCCTCTCGACGATCCGTGACTCCCGCTTGAAAGGGGGTCGCTCAAGAAGGATCTGTCGACGCCTCTTCGAAGAACTTGACTCCACCAGGTACATTGGGGGGAGTAAAAACATTATAGGAGGGAATAAGACTTGCAGAACAATATATGGACTGGGCTTGTGCTATATCTTTATTTTACAGGTTGCCCAGGAGGGGGGATCTCCACACAGAACTGTGTCTAGTGGTAGGGGCCAGTATTCTGCCTATTGCTCAACCATCTTATTTTTTCTCCTCTCTCTATTGCTGGTTTCACTCTATTGATCTGTGTGACATTGTTACAGTATTGTTGATGCACTTTAATGAGATCTAATACAAAGGGTGGTACCACTTTAGAATTATATATATTTGCCATTGTTGATTTTCCTAAATACAAAGTGAGTTATTATGATAAGTGTACATAACCTTGAATATTGATTATATAAAGACTGTGTTCTAACCAATACAGTGTGTGGACAAACCTTTGTGGGGGCTTGGGGACTACACTGTACTTAAGAACCAGCCTGCATCACCTCCTGAGAAGCTAGGCCTTGATTGCTCGTCCATTGCTACCGTAATAGAGAATCTTGGCTGGGGTCTTCTGTGCCTCTCTTCTACCATATAGAGAGCAGAAGTACAGACACCCCCCACCGGTCCTTTACAGCTGGTGGCAGCGGTGGGATGCTTATGGTTTTAAGAATCAGTGTATAACCGTGCCACTTACAAAATATCTGCACTTTATTAAATTAAGGTTTAGTTGTGTACAAGATAACTGCATTACAAACAATGGAGTCTATTGCAAATGGCAAATTGACTCGGATGAGCTTGGAGGCTCTCCAGAGTGCTTGTGAAGCCAGGGAGTTAGACTTTGTGGATAAGTCTAGGGCTGAGCTGATAGCTGCCCTGGTGGACTACCAGACTGATGGTGAAACTCTTGATGAGGGGGGGAATGCAACCAATGAGGACTCTGCCCCTGGGGTTTCTGCTGAATCTGTTTCTGGGAATGCCGCCATTCCTGCTGCCTCTGTTCCAAACCCCAGCAATTCCTTGGAGCTTGAGTTATTAAGGATGAAATTGGCCTTTGAATACCGCAAGTTGGAAATAGATGCTGAACTTAAGAAAGAGGAGTTGGCTCAGCAAGTGGAGCTCAAGAATAGGGATCTTGAACTCAGAAATAAGGACCTTGAACTCAAGAGCCAGGACACTGAATGTCAGAGAATCCAGCTAGAGAAAGCTAGAGTGGAGACTTCAGCTAAAACCAGTGAGAGTGTCAGGTCCCCAGCCACCAAGTTTATGGAAGATTTGGTTGGTGTATTTGTGGAGGGTTCAGATATCCTCCAATGGATTGAAGCGTTTGAAATGGCTTGTGCGATTCATGATGTTGATAAAAGAGATTGGGCTAAGTGTTTGTTAAGCAGAGTGCCTCAAACTGGATATGACTGTATTCTGAAGCTGAGTGTGGAAGAAAGGGGTCAGTATGAGTGTATGAAGTCTGCTTTGATTGCCAAGTTTGGCAAGACACCTACCCAATACCTTAGAAGGTTCAGGGATTTTAAGAAAAGAGAGAATGTGTCTTGGGTTGACTGGGTGAGTGCTGCGCACATGAACATGATGGGGTGGATCGATGGATACAAGGTTAAGACTTTTGTTGAATTGTCCCACCTCTTGTTTTTTGAGCATTTTTCTGAAGCCTGTTCACCAGAGCGGCGTCAGTATGTGGCTGACCAGAACATTTTGGACCCCTTTAAGCTGGCTAGGTTGGCTGACAAGTGGGTCTCCCACCGGGTGTCCCCTAAGGACTCCAGTGGGAAGGACAAGGACAAAGAAAAGGGGGCCTCTCAGAAAGCTGAGGAGTCCCACAAGCAGTCACAGTCGGGTAAACCTAAACCTTCCTCTCCCAAGACCCAAAAATCTAGTGGGGATAAGTCATCTGTGGGTGGGAATAAGAGTAGTGGTCCACCTGCTGCAAAGCAGGCTCCCAGTGGTTCCAGTACCGTACCCCGCACTCCTGGCGCTTGTTGGGACTGTGGGGCTCTGGATCACAGAAGGGGTGACTCCAAGTGTAAAGGTAAGGCACTTGGAGTACAGGCTGTCAGCCTGACCTACCCTTACCCCGTGTCTGAGGTGGAGGCCACTGTCCTCCCCTCCTCTACCGGGATCACATTTGGTGCTCCGGTAGAGATTTCCTTAGTGTCCCTTGGGGCCTGGGACCAGTATGCAGAAGTACTGGCGACTATCCCACAGAACACCCGTAGGTTTTTGAGAAGTGTCCTCTTGAATGGCGAGCCTTCTACTGGTTTGAGAGACACTGGGGCAAGCATGACAGTGGTGGACAGGACCCTGCTCAAGCCAGAGGACTATGTAGGTACTCCTCTGAGAACCACCAGGTTAGCTGGTGGGCCTCCCAAATTATCGCCTGTAGCCTTAGTCACACTCATGATTGGAGACAAGACAGCAAAGCTTCCTGTCCTGGTTCAGGACAATGTCCCTGCTAACATTCTGTTAGGAAATGATCTAGTAGAGTTGGGGTTGATCTCGGATGGTCTTCCCATGACTGCTGCTGCAGTCACTAGGTCACAGGTGACACCGGGTCTGGCTGTGAGTCAGGTACCCGAGCCAAAGGCGAGGCCTAAGGCAAGAAGAAGGAAGACCAAGAAGGCCACCTCTGTGGAGGGAACACCTTCTCTTCCTGCTGTTCCGACAGCACCCATTGGGATCCATGCTCCGGACAGGCTGGGTCCAGTGGAAAACCCAAACTCAACTCCTGTGGGAGAAGAGACAGAAGACTCTCCTGTGGGAGAGGTTCTCAACCCGGAGGATCATCCCGACCTTCAATGCTTGTTAGCTGAAGGGGGACCCTCCCGGGCAGACTTCTGTAAGGGACAGAGAGAGTGCCACTCTCTCGAGGGACTGAGGAAACAGGCTCTGTCCCAGGCACAAGGAGAAGTGCCTAGGACATTCCGGATTTATTGGGAGGGTGAGCTCCTTGTTAGTGAGCCCACTAAGCCTGAACCTGGTGCCCTCAAGAGCTTGGTGGTACCCCAGGTTTACAGGCCCTTCCTACTGCAGTTGGCGCATGAGGTGCCCTTGGCTGGTCATCTTGGGACCAAGAAGACTAAGCAGAGGCTCTCTGTCCATTTCTACTGGCCACGGATGGGAGTAGAGGTGGAGTCCCACTGCAGGACCTGCCCAACTTGTCAGTTGTCTGGCAAGACTGGAGGCAGTGTCATTGCCCCACTGCAGCCATTGCCAGTGTTTGGCACACCATTTGAGAGGGTGGGCATCGACATCGTCGGTCCCCTTGACCCTCCCACTTCAGGTGGACATCGGTTCATCCTGGTCTTGGTAGATCATGCCACCAGGTACCCTGAGGCAATACCCCTTCTGACTGTTACTGCCAAGGTGGTTGCCAGGGCTCTCCTGGGCATTTTCACCCGTGTTGGATTCCCCAAGGAGGTTGTCTCTGACAGAGGATCCAACTTCATGTCTAGTTACATGAAAACCATGTGGAAAGAGTGCGGGGTAACCTACAAGTTCTCCACCTCTTACCACCCCCAGACCAATGGTCTGGTTGAGAGATTTAATAAAACTCTCAAGGGCATGCTAGGGGCTTTGGAAGAACCCCTAAGGAGGAAATGGGATCTCCTCCTGCCATGCCTGCTGTTTGCTTACAGAGAGATACCTCAAGAGGGTGTTGGTTTCAGCCCCTTTGAGTTACTCTTTGGACATCCCGTGAGGGGGCCCCTCGCCTTGATCAGAGAAGGCTTGGAAGCCACCCCTCCAGGTCCCGCCAAGCAAGTGGGGGACTATGTGTTAGGCCTCAGACGGAGGATGACACAGATGATGGGTCAGGCAACAGCAAATCTCAAGGCCAGCCAGGAATTGAATAAGTACTGGCATGACCTTAAAGCCTTGCAAGTGGATTGGACTCCGGGACAGGAAATCCTTGTGATGGAGCCTACCAAGCCAAGAGCTTTGGCAGACAAGTGGACTGGACCCTTCAGGATCATCTCCAAGATGGGCGAAGTCAATTATCTGGTTGACATGGGAGCCTCTGGGGTAGCCCCTCAGATATTCCATGTCAACCGGCTCAAGCCTTTCCACCGGCGAGCAGAAGTCTCATGTCTCTTGCTAGCTTCAGGCCAAGAAGAGAATGAGAGTGAGCCCCTTCCTGACTTGCTGCATAGCAACCCTCAGGATGGCTCAGTGGAGGGAGTACATCTCTCTCCGGATTTGACAACAGAGCAACAGAGGGCCTGCAGGGCTTTGCTCCAACAGTATGCCTCTCTGTTTTCACTGACGCCAGGCCTTACACCGTGGTGTAGGCATGAAATTGACACTGGTGACAGTGTGCCTGTCAAAAGCAGGTGCTACCGTATGTCAGATACCGTCAAGAACCACATCCAGGCTGAGGTCGCCAAGATGTTGGATCTGGGTGTTATTGAACCCTCAACCAGTCCCTGGTCCAGTCCAGTGGTCCTTGTCCCCAAGGCAAGTTCCCAGGCGGGTACCAAGGATTGGAGGTTCTGTGTGGACTACCGAGGAGTCAATGCCGTCACCAAAACTGACGCGCACCCATTGCCCAGGGCTGATGAGCTCGTGGACACCATAGGTGCTGCTAAATTTGTGAGCACCTTTTGACCTTACCTCAGGCTATTGGCAAATAGCTCTGACGGACCATGCCAAGGAAAAGACGGCCTTCTCAACACCTGAGGGACTCTACCAGTTTAGGGTCATGCCTTTTGGGTTGAAGAATGCCCCTGCCACCTTCCAGAGATTGGTCAACCATGCGCTCAGTGGGCTGGAATCCTTTTGTGTGGCTTACTTAGACGACATTGCCGTCTACAGTTCCACCTGGGAAGAGCATTTGACACATCTGGATAAGGTGTTGCAGGCCTTGAAAGGGCTAACCTCACTATCAAGGCCACCAAGTGCCAGATAGCTCAGGGGAAAGTTACCTATCTTGGTCATGAGGTAGGAGGGGGTCAAATCCAACCTCTCTCCAGTAAAGCACAGGATGTACAGAACTGGGAGACTCCCACTACTCAAACCCAGGTGAGAGCCTTTTTGGGCCTCACTGGGTACTATCGCAATTTCATGGCAGACTATGGAACCATAGCTGCACCCCTGACAGCTCTAACTTCACCCAAACAGCCTAGGAAGGTTAATTGGACCGAAGACTGTCAGAGGGCCTTTGATGGCTTGAAAGAAAGTCTGTGTTAGGGCACCTGTGTTGTGTGCGCCTGACTACAGCCGACCCTTTATCGTCCAGACGGATGCCTGCGACACCGGAATTGGAGCTGTCTTGTCCCAGTTAGATGACAAAGGGAGAGAACATCCTATCATATTCATCAGTAGACAACTCAAGGGTAGAGAACATAGGTGGGCTACTGTTGAAAAGGAGTGTTTTAGCATAGTTTGGAGCCTTAGGCGTTTTAGGCCCTACCTTACGGGGTCTACCTTCAAGGTCCAAACAGATCATAAGCCCCTGAAGTGGCTTGTGCAGATGAAGGGTGAATATCCGAAATTGCTCAGGTGGTCCATTAGCCTGCAAGGGCTGGACTTCACCATAGAGCACAGACCAGGGAAGAGTCACGATAATGCAGATGGCCTTTCCAGAAGGTATGTTGACCGTCTGGATGAGGGTGTCTATCCCGTGGGAGATTAGACACCCTCCACCTCAGTCTGGGGGGGGTGACTGTGATGCTGGAAATGCATCAGAGGGACAGGGCCTCTGAATCCTTCTCCTTTACTGCTTTTTATCGTGTGTTCTGTCGTGTTTTCTGCCCAGGAGTCCATGTGGGACTCCTGGCAGTGCAGCTCTCTCTTTTGGTTTGGTGAACAGACCCATGGGATACCCTTATGGCACCCATGGGTAGAGGTACAACCCTGTGCCCCTAGTGTATGTTTTTGGGCACCTGTGGGTGGCCCACAGAGCAGGGTATGGGCTGGTGGCAGCTCCATGCTGAATTTGACAGGTGCTCTGGGTGTCCTCCATTTTGGGATCAGTTGATTCCTGATAGGAAACAAGATGGCCCCTGTGGCCTCTTGCTTTCTATTGCCTGTTACCTTGTTTTCCCAAAGTCCTGGGAAGCCCTGACTCTGTCCCTTCCCCCTGACTGGCTGTTGGGTGGAAGTTCCATATATGGTGTTGTTGTTAAGGCCCAGCTAGACTGACTGGAGCCTTCCCAGTGACTGTATGTTGTGGGTACCTCCTGTGGGTGGGACCTGGGTGAATGGAGTGTGTGACCAATATACACTCCTTGTTGTGGTTGTCTGGTTTCTGGCATGAGAGACAAAGACTGAGACAGCCCTGCCCGAAACTGGCCTGAATGCAGTGTGTAGTGTTGAATGGCTGGGTACTTGTCCCAATCCACATTCCTTGTTGTGAGTGTCTGAAAGGGAGGAGTGTGGCCTGAATGCACTGTGTGCCTGATTGGCTGACTGACTGCATGAATGCCCTTCTGTATGATTGGCTGCTGAGTGTGTGCCAGCAGTGTGGATGAGAGACAGAATAGTATATTTGGGGACCTCTCACCACTGGTAATGGTTCAGAAGCGTTCAGAAGCGTTCAGAAGCGTTCTGGAGTTGAGTCTCCACTCTAAGAGTAACTGGAACTGCTGATCCTCGACGTCCAGCTGGAAGAAGAAGACTTGCTGTTGCATTTGCTTCGACCGATCCGAAGGCTGCCGAAATCGTCGAAGACTGACCCGAGAGAGGACCTGGTAAGGCGCCCTCTTCCCGTGCTCCGAGGGACCATCGAGCACCGCTCCATCTTCGCCGAAGCGCCCTGGAAGTCAGACCCTCAAAAGGCTGCCGACCCGAGATGGGACCGCCGAGGAGATCGAAGTGAAGCACCCGGACATCGCCGCCGTCGAAGTCCATTGCCGTCGACCAGGGTTCGCAGGTTTGTGTAACCGCTGGAGGCCCGTCGAAGTTGTGTTGCCCAGCCGTGGGAACCACTTGACGCTGTGCCGCCGACGACCGGAGCCGTCCGCTCCTTGCCTAAGAACATTTGAATCGAAGGACTCCCTCGTCCGCACCGTCGACCGCTTTATCCTGCCAGAGAAAGTCGAGGACGACCAACGCGCCGAGGAGAAACCTACCGGTGGGTTTCCCGCCACCCGAAGACCACAAAGACTCGAACGACTCGACGCCCTTGCTGGGCCTCCGTCTCCACAATCTTTGCGGTCCAGAACTATTGTCACCGAGGTGCCCCGCACGCCTCTGCCTTGCAGGACGCCGACGCTCCGACGCCGACGAGCACCGCTCGGATGAAGCTGCCGCCTCATCAACGCCGTTCTACCCTGTTTGTTGTCGGACGTTCGACGCCCCGTGTCTCCCGCTTGAAAGGGAAGGAATTCAAGAAGGGCCGTCGATTCCCCGACGCCGAACGCCGAGTTCCTCGACGGACGTTCGACGCCCCGTGTCTCCCGCTTGAAAGGGAAGGCATTCAAGAAGGGCCGTCGATTCCCTGCCGCTGAACGCCGAGTTCCTCGACGCTTCTCGACGCCTCTCGACGATCCGTGACTCCCGCTTGAAAGGGGGTCGCTCAAGAAGGATCTGTCGACGCCTCTTCAAAGAACTCGACTCCACCAGGTACATTGGGGGGGTAAAAACATTATAGGAGGGAATAAGACTTGCAGAACAATATATGGACTGGGCTTGTGCTATATCTTTATTTTACAGGTTGCCCAGGTGGGGGGATCTCCACACAGAACTGTGTCTAGTGGTAGGGGCCAGTATTCTGCCTATTGCTCAACCATCTTATTTTTTCTCCTCTCTCTATTGCTGGTTTCACTCTATTGATCTGTGTGACATTGTTACAGTATTGCTGATGCACTTTAATGAGATCTAATACAAAGGGTGGTACCACTTTGGAATTGTATATATTTGCCATTGTTGATTTTCCTAAGTACAAAGTGAGTTATTATGACAAGTGTACATAACCTTGAATATTGATTATATAAAGACTGTGTTCTAACCAATACAGTGTGTGGACATTCCTTTGTGGGGGCTTGGGGACTACACTGTACTTAATAACCAGCCTGCATCACCTCCTGAGAAGCTAAGCCTTGATTGCTCGTCCATTTCTACCAACAATAGAGAATCTTGGCTGGGGTCCTCTGGGCCTGTCCTCTACCATATAGAGAGCAGAAGTACAGACACCCCCCTCCAGTCTTTACAGTTACCCACCTGCCTTGCATACTATGCACCTCATCGGGAGACTCATCCCCTAAATGTAATGACATGCATAGTAACAACAGAAAGAACATGCATATCCATGACAACATATGAAATAATCAGAGAGCACCCACTGTAGACTAATGACACATGCTCAACATGCAAGACAGTGATCATACTTACCCACTGACTGTGTTGGCATGGTGTGAATCCTACATCACCTTCAGCCAGAACTGTCTCTCCAAATTAGGGACAGGATGGACAGTGCCTGGCGGAGGGCATTGGGAGCATGGACGTCAAAGGGTGCAGGGTGTTTCCCCCGGGCCAGTGTTCACCGGCAGATCATGGATTACTGAAACAACATGGGAGAAGACATTACAACAGGCATTGTGAAGTACCATTTGCACACATGTGTGAGGAAACACTGAACCCATAGTTACATGCACATGCCATCGTATGCACAACCATGCAAACATGCAAGTTTACCTCACTATGCATGCCTGCATGTCCACCACTGCAAAAGTCATGGCCTTGAGAGTTGAGATGTTAATAGCACAACTCCAGGAAAAAATAAGTCAAATAATAATAATAAAACCTGGAAAGGGTAACTCAAAAATAAAATGCCAACATCCGGGCCTCAAAAAAATCAAAAATGTCCATCTTGGACTGGGGGACGGGGGAGCACCCAGGAGGGAGGAGGGGCAGGGTGCATGTCAACTTCCACATGGGTGACGTAAAAGAAAAAGAACCCCTACCCCATGAGATCACGGACTGCACCGATACATTTGGACTGGGAGGCATGTCTCTGCTGGCACCACCATCCTGCACTGAATCTGAAGTTAAAAGTGCCCTGGCCTGGCCCTCAGTGGCAGCGGCCATGCGTGACACTGATGAATGCACCAGCAGACTGAGGGCTTGGAGGTCACTAGGCACATCCTCACGGGTTGCACGTAATTCTTCCGTGAATGTCTACATCAATGATAACATCTCCTGGCAGGACAGGCTTTTGCTGGCTGCCTCTTCGTCATGGATTGCAGCTCTGTGGGCCAACAACTCACGCATCAGGGTTTCCCTGTGTGCCTGACCGTCTGCAAGCAGCGAAGCCTGCAGACACTGCAGATCTGCCCGTTGGCCCCTGATGTTGGCCTCCATGCTCAGCTTGTGGGAGCAGCATGTCGAACACATGACCTGCAGCTGTTGCTCCATATGTGTTGCTGAGGGGATCATGGAACTGGCCACCATATCCATGCCCTCTGCCAAACTCCCATAGGTAGCAGCCTGTCGGTGTGTGGAATACAACATCTGCTGCTCCCCACTGTCTGCCCAGCATGCACACATCCCCCATGTATGCGGGGCCCACACCTGCCTGATCCAAGGGGGCATGGCCATTGCTGTGATGGCATTGTCTCTGGCTGCAGGACTGCAAACCTCCCTTGTACATCTACCCTAGGAACAGAAACCACTAGATGGGAATATGGTCTTGCAGCCGTAACCACCACAGATGGGTGTGACACCACTGATTTGTCTTGTGAAGGCACCTGATCCCCTGCAGACTCACGGGCCCGAACTGCTCCACCCATCGGTGCACTTACCTCCATCAGAATTAAGGACAGCACATCCGGTTCAGCGTCAAAGCTACTGGAGTCCAAAGAGTCAGAATTGTCTGCAGCACAACTCGGATAGTCTGTAGCACCAGTGGATTCTCATGCTTTGCCATGCCACATCCTCCACTGGTGGTCTAAGGTGCCACAGATTCTTCTTCCTCCTCTTCCTCCTCCTCGGCATCTGGTGCCTCCTCACCTGCACATGGATAGAAAAATACATGTGGAGTTATGTGCAACATGTCTATGGTAAACATGTGTATCACATTGCTGTCGTGCAAAAAAATGCAGGGCATGTCACCATAAGAAATACAGCATCCACACACTATGTACAACAAGCTATCTGATCATGGCATATGTAGACTGGCAACAACATGCACTGCTCAAGGTCATGCTGCCAGTGGACACATTGCCAACAAACAGGGTCGTTAACAAGCACATTATGGCCCATGGCACAGCTCATTGTTGACTAATACCAGTGAAATGGGCATAGCCATGTGGCTCTGTCACATGCTATTACATCAGATGGAAACAGGCAGACACACATATTCACATCCAAGTGTGCATCCATCACATGCAACACTAGTGTTGACCTGGAACACCGACTGTACACAATGGGAACATGCCGTAAGTGTGTGAAAAAGGAAACGGTCCTGTTAGGCAGAATTCTCATAAATGTGCTAATTTCCCTTAGCTTTTGAGACCCCCAGCAACTTTGCTGGAGTTTTAGGATTTAAATTTTTACCCGGGAAGAGTGTGAGCCTTTTTTCCCACTCTTCCATGCATTTTGATGTGTGTTTTACTTTTGTGTTCTTTGGTTATTGAGTTTTAAAACAACTCCATAGGCATCATCTTTTTCTTGTGTGTCACACAGCACCCTCAGTGCAGTGGCACAGGGATTTTCTTTTAGACTTCCCAAGGTTTAAATACCTTCTCTGGGACTGACTACTGTCTCCCAGTGAATGTAAAGTTAAATTGACTTTACTAGTCTTTTTAAATTCATAGACCCCGCACAAACTATCTTCCTATAGCGTGCTGGAGGGTTTGCCTAGCATCCCCTATGTCTAAACACTCATGTAACAGTCAAATGTTACCCTTTCCTCTTGAAATGGGTGGAGCAGTAGTTTTAGAACAAACTACCATGATTTTTCCGGACTGCAAACACCTGTAGCTAAAAATCGGGTCAGCCATGTTTTTCAATATGGCGCCCCAGACCCCTCTGTAAAAACAGAATCCAGTCATCCTTTTTTGCCATTTCTTTTAGGAAAGGTCCCTCTAATGTTTGTCTCTGTGTGCCAAACCAGATTTGGTCCCTGTGTTTGATGGCCTTTGACGGACTTCAGTGCTGAAGCCCTCCTCTGACGCCTGAGTGTCTGGGGTGGACAGGATGTGAGGGAGGTGCCTGAAATTCCCTGTGCTTAGTCTCCTAGGAGACCTGAATGCACTCTGGTGTGATTGGCTGGCTGACTGTCCGGCAAGGACAGCCACCCTGCTGGGTGAGTGACAGCTAGGCTGGAATTAATGGGAGAATACTATTTAAAAGCAGGTCTCTGGGACTTTTCTTTTCTGTTTTTCCTTTTTTTTAGCAGGTGAGTCAATCCCCTGTGTGTGACCCCTTTTCTGGTGTTTTTTTTGTATTAAAAGTGCCCCCAGGCCCTGTGTGCCGCTGTGCTTCCCAGCCTCCCCTTCCTCAGCTTCCTGGTCTTCTCCTCGACCCTCCCGCCTCTCATCCCTCCCACCACCCCTGATTGGCTGTTGGCATAGGCAGCATTGTTCTAGCGACCCACTCCCTGCACCTGCTCCCATTTGCCATCCAAGGAGCAGGTGTGTCACTCCGCTGTGTGCGACGCCTTTTCTGGTGTTTTTTTGTATTAAAAGTGCCCACAGGCCCCGTGTGCCCCTGTGCTTCCCAGCCTCCCCTTCCTCAGCTTCCTGACCCGCCCCCTGCACCTGCTCCCATTTGCCATCCAAGGAGCAGGTGAGTCAATCCGCTGTGTGCAACCCCTTTCCTGGTGTTTATTTTGTATTAAAAGTGCCCCCAGGCCCCGTGTGCCCATGTGCTTCCCAGCCTCCCCTTCCTCAGCTTCCTGGTCTTCTCCTCTCCCTCCCAACTCCCATCCTGCCCACTGACCCTGATTGGTCCTGACGAAAGGGTCCCCATCTCATTACTAGTCCTCCCAGGGCAGCCCTCTGCCCGGCAGCCCATCGGCTAGGGACCCGAGCGATCCGCTCCCTGCACCTGCTCCCATTTGCCATCCAAGAAGCAAGTGAGTCAATCTGCTTTGTGCGATCCATTTTCTGGTGTTTTTTTGTATTAAAAGTGCCCCCAGGCCCTGTGGGCCCCTGTGCTTCGCAGCCTCCCCTTCCTCAGATTCCTGGTCTTCTCCTCGACCCTTCCTCCTCCCATCCCACCCACCACTCCGGATTGGCTGTTGGCCTAGGCAGCGTTGGTCTAGCGACCCGCTCCCTGCACCTGCTCCCATTTGCAATCCAAGAAGCAAGTGAGTCAATCCACTGTGTGCAACCCCTTTTCGGGTGTTTTTTTGTATTAAAAGTGCCCCCAGGCCCTGTGTGCCCCTGTGCTTCCCAGCCTCCCCTTACTCAGATTCCTGGTCTTCTCCTTGACCCTCCTGCTTCCCCTCCCACCCACCACCTCTGATTGGCTGTTGGCCTAGGCAGCGTTGGTCTAGCGACCCGCTCCCTGCACCTGCTCCCATTTGCCAGCCAAGGAGCAGGTGAGTCAACACGCTGTCTGCAACTTCTTTTCTGGTGTTTTTTGTATTAAAAGTGCCCCCAGGCCCTATGTGCCCTGTGCTTCCCAGCCTCCCCTTCCTCAGCTTCCTGGTGTTCTCCTCCACCCTCCCGCCTCCCATCCCGCCCACTGACCCTGATTGGCTGTTGGCCTAGGCAGCGTTGGTCTAGCGACCCGCACCCTGCACGTGCTCCCATTTGCGATCTAAGGAGCAGGTGAGTCAATCCGCTGTGTGCAACCCCTTTCCTGGTGTTTTTTTGTATTAAAAGTGCCCCCAGGCCCCGTGTGCCCCTGTGCTTCCCAGCATCCCCTTACTCAGATTCCTGGTCTTCTCAACCCTCCCGCCTCCCCCCACCCACCACCTCTGATTGGCTGTTGGCCTAGGCAGCGTTGGTCTAGCGACCCGCTCCCTGCACCAGCTCCCATTTGCCATACAAGGAGCAGGTGAGTCAATCCGCTGTGTGCGACCCCTTTTCTGGTGTTTTTTTGTATTAAAAGTGCCCCCAGGCCCTGTGTGCCCCTGTGCTTACCAGCCTCCCCTTACTCAGATTCCTGGTCTTCTCCTCAACCCTCCCGCCTCCCCTCCCACCCACCGCCTCTGATTGACTGTTTGCCTAGGCAGCGTTGGTCTAGCGACCCGCTCCCTGCACCTGCTCCCATTTTGCCATCCAAGGAGCAGGTGAGTCAATCTGCTGTGTGCAACTTCTTTTCTGGTGTTTTTTATATTAAAAGTGCCCCCTGGCCCTGTGTGTCCCTGTGCATCCCAGCCTCCCCTTCCTCAGCTTCCTGGTGTTCTCCTCCACCCTCCCGCCTCCCATCCCACCCACTGACCCTGATTGGCTGTTGGCCTAGGCAGCGTTGGTCTAGCGACCCGCTCCCTGCACCTGCTCCCATTTGCCATCCAAGAAGCAAGTGAGTCAATCCGCCTGTGTGCAACCCCTTTTCTGGTGTTTTTTTTGTATTAAAAGTGCCCCCAGTGCCTGTGTGCCCCTGTGCTTCCCAGCCTCCCCTTACTCAGATTCCTGGTCTTCTCCTCGACCATCTCGCCTCCCCTCCCATCCACCACCTCTGATTGACTGTTGGCCTAGGCAGCGTTGGTCTAGCGACCCGCTCCCTGCACCTGCTCCCATTTGCCATCCAAGGAGCAGGCGAGTCAATCCGCTGTGTGTAACCCCTTTCCTGGTGTTTTTTTGTATTAAAAGTGCCCCCAGGTCCCGTGTGCCCATGTGCTTCCCAGCCTCCCCTTGCTCTGTTTACTGGTCTTCTCCTCTCCCTCCCGCCTCCCATCCTGCCCACTGACCCTGATTGGTCCTGACGAAAGGGTCCCACTCTCATTGCTAGTCCTCCCAGGGCAGCCCTCTGCCTGGCAGCCCATCGGCTAAGGACCCGAGGCAAAGGACGGCTACAACAGTGACGGCTCCAGTTCGTATCTGCAGGTATCCGCAGGAGAAGCAAGAAGCCAACAATAAGTAAGTGTGGCAAGGGCGGGGACTGAAGCAATTACTTCACACCATACTACCCTACCACAGCTAAACTGTTGTAAACTCTTCCATCTGTGGTCTAATTGCACTTTGAGAGTCTGCCTAAAAGCAGATCTGTGGTGTAGCTGCATTTAGAAAGTCCACCTATTAGCATATGAGTGGTTTAATTGCATTTAGAAAGCCCACCTAATAGCATATCTGTAGTTTCATTGCATTTAGAAAGTCCGCCTAAAAGCATATCTGTGGTGTAGCTGCATTTAGAAAGTCCACCTAATAGCATATCAGTGGTTTAATTGCATTTAGAAGGTCCACCTAATAGCATATCAGTGGTTTAATTGCATTTAGAAGGTCCACCTAATAGCATATCTGTGGTCTAATTGCACTTAGAGAGTCTGCCTAATCGCATATCTGTGGTGTAGTTGCACTCTGAATATCTGCCTAATAGCATATCTGTGGTCTCGTTTGCATTTAGAAAGTCCACCTAATAGCATATCTGTGGTCTAATTGCACTTAGAGAGTCTGCCTAATTGCATATCTGTGGTGTAGTTCTTTTTAGAAAGTCCACCTAAATAGCATATTTGTGGTTTAATTGCATATAGAGAGTCTGCCTAATCACATATCGGTGGTGAAGTTGCACTCAGAATATCTGCGTAATAACATATCTGTGGTTTAATTGCATTTAGAGAGTCTGCCTAATTGCATATCTGTGGTGTGGTTGCATTTAGAAAGTCCGTCTAATAGCATATCTGTCGTTTAATTGCATTTAGAAAACCCTCCTAATAGCCTATCAGTGGTCTAGTTTGTATTTAGAAAGTCCACCTAATAGCATATCTGTGATCTAATTGCATTTGGAAAGGCCTCCTAATGGCATACCTGTGGTTTAATTGCATGTAGAAAGCCTTCCTAACAGCATATCTGTGGTCTAGTCTGCATTTAGAAAGTCCACCTAATAGCATATCTGTGGTTTAATTGCATTTAGAGAATCTGCCTAATCACATATCTGTGGTGTAATTGCATTTAGAGTGTCTGTCTAATCGCATATCTGTGGTGTAGTTACAGTTAGAAAATCTGCCTAATAGCATATCTGTGGTTTAATTGCATTGAGAGAGTCTGCCTACTCGCATATCGGTGGTGTAGTTGCACTCTGAATATCTGTCTAATAGCATATCTGGGGTTTAATTGCATCTAGAGAGTCTGCCTAACAACATATCTGTGGTCTAGTTTGCATTTAGAAAGTCCACCTCATAGCATATTGGTAGTTTAATGACATTTAGAAAGTGTGCCGAATAGCATATCTGTGGTTTCATTTGTATTTAGAGACTCCACCTAATAACATATCTATGGCTTAGTTGCATTTAGAAAGTCCACCTAATAGCATATCTATGGTTTAATTGCATTTAGGAAGTGTGCTGCTTGCCATATCTGTGGTATAATTGCGTTTAATAAGTCCACCTAATATCATATCTGTAACCTTGTTTGCATTCAGAAAGTCCACCTTATAGCATCTATTAATTGCATTTAGTAAGTTCACCTAATAGCATTTCGAAGGGATTGTGTCCTCCAACGTATTCCTTATCTATGATATTTGTATCTCCAGCTTGCTGGCCTCGGAAAAATGTTTTCCCAGTAGAGGGCGCTGTGCGTGTCCGTCGAGTAGGTGTTCCTCGACAGCCACCGTATCGACGCCAATATCATTATGCCTATAAATGGCCACGCGCAGCGTCCGTTGCTCAGTTCCGTTTTTCCGCGCTTCGTGTGCCTCGGAATACCGTTGCTCAGTTCGTCAGTCGAAATATATTCATATTTCCTTGAGAAAACCCACTTGTGCTCGATGGCTTCCTCCTCCGACCCGACGACTCCTCGGTCCGGTTTCAAAAAATGCCGAGATTGTGGGAAGAAAATGTCGTTGACGGATCCTCACAGGATCTGTTTGTGGTGTCTGGGAATCGAACACCAGTGTTCGGAGTGTGAGGAATGCCTATCCATGACGGCAAAAGCCTTGAAGGAGCGTAAGGGGAAGCTCGAGAGAGGTAAGTCAGTTTTAACTTCCTTCAAAGTTTCAGCGGTAGAGTCGAGACATTCATCTCCTCACCGTCGAAAGCATTCTCGGTCTAGGTCTCGAAGTGGCTCCCACCACTCGTCGAGGTCTAGACAATCGAAAAAGAGACGTAGAAGATCTCCTTTGTTGTCGTCTTCTAGTTCCCCTGAAAGAGTACATTGCTTCACAAAACACAGCTCTCAGGCTGAGTGGGAGGAATTCAGAAAAAAGATGCTAAGCGTCTTCGAGAAAGCGGCCTCGACCCCCTCGAAGTCAGCTGAGGGTGATACCCCGGGTGAAAAGCCCAAAAAATCTAAACGCTGCGAGTCGAAGCACCGGGCGAAAGAGTCGACCCGAAAGCGCCATGAGCCATCGGGCAGTAAAGCATCTTCGACGCCATCGTCGAAAGCCCCTTCGAAGCATAGATCGGCACCATCGACGCCGTTATCGAAGGGTTCTTCGACGCATCCGTCGATCGAGTCGACGCCGGAGTCGACGCCAACATCGACGCCGATAAAAGAAAAACCCACGGCTACTCCACAGCCAACGGTTACACCGAGAGCCTCCGACACAACGTCGAGAACGTCGTCGACATCCTCGAGCAGGATTCCGATCCTCTCGAGTTCTTCGAGGCCTCTTCCAGTTTTCTCGACGCCTTTGTCAGCGCCTTCGAGGATTTTTACATCGGCGTCGAAGACATCGACCTTTTCAAGACCACTGATGATGGCTCCCTCTGCTTTAGAGATGGGTTTTATACCATTTCACAGGCCAGAGCATCCCCCCTTAACTTCAATTTATGAAGAAAGGGAAGATTCTGATAAGAAAGGCCTTTTGGGCTGCAGAGGACCACATCACCTGAACCAGAGACTTTTGCCTCTGAGGAAAGAAGGTTGAAAGACCTTCAGGATGTATTACAGGAAGCAAGTGGCCTAGACACTTCCCCAGAAGTGGGATTTGTCAAACCAGACCCAGGGGAACATGCTGAAACCCCTTATAGAACCCTAATGTCAAGAATTATGGAGTTCATGGGTTGGTCTGCGACCTTCACCTGTTTTTCAACAGGATGACCTCACAGATATTCTGGATAAAGGTCCACAGGAGGATCCTGTGGTTCCCTTTCATTCTGCTTTACAAAGAAAGATTTTAACTAACTGGGAAACTCCTGAAGTTGTCCCTGCGGTTAACAAGAAGTTGTCAGTGAAATATAGGGTATCTGCTGCTGACCCTGAATACCTATCTAAGCACCCTACTCCAGAGAGTCTGGTGGTCCAGGCTGCAACTTCATCAGGCAGTACATCTGCATACCCCACTGCTCCACAGGATAGGGTTGATAAAAAATATGATGCCATGGCTAAGAAAGTCTTCTCGGCCTGTAGCATGGCTTTAAAATCTATTAATGCGACTTGTACGCTCGCTAGGTTCAGCCACACTCTTTGGGAGTGTGCTTCATCAGCGGCTGACTGCCTACAGGAAGGAGAAGAAAGGGACGCATTTTTAAATATCATCAGAGATGGTAAAGATGCAATGTGTGAGTCCCTTCAAACTGGCATTGATTCTGCTGACAGTATCAGCAGGGCCATGACGGCAAGTACCACAATCCGCAGGCATGCGTGGTTGAGAAAGTCCGGCTTTGCTTCTGACGTACAGGCCAGACTTTTAAATATGCCCTTTGACGGCTCTTCCCTGTTTGGTAAAAAGGCGGATGACAGTTTGGAAAAACTGCAAACATTTAAAGCAGCAGCCAAGTCACTAGGAGCTGCAATCCGCCAAACTAATTTTCGTCCCTCAGGATCCTCTTGGAGAGGAAGGTCCTTTCGCTATTATTCCTCATATGGAAGAGGCAGAGGATTGCCGGCTCAAAGAGGCCAAGGAAAATGTACCCGTGGTGGACGGGGTAGAGGAAAGAAAGCCGCATCAGCAGGAGCCGCTTTACCTTCGGCAACTGCATCAGCCGCTCCCAAACCACTCTGAGGTCTCCCATCACAAGACACCTGTAGGGGGCAGGTTAACTCACCATCTGACGGATGGCAGGCTATTACGTCAAATGCTTGGGCATTGGAGACAGTTGCCCAAGGTTACTGCCTGCCTTTTCTACGCATCCCTCAGCCATCCACCGGGGAACAGCTCTCTGAAAGTGCCGGATCCGCTCCTCTTGCAGGAAATTGTAGACCTGCTAGAGAAAGGTGCCATGGAACCGGTACCTGTAGCGGACAGGAACAAAGGCTGGTACTCCCCCCTACTTTCTCATACCAAAGAAAGACGGAGGACTGAGACCCATCCTGGACTTACGAGAATTGAACAAGTTCCTCAGGAAGGACAAGTTCAAGATGGTAACTCTCTCTCAGATCCATCAGGCCCTCCAGCTTCAGGACTGGTTGGTATCTCTGGACCTTCAGGATTCCTATTTCCATGTGCCAATCCATCCCAAGCACAGGAGGCACCTGAGGTTTGCAATTGGCAACTCTCATTATCAATTTCGAGTTCTGCCATTTGGGCTGACCTCCGCCCGAGGGTCTTCACCAAGCTAATGTCGGTTGTGGCTGCAAGTCTAAGGAGGGAAGGGATTCACGTCTACCCCTACCTGGACGATTGGTTGATCAGAGCAGTTTCTTCGGAACAAGCTTGGATCCAACTAGATTATGTCTGCCACTTCCTTCACGAGCTGGGCTTCTCCCTCAATTTAAAGAAGTCACAGATGATACCATCACAGAGACTCCAGTTCATTGGAGCAGTCCTGGACACGTCCCTGTGAAAAGCCTCGCCACCAGATGTGAGGGCTCAAGATATTCTGCAGATGGTCACCAGGTTTCAAAATGCCCAACGTCTCCCAGCCTACGACTTTTTGAGGTTGCTAGGCCTCATGGCATCCTGCATATCCCTTGTGCCAGAGGCTCGCCTGAGAATGAGATCCCTTCAGTGGGCACTGAGGACTCAGTGGTCACAATTCTCAGGGAGGATGACAGATCTCCTCCGGATTCCGGACAAGGTAGCCCACAACCTTCAATGGTGGGCCTATCCAGAGAACATCTTGAAAGGAGAACTGTTTTGGCAACCATGGCCAGAGATAAAAGTAGTCACAGATGCCTCACTCACGGGGTGGGGAGCCCATGCCAACGACTTGACCATCAGCGGTCATTGGTCTCCATCGGAGTCCAGACTACACATCAACCTGTTGGAGCTGAGAGCCATCAGACTGGCACTGAAGGCTTTTCTGCCGTCTGTACGGGGGTGAAACGTCCTGATAATGACGGACAATACAGTGGCCATGCACTACCTCAACAAAAGAGGAGGCGTAGGGTCACTGCTACTGTGCAGAGAGGCGATGCAGCTCTGGTTTTGGGCAATTCAGGAAGGAATCTCTCTATCGGCAATTCACCTAGCCGGAGAGAAGAACTTGACAGCGGACGCTCTGAGCAGGCAGAACACAGTCTCCCACGAGTGGAAGATAGCTCAGGAAGTCCTTCAAGAGATCTTCGCCCTTTGGGGAACCCCTCAAGTGGATCTGTTCGCCAGCAGTATCAACAGGAAGTGCGACAGATTTTGCTAAAGGGAATTTCCCACTTCTGTACGCGTTTCCTCCAGTCCCTGTCATTCCTCAAATGATCAGGAGGTTGAGAAGGTTTTGGAAGACCATGATCCTAATTGCCCCGGATTGGGCCAGGAGAACGTGGTACCCGGACCTTCTGGACATGTCCATATATCCTCCAATTCGTCTACCGTACAGAGAGGATCTTCTCTCGCAAAAGGGAGGTCAGGTTCTCCATCCAGCCATCAAGACCCTCAACCTTCACGCTTGGTATCTGAAAAGTTGAGGTACAAGGATTGGGACCTTCCAGATGACGTCATGGAGGTGTTGCTTTCGGCCAGAAGGCCAGCAACTAAAACTCTATACCGCTGCCGTTGGAATACATTTTGCAGCTGGTGCATAGAAAAGAATATCGAACCCTTTTCATGTGGCACACCTGCGGTGTTATCCTTCTTGCTTTATTTGGCAAATTCAGGCCTTCAAGTTGGCACTATTAAGGGCTATCTCGCAGCGCTATGGATCTTTAAGCACACTGCAGAGGAGCCATCTTATTTCAAAATTCCATTGGTAATACAATACCTGAAAGGTCTAACTAATGTTTACCCTCCAAGACCATTCCAAGTTCCCTTATGGGACTTAAATCTAGTTTTAAACTTCCCAAAGGGTGCTCCATTTGAACCACTCCACTCTTGTTCATTGAAGTTTCTCACCCTCAAAACGGTTTTATTGGTAGCATTAACATCTGCTAGAAGTGTTAGCGAGATACAAGCCCTATCTTGTAAACCTCCTCATACAATTTTTCACAAGGACAAAGTCGTTCTACAGGTGAAGCCTAACTTCCTCCCAAAGGTAGTTTCTGAATTTCACATTACTCAGAAGATTACTTTACCTTCATTCTATCCTCCTCCCCATCCGGGGAAAGAGGAAGAGAGACTACACAGGCTGGACCCTAAGCAAGCCTTGAGTTTTTATATCAGTAGACTTGCTAAAATTAGACAAGCAGACCAACTCTTTGTAGGTTACGCAGGACATAAGTTAGGATTACCAATAACCAAACAAACCATCTCCAGATGGATTATTTTAGCCATTCTGGAATGCTACAAACTGGCAGGGAAAGAGCCCCCTCAAAATCTAAGGGCTCATTCGACCAGGGGTATCGCAGCCTCCTCAGCTCTTCAAAGAGGGGTACCAATTAGAGACATATGTGCGGCTGCCACATGGTCGCCCGCACATACCTTTACCAAATTTTATAGCCTGGATTCCTCCTCTAGTCAAGAGACTAGATTTGGCAAAGCTGTGTTACACTCTGTTCATTCTTAAAGAGTAATATGGGATCTCTTACTCCCGCCTCCAATCACATGCCACTGCTATGGGAGTCTATCATAGATAAGGAATACGTCGGAGGACACAATCCCTTCGAAGAACAAGTTACTCCTTACCTGGTATCGTTCTTTTGATGGGATGTTCCTCCGACGTATTCCTTATCCCCCCTCCCATCCATCCCCGCAGTAACATTTCCCTTGTGGTTGCAGTTTACGCTCCTTCAAGGGTAGTAACCATTCATGCAATAACTACCTTACTCTACAAAACGGAACTGAGCAACGGACGCTGCGCGTGGCCATTCATAGGCATGATGACGTCGGCATCGATACGGTGGCTGTCGAGGAACACCTACTCGACGCACAGCGCCCTCTACTGGGAAAAAAATTTCCGAGGCCAGCAAGCTGGAGATACAAATATCATAGATAAGGAATACGTCGGAGGAACATCCCATCGAAAGAACGTTACCAGGTAAGGAGTAACTTGTTCTTCTGCGGTATATTTGCATTTAAAACGTCCACCGAATAGCATATCTGTGGTCTAGTTTGCCTAACTCATAACCATCGCCTAGAAGAATTCAGAAAGTCCACCCAATAGCATATCAGTGGTTTAGTTGCAATTAGTCCGCCTAATAGAATATCTGTGGTTTAATCGCGTTTCGAAAGCACACGTAATAGCATATCTGTGGTGTAGTTTGCATTTCGAAAGTCCACCTAATAGCATATCAGTGGTTTAATCACATTTAGAAAGTCTGCCTAATAGTATATCTGTGTTGTAGTTTGCATTTAGAAAGTCCACCTAATAGCATATCGGTGGTTTAATTGCATTTAGAAAATCCACCTAACAGCATATCTGTGGTTTAAAGGCATTCACAAAGTCTGCCTAATAGCATATCTATAATAATGTTTCATTTTGAAAGTCTGCCTAATACATAACTGTTGCCTAGTAGAATTCAGAAGTCTGCCTAATAGCTTATCTGTGTTATAGTTGCATTAGCATGTCTGCCTAATAGCTTAACAGTGGTATAGTTGCATTTAGAAAATCTGTGATATAGTTGAACTTGGAAACTGGGAATAATCTCACCCTGTGGTATAGTTGTACTTAGAAACTGTGAATAATATAACCCTGTGATATAGCTGAACATAGAAACTGTGATATAGTTGAATTTAGAAAATGTGAATAATCTCACCTATAGTATAGTTGAATTCTAAAATTGTGATTAATCTCTCCCAGTGGTATAGTTGAACTTAGAAAGTGTGAATAATAACACCCTATGGTTTAGTTAAAAATGAGAAACTGTGAATAATCTCACCCAGTGGTATAGTTGAACTTAGAAAGTGTGAATTATCAGTAAAGATAGCACAGTTAACCATAGAGAGTGTGTTCAATTAACATCCGGTGGTATAGTTGAAGTGGGAAGGTATGAACGAAAACAACCCACGCCAACTATAACACAGTTCAAACTAATCCGAACCATGAGTCCACCCAACTCACCAAGGTCTGCCGGAAATGACCCCCTCGCACCCGCCACCTTTCCTGCCTGCCTTACCTCCCATACCCCCTTCCACGAACCATCCTGACCTCCACCACATCCCCAACCCATCCCCTATCCAAACACTAAGCCAGAGGGGTACGATGGCGCGCCAACCATCCTAAGACTACTGCTCCTCCCATCCCCTCCTCCCACCCGCCTACTATCATCATACCCCCTCATACCCCCTCTCCCGCCTAGCCTCCCAAGCACACCCAGCCCCGCTACCATCCACCCCCACTCCCTTCATCAACTCCCACCATCATCCCCCTCCGACCCCACTCCTTCTCCTCCCTCAAAATTGCACGCCTCACCCTGGCCAGAACAGTAGCCGCTTCCCTTTCCCCCTCCGACCCCGCTACCCTCTCTCACTCACCAACCCCAACAAAAACACTGAAGAGAAAATGTACTTGGTCTCCCTCAATCTCTCAGTACTCATTGCCACTCTTGTCTTGACCCACCTCCTCATCCTCCCAATCTCGATCATCTCCACCCTCCCCCCCTGCCTCACCGTACCTGAAACCCCTCTCCCTCGAATTCTCACCAACCACAAATGAAACTCCTAACCCCCAACACCCCACCTTTAAATCCTCTGACGCAAATCCATTCAACCCGTCACACAAGTCAAACCCCTCTCCACCCAATCCCACCAACTCAACTGCCCGCCTACTCTTCCCATCAACCACCAACCACCCTGCCACTCTCACTCCCCATTCTCCACCCTCTCCCCTCCCACACCACACCTCTTCAACCCCCTCATCATCCTCCTGTACTGAAGTAAATTGCATCCTTTTTAACGCCCGATCTGTAGCAAAACACAGACACAGCATCTTTGACCTCCTCTCCTCTAATAAACCAGACCTGGTCTTCATCACGGAAACCTGGTTCTCTAATGACTATCGCCAATGAAGCCTTCCCCCCAGACTACTCCCTCATCCCACTAAACCATCCCTCTAGAGGAGGAGTAATAGCAATCGCCTTCAAGTCTCACTTCTACACCTCAATCATCGACAACCAGCCATCCATTCCTTCATGTGAATCACTTCTCATAAAATTATCCCTCCCCACTTCATTCTCCCATAGCTTCCTAATCATCTACTATGATAGTAGATAGGAGGTGATCATAGATAGTACTATGATCACCTCCTGGCTATGATAGACAATTCTCAAACAACCTCTGCGACTCTTTTGCCACCCTCCAACTAAACCATCCCACCCTCACCGTTCTAGGAGACTTCAACATATGGCTTGACATCCCCACCAACCCTATGACCCACTCTCTGGTTGATGGCCTAGACGCCATTAACCTCCCTACCCACATAAACCGGCCGATTCACTATAAAGGACACACTCTTGATGCCATCTTCAGCTCCCACAACCTGATACATCTAAACCCTCCCACCCCTATCATCTGGTCCAATCACTTCATAATTTCTTTCGCCATTCCCTCACCCAACCCGCTCCCCTTACCCAAACCAGAACCTCCAAATCTACACAAATGCTGGAAGAAACTAAAAATCCTTCCCGACCTAGCCGATGCACTCCTTCAAGCTCCTCCCCCTACCCGCCCACCCAGTGAACTCCTAACCTCCAACGACTTTGACTCATGGCTCAACACTTCACTAATCCCGCTCACCCCCTCTTGCAAACCATCAGCTCGCCATGGCCTTTTTCCTAGATGATTCACACCAGAACTGAAGACCACTAAACAGCTATATAAATCCCTAGAACGCAAATGGCAGAACGACAAAACAGCCCTGAGCAGATCCACCTTGGCCCGGCACCATCACCACTACAAGGCCGAAATCCAGAGAGCCAAAAAAGCCCATTACAACTCCCGAATCCTAAACTGTAAAAACCCCAGCAAATAACTTCTCAAAATCATCGCCGATTTCACCAAACCATCATGTACCACCACCCTTCCCACCCCGTCACAATCTCTGTGCGACTCACTCTCTCTATACTTTTACCCACAACTCTCAAAAGAACAAACTCTCTAACCAACAAAGTAGCTCTCCTACACCCACCACGCAATCCACCCACCCTACCTGCCAACCCACCGCCTGTGACCACTACCCAACCGACTTTCGACTCCTTCAATCCAACATCAACTGACCAATTTCTCAAACTTCTCTCTGCCCGCAAACCATCCGCCTCCCCGCTACATCCCTGCCCAGCCACAACACTCAAAGAAATGTTCGCATCTACCGGCGCAGGAGAACACGCAAGAACCATCATAAACAACTCCCTCTCATCTGGAATTTTTCCCGACGTGTTCAAAACTGTTCATGTAAAGCCTCTTCTAAAAAAGACTTCCCTCGACCCTCTCGAGCCCAAAAACTACCACCCCATCTCAAACACCAGGTTCCTTGCCAAACTTATTGACTGAACCGCCTACTGCGCTGCACTTATACTTCTTGACCTATCTGCCGCCTTCAACACAATCAACCAATCAATCCTCCTTGACCGCCTACACTCCCTAGGAATCCGTGGAAACGCTCTCAAATGGATAGCATCCTTCCTCAACAATAGGAACCAAATAACCCTACTCTCCACTTATGCGTCCCATGCCCTACCAGTCAACACTGGAGTTCCTCAAGGAGCATGCCTATCAGCCCTCCTGTTTAACCTCTATATGTCCACCCTCTCACAAATAAGCCATTCGCACAATATCCTGTGCTACAACTACGCCGATGACACACAACTAATCCTAAAACTCCTGAATTCAAAACCCAGCTGTCAACCCAACCTCGCTTCCTGTGTCCTCGACATAGATCTCTGGATGACCATTAACAATCTCTTGCTTAACCCCTCCAAAACTGAAATCATGGTATGTGGCAACACCAAACTTCTTCTGCACCTGCTACCCTGGCCATTTGCCATGGGCATTTCCCTGACACCTTCAAATTCAGTAAAAAACCTTGGATTCACCCTAGACTCAGACCTAACCCTCTCGCTCCAAGTCAACAACGTCTCCAAGTCCTGCCACAACCACCTAAAAACCCTTAGGTGCATTTTTCCACACCTCTACTTTCCCAACAGACTCTCTGCGGTCCAATCAATTGTTATATCAAGATTGGACTATGCTAACCCCCTCTACCTCAGAGTCCACGCGTACCAACTGACTAAACTGCACAAGCACAAAACGCTGCAGCCAAACTACTACTAGCACTTGGCCCAAGAGATCACATCTCCCCAGCCCTCAAAACTCTGCACTGGCTTCCAGTTGTCCGAAGGGTGACCTTCAAAACCTTATGCATCTCTCACCGAGCAATGCAAAAAAAACGGACCTCAATATCTTCAAGACAAACTAAAACCTTACCATCCTCCACGCACTCTAAGATCAAGCTCTGCGGGCCTCCTAGTCATACCAAAAACCAACTCAGTCAGGTTAGGTGGATCATCATTCTCAGCCCTGGCCCCCACTCTGTGGAACGCACTTCCACCCCACATCTGACTCACCGAGGACCTCATGTCTTTCCGCAAATTACTGAAAACATGGCTCTTCACCTAAAATTGACTCTTAACTCAAACCCGACAACAACATGCAATGACCTTAGCCCAAAACTGCTTTATTCTAAATAACAACCAAGCAGCATGATCCGAGCGAGAAATGATACGGATAGAGTGCTCAGAATAGATATAGTACATGGAACGGATAGATGGCATGGAATAACAGAGTGCATGGAATGAATAGAATGAACAAAATAGATGAATCAAGTGCTTGACATGTATGGAGTGCATGGGACGGATGGGGTGCATGGGACGGATGGGGTGCATGGGACGGATGGGGTGCATGGGACGGATGGAGTGCATGGGACGGATGGAGTGCATGGGACGGATGGAGTGCATGGGACAGATGGGATGCATGGGACGGATTGAGTGCGTACGACGGTTGGAGTGCATACGAAGGATGACGTGCGTACGATAGATGACGTGGGTGGAATGGATGAAGTGGGTGGAACGGATGAAGTGGGTGGAGCGGAAAAGAAGAGTGTGGAGCGGAAAAGAAGAGTGTGGAGCGGAAAAGAAGAGTGTGGAGCGGAAAAGAAGAGTGTGGAGCGGAAAAGAAGAGTGTGGAGCGGAAAAGAAGAGTGTGGAGCGGAAAAGAAGAGTGCGGAGCAGATGAAGAGTGCGGAGCAGATGAAGAGTGCGGAGCAGATGAAGAGTGCGGAGCCAGATGAAGAGTGCGGAGCCAGATGAAGAGTGCGGAGCCAGATGAAGAGTGCGGAGCCAGATGAAGAGTGTGGAACGGATGAAGTGAGAGAACAGATGAAGTATATGGAAATAGGAAGCCGATAGAACAGATGTAGTGGTTGGAACGGATAAAATGGATGCAACGGATGAAGTGGGTGGAACAGAAGAAGTGGGTGGAATGGATGGAATGCACTGATCGGACGAAGTAAATCGATCGGAATGAAAGCATGGAAAGGATTGAACAGATGGAGTGCATAGAACTATGGGAGTACATGCAACGGATGGAATGTATAGAACAGTTAGAGGGCATGGAAGGACATTGTGCAAGAATGGTTTGAATGCATGGAACAACTGAGTGCACAGAACGCGTAGTGTGCATGGAACGGCTGAGCGCATGGAGTGCATGGAACGGTTGGAGTGCATGGAATGGTCGGAGTGCATGGAACAGTTGGACTACATGGAACGGTCGGATGCATGGAATTGTCGGAGTGCGTGGAATGGTCGGAGTGCGTGGAACGGTCGGAGTGCGTGGAACGGTCGGAGTGCGTGGAACGGTCGGAGTGCGTGGAACGGTCGGAGTGCATGGAACGGTCGGAGTGCATGGAACGGTCGGAGTGCATGGAACGGTTGGAGCGCCTAGAACAGTTGGAGCACCTGAAACGGTTGGAACGCAGGGCGCGGTTGGAACGCAGGTCGCGGTTGGAACGCAGGGCGCGGTTGGAACGCAGGGCGCGGTTGGAACGCAGGGCGCGGTTGTAGCGCATGGAACGGTTGTAGCGCATGGAACGGTTGTAGCGCATGGAACGATTGTAGCGCATGGAACGGTTGTAGTGCATGGGAATGCATTGAGCATGAAGACCATCGATCTCAAGCACCTACTGAAAATCACCATGTCACATCACCACGCTTACTCTCTTCTATACACCGCCACTCAACTTGAACACAGCGATACTATGACACATTTGGTATAGCTGCTCTCATACCAACACCTGCCACATACTCCCCATCATCCTAACTAAACACAGCTGGGGTACACACCCGTCAACCTAGGTGTTCTCCTCAGGTCTAATGCAGCCAGAATCAGTCTGGTATCACCCAGGTAGAACGAAAACATACTCCTGACCTCCCAACCACCACACCTACCGCTAAGAGCTGCTATCATACGAGTGCAACACTTGCTGCACACATATCTGGTGCACACATGCACCGTATGACTCTCTCTCCCTCTCTCTCTACTGACTTGAACTACGGTTCCCAAGGGCGTTCAACCTACCAGCACCTTGAGATCATACCAATGGTTCATAAGGCGCTATATAAATGCAAAATAACATAACATAACATAACATAACTTGGAAGGTAGAGTCGACTACTGGAACGAAAGAACCGAAGTCGAGCTGAAGGAAGACGACTGCTGCAACTTCTGGACCATTGGTTTGCCCGGTGAATCCCTGCTGCAGGTCCGAATTGCCTGAAACTCCCTCGACAGAGAAGCCTCATCAAGGACGACTTCTTCCCTTGAGCTGGTGGGAACAACCAACTCGCAAGCCACCTGGACACCGTCTCCATACTGGTCGAATTTTGATCAGAGTGCTGTTGAAAACTGGATAGCCAGTGAGAAGGATACCAGTTTGTGGACTTTAAGGCACTCACACCTTTAAAACGATGTTCAGCCAAGCTTGTGGCTTCTTCCTTGGGCAGTGCAGGAACCCCCCAACGTCCTCCTTCTTGTCCCCACGACTGAAGCTCAGGAACAGTGAGATCTGCAGGAACTGCCAGGAACAACAGCCTCAGCTACAGCTTTTCTTCATACATAAGGAATTGTGCAAATGTGGTTGAGAAATCCTCTCTTCCGCGGTGAAAGTTTGTGAAACTTTCCCAACTTTGTAGTCTTGTTCGCTCCTAAAGCGACATATAACTCTTTTCCTTGCAAACTACTTCAAAGAACATTAGCAAAGACTTACCGTTTACTGCCAAAACTGTGCTATCCTATCCACGACACTGAACCATTGTCTTTGGCCCAGGCCTATTGAATTGAATTGCCTCTTATAGTGAATCGAAACTATTTGCCCTGCCCATGAAAGTAACTGTGGTTTAATTCTTATAACCTTTGTCTTTTTACCCCTTTAGAAAGTTACTGAAGTGCCATTTTGCTCCCACTTCAGGGGAGCCTAACTTGTTCAGAAACATATTGGTTGTGTACTGTAGTGTATTATAGTGTGATATTGAGCTGCTTATTACTAGTGGAATGTTTTCTAACTAAATGTGTAAATAAATGTATTTTACTTTACCAAGAAACCTTGATTAAGTGTTTGTTTGAACTACTGTGATTGCAAGTCCTTTGTGTAACATCTTGTACTGCTCACATCACTCTTGAGATAAGTCTGGCTGCTCAGCCACTGCTACCACATAACTATGTAGTACAGGGTTGTACCAAAGGTGAGATTGAGATTGTGCTTACACCTGTAGTCTTAATTGTGTGTGGTGTTCCCAAAGGGTACTCCATGTAATTCTGCCTAATAGGTCCCAGTTGACGTATGGCTGTAAGAGTTCCACCTAGCCACCGTGTGTGAAGTGGAGAGAGTAAGTCAATGCAGTTGTAGATAGGAACAAGGTACAGTGACCCACAAGAGAGAGAGGGGCTTGGACCCATGGAGTGTGTGCTGAGTTTGGGAGGGTAACAGGGATCAGGCCTCACAATGATTTACCTCAGGAGTCAGGGCAGCTGGGATATGCACAGTCTAGACATATGCACACTCACTCAGACCATACTGTAAGGCATGTTGGTGGTCATCTTGGATGTTCTATGTAGCATGGAAGCACCTACATACATGTGTGAAAAGAGAATCTATACCCTGCAGGGCATGTAGTGTAACTCGTATTTTGGACACGAGCACAAATCTAGCAGAACAGAGTCACTGACATCAAAGATGCAGCTAACAAGAGTACACTTTGTGGTATCTTGTTGCAGATGCTGGGGGGTATGCTGGTGGGGGATGAGTAATGTCACATGGCCATGTTCAACTGATGTACAAAACATGGGTTGTATCCACTCTTGTGTACACTGGACGGGAGTCAGTACACCACGACATGGTTCTCCCGGGGAAGTCATTCAAATACAGTCAGATGTGCACCACAATTATACATCTTGGTGATGCTTCATTACATGTACTCAGGATGCACAATCTTGGTCACACACTGGACGTGTGCTTGTAATTTACCAGGCCTCCCACACCTTGTACCTGCTTCAGTAAGATGAATTGTCTCAAAGCTTCTTCATGCTTGGTCGGCTCCTCCTCCTCTGCTGACCCCCCTCCAGTTGCCAGTGCACAGGCTAGGTTGGCACCCAGCTTGGACTTAGTCCGATGGGTGAGGTCATACCAGCGCTTCACTACCTATGCAGCAGTCTGCTTCTCAAACCCTAAGGCGTTGATCTCATCCGTGACATGCTGCCAATGCACCATACAATGAGCAGGTGTATGTGTGCTCTCCGGTTGCCGGCACATGTCACAGTGGGGCATGGTCATGTAATCCATGAGGATCTGGAGTTCTTCATTTTGGAAGTTCCTCTTCCTCAATGTGCCAGTGCCCTGTGACTTCCCTTGGGGTTGAGCCTGTTCCTGCTGTGCAGGCTTTGCCTTCTTGCCATGATGTGTTGGTGTTGCACCTGTGCAGCTGGGACCACTCTGGGGTCCAGATGCCGGACCATTAGTGACCTGGGGCATGGCATTAAACCCTGGGGCTGGGGCAGCTGCTTCTGCTGCACGTCCCTTGCCCTTTCGGGGTGGGACAGCTGCTTCCTCTGCACATCCAATACCCTTTTGGGCTGGGGCGGCTGCTTCCACTGCACGTCCCTTACCCTTTTTTCCCAGGCAGCTTCTTCCGCAGCAGGTCTCGGATCCCCTGGGGCTGGGAAAGCCACTTTTGCTGGACATCACTTACCCTTTCGGGCTGGGGCGGCTGCTTCCGCAGGACATCCCTGGACCCTTGGTGCTTGGAAAGCTTCTTCCGCAGGACGTCCCTGAACCTCTGGGGCTGGGACAGCTGCTTCCGTAGGACGTCCCTAACCCTTTTGTGCTGGGGCAGCTGCTTCTGCGGGATGTCCCTGGCCCCTTGGGGCTGGGACAGCTGCTTCTGCAGGACATCCCTAACCCCGGCCACGTCTGCACCCTTTCCCTCTTGCAGGCTTTGCACACATGTTCCAGGTGTAAATGAAAAATAGAAAGCAGACCAAGCAATTATCCTGAGCAATTGGAGTGAGGGGTCAGTCTACTTGATGTAAAACATAGTTATGTGGTCCAGCAAGGCTCAAACATACTCCAGGTGTGAAAAATATGGTATGCGTAACACACAAGCACCCAAAAAAATAAATAGATGCATACGTGAGACCAGGATAGCTTCTGGAAAAAGATTAAAGTGGTATGTGATACGCAATGGCACCCAGCAACACAAAAAATATGTATGCAAACCCCGGAAAGTTACCCGAAATGCTGCTCAACGTTAGCCATGCAAAAATCAAAGGTAGATGCGCGTATGCACGAAGGCAAATCCCCCACCAAAATAAGAAGTTTGTACGGGCCCTGAAGTGAACAGATTGCATGGCACCCCAAAATATGCAGTACTCCACTCATCCATCTCCTCCCCTTCGCACGCACGTTCTGAGTTGCTTCTACATGTACTAATGTATCCCCGAATATGGCATGCTCAACGCCTGTGTTGAGAGCCTTTCCTCGGATTTCACGTGTCCACGCTTTCTGCATTTTGTACGCGAACAGTCACTCTGTTCACATCTTCCAGCATTGAAATACACGGAATTCCCATGCTCCTGCCTCCAACTTTTCCATCTGCTGCTCCCTGCCCAGTGTGTGTACCTGCTGCCCACCTGCACTGCGTTTAGAGTGCCTGTTTTCCAGCCATTGCCCATGCTTCTGTCTTTGGCCTTGTGACTACCTCAGCTGCTACATTGGAGTCCCACTGTGCCATTCCACCGCCTCTGCTCCACAGCCCAGCCCCAGAACCACCTTGCCCACCCACAACTGCCTCAGGGGTTTCCATGTCTTCACCATCATCATCAGACCAGTGCGACAACCCCATGGCAGCGAAGTAGAGGGTTGTCAACTTCAGCGCCAGGGAAGTTGACATCCTGGTTGCGAAGGTCTTAGAGCATTATGATGACCTATTCGATATTGTGATGCAACGCGACAAGGAAGGATGTCAGCAGATCTGGGACGGGATCACAGATGCCATCAACACAGAGAGGGTTGCAGTCCGCTCCTTCAAGACCGTGCACAATCGCTGGGAGTATCTTAAATTCAGGACCCACAACAAGGCACTGTGATTCATCCAGCCCGGTGCTACTGGAGTGGAGCACTGTGCGCACAAGTGCCGGGTTTTGGGGAACAACATGCAGGTCCTGGAAAGGATTTACCCGGCGCTGCAAACCCAGGTCTGCGAATTACAGGAACGCCTTGAGTCGAATGGGGAGCAGCCATGTGGTGCACTTCAATAAGGTGCATGTGTACTGTGCATGTGCCAGCATGTTGGCAGTGACCCCCTTAGGCTTGCAGCAAGTCTGCTTCTGAGACAGATGTCTGCATGCATGCCCCCGAAATCCCTCTCCATGTGTGCTTTGAGAAATGCCTTGAATTCAAATGTGCTCTTACTTGCATTGTTTGTTGTAGTGCTGTCTTTCAAGCCATGCACATGCAATGATACTTGTGTCTGCATCATTCCAGGATGACAAGTGTGCCAGTTGAGGTAGTGTTGTCAACATCATGTGCATGCATGATGCACATGTGTATGTGCAATTGATGCATGTGTGTATGGCATAACCAATCAATTGGTTGTGACACTGGCATGTAGTTTGATGAGATTGTGTGGAGTGAGGGCCAGGCAGGTGTCTTCATGGATGTGGATTGCATGTCCTTGTGTGTGGGTGTGGAGGTTTATGGTTCTCTTGACAAGTCATGTTCCTGTGAATGTTGACAATGCCACACTGGTTTTGGTGCAGTACATTGAACCAGCTGTTCTGTGTCTCCTTTTCCACAGTTGCATCTGATGAAGAGGGTAGAAGCAGGGCTGTGGAGCAGGGATACAGGGATACCTCCACCAGGCAGAGGCGCAGGCACAGCCACACAACCATGACAGCTCATCATCGGGAGCGATGTGGCTGGGTCAGCGCCGGTGTCCAAAGAGTCCGAATTGTCTGTAGCACGTCTCAGGATTGTCTGTAGCACCAGTGGATTCTTACAGCCTGCCACGCCACATCCTCCACTGGTGGTCTGAAGTGCCACAGACACTTCTTCCTCCTTTTCCTCCTCTGCATCCGGTGCCTACTCACCTGCACATGGACAGAAAAAGACATGTGGAGTCATGTGCAGCATGTCTACAGTAAACAAGTGCATCACATTGCTGTCATGCAACAAAATGCAAGGCATATCACCATAAGAAATACAGCATCCACACACTATGTACAACAAGCTATCTGATCATGGCATATGCAGACTGGCAACAACATTCACTGCTCAGGGCCATGCTGCCAGTGGACACATTGCTGCCAATGCACCATACGATGAGCATTTGTATGTGTGCTCCACGGTTGCTGGCACATGTCATGATGGTGCAGGGTCACATGAGGATTTGGAGTTCTTCATCATGGAAGTTCCTCTTCCTCAATGTGCCAGTGTCCTGTGACGTGCCATGGGGTTGAGCCTGTTCCTGCTGTGCAGGCTTTGTATTCTTGCCACAAGGTGTTGGTTTTGCACCTGTGTGGCTGGGTCCAGTGGCCTGTAGTAGCCTGGAGCATGGCATTATACATGGACCTGGGGCAGCTGCTTCTGCTGCACATCCCTTACCCTTTCAGGCTGGGGCAGCTGCTTCCTCTGCATGTCCCTTACCCTTTTTGGCTGGGGCGGCTGCTTCTGCTGCATGTCCCTTACCCCTTTGGGCTGCGGTGGCTGCTTCTGCAGCAGATCCCTGATCCCCTGGGGCTGGGACAGCTGCTTCGGTAGGACGGCCCTTACCCTTTGAGGCTGGTGCGCCTGCTTCCGCATGACGTCCCTGAACCTTTGCGGCTGGAACAACTGCTTCCGGAGGACGTCCCTGAACCTCTGGGGCTGGGACAGCTGCTTCCACAGGACGTCCCTGGACCCTTGGGGCTGGGGCAGCTGCTTCCACAGGAGGTCCCTGACCCCAGCCACGTCTGCTCCCTTTCCCTTTTGGTGCCTTCTCACTCATGTTGCAGGTGTAAGTGAAAAATGGAAGGCACACCAAGCAATTTTCCTGGGCAATTAGAGTGAGGGGGCAGTCTACGTGATTTGCAACATAGTTATGTAGTCCTGCAAGGCTCAGAAGTACCCCAGGTGTGAAAAATACAGTAAGTGAAACACACACGCCCCCCAAAATAAGAAATAGATGCATACGTGAGCCCAGAATAGCTTCCAGAAAAAGAAAAAAGAGGTACGCGATACGCAGTGGCACCCAATAACACAAAAAATGCATTTGTGAACCCCAAAAAGCTACCCAAAATGCTACTCACTGTTAGCCTCACAAAAATCACAAGTAGATGCGCGTATGTGCGGAGGCAAATCCCTCACCAAAATAAGAAGTTTGTATGGTCCCTGAAGTGAACGGAATGCGTGGCACCCCAAAATATGCAGTACTCCACTCATTCATATCCTCCCCTTCGCACACACATATGGAGTTGCTTCTACATGTACTAATATATCCCAGAATATAGCATACTCAATGCCTGCACTTAGCGCGTGTCACACAAGTTACGTACTGAGGGCCTTTCCTCGGATTTCAATGTGTCCACGCTTTCTGCATTTTTTACATGCACAGTCACTCTGTACACATCTGCCAGCATTGATATACACGGAAAACCCACACTCCTGTCTCTGTGCCATTTTACCTGCCTCCACCTGCCCTCTGCTGCCTCCAACTTTTCCATCTGCTGCTCTCTGCCCAGTGTGTGTGCATGCTGCCTACCTGCACTGCATTTGGAGTGCCTGTTGTCCAGCCATTGCCTGTGGTCCTGTCTTTGGCCCTGTGTCCACCTCAGCTGCTACATTGGACTCCCACGATGCCATTCCACCTCCACCGCTCCACAGCCCAGCTCCAGGACCACCATGCCCACCCACAACTCCCTCAGAGGTTGCCATGTCTTCACCCTCATCATCAGACCAGAGTGACAACCCCACGGCAGCTAGGCAGAGGGCTGTCGACTTCAGCACCAGCGAAGTTGACATCCTGGTGGCGAAGGTCCTGGAGCATTATGTTGCCAGCTTCGACCCTGTGATGCAACGCAACAAGGAAGGACCTGAGCATATCTGGGACAGGATTACGGATGCCATCAACAAAGAGAGGGTGGCAGTCCACTCCTTCAAGACCATGCGCAATCGCTGGGATTATCTTAAATCCAGGACCCACGGCAAGGCACTGTGATTCATCCAGGCTGGTGCTACCAGGGATGTCTTCATGCATGCCCCTGACATCACTCAACATGTGTGCATTGAGACATGTCTTAAATTCAAATGTGCTCTTACTTGCATTGTGTGTTGTAGTTCTGTCTTGCAAGCCATGAACATGCAATGTTACTTGTGTCTGCATCATTCCAGGATGGCAAGTGTGCCAGTTGAGGTAGTGTTGCCCACATCATGTGCATGCATGAGTCTCATGTGTATGTGCAATTGATGCATGTGTTTATGACATGTGCAATCGATTGGTTGTGACAGTGGCATGTAGTTTGATGTGATTGGGTGGATTGATGGCCAGGCAGGTGTCTGCATGGATGTGGATTGCATGTCCTTGTGTGTGGATGTGGAGATTTATGGTTGTTCCCTTGACAAGTTATGTTCCTGTGAATGTTGATGATGCCACACTCGTTTTGGTGCAGTACACTGATGTTGCTGTTCTGTGTCTCCTTTTCCACAGTTGCATCTGATGAAGAGGGCAGAAGCAGTGCTGTGGAGCAGGGATGCAGGGATACCTCCACCAGGAAGAGGCGCAGGCCACATCCACACACCCATGACAGCTCATCTTTGGGGAGCGATTTGGCTGGGGCAGCGTCAGTGACATTGGGCATGGCTGATGGGGGTAAGTCAAAGAAGGTGAAGGGGGAGTGGACTCCTCAGCAGCGGTGGGGCCAGGTGATGCCACACAGGGTCCATCCATGGTGGAATACGCCCCAGAGTCATCCCGGTTGGCAGAGGGGGAGGTGGAGGAGGTGGCCATTGAAGCACAGCCATGGGGTCAGGTGGGGGTTTGACATGGGCATGCATACTGCAGTCCTGGCCCTGGGGAATGAGGCTGTGCAGGCAACCGTGGAGGTGCCTGTGCAAAATCCGGTCCCTGGGCCATCGACTGCAGCAGTTTGCCTCTGCCGGGATACCTCCAACCAGACCCATCCCCCATTGTCGGCTGGTGTATACACCCAGACAGACACCCCATTAGCATGAGATGTGTACATCTGGGATTATGTGCTACCCCTGCTGGCTGGATTGACAAGGTGGACAGGTGTCATTTTTACGATGATCTTCAGGCTACTCATAGTCTACTTGCACATCATTACAGTGAGCTATGCTCCCTCGTGTCATGGCTCGCATCATGCCAGTTCGGTGTTGTACTCTGTAGGATGATCCCTGATGCAACCACCTCCTCAACTTCCTCCTCTTCATTCCAGTCATCCTACAGGGTGTCTTCCAGTCCAGTTACCAGCAGGGCCCCTGTACACCAGTCCCAACACCAATGCTCCGTCTGTTGGAGATCACATCCTGCCCGCTTTGGAAGTCCAAGGAACAGCAGCTGTGGTGACCGCTGTGCCTACCCAGGCACAGACAAGGGGGGCCCATGCAATGGAGGGACGGCAGGCACCCATGAGCAGTGCATATGCCGTACACCCCTGGGTATCATCATCAGCTCAGTAGCCGTACCTACGTAGCAGGCACTGGGCACTGGAGCAGCAGCGGAAAATAAGGAGGAGGCAATTTTTCACAGGGCAGACCTCCCAAAGGAGGCATATGACAAGAGTGAGACTGGGGCATGCCTTAGGCACAGATTGTCTTCTGTGTTCAGACGTTATGCCAGGCAGATCGTGGTAGGGAAGCAGCAGGAACAGGAAGCAGGAGTGGTGATGACCAGGGCTGGAATTGTGCTATGGCGTGCAAGGAGGTGGGCTGCCATCCTGGAGGCAACTTGCAGGGAGGCGGAGGAGATAGAAGCACGGATGCTGGACGACCTGCAAGCCCTCCAGGCAAGAATGGAGGCCTGACTGAGGGGGGGAGAGATGTGGCGTGGGAACCTGCCCTGGGGGAAAGGCTGATTAAGATCTGCAAGGAGGATTATCCTGCTGCCTTGGAAATAGTTATTTAGATGTAGGTTTTCTTTTCTTTTGTATTATTTTCCTCTGACTTGCCAAATTTTCCTTCATAGTTTTTCATGTACATAGTTAGTTAGGCGTAGGGTTTTTAATTCTTTTCTTTTTTACCCTGAACTGCTTTCAACTTTCTTCCATGGTTGTATGGTAAATATTTCTATGCAATGCATATTTCATATGGTTACGTGCCACTTTACATGTAGTTCATGTGTGGGTGTGCAACTTTCATCCTTCACTTTTCAGCCAGTGCATCTCGCCATTGCAAGTCATTTGTCTTATGGCGTGCGTGCATGCATGTGTGTTGTTGTTGCTGTGATGGTTGCGGCTGGAAGGATGCGCATGTGCCTGATATGTGGGGGTGGGTGCATCAGACGGCCGTTTCTGCACTGTATGTTTTCATTTGCTTTTAGCTGTGCAGCATCACTGTGTGTTTGCCATCATTGTGGTTGGGGTGGAGGTAGGTGGGCTCACTGTGGAGGTGTTCCATGGTCCTGTTAATGGCACTTTTGTTTGTTATTGCTGTGTTCAACCCATGTCACGCGGACATGTCCACCAGCATGTGCTGTCACGCACTGCCTTCTCTCATTTGTTGCTCCACCTCGGACACTGGAATGCAGTAGTAAGCCATGTTCGCTATTGTGGGGTGACATCACGATTATCTGGTCTCTGACTCACGCACTCTCTGACTGCCCTCCCATTACCCATGCATGGCCCTATCATGTTATTGTTCCCTGTCGGGTAATTTGACGTACATTTAACCCAGGTCACTGATGTTCACGCAGTGACACGCATGGGCATTGTTTGTGTATTTTTCTTTTTTATTAGTATGTTTACTTCTGTCATGGGCAAACATTCAGTTAGTGTGATTTGATGCCTTGCCAATGTGCCATGGCCAACATGCACATTTCATTGCATTCACTTGTCACATGTGCATGGGGTGGGCTAGTTAATGTCTTGAGGGGTGTTTCAGCAAATGCTCCAGTCCTTTATGGATATCAGGTGCTTCCAGTTGATCATGTTTGCGGCTGACATATTGGTGTTACACTTCATGTATCTGGCGGACCACTGACGTTCAGGGAAGCGGCAGACATGCATTGTATTGGTATTGTGGAAGGCTGTCAGGGATCTGCCTGTGGGGCTGTCCAGTCTGGAGTGGGCTGCCTGTGGGTGGTGTCCAGTCTGGAGTGGGCTGCCTGGGGGGTCACAGGTGAGAGGAGGGTTAGGGGGTGGTGCACAGTCTAGAGGGGGCTGCCTTTGGGTGGTGTCCATTCTGGAGTGGGCTGTCTGGGGTGTCACAGGTGAGGGGGTTTAGGTGGTGGTAACCAGTCTGGAGTTGGGCTGCCTGTGGGTGGTGTCCATTCCGGAGTGGGGGATGTCACAGGTGAGCGGGGCTGGGGGTGGTGTCCAGTCTGGAGGGTACATCCTGGGGTGGTGTCCAGACTGGAGGGGGCTGCCTGGGGGGTGTCCAGTCTGGAGTGGGCTGCCTGTGGGTGGTGCTCAGTCTGGAGTAGGCTGCCTGTGGGGATGTCACAGGTGAGGGGGGCTGGAGGGTGGTTTCCAGTCTGGAGGGGTCTGCCTGGGGGTGGTGTAAAGTCTGGACTGAGCTGCCTGTGCATGGTGTCCAGTCTGGAGTGGGCTGCCTGTGGGTGGTGCTCAGTCTGGAGTGGGCTGTCTGTGGGGGTGTCACAGGTGAGGGGGCTGGAGGGTGGTTTCCATTCTGGAGGGGTCTGCCGGGGGTGGTGTAAAGTCTGGACTGAGCTGCCTGTGCGTGGTGTCCAGTCTGGAGTGGGCTGCATGTGGGGTCACAGGTGAGGGAGGCTGGGGGTGGTACCCATTCTGGAGCAGGGTGCTTGGGGGGGTCCAGTCTGGAATGGGCTGCTTGCGGGTGGGGTAAAGTGTGGAGTGGGCTGCCTGTGGGTGGTGTCCAGTCTGGAGTGGGCTGCATGGGGGGTGTCACAGGTGAGGGGGGGCAGGGGTGGTACCCAGTCTGGAATGGGCTGCCTGTAGGCGGTGTCCAGTCTGGAGTGGACTGCCTGTGGGTGTGTCACAGGTGAGGGGTGGGGGGGTTGGTGTCCAATCTGGAAGGTGCAGCCTGGGGTGGTGTCCAGTCTGGAGGGGACTGCCTGGGGGTGTCCAGTCTGGAGCCAGCTGCCTGTGGGGGTGTCACAGGTGAGGGGGGCTGGGGTGTGGTGTCCAGTTGGAAGGGTGCGGCCTGGGGTGGTGTCCAGTCCAGAGTGGGCTGCCTGGGGGTGTCCATTCTGGACTGGGCTGTCTGTGGGTTACATCACAGGTGAGGGGGGCTGAGGGTGGTGTCCAGTCGGGAGGTTGCATCCTGGAATGGTGTCCAGTCTTGGGGGGGTGCCTGGGGGTGTCTAGTCTGGAGTGGGCTGCCTGGGGGTGTCCAGTCTGGAGTGGGCTGCCTGTGGAGGGTGTCACAGGTGAAGGGGCTTGGGGGTGGTGTCCAGTCTGGAGTGGGCTGCCTGGGGGTGGTTTACAGTCTGGAGTGGGCTGTCTGTGGGGGGAGTCAGAGTTGAGGGGGGCTGGGGCGTGGTGTCCAGTCTCGAGTGGGCTGCCTGTGGGAGTGTCCAGTCTGGAGTGGGCTACATGTGGTGGGTGCCCAGTCTGGATGGGGGCTGCCTGGGAAGTTTCACAGGTGAGGGGGCTGGGGGTGGTACCCAGCCTGAAGGGAGCTGCCTCGGGGGTGTCCAATCTTGAAGGGGGCTGCCTGTGGGGAGTGTCACAGGTGTGAAGGGTTGGGGGTAGTGTCCAGCCAGGAGGGTGCAGCCTGTGAGGGGTGCCCAGTCTTGACAGAGGCTGCCTGTGGGTGGTGCCCAGTCTGGAGTAGGCTGCCTGGGGGGTGTCTGGTCTGGAGTGGGCTGCATGTGGGTGGTGTCCATTCTGGAGTGGGCTGCCTGGGGTGTCACAGGTGAGGGGGGGTTAGAGGGTGGTAACCAGTCTGGAGTTGGGCTGCCTGTGGGTGGTGTCCATTCTGGAGTGGGCTGCCTGTGGGGGATGTCACAGGTGAGCGGGGCTGGGGGTGGTGTCCAGTCTTGAGGGTACAGCCTGGGGTGGTGTCCAGTCTGGAGGGGGCTGCCTGGGGGGTGTCCAGTCTGGAGTGGGCTACATGTGGTGGGTGCCCAGTCTGTATGGGGGCTGCCTGGGAAGTTTCACAGGTGAGGGGGCTGGGGGTGGTACCCAGCCTGAAGGGAGCTGCCTCGGGGGTGTCCAATCTTGAAGGGGGCTGCCTGTGGGGAGTGTCACTGTGAGGGGTGCCCAGTCTGGACAGAGGCTGCCTGTGGGTGGTGCCCAGTCTGGAGTAGGCTGCCTGGGGGGTGTCTGGTCTGGAGTGGGCTGCATGTGGGTGGTGTCCAGTCTGGAGTGGGCTGCCTGGGGGGTCACAGGTGAGGGGAGGGTTAGGGGGTGGTGCCCAGTCTAGAGGGGGCTGCCTGTGGGTGGTGTCCATTCTGGAGTGGGCTGCCTGGGGTGTCACAGGTGAGGGGGGGTTAGAGGGTGGTAACCAGTCTGGAGTTGGGCTGCCTGTGGGTGGTGTCCATTCTGGAGTGGGCTGCCTGTGGGGGATGTCACAGGTGAGGGGGGCTGGGGGTGGTGTCCAGTCTTGAGGGTACAGCCTGGGGTGGTGTCCAGTCTGGAGGGGGCTGCCTGGGGGGTGTCCAGTCTGGAGTGGGTTGCCTGTGGGTGGTGCTCAGTCTGGAGCAGGCTTCCTGTGGGGGTGTCACAGGTGAGGGGGGCTGGAGGGTGGTTTCCAGTCTGGAGGGGGCTGCCTGGGGGTGGTGTAAAGTCTGGACTGAGCTGCCTGTGCGTGGTGTCCAGTCTGGAGTAGGCTGCCTGGGGGGTGTCTGGTCTGGAGTGGGCTGCATGTGGGTGGTGTCCAGTCTGGAGTGGGCTGCCTGGGGGGTCACAGGTGAGGGGAGGGTTAGGGGGTGGTGCCCAGTCTAGAGGGGGCTGCCTGTGGGTGGTGTCCATTCTGGAGTGGGCTGCCTGGGGTGTCACAGGTGAGGGGGGGTTAGAGGGTGGTAACCAGTCTGGAGTTGGGCTGCCTGTGGGTGGTGTCCATTCTGGAGTGGGCTGCCTGTGGGGGATGTCACAGGTGAGGGGGGCTGGGGGTGGTGTCCAGTCTTGAGGGTACAGCCTGGGGTGGTGTCCAGTCTGGAGGGGGCTGCCTGGGGGGTGTCCAGTCTGGAGTGGGTTGCCTGTGGGTGGTGCTCAGTCTGGAGCAGGCTTCCTGTGGGGGTGTCACAGGTGAGGGGGGCTGGAGGGTGGTTTCCAGTCTGGAGGGGGCTGCCTGGGGGTGGTGTAAAGTCTGGACTGAGCTGCCTGTGCGTGGTGTCCAGTCTGGAGTGGGCTGCATGTGGGTAGTGCTCAGTCTGGAGTGGGCTGCCTGTGGGGGTGTCACAGGTGAGGGGGGCTGGAGGGTGGTTTCCAGTCTGGAGGGGTCTGCCTGGGGGTGGTGTAAAGTCTGGACTGAGCTGCCTGTGCATGGTGTCCAGTCTGGAGTGGGCTGCCTGTGGGTGGTGCTCAGTCTGGAGTGGGCTGTCTGTGGGGGTGTCACAGGTGAGGGGGCTGGAGGGTGGTTTCCATTCTGGAGGGGTCTGCCGGGGGTGGTGTAAAGTCTGGACTGAGCTGCCTGTGCGTGGTGTCCAGTCTGGAGTGGGCTGCATGTGGGGTCACAGGTGAGGGAGGCTGGGGGTGGTACCCATTCTGGAGCAGGGTGCTTGGGGGGGTCCAGTCTGGAATGGGCTGCTTGCGGGTGGGGTAAAGTCTGGAGTGGGCTGCCTGTGGGTGGTGTCCAGTCTGGAGTGGGCTGCATGGGGGGTGTCACAGGTGAGGGGGGACCGGGGTGGTACCCAGTCTGGAATGGGCTGCCTGTAGGCGGTGTCCAGTCTGGAGTGGACTGCCTGTGGGTGTGTCACAGGTGAGGGGTGGGGGGGTGGTGTCCAATCTGGAAGGTGCATCCTGGGGTGGTGTCCAGTCTGGAGGGGACTGCCTGGGGGTGTCCAGTCTGGAGCCAGCTGCCTGTGGGGGTGTCACAGGTGAGGGGGGCTGGGGTGTGGTGTCCAGTTGGAAAGGTGCGGCCTGGAGTGGTGTCCAGTCCAGAGTGGGCTGCCTGGGGGTGTCCATTCTGGACTGGGCTGTCTGTGGGTTACATCACAGGTGAGGGGGGCTGAGGGTGGTGTCCAGTCGGGAGGTTGCATCCTGGAATGGTGTCCAGTCTTGGGGGGGTGCCTGGGGGTGTCTAGTCTGGAGTGGGCTGCCTGGGGGTGTCCAGTCTGGAGTGGGCTGCCTGTGGAGGGTGTCACAGGTGAAGGGGCTTGGGGGTGGTGTCCAGTCTGGAGTGGGCTGCCTGGGGGTGGTGTACAGTCTGGAGTGGGCTGTCTGTGGGGGGAGTCAGAGTTGAGGGGGGCTGGGGCGTGGTGTCCAGTCTGGAGTGGGCTGCCTGTGGGAGTGTCCGGTCTGGAGTGGGCTACATGTGGTGGGTGCCCAGTCTGGATGGGGGCTGCCTGGGAAATTTCACAGGTGAGGGGGCTGGGGGTGGTACCCAGCCTGAAGGGAGCTGCCTCGGGGGTGTCCAATCTTGAAGGGGGCTGCCTGTGGGGAGTGTCACAGGTGTGAAGGGTTGTTGGTAGTGTCCAGCCAGGAGGGTGCAGCCTGTGAGGGGTGCCCAGTCTGGACAGAGGCTGCCTGTGGGTGGTGCCCAGTCTGGAGTAGGCTGCCTGGGGGGTGTCTGGTCTGGAGTGGGCAGCATGTGGGTGGTGTCCAGTCTGGAGTGGGCTGCCTGGGGGGTCACAGGTGAGGGGAGGGTTAGGGGGTGGTGCCCAGTCTAGAGGGGGCTGCCTGTGGGTGGTGTCCATTCTGGAGTGGGCTGCCTGGGGTGTCACAGGTGAGGGGGGGTTAGAGGGTGGTAACCAGTCTGGAGTTGGGCTGCCTGTGGGTGGTGTCCATTCTGGAGTGGGCTGCCTGTGTGGGATGTCACAGGTGAGCGGGGCTGGGGGTGGTGTCCAGTCTGGAGGGGGCTGCCTGGGGGTGGTGTAAAGTCTGGACTGAGCTGCCTGTGCGTGGTGTCCAGTCTGGAGTGGGCTGCATGTGGGTAGTGCTCAGTCTGGAGTGGGCTGCCTGTGGGGGTGTCACAGGTGAGGGGGGCTGGAGGGTGGTTTCCAGTCTGGAGGGGTCTGCCTGGGGGTGGTGTAAAGTCTGGACTGAGCTGCCTGTTCATGGTGTCCAGTCTGGAGTGGGCTGCATAGAGTGTGTCACAGGTGAGGGAGGCTGGGGGTGGTACCCAGTCTGGAGCAGGGTGCTTGGGGGGGCAGTCTGGAATGGGCTGCTTGGGGGTGGGGTAAAGTCTGGAGTGGGCTGCCTGTGGGTGGTGTCCAGTCTGGAGGGGGCTGCATGGGGGTGTCACAGGTGAGGGGGTCCAGGGGTGGTACCCAGTCTGGAATGGGCTGCCTGTGGGCGGTTTCCAGTCAGGAGTGGGCTGCCTGTGGGTGTGTCACAGTTGAGGGGTGGGGGGTGGTGTCCAATCCAGAGGGTGCAGCCTGGGGTGGAGTCCAGTCTGGAGGGGGCTGCCTGGGGGTGTCCAGTCTGGAGCCAGCTGCCTGTGGGGGTGTCACAGGTGAGGGGCGCTGGGGTGTGGTGTCCAGTTGGGAGGGTGCAGCCTGGGGTGGTGTCAGTCCAGAGTGGGCTGCCTGGGGGTGTCCATTCTGGTGTGGGCTGCCTGTGGGCTACATCACAGGTGAGGGGGGCTAAGGGTGGTGTCCAGTCGGAAGGTTGCAGCCTGGAATGGTGTCCAGTCTCGGGGGGGGTACCTGGGGGTGTCCAGTCTGAAGTGGGCAGCCTGTGGAGGGTGTCACAGGTGAAGGGGCTTGGGGGTGGTGTCCAGTCTGGAGTGGGCTGCCTGGGGGTGGTGTACAGTCTGGAGTGGGCTGTCTGTGGGGGGTGTCAGAGGTGAGGGGGCCTGGGGCATGGTGTCTGGTCTTGAGTGGGCTGCCTGTGGGGGTGTCCAGTCTGGAGTGGGCTGCATGTGGGGGGTTCCCAGTCTGGACGGGTGCTGCCTGGGAAGTTTCACAGGTGAGGGGTCTGGGGGTGGTACCCAGTCTGAAGGAAGCTGCCTGGGGGCTGTCCAATTTTGAGGGGGGCTGCCTGTGGGGAGTGTCACAGGTGTGGGGGCTTGGGGGTAGTGTCCAGTCAGGAGGGTGCAGCCTGTGTGGGGTGCCCAGTCTGGACAGGGGCTGCCTGAGGGTGGTGCCCAGTCTGGAGTAGGCTGCCTGGGGGGTGTCCAGTCTGGAGTGGGCTGCCTGGGGGGTCACAGGTGAGGGGAGGGTTAGGGGGTGGTGCCCAGTCTAGAGGGGGCTGCCTGTGGGTGGTGTCCATTCTGGAGTGGGCTGCCTGGGGTGTCACAGGTGAGGGGGGGTTAGAGGGTGGTAACCAGTCTGGAGTTGGGCTGCCTGTGGGTGGTGTCCATTCTGGAGTGGGCTGCCTGTGGGGGATGTCACAGGTGAGCGGGGCTTGGGGTGGTGTCCAGTCTTGAGGGTACAGCCTGGGGTGGTGTCCAGTCTGGAGGGGGCTGCCTGGGGGGTGTCCAGTCTGGAGTGGGCTGCATGTGGGTAGTGCTCAGTCTGGAGTGGGCTGCCTGTGGGGGTGTCACAGGTGAGGGGGGCTGGAGGGTGGTTTCCAGTCTGGAGGGGTCTGCCTGGGGGTGGTGTAAAGTCTGGACTGAGCTGCCTGTTCATGGTGTCCAGTCTGGAGTGGGCTGCATAGAGTGTGTCACAGGTGAGGGAGGCTGGGGGTGGTACCCAGTCTGGAGCAGGGTGCTTGGGGGGGCAGTCTGGAATGGGCTGCTTGGGGGTGGGGTAAAGTCTGGAGTGGGCTGCCTGTGGGTGGTGTCCAGTCTGGAGGGGGCTGCATGGGGGTGTCACAGGTGAGGGGGTCCAGGGGTGGTACCCAGTCTGGAATGGGCTGCCTGTGGGCGGTTTCCAGTCAGGAGTGGGCTGCCTGTGGGTGTGTCACAGGTGAGGGGTGGGGGGTGGTGTCCAATCCAGAGGGTGCAGCCTGGGGTGGAGTCCAGTCTGGAGGGGGCTGCCTGGGGGTGTCCAGTCTGGAGCCAGCTGCCTGTGGGGGTGTCACAGGTGAGGGGCGCTGGGGTGTGGTGTCCAGTTGGGAGGGTGCAGCCTGGGGTGGTGTCAGTCCAGAGTGGGCTGCCTGGGGGTGTCCATTCTGGTGTGGGCTGCCTGTGGGCTACATCACAGGTGAGGGGGGCTAAGGGTGGTGTCCAGTCGGAAGGTTGCAGCCTGGAATGGTGTCCAGTCTCGGGGGGGGGGGTACCTGGGGGTGTCCAGTCTGAAGTGGGCAGCCTGTGGAGGGTGTCACAGGTGAAGGGGCTTGGGGGTGGTGTCCAGTCTGGAGTGGGCTGCCTGGGGGTGGTGTACAGTCTGGAGTGGGCTGTCTGTGGGGGGTGTCAGAGGTGAGGGGGCCTGGGGCATGGTGTCTGGTCTGGAGTGGGCTGCATGTGGGGGGTTCCCAGTCTGGACGGGTGCTGCCTGGGAAGTTTCACAGGTGAGGGGTCTGGGGGTGGTACCCAGTCTGAAGGAAGCTGCCTGGGGGCTGTCCAATTTTGAGGGGGGCTGCCTGTGGGGAGTGTCACAGGTGTGGGGGGTTGGGGGTAGTGTCCAGTCAGGAGGGTGCATCCTGTGTGGGGTGCCCAGTCTGGACAGGGGCTGCCTGAGGGTGGTGCCCAGTCTGGAGTAGGCTGCCTGGGGGGTGTCCAGTCTGGAGTGGGCTTCCTGGGGGAATGTCACAGGTGAGGGGGCTGGTGGGTGGTGTCCAGTCTGGAGGGTGCAGCCTGTGCTTGCAAGGTGAGGCGTGTGATTTCGCTGGGGTGCAGCATGGCCTTGCGAGGGAGGACCTGAGTTTTCACTGGGGTGCAGCTGGGCTTGTGAGGTGAGGCACACGATTTTGCTGGGGTTCAGTCTGTGCTTGCGAGGGAGGACCAAGTTTTCGCTGGGGTGCAGCCTGAGCTTGCGAGGGAGGACCTGAGTTTTCGCTGGGGTGCAGTTTGGGCTTGCAAGGTGAGATGCAAGATTTCGGAGGGGTGCAGCCTGGGCTTGAGAGGTGCTGTGTGCTTTCATACAGAGGTACCGGATGGTGAGCCAGGTGTGGTGCGGAGGCTTAGGCCTTGTTTGTCCTTTTGCTAGCTATTCGGTGTGTGTGTTTGGGGGCGTGTTGTGGGCGTTCCTCATGCAGCTTGTTTTTACTTGCACAATGGATAATAATGTGTCTTTAATTCCATGAATACGCGTGAAGCGCCAACATTTTTTGGTACCACGGCTCGCGCAGGGTCCTTCTCGGCACGCGGACATTGCACCATTTCTGTGCCCCATTCCATTAATTGGGCCCTTAGTGTTTTCTTGCACAATGTTAGACATATTCAAATGTCCAACTGGTAACGAAAATATAAAGTAACAAATATGGCAACTCTAAAAAGACAATGGGCCTCATTACTAGTTTGCCGGCACGGAATCCGTGACGACGGTGACACCGTTTCTGCAACCGCAAGCTTGCAGAATCAACGGCCGGTTACAGCTTGTCGGTCGTGCGCACCAGAACTATGCAGAAATGGTGTCACTGCTGACATGGAAACACCCACCGACATACCGCCAAAAACAGCAGTGGAAAATCCACAACCATCCCCGCCGACACAGATTCACCGGATGCAGAAACACTGTGATCACGAAAACCGGAAAGAGAGAGGCGGCCATTACTTAAACCACAATCCACTGCCATCCTCACAGACCACAAGGCACACCACCACCTTCATTTGGGAAAACCGACCACCAAAATGGCATCCCGTATCCCTGCTACAAGACAGCGCAAGCAGAGGTTCAGTAAGTTGGAGCTCACAGTGCTTATGGAGCACATTGTAGACAATGCAGACATGCTATTCAATGCATACCAGAGGCACAGCACACAGCAACACCGTAAGGAGGTCTGGGCAGAAGCAGGAAGCAGGTGCACTGCTGTAGGGGTGACCACACGCACCATTAAGGACTGCCACAAAAGGTAACATGACCTACAGCTGCGAGTGTAGATTCTCATTGCTGCACACCGCCAGCACAGCACTGGCACCGGTGGAGGCCCAGCATCGCCATTAAAACTCCAGTCGTGGGAGGAGCAGTGCAGCAGTATTGCGGGGATACAGGGCGTCGGCGACGCAGAAGTTGGAGTATGCCCACCTGTTGATGCCGGTAAGTGCACAGGGTACAAAGCCATGAGTATGAATCCCCCCCCAGCCAGGGCAGGAGTGACCCAATGCATTCCCAAATGACCCCCCCCAGCCAGCGCAGGATTGACCCAATGCATCCACCAATGAACCTCCCCCCCTAGCCAGGGCAGGAGTGACCCAATTCAGCCACCAATGACCCCCAGCCAGGGCAGGGGTGACCAAATGCATCCAACAATGACCCCCCCAGCCAGGGCAGGAGTGACCCAATGCAGCCACCAAGGAACCCCCCCCAGCCAGGGGAGGAGTGACCCAATACATCCACCAATGAACCCCCCCACAGCCAGGGCAGGAGTGACCCACTGCAGCCACCAATGACCCCCCCCCAAGCCAGCCAGGGCAGGAGTGATCCAATGCATCCACCAATGAACACCCCCCCAGCCAGGGCAGGAGTGACCCAATGCAGCCACCATTGCCTCCCCCCCAGCCAGGGCAGGAGTGACCTAATACAGCCACCAATGACCCCCCCCCAGCCAGGGCAGGAGTGACCCAGTGCATCCACCAATGACCCAGACAAGAAGCAACCCGCACTCAAGACATGCCCCCTGGACATGCACATAGTGCGTGACTGAGTACAAGCTGAGACACAAACACCTGAGTGCATCACCTGTCAAATGTGTGTACATGCAAGTGGGCAGGGATCGTTCAGCGGGATGCATGTGATGGACCCATTAAATCCCACCACACAACTAACAGCATGCCCTCTATTCCCCCACAGGCACGTCAAGTGATAGCGACATGGCACAACAGGCAACGGAATGTCCATCCGCACGTGACTGACGCAGCTGTCCTGCCTGGGATGCCAATACCAGCACCTCCGGGACACAGGCAAATGCGACAGCAACATCTGCCATGGATGCCCCAACCCACGTGGCCAATCCCGTACAGCCTGCTGCTACACAAGTAGCACCCATCACCACCATGGCCACCAAAACCATTAAGCAGGCAGTTGGCACTGAGGAGGATGCTGCATCCTGTGGAGACAGTGCCCCCGTCGTGCAGCATGAAGATGCAGGACAGGAGGAGGTGGATGACATGGGTGACCTCTCATCCCTCTACAACCTGCAGTTTAGCCCTCCAGACCTACACAGCCCCATGTGGTCACCAACAACCTGCCAGACTTAGTGAGAAGAGAAGGATAGGAGACAGAAAAGCAGTTAGAGAAGATGGGGAAATTGAGAGCACCATAGTAGGTGTGATAGAGGTAGACGAAGGAGAGGTGCGAAGAGGAGAAGAGAAGGAAAACACTGCACAGAGCTAAGCCCCACAGGGTATCTAAGTAGGGGAGTTGGGAGCAAGGGGGGAGGGCTAACAGAGTGAGAAGCCTTTGGCGAAAGATGCTTTATATATGTCATAGAATACAAATACAAGTAGTTAACAGCGGGGCGCAGACGAAGACAAAGCACAGTGAGCAACAGGCAGTGCATGGAGAATGCAATGGGAGCCAACCAGGCTCTGCTCGACCAAGAAGGGTGAGGCCTGGAGGGCAGCAGTTGAGATCATAGCATAAGGGATGCAAGGCAGAGTGATAGAGGACAATACAATCACCCAGAGGGAAAAAGCATCAGAGCAGAGGAATGCAGAGAAAACTGTGAATGAGGCCCAAGCAAACACCTAGACAGAGAGAAAATGTGGCAGATGTAACAGAAAAAACAGAGAAACAGCTTACACGAACAGCGGGAGCGGGATAGCCTAATGAATGCACAGAAACAATGCAGGATGAGATACCCATTGAAATGGAGGTAAGCGCGAGGTAGGGCAGTTTAGTAGGCCGCAGTAATGGCTGCGTCTCACACCTGCACCTATCGTAACTTGCGGTCACCACCAGCTGATGGCTTGACTGCATGCTCGCAATCTGCGTTCCAAGTCCTTTGTTGCCAGAAACCTGTGTCACACAACTCTGCAGCCTTGTTCTGCAAGGGCTTTGCCGCAGAGGGTCCAATCCTTGGTTTTTAAAGGTTTAGATACGTGGATGTAGGTGCAACATATTACGTACTCTTAATTCTTCAGCTTCGGAGTGGGCAGGAGCTCCTCCCCTCGGCTCCCCACTGAATCTGCAGGAGCAGCAGATCATCTGACCCAGTCCCCAGCTCGAGGTGACCAGATGTTGAGTTGCTGCTGCTGCTACGATCTAACTTCTTTTTTCATAGCCCCAATCCTATTTGAATCATTGAGCAGCACGATCGTCCTCATACCTTCGTTGCAGATATCTTTACATGCTGCACATGCGAGCAGCCTAATTCTAAAATGCTATATTTAAGGAACTTACCTCCCCCACTAACACCCCAGACGAGATCATCAAAGATGAAGCTTGGTGTGCTAGCATTCAAGCGCCATGCTTAATAAAATTAATCTCCTACAAAAAAAAATTCAGGACCATTACAATGCACTACCTCATCATTCAGGGGCCAACCAGTCACACCACCCCACTGCAGCTACCACTAAACCCCTGTTCTCTTTTAGAGACATCACTGAACTTGAAGTCACCAACATCCTCAAAAACTTAAAACCCTCTATGTGTAAGGGGGACATCTGTCCTCCGAAGCTCATCAAGGACTGTGCCGACAGCCTTGCTCCACTACTGACAACCTTCATTAACGCCTCCTTTAGAACCGGCATTATCCCTGCCAGCCTCAAAGAGGCATGGGTACGACCCCTTCTGAAAAAACCCTCTCCAGACCCCACCCAACCCAACAACTACTGCCTGATTACCACTGTGCCTTTCCTCCTCAAGATCTTGGATAAAGCTGCCCACTGCCAAATCCAACAATTCCTTGAAGCACATTCCATCCTTGGGGCTAGACAATACAGTTTTTGCAAAGGGCATGGCACTGAAACTGCCCTAGTAGACTTAAAAAACCAGATCACTCAAATTATAGATAAAGGAAAGCCAACCCCCCTGTTACTCTTAGACCTCTCGGCTGCATTCGATCTGGTTGACCACAAGACTCTCACCTCACACCTCCTTCAATCAGCTAACTTCTACAATGAAGCAGCGCTTTGGGTAACCTCCTTCCTGGAGGGTAGGGCCATGAAGGCCTTCTCAGACATAGCCAAAGCCGCTCCCACTACCATCCACTGTGGAGTCCCACAGGGCTCTTGCACGTCTCCCACCTTATGCAACTTGTTTATGAAGCCTCTCTTCGACAAGCTTGACGCCCTGGGTATCGCGTATACTAACTACACTGATGACACGAGGTACTCCTACCACTCTCTGGAGTATACCACAAAGACGCCGAAGCACTCTACACAATATATACCACCATCCAGGCCTGGGTAGAGGCCAACAGCCTCTGCCTCAATGGGGAGAAGACCGAAATCATTATACTAGGTCAAAAAAGTACTCTAGACAAACTTTACTCCAACTTCACCATAGACAAAACCGTCATCACTGTGTCCACCTCTGTCAAGACTTTAGGAGTTTACATAGATTCCACCTTATCCATGACAAAGCAGGTCAGCGACCATCTCAGCCGCCTCAGCACACACTACCAAACTCATAAATGCAATAAAGCCATACATCTCCAAACCTAATTGTCTATCTATACCCAGAGCAACCATCTGTGCCAAACTGGACTATTGTAATGCCCTTCTAGCAGGTACTCTACAAAAAACATTAACTAATTCCAAATTACACAGAACAATGCATTAAGAGCTGCACTCAGCATCCCAAAAAGAGACCACATTACCCATGCCAGAAAGGCAGCTCACTGGCTCCCAGTAAAAGAGCGGATCACATTCAAAATTCTCACTCTCACCAACAAATGCCTCTCTCTCACAGCACCCTCATATCTATCTGAGACCATAACCAAATCCTCCTTTGCACGACCAGTCAGGACTCGCTACTTCAACCAGCTACAAACCCCCCCCCATTAACAAAGCCAGAGCTGGAGGGTTAGTCTTCCCTTACATAGCCACCAAGGTATGGAACTCTTTACCTGCAGACATCAGAGCTGAAAACTCCCTCCTTGCCTTCCGAAAAAAAACTCAAAACCACTCTCTTCACCTAACCCTCTACTCTCACTTCTCCCCCTATACTGGCACTGAAAACAAAAAATATGCAAATGTCAATTTTTAACTGTAACTAGGAATATGTCTGTAACCAGCGCCACGATGCCTCCAGGCTGCTGTGCGCTCAACAAATGCAAATAAATAAAATCAATACCAATGGGCAGCGTCACCTGCGCACCTGTGTCGCACAACACCGTGGCCTTGTCCTGCGAGGGATTTGCCGCAGAGGGCCTGATCCTCGGTTTTTAAAGGTTTACATGCGTGGACGTAAACCAAACATATTACGTACTGACAGGCAGTGTCTCCTGCACACTGTCTCCTGCGCATCTGCATCGTACAACACCGCAGCCTTGTCCTGCGAGGGCTTTGTCACAGAGGGTCCAATCTTCGGTCTTTAAAGGTTTAGATGCGTGTACGTAAGCGCAACGTATTACGTACCGATGGGCAGCATCTTCTGCGCACCTGCATCACACAACACTGCAGCCTTGTCCTGCAAGGGCTTTACCACGGAGGCTGCTTTAGAAAGTCATGAGATAGAGTACAGTCGTAGATAATGCATTCAACCAGATGGTAGTTGGGAAGGAGCGACAAACAGTACTGAATGTAGCATTGAATACATCTTCAGTAATTACAGTATTTACAGATATGGAATTCATTAGTGATGGTGGTTGGGGGATCCAAGATGTGTGGGGGTGGGATAGGGGGTTATAGCACAGAAAGAACATGGGTCTCCTTCAGGAGGACAAGATAATTCTTAAGGCCAATATCCAAATAAAGTCATGACTGTCGCTTGTCATGTGACGGTATATTTTTTCAGATTATGATCCTGTAAGCATAAATCCTAATGTTTAATTTTATTATCACTACATTATAAATCGTAAAACACAACTGCTATGCGAACTGAGTGTGTGTGCTCTGATGGATGCATGGAAAATGATATAACTTGTGCTGTTGCTTTCCGATTCTCCCCACCTTTCTGGGTGAAATGCAAAATGTCGTGCCTTGTTGTGTGCATACAGAATGCACCGCCACAACCCGTGCTCGAGCACACTGCGAGGCGCCACGATGAGTCCCCGGCGCTCACTCTGATAGATGGCACGGCTAAGCATGGCGAAGCAAAGTAATTATTTACAGCCCTACAGCAGATAAGAGATGTGTTCCTCGAAGATTACTGTAATGTTTCTTTGAGGCCACGCATTGTCGTGTTCTGTGGATACGGCTTAAGCTATGCTGTTTGCTGGCGCCATAGGAGGTCTATTTACAGGACTCTGGCTGGGATGCAAACACCAGCCACCTCCCTACCCCCCCAGCCCCACCCCCCCCCCCCCCCCCACACACACACGCACACTCTCGCCCCCAGGCACAGGCATCGCGAGCTCGGAGAGATCACAAAATCAGCGAGGGAAGGAGCTTATTCATGTCCTGATGGCAGAGCTCTCTGGAAAGTAATAGTGCTCGGGGACATTGCTTCCCTGTAACTGGAGTGCACTGGAAATACGATTGGGCTGTGATAGCTCCGCTCATCATAATCTTTTGTAAAAAAAAAAAAAAAAATGAGTCTTGCCGCTGGAAAGCTTATCTTATAAATTGCTGCTCCCTGAGAAAGGCGCACGTTGTATGCCTGCATGAGTATATGCACGTTCGTTTCAATCATTATGTGCCCAAGATATCCTGGTGCGTAGACAGATTGGTGCATCCTATAAGGGGTTTAATGGTGGACATCTCTATATCGTTCAAGTACAATGTTTACTTATTTATCGGGGGCTTTTATATAGTGCTTACATCGATTGCCGCCACTTCGGGAAGCATCGCTGTCTGGCATGACACTTCATACTGTGCACACTGTTGGGTAACCTACGTGTGGCAGTAGGGAAAGGCAGTGCCATTTCCCTGATTGTATTAGACCCCTCGATAGCAACGTTGTTCGCCCCATCTGGCTTTATAGCTGACAGACGTCGCCATTGATAGCTGAGCGCTTGGGTGGTTATATTGTTTCGTTCCAATCCTTAGAAAAGGTTTTCTTTTTCGCCATTCCTTCATCCTGACAGCACTTAAGCGTGACCTTTTTTCAGGGATTAGCCATAAACCCGAAAGGCCTGATTTACATATTATTTCCATGGGATTTGTTCATTGAAAAATAAGGTTTTGAATCAGGCCCTTAACTTTTTGATATGCACATCAACTGCTTACTCACATTTGGCTCTGGCTTCGGTTGCATTCTTTCGTGGAATATGCATAGGTAACATTTTGAGCACATGCAAGCTATGCAGCTACAGCCCACTTTGTCCGTGCACGCATGTCGACAATACACACATTGATGCAAATTAACTGTTTAAAACTGACGAGCAACAACACGGAGAAGTCATCTTTTAAGGCCTTAGACCTTAATGGAACACTGTGTTTTGGCCAGATTTATTGCATGCCTGTTACCCACTCCAATGGCAAAGGTTCAGAATCCACGGATTCATTTTCATGAGAAATTGACAATGATCCCCAAAGGTAAGTGATTCCTAAGTTGCGTTTCTATTAATGGATCTTACTCAGTGGGTGCTTACAGTCCGACGACCATACCATTGCATCCATGGCCATTATACCTTTAAGCTTCAATGACTAACATTGTCTGCACCTGAAATGCCTAGGTTTCCTTCTGAGACACCTCTCTTTCAAATGCAGCAGTCTGTCTAGTGCTTAGCATCACAAGGAGACTTCACCACTCTCCTGGCCATATCAAGCTGCTTTGGCTCCTTCTCTCTGTGGGCTTCCTTCACTCTAAGGCGTCCCCCTTCCATTTATTGTGTTCCCTCCCCCTTGTCTCCTGATCTCCCCCAGATGCAGATCGCACCTTGCCTCGTGTTTTTCTGCGTGCCGCCCTTCTGTTCTTCCCCAGTCAATTTCCTCGTTCAACTCTTCCTTATTCTCCTTTCTCGTTTCTGTTCCTCTTCAACAAAACAAAACATAACATCATGTTCTTCCTTCAGTATCCAAAGCATGCGCTTTGTCAATAAAGGAGGTCCCGGTCAGCAGTTGCCGCCGGGACCCTGTACCAGCAACATGCGTCCTGTGTCTGTCTCCGACTGAATGCGTGTGCGTGTGCTTGTGTGCGCAGGGGACCCGGGGGTCCACCTCTAACATTGGCGATGAGGATCCGCCATGGAGGGGAATGCGACATTTCTCCGGCTGATCTATTATCCCATGGAGGGGAATGCGACATTTCTCCGGCTGATCTATTATCGGAGAAAGTGTTTCTCCCCACGCGGTCACGGACCTACGCAGATGGCCTGCAGCCATCTTAATAGCACGCAGATCACAGCGGTTGTGGCCCACACAGGTGCTCGTGCGCCGGCCATGATCCAACTTTCATTAATCAATTTTTGGACACTCCATGGCCCTGTGGTAACAAGGGGCCATGGTTAATGACCTAGGGAAAGCTAATTGACTCACCTGCTGCAGCTGCAGGCCCACCCATCAGCAACCTGGGGCATCTGATCTGGTACACCTCTCACATCCTAGAGAAGGTTAGTGGAGAACATCCCTGGACTGACCCTGCTGCCACACCCTTGCCCTACACACCACCATGGGTGAAGAGGATGGAGAAGAGGGGGCCCCCATGCCAGTCCCACGCAGGATGCACAGCACTTTGGCAGCAATGCCTGAGTTCGACACTTCAGGCCCACCGTCCAAACTGGGACCAAAGTGGCTACTATGGGTGAAGAAGTTGGAAATGTTTTTCAGGACCTCAGGTGAGACTGATGATGATGCGAAGGTGGCCATGATGGTGTACTCAGCTGGCACAGAGGTCCATAGGATTTTCAACTCGCTGAACCTTCAGGTGGTACCTATGATGCGGTGAAACAGGCCCTCCAGGACCACTTCCTCCCCATGGCGAATGTCGACTTCAACAGATTTGTGATGTGAGCCGAGAAGCAAAAAGGGGAGGAATCGGACCAGTTCTGTGCAAGGTTGAGGCACCTCGCAAGCACCTGCAGGTGGGTGAATGAGGAGGAGATGGTGTGGAACCAGCTGATACAGGGGTGCAGCTCCGGGAAATTGTGGCGGCAAGTGCTTAGGGAACCAGGCCTGACGCTGGCCAAATCCTGGACATTGGGCGAGCATATGAACTGGCGGAGCCTAGAGGTGCGAAGATGGACACGGCGGTGCAACCTGGGAAGTGTGAGGATGCCTTTGCCATTGGGCCCTCTGCCCCAGGGAGGTCGCGCTGGGGACCCATGAGAGGGGACGTTCCCTCGACACCCAGTAACCCGCAGTCCTGTACACAGTGTGGGTACGACCTGCCACATGCTGGGGATTGCCCTGCAAAGACAATGGTCTGCAGAAGGTGTAGCACTCCAGGACACTACGTGAGAGTATGCAGGGCTGCGACGCCAGTACCTGCATCTAGGGGGCCGGCAAGATCAGGCAGGGGCAACACAAGGCGCGTGAGGGGTGTGTCGTCGATCGAGCAAGGTGTGCAAGATTTGGACATTGCCGAGGAGGAAGAGGATGAAGAGGAGATCTTTTTCATCTCAAGCATTGCCACAGGTGCGAGGCAGAGCAGGCAACCGACATGCACAGTGAACATCAGCGATGTGCCCACCCCTATCTTGATTGACACTGGTGCGTCGGTCTGCGTCCTAGCAGCTGAACACTATGAGGCTCTCCAAGGTCCTCCCATGTTGGAAGAATCCAAAGCTTGGATATACTTCTTTGGAGGGGACACGCCTTGGCCAATTCAGGGAGTCTTCGTGGCCCCGATGTCACACGGGCTGAACAAGATCAAGGCCAGGTTCTTCGTAACTCATGTAAACCCGCATTCCCTGCTGAGCTGCGCAGCCTCCGAGGCCCTCGACATCGTACATTTCACTCTGGCCATGTTCCACACAGACATTGATCACCTGCTGCAGCGGTTCGAAAGCATTTTTCAGGACGTGGGCAAGTTGAAGGGTGACCCTATTAGGCTCCACATTGATGGGTCCGTGAGGCCGATGGCCCTCAAGCACCGAAGAATTCCATTCCATCTGAGCGCTCAGGTGAAAAAAGAGCGCCAATCTCTCATTGACCTGGACATAATTGAAAGAGTGGAGGGCCCAACTCGTGGGTCTCCCCCATAGTGGTGGCGCCAAAGCCCAAGCAACCAGGGGCTGTCCACATCTGTGTGGACATGAGACTGCCGAATGCGGCCATAAAGAGGGAGCGTCACCTCACGCCTACACTGGACGATATAGTGGGTGAGCTGCAGGGGGCGAAAGTCTTTTCTAAGCTTGATTTGAGGTCCGGGTGCCACCAGCTGGACCTCCACCCAGAGTCACGTTACATCACTACCTTTACGACCCATGAAGGGCTATATCAGTTCAAGAGGCTCAGTTTTGGTGTCTCGTCAGCGGCAGAAGTTTTCCAGAACGTCATCCGTGGAGCCCTGGCGGGACTAAAAGGTGTCTTTAACATGTCGGATGACATTCTTGTCTTTGCCCAGTCATAGTGTGAACACCTGAAGAGGCTGGAACGTATGCTGGAAATACTCAAGAGTCTGGGGCTGATACTACACCGAAAGAAGTGCGAGTTCCTGAAGGACCGGATAGAGTTCTTCGGGTTCGTATTCCATGGAGGAGGCATCTCGCCCAACCCGGAGAAGGTGAGAGACATACGAGAGGCGGCCCCCCCAGAGTCACCATCTAAGATAAGAAGCTTTCTTGGCATGGTGAACTATTGCGGATAGTTCATTCACGACTTGGCATCACTGTCAGAGCCCTTGCGCGCACTGACGAGGAACGATGTTGCATGGGCATGGACATCAAAGGAGCAAAGGGCATTCGCCGAGATCAAGAATGCTCTGTCGGGCCAGGAAACCATGGCATACTTTAACCCAGACAGGGAGTCGGAGATAGTCGTGGATGCCAGCCCTGTTGGGCTGGGTGCAGTGCTGATGCAGGCAGACTCACATGGACTCATGTGCCTGATAGCGTATGCCAGCAAGGCGCTCACCGAAATGGAGAAAAGGTACTCGCAGATTGAGCAGCTGGCCCTGGCCATTCTGTGGGGCTGCAAGCACTTTCGGATTTACCAACTAGGAAAGCCTGTTGTGGTGACCACCAACTGCAAGCCACTCATTCTGATCATGGCGGGAGCCTCCTCCAAGCCACCTCCATGCATCGAACGGTGGATGCTGTCGCTGATTGAGTATGGGGTCAAATTTCAATATCGCCCTCGCACCCATAATCCTGCAGACTACTTGTCCAGACATCCAGGGGCCGGGCGCCTCCGAGACACCGCTGAAGTGGTGGACTGCATTGAGAAGGTGCACAACGTTGTGGAGGCGGCCCTACCTGTGGCCCTGGCATGCCAGGACATTGCAGAGGCTTTGAAAGAAGATGAAATCTTCCTGGTTATCAAGGAGGCAATGGAAAGCGGAGAGTGGAGAGAAGAGCTCACGAACAATGCCAGACGGGAGGCAGGAGCTCAAAAAGGCCTCCAAACACTGTGGAAGGTGTGCAACAAGCTCTCGGTGACGGAGGACAGCCTGCTGTTGAGAGGCCGCCAGATCGTCATCCTGTGAGCCTTGGTGACCAATGTGCTACAACTGGCACACAAGGGACATCAAGGAGCTGCCAAGACTAAGGCACGCCTAAGACTGAGGGTGTGGTTCCCTGACCTGGAGCAAAGGGTGGACGAGTTTGTGTGCACATGCATTCCGTGCCAGGCAACCAGTCCGGCGGAAAGGGGGCCACCCATCAGAGCCATGGAAAGGAGTGAGCAGCCGTGGGGCAGAGTGCATGCCGACTTTGGCTCCACGGTCGAGGCCTGTACTTTCTGGCAGTTGTGGGGGCCAGTGGTCATGGTACCCGGAGGTGGAGCTGGTAGAGTCTACGGCCAGCGACCACACAATATTGGCGCTGGAGAAGATGTTTGCCACCCACGGGTTCCCCAAGGAGATATGCTTGGACAATGGCCCGCCGTTCCAGGGGCAGTACTTCGCCAGGTACTGTGATGAGAGAGGGATCAAACACCGGAAAGTCACCCCGCTCTGGCTCAGGGCGAATGGAGAGGCCGAGCGCTTCATTCAGACACTCAACAAGATTTTCTGAATCTCGCTGGATGGGGGAGGGGAACTGCGTCAGAACCTGTTTGAGTTCCTGCGAGAGTATCGGACAACCCCCCATCAGTCCACCAGGGTCGTGCCAGCCGGGGCACTATTCAACCGATGCCCCAGAGGACTGCTGCCTGAGGTGGAGGGGTGCCGCCCAGGGGTGATTGACAACAACCACGCGCGTTTGGAGCAAAGGCCTAGAACGAAAAGGAGAGTGCACGCCGGAACCTGCAGGAGAAGACTATCGAAATAGGGGACACTGTTCTGGTCCGGAAGGGAAGTTATCCCTCACGTATGAGGCCCAGCCACTAGGAGTGACCCATGTCAAGGGGTTGATGGTTACAGTGGCCAACGAGAGCGGAACAATCACCAGAAACATATCCTACTTCAAGAGGATCGAGGCCAGCCCACCGGAAGCACCGCCACGGGTGCCGCAAGAAGTGTCCTCCCCAGGACCCCGTCCGGCAAGACTGCCGGCAGATGAAGGTCCTCCAGAGGTCCCGGGGACACCGGGACCACCTCGAGAGGAGGGCAGAAGAAACCCGAGCCGGGAGGGGCGCCAACGCCCATCGAGGTTCCAGGACTTCATTATGGACCCGGCCTCCTAAGGGGTCGAGAACTGTTCCTGGATACCAAGGTTCTGTGTTTTATGGTTATGGTTTATACTTGTTCATTGTTTGGGGAAAAAGGAGGGATGTTGCGTAGTACGATACGCTTGTGAGCATGCGCGAGCCTCGTTCCGGCTCGCGCATGCGTTTTGTCAATAAAGGAGGTCCCGGTCAGCAGTTGCCAAAGGGACCCCGTACCAGCAACACGTGCCCCGTGTCTGTCTCCGACTGAATGCGTGTGCCTGTGCTTGTGTGCCCGGGGGCCCTGGGGTTCACATGCCACCTCTAACACTCCTGATCTCACTATGAAGTTCTGTCACAACTCCTGATCAAGCCTTGCCTCTCTTCGAGTCCACATGAGTGCTTTGAAGTAACCTCCAGGCAACATACACATTATACAATGATTCAGCATAACACACTGTTCACCTCTTCCCTCTCCTCTTTCCCCGTCGCTGTCTCCTGTTCCCCATTTCCTCTCCAGTTCTCACTGATCTCCTTACTTCTGTCTGCTCCACTACCGATCACTTTGAAGAGGCCAAAAGCAAAATAAGTGATGGTGAAGGATATACATGCATACAACGGCTTAGAAGTAGAAATTACACACCGTTTCTAAACCATTATATGATATAGGTAATAACCAAGTGTTGTGCTCATTTACAGATTTCCTGTTCTAAAACATTTTTAAATAAATGTAATTGACACAGCTTGGTTGACACCTTTTACATTTCACAGCAGTCCCGTGAAGGGACTAGTGGGATACTGCACTGGTTCAGAAACACTCAAGCTTGGCAACCATCCCCAAAAGATACATTCAATCCAAAATACAAGCATCCAAGGCCCTGGCATGAGCATGCATTCTTCTTTCCAAAAACACGCATAAAAAGAAGTCAAGGCTAAGAAGAAAATATAAAAATCAATAAAATGTCATTTATCATTAAAAACAAAAAAGCAACTGCATATTTTTTATCAAAAAGGGGACTGTAGAAAGGCAAATATAATAAAGTAGCTTCATCATTAGCTATTTACCAAATACTATTTTGTACATATAAAAATGTAAGGAAACAAGCCTTCTTCAGATATTTAGCATTTCATAAGGCATACCCATCATGAAAGCACTGGCATAATCATTAATACATGTTGTGGGCTGAGTATTCTGCATTTTGAGCAGGGCAGTTCTAGGATTTGAGAGGCCCTGTCCAGCAAAAGAATGTGTGGAGCCCCTCATTAGCATTTTTATTAACATCGCCAGAAGTAACAATAGCGATAATGACATCACAAGCCGTGACATCATTGTTTGGTAGTGGGTAGTTACATTGCAAGAATGTAATACCGAGATAAAAATAACCATTAACTGCGTACTGTCCTTATGGATGGGTACAATTACTATTATGAAAGGTGCAAGTCTATCATATATTAAAGCTATGGTTTTGGCTTTTTCAAACACTATAAGCCAACTCACGTGTACAAACACACATTTTGTTCACACTTTCGAGTGGTGAAGCTCGGATTTCAGCGCAATCTTCAATTTAAGGCCCTTGGCTGACCAGATATATTTTCAGATATTGTTGGTAAAAATAATGAACAAGCCATACAGATCTAAACATCCTTATAGAAATACATAAAGCAAATACTTTATATTCCTTATTCTGAAGAAACAGAAGGCCCAGAAAAAAACATTAGGCAGTCTAGAAAGGGAGCAAGAGGTTATTTCATGAACCAGTTTAATTGACTTCAGAAGAGTCTTCGAGCTGAGTGGCGGCTTTCAGATGCAAAAGCCCCCCATCAGCTCTTATAACCCGCTCATTAAGACTAATTTGGGGAGACTTTCTGGCATTTATAAATGACAACGTGTTAATCCCCTTTCTAAAGTGTGGAATGTGTTAAGACATTTACGTGTAGGGCTCTGGGCTGAGGATAGGTTTCGGGATCCATCATTCTCCCAATAGGGTCCTGGAGGTGGGGGAGGCTGCAAGGCCCCTGAACTGGTGGCCCATGCACTATTCCTGCCCTAATTTTGAGCATTAAATTGTTCAGCTCCATGACTGATTTGTATTGTTCTTCTTAAATTGTAAACATTGCAGTAGCCCAGAGTGAATTTAAATCTCGGCATTTTTTTATGTCCTGCACTTTTGGAGAGAGATGCCCTTTGTGTTGCCTTTTTCAGCAATATTTTACAGCATGAATGAAGATTGATGAAGAATTGTCTTACAAGTCAACATTATGATCGACTCGCTCTTGTAACTTATGCAAATGTGTGTTGCAGGGTTTGAAAGATGGGTAGCTGTTCATAAATCATGTTTGAAGTAAGCAAAACCTCTTCATGCGTATTCCGATAATGTGTTGCGCACACTGTTATTATCAAATCAACAAATAAGTAAAGAATGAATTTGAATGTATGAACATGAACACAAATTGAAATGCCTGAGGCGCACGTCAATCATCTGCAGAATACATACGCAGAGGAGTTCTGATCAATGCAAGAGGATCTGCCTATCACCACTGTGAACCATCTACTCTTGTACAATACCTCCTTTCTACTTTTGCCTGTATAATTGAAGCAAGTTCGAAGAATGATTGTACCCTCTATTGTGGAACTCTGTGACTTTGCTGGAAAAGCCCTGCTGGCTGCACTTCATACTGTTATGGGAATGCAGGCAAAGCTTTGCTACACTTGTTTCACCACCCAGAATCCGAGTACTGGTGGGTTTCTGTAGGAGTGATGAAACAAAGTCTGCTCTGCAGGAATATATGGAACTCTAGTGGCTACACAACCTACTCAGCCCTGACACTTTTACGAACCAAAAGGGATGCCAATCATAAAGGTAAAACAGCAACAACCAAGAGAAATACCTCCTTTGCCTTTTGTGGTAACATGGGCCAAGGGAAGGCTGTACTCTCAGAAGGTGTATGAATATGATTCAGTCGTAACCCAAACAGCTAAGTATACAAACCTAAAATAAAAGGACTGTCCAATCAAGGTTCACACAAAATATATATTTTACTTAAACACACCAATGTACAAATAACTATAGAAATACTATAAAAACCCCAACCTGTAAGGGGAAACTCAGAATATGCGATAGAAAGATGCAGCACTCTGTGTAATGAAAGAGAAGAACCAATAAGCAACCGCAATTAATTCTAAAGGATATGTCTTCCAGTGGAAAAAGATGCAAAAGAGACATAGCCAGTCCCTAAGGGCCCAAAGGATTGGCCAGGAGGACAGGGTCAGTTCAGAGTACCTTAATGCAATGTTTGGAGGTTGATGGCATGATGCGGTTGTGTCTACGGGTTGAATTGGTGTCGAAGTAATCGAGTTGCGTTGGCCCAGGCAATGAATGGGGTTAAGCGGGTGATTCATGTGGTTCTGATGTTGCATCTGGCAGTGCAGTTCTAAGGGACCACCAGGAGTGGTTTGATGATCAAGTATGTTTCAAGAAGATGGGTCCTGCTGGTTCGGGTCAATACATGATGCAATGATAGAGTGGTTTGAGTTGAGCTGCGATGCAAAGTTCTGATGGTTCAATGCTGTGTCTGATGCTGTGATTCTGTGATTCGGAGTTAAGTGTGCAGTTTCCTGCTGCATGGGCCAGGCATGACAAGACTTTGCCGATGCACTAAAGCGTTGGGCCAAATTATAAGTTTGGACGATTGTTTGAAGGCAACCGAATGCCAAAAACAGCACTGGTGGTACCCTTTGGATTGGCAGTGTGAAATGGAGTTTGGAGGGTGCTTGGAGTGGTTCAACAGTGGAAACAGGGATCCTGGCTGTCCTGCCTCTCAGAATGTTGAGAAACCCATTGCAGGGGCAATAGGACAGTGATAGTCCTCTCAGGTTCTGGTTTGGTGCAGAATTGCAAGTCCTGTTCCTCAGTAAGATTCTCCTCCAGTGTGCTTTGGAATCATCCTTCTTCACCTCAATGGGTAAAGGCTTTGGAAAGTTCAACTCTCCTAAAAGAGGTCCAAATGAATGATTCCTTAAGTCTTGGCTTCAACAATTATGGGATATACTGGCCACCATACCTTAAACACAGGTATGACTTATATCTAAAGTTTGCAACTGCCACCAGTAAAGTAGCTCTCATAATTATAAGGTTTTTGAACAGAGGTGCATTTCTTAAATGCTGCCCCTGCACTGAAGTGACTTGGCTGTCACTGCAGATATCAAGACGGTACCTGCGACCCATGATCCTGTGCCACTAAAGAGTAGGCACTGCAGATCAGTGTACAGCTCCAGCAGGGTACAGGTGTACACTATGCTTTTGACATGGATGTTCCTGAAAGGGGTGTCTGGTTAGCAGGCCACACTTTCTGAAACAGAATTACTTGCATCATTTTTTAAATAAAAATAAAAAAATCCAGTGCTTCTAAACACTTGTCAGATGGCAATCCTTCACCATCGGACAGGCAAATATTGCAGTTTGTGCGTGTTCCTCCATGAACCCATAATTGCGTGTCACTGTGACAAATTGAATTCTGCCCCGCAGGAGTCCAGTGGTGCGTACAGGTACAATGGCCCACTCAGCCCTCACACTACTAAAAACCAAAACACAATGCAATCATAAAGGTAAAACAGGGATAGTTAAGAGATGTAGCCCCTTTTCCTTTTGGGTAACGTGGGCTGAGGTAAGGCTATTGAAGGCACTTCCCTTATTCACACATCCCAAATAATTGCAATAATAATAATAATAATAATAATAGGAATGCACCCCATCAGGGAATGAGACCAAGAGATAATGTTGCCAGGATAACAAGGTGTTATATGATATAGAAAAATGCCAGCACAGAACTCTGCTGCCTGAGAGCACGCCGCCAAAGATTACACGGGCAGCACACTATAAAAGACAATTACATCATCGATGACAATTTTAGGTGGCAGTAGATGTGAGGTTGCTGGTTCGTGGGGAACATATAGATGCGTCTGCTCCATGGGGGATGCCAGACGCCTATTGGTAATTGCTCCCCCAGTCGATCTTGGGGCACGTAGGTCATCTGGGATCATCTGCACGGTGAAGATCAGCTGAAGCGGGTGTTACATTTCTAACTAACTAAGTTAAACTAAACAACAGGAACTGAGCAATGGCAGATACCTGGACATCACATGCGGTGGGGTCCTTTGTGGATACAAAATAATATATTGGCATGCCAACCTCCACATTCAGATCTTCATTGATACTGCACCTCCTGCTCTCAGTATCTCTCATCGGGGCTCGATTTACTGCCTATCTTTCTGGTGCCTCATGATACGAACAGACATGTGTTGTTATTTGGAAGAATATATTGCTATCTGAGATTAAGCCTAGGGTGGGTGTTCTGGAATGGTCAAGCGAGGGGGTTAGCTGCTTATCATGAAAAGGACTGGAGGGTCGGGACTGGTGAGCTCTGGCCTGGCGGGGTGGAGGATGAGGGGGCACAGGCAGGTTAGTGGAGATGGATGGGCATTTGTGCTGCAGCCAGTCCCTGCCCCACAATATTCGCCAAGCGCATTCTGTGCAAGAATAATTCTATAGAATTGTAACATTGAAAGGACAGTGAATGAATGGACTTCTGTGAGAACAGGGCTCATGCAGAGCTGGTCTAATGTGTGAATGGCTTGGTCCCTCTGAGAGAAAGGCTGGGGGTGCGAATGCCGCAGCCTTGCGGAATAGTGGATTTCGGGCCTAGTAGAAAGATGGTGTTTAGTCCTGGTACACAATGGAGTCCTAATGACGAGGCAGGGGTGGTGTTATTAGCCTATTTCGTCATGTTATACGGCTCCTACCCATACAGTGGAGGAGGGGGCTTCTTCCTGCATGGCTGTGATGATGTTTATTCTCTTTGACGATGCGTAGGGGGTGGGATAGGACCATATCCTTCCCAACACTATGCTCTTAAGAGGGGTGTGACAGTGAACCAGTAGAGACACAAACAGCACAGTTTCACAGTCCAAAATACAGGGAATGTCCAATTAATGTTCTATAAATATATATTTACTTTAATCGAACACATATGTCTCACAACGGTACTCCCACTGTGAACATTATGCCTTCCTACTAAGTCGGCACCCCTGTAGATTCTACAACCAAAGGAAGGTATATCAATGTATGCCCATTGTCAATTGTTTCGAAGACCCTAAGGGATCTAGAGAGTCTTAAAGAATAACAGACCCTCAATTTTCTAACTAACATAAACCATTTTAATACAATTCAAATCAATATAAAGAGATAATACACTTCAAATGCTCATACACAATATACAAAACATTAATAAAACCTTACAAACAAAATATCTTCGCATATGTAAATAACCATAAAACCAAAAAGTAAATTTCACAAATTGGCGTATATTATACTGTAATGTGATCTCTTAAACTTTGTGAATACGCTTGTGGTAATAGCCCAACTTGTACAAGTTTCTGTCCTTTCAGCTTCAATGCCAGATATTCATCAGGGGCAATTAGAACATCATAGGTGTAACTTATAAAAAATTCTGTCTCCCTGTTAGCTTCTTTCAGCCTGGATTCTTTGAGAAATTCCCTACATCCGGATACAAAAAAGGACACACGTGTCTACAATTAGACTATTTTCTTAACAGTCTTATGATTAGACTTTTTGTGTTGAACCATTTCCCCACGGATTCCATAGTACATCGATTTTTAGTGTCCCTTGGCAGGACTCTTAAGTCTCCTTTGTGGGATGTTTTTACCCATGCATCCAAGCCCTACCATAAAACTGTGCATTACTGGCATGGAAAACATCATGATGGCCAGAACTCCCGAGAGTGTACAGGGAAAACATGAAGAATAGGCTGCCACCCATTTTTGCCTATGTTGTGAGCACAGGAGGGCACTGCCTAAAACCACCATTGGGCTACACACACAGTAGCCTGAAACCATTGAGAATGGCAATGCTGATTGCCAAAAAGCAACTCAGAACTGTGGGGAATTCATTTTCTTAATCCCAAAAATGGTTGCAATACCGGTACTCACCACTATCAGAAAGCCGGCGTTTTAAAACCACCAGACTTTGTGTAAAACTGAACAAATTAAACAAAACCAGGCCAAGGAAAGACTTGCCAAGAGGTGGATACAATGTAAAACTATATTCTGAAATGACTTGAAGGAAGTAATTATTTAATGTATATGTAAAAATTGTAAGTTTGATTTAAACTGGGAACAAAAAGTGACTTTTAGCTGAAACCTGGCTTAATGAAACTGGATTCTGCCTGACAACTACCCCCGATAGGAGTTGAAACCTGCTCAGCCACTCTTCCCAGGCCTAGCTGCATCCTGCTGCCCCTTGCCAAAAGGAGTTGACACCTCTCTGTTTAGATTAGGGGTGGAGCACCTGGGAACTGGAAGGGACAGAACAATGCAACTTCCTTGACTCAGGCAAATGTTATATTGGGGGGGGCCGTAAAGTGGCTTCCTCTTGGGAGAACTGGGAGGGGCAGTGCCTCTGCTAGCAGCTGAGCTTGGGGGAAGTGGATAAACCAGTTATTCCACCCTGTGATGTGGGAAGCCACACCCCTTTTTTGACCAGGGCATACGTTAAAAAGATAGATAACTCATAGTGCGGACTGGTCAAAATTATATAAGTAATATCATTATTCTTGTGATTTTTCTGTGCACGTTTTAAGAGGTGTTAGGACCCTGTGGTGTATTCTGGGGAGTTGCTAGCGGAAAATAGGGTCTCACTCCAAATGTATGCGTGTTAAAAATCTGACACTTTATCATCTGAAACCCATATCCCTGGTGCACATTTGTGTAAAATCTGGAAAGGTTTAGAGGTCGTTATCTGGATGAAAAGGGGAGAATTCTGTCATCAGTGGACACAACATCGTGCAAAGACAGGGATCGGATGGTTTGGTGCTACAGAAAATATGTTAACTGGACCTATAATATTAGAAAAATGGTACATAGATAAATATGTATTTGGGTCAGAAATAGATTTGTGTGCAAATTGACCAGGGGAGGATCCTCTGACCCATAAACAGACCTCATCATGATGACAATCCATTTCCTTCCCCCATCAAGGGAGAGAGGAGGAATTGGCCAATGATAAGTGAGAGGGGCAGGTTTAGTTATGACCAACGCACACACCCACTTTCCAAAACACATAAAAAGACACTGCTGGGACCGGTAGAGACATTCAATTCCATTTGCTGCGGAGCAATCTGACCGACGACTTCACATCCAGAGATCCAGACTTCAAATCCATCAATCTCCAGAACCTGTAGCAGAAATTAACTCCAGAATTTGTAGCAGAGAGGCCTGAATCCACCAGCTGAATCCTCTTCAGCAGGCCTCAAAACCAACCAAACTATTCAACAGTTTACGGGCGAGCTGTTTGAATTTTTGCCAAGAATTTTTGCAAGAACCTGTAGCAGTATCCAGAAAGCAGTGCTGTATCCGAAACCCGAGAGAACCACAAACCAGACCGTTGTGAGCAGATCCGGTGCTTGACAGACTCAGAGAGCAGAGTTGACCCAGATAGCCGGGACTTCAGAACCACCCGCCGGAAGTCCCGTCCAACCTGACTAGACCATGACGAGGCCTATTTCAAATTGATATTGTGAGTACCAAGCAGAACTGTGCAGAACCAATCTCTTAGTTAAAATAATCTAATCCAAACTATTTTAACCTAAGTAGAACAGCCTCCTAGAAATCGTGTCATCTGTCATTTTTAAAGCTGCACAACTGTCACCTGTCAATTCTGCAGCTGCAAGCTGTCACCTGTCATTTTGAGTTTACTTTAAATCCGAAAAACGACCTTTATTAAATCGTCCGTATCTCTGGAACCGTTTGGGCTAGGAACGAAATTTAACTTTCTCCCTACTCCCTATACTTTTTCCATAATCGAGAGACACACACTCGCGAAATTTACCGCGATTTGCGATTTGGCCCGATTTCTTCATCTGTAGAAATCAGCAGCTTTTTGCTTCTCTTTGCTGAAATTCGTTTGCAATCTGCTAATCCTTCATAGAGTATTGTTAAAGTGAGCCTGAACTAATATAAAGTAGCCATCACCTACCCTGAACCTCTAGAGGGAATTAAAAGCAATTTTAGCACCTTTTCACTTCCTTGCAAACCACATTAAAGTAATTCGCCTGTGTTTAAAACTCATACCTGTTTTCTCTAAGCTTGCTGTGGGAACTGGAACTGTGTATTGCATTATAAAGTGTGATTTGTTGGGATTCTTGAAGACTGTGTGCTCTCCTTCCATTTCTTGTATTGCATAGGGGGGAGTGAATTGTCAAAAGAAAAAGTGATCATATTACCTTTTGCTAAAATCATCACAAGTTATTTCTGTACTGCATTTTATTCCACCTTGCATTTCCTTGAAACCATCAAGCATTTTCAGCTACCTCATTCTCTATATCAACTCCTAAGCAATTAAAAAGAGTGTACCACTGTAACATTATCCATTGTTGATCACTATCACCTTCCCAAGTGTGCTATCAATTATCAATTTATTTATAAAGTGTGATAGATATATATTGTTGAATTGTCCAAATAAATCTTTTAAATTTGCAAAACAAACCTACTTCTTGGCTCAGTGGGGTCAGGGGGATTCTAAGAGGGGGGTGTGATACAAGGGTTGTCATCCAGAGTACTGAACTGGACATAAAAATACATCAATAAGGGTTTTCCTCAGCATCCCAGACTAGGCATTGACTTAGCTGTAGGGTTGATTGAATATCGCTTACAAAAGTGGGGGCTCGGAGCCGGGATATTCTGGGTTAGATTTACCACTTGTGCAGATTAATACAGTGTGCCAACTGACCAGATACACATATCCGGTTAGATCACCAGGCTGTTTTACACTGTGAAAGCACCCCTCAATGGAACGCTCTAAGGAAACAGTCTGTTTTGCAAAATAAAATACAAACTTCTGTAAGTCAGGAAGGAACTCAAATTCCAGAATGACGACCTTGGTAGATATGAAAATAGCCAGAGAGCACTTCTTACATAAGCTATTTGTGAGAGGTGAGTGGACTCATCAGGACCAAACGGTCTGGTTGCAGGCAATCGCGCAACAGGTCACTGAAACAGGATCAGATACATGGAGAGATCAGGGTCCATTGCATGTGGCCCTGAGTGAATTATATATGGCTTCTAAGGCCAAAGATGAACACAATAAGATTGCCAGGATAGCGGCATATTTGTATCTATATATGGGAGCCATGCAGGACAAATGTGCTGAAGGCCAAGATCTGGCAAATAGGCAACAGATGGCGTTAGAAAAGGCCCAACCTGACCTGGTTTCTTCTGAGCAGAGGCTGCAGAGGAGCCAGGAGTCAGAAAATGATAGTAGGCAGTATATCATTAAAATAAAAGAGGACATGGATATACTGCAACAGGAAAAGACAGACCAGGATACCAGAATTCTGGCTTTGCAGAAGGAGCACCAAGACAGTTTGGACTCCTTACTGCAGAGCCAGAAAAAGCTGGAGCAACAGATACATTTCAACAGGGCATGCACAGAGCAGGTAGCCACCCTGCAAATGCAACTAGACAGAGAGAAAGAGGAAAGCAATAAATTGATTTTGAAAGACCTGGATACCCAAGCAGAGTTTGATGAAGAACGCCAGAAAGCTGGTGCCTTTCAAAGGCAGAAGGACGACCTGGCGTCACAAATGCAGGCTCTTGGTCAGGAAAGGGATACCTTAGGCCAGGAAGTCTGCCATTTAAAAAGAAAAATGGAAGAAAATCACTTGGCCCTCCAGGGGCTGGGTGACCTCCAAAAAGAGCATCAGGGCTTGCTAGATCACACCAGGAGGGTGGAGGAGGCTCTGGCAAGAAACGAGCAGGCCAGTACGGATGGGACTGAGGAGGTAATCCTCCTGCAGCAGAGACTGGCCCAGTACTCCAGGACCAATCAGGAGGCACAGAGAGAAAATGAGGCTCTCTGTCAGCACAATGATAGGCTCCAGCAACAGGTAGCCATGCAGGAGAGACTGATAGAGTCTACTAAGGCCTTAACTGAGGAACTGAAAGCGCAGGCTCTTGCATTGCAACAGGAAGCAGGGGCGGATAGAGATGAGGTTCGCTGGGAAAGAGAAACTCCTGAGCATAACCTCAGGAGCCCTAGTACCAGAGGCCTTCATCTCTCCCAGTCCCAGGACTCTGTCACCCCCATGTCCCCTCGTGCACATGAGCCCAGGGCCACGGGGATGGCAGATTACTATCCAGCTAGAAGTATGGGGCTCATAGGCCAGTACCTCCCAGGAATGGATGGGCGGGCATCCGGGTATGGGCACCCAAGCACAGTGCAATTTAGTGGGGAACCCCAGGAGAGTAGGCCCATTAAGGGCATCCTGAAAACCTCTGCCCAGTTAGGTCAGTGGGGGGGGTACCCATCAAATCCTGGCATCAAGGAGGGATCTGAAGACTCCTCTGAGCATTACAGGACACAGGAGACCAGGTCCCCACATTCTGCCAGCCATTCCCAGGCTCGCAGAATCCGGGAAAACCTGGAAGGTCAGACGGGCACCTCTGGGAGCAGTGCTTCTGAGTCAGAGGATGAATGGACCAGGGTTACCCGAAATAAAAAGGCCAATAAGACAAAAAGGGCCTTGCTTAAGGACCCATTGAAACAAATAAAGGCAATAAGGAGTGTCATCACCCCTTATCATAAGAACGGCAAGTATTCTGTTAGGGAACACTTGGAGCTCTATGAACAATTGATGGAGACTTTCTATTTGAAGGACAGCCAAAGCTGTATTCAATATGTAAAGTTGACCTTCTCACCAGAATACTCCAGTTTCTTTCCGGGGCTGGAGGATCAAAACCATTCAAGGTGGTCCACATACAGGGCGGCCATCTTGAAACATTTTTCTGTGCACAGAAATCCTCAAGAGGCTCGCAAGGCAGCCTACAATTTGCAATGTGGGAAGGATCAGGCCCCACAAGAGTTTGTGCAAGAATTAAAGCGTGCTTTTGCGCAGACCACCAGAAGGGTGCGCACGGATAGCAGAGAATTTATCAATATGTTTTTCCATGCCTTACCCAAATACATAATGACCCAGCTCGTGAGAGATTTTCATGAGAAAAGATCTTTAGACTGGGTCATTGAACAGGCTACCCGGATCTATGAGGTGCAGAAGCCCGTCAAAAATAAAAATAATGCGCAGAAAAACCCAAAAACCAACAGCACCCCTGCTGCTGCCAAGGTGGCAGAGGTAAAGGTTGCCCCCGTTTTAGATTTGGAGATGGGGGGGCCTAAAAACCTGCCTGCACCAAATAATTCACAGCCCAGAAGGCCCTTGGGCCAGTCACAGACAGGGAGTCGAGGAGGTAGTCCCACAAATGGGGTCCCCCGCTCCCCTGACTATGTAAGTCCCCGCTACAAGGGAAACCGACCAATCCTGGGTTATGTGTGGACTCCTCCAGCCCAAGGGGGGGATCCAGCCAAGCACCTAACCCATTGAACTTCCCTCCCAACTTCCCACAGGAGGGCAGAAATTCTCCAAATCCTGGGCAGGACTTTTTCCCCAGGTATCCACCCAATTTCCAGCCCCAAAATCATCCATCCTTCTTTCCCCAATTCCCTGAGCCCAGACAACCTAATCCGCGAGAGGGGATGCCAAGGGTGGAGGGGTACCAAATCTTCCCAATCCGGGGTATTACCAGAGAAGGGATAGCTACCCTTCCCGGGATCAGCCCAGGGGAGAAAATAGAGCCCCGTATCAGACTGAGCGGGTTTCACAACTTGAGCGCCAGGTCCAAAATATGGCACGGGATCTGGGTCACATACTGAGGGCTCAACAGAACCCTCAGATGAGCATGCCACCGCAGAATGCCCCAAACTCTGGACACGGGGCAGCACCCCGATAACCCACCGGTTCCCAGGGAGGAGGCACAAGGGGAAGGGGGTGTAAAGCCTTGCAGGAAGCTTCCTTCCCAACTTGTAAACAGCCCCTGGAAAACCAGGAACTGGAAACAAAATCTCCTGCCCCTGAAAGCCTGCCTCCCAAGGAGCAGAGGGGGGGTAGGAGAAACAAAGGACCCAAAGAGACCCACTTTGTGGAGGAGGTACAGGTCTTCCAATTTGAGGGAGAGGGATCCTCAGAAGATCCTGGGAAAAGGATCTTCTCCTTCAGAGATGGGGGAACTCCTCCCAAGGAAAAATGGGTCCCAAGGGATGTCAATTCAGACTGGGGAGATGTGGAGACTGATCTACCGCCGCCCATCATCTCATCCCAGAACCGACAATACCAAAATCCCCTGATTCAAACCCATCCTGGTGACTGCCTCCAAAAAGGGGGGGCGGCCGAGAACCGGAACCAGGGGAACCCACAATGGCTCTGATCTCCAGTTGCCAACTTTTTCTTTCAGATTCCCAAGACTCTCCACAGAATTCTGCCCAAATCTCTTCGCTAGCAATGACCAAAACCAGAAAGTTAGCCCACCAGTTGTCCAAAAATGTGCATTATCTGTGCCCCCTTAAGGAGAAGGAGGGAAGATACTATGCCCCGGTACAAGTACAGGGGCAGGGTATAATTTTGGCACTGGTGGACACTGGATCCCAAGCTACCCTTCTGTCCAAAAGGGCCTTTGAGGAACTAAATGCAGGAAGGGGGGAGAATTACCGTATTCCTCTCCCCTCTCTTCCTGGACAACTGCAGAACTTTGACAGGAAGGAAATTCCTTTCGAGGGGACAGCAGATTTGGACATCAAAATTGGGCAACACGAGGTGAAACACCCGGTCATAGTAGTGACTCCAGAGGGCACCCCTTGTTTACTAGGGAATGACCTCCTAAGAAGGTTGTCACCCCTAATAGATTGCGTAAACAAGGTCCTCTGGACCCAGACTAGCTGACCAATAAAATTAAAACAGAGTGTCAACCATGTTAGTTTAAATGGCACCTGCCACATGGTTGAACAAAAATCTAACCAAGTAGAATTTCACTTCAAGAATAGCCAGATTCCAGACGTGACAGTAATAGCAGTAGGACAACGGACTGGTGATGGGGGGTCCTCTCTATTTCTGAAAATCAACCTTCCTTCCAGTTTAAGGTGGTATTCCACACTGGAAGGAAACACCCTGAAATTCTTTACTAACCCACAATCAGAAACTCGCACTCCTATAGTCCAGGAAGATGTGAAATCAGCTCAGAGCCTGGCTGATATTCAGAAAATTGGAGAGCAGTTGTTCATCCCTGTTCAGTTAAATGATGGGAAGGACTCTGTTCTCGCTCGAGTGTTTGTGAACAACGGTAAGAGCTTCATCAGCGAAGCCATGTTCCGCCAACTCCCAAAAGATCCAGCCATTCCCACATTCAAACTGATAGACAAATGGGAAATGGACCTGGAAGCACCTAATTCCAAACATCTCCTGCCAAGCAGGTGTATGCTCAAAATCTCCATTGGCAACAAGAGCATAGTCCATAATTGTTGGGTCGTGCGAGACGTCACTGCCGCCTTTTACTTAGGCAGTGACATTCTCAATCGCTTTGCCATTGGTTTGGACCTAATAAACTTCAAAGCTTGGTCCTGATTAGCGGATAATCCCATGGTCATTGATGATTCAGAAAAAGCATTTAGGTCAGCTGAATTGCTACCTTATGCAGTTGACATTCAGATCAAAGAGGAAGTCACCATCCCAGAAAGGACCCGACAATTTTCCCTGGAAGTGAAAGTTAAAAGAGGACAAAAATTGAAAAACCCTGATGCTTATATACATCTAAATGCTTCTCTCCAACAGCAAGGGTTAGGGGTAAACCCAACACCATTAGTCAACATAGAACATAACACCATTCCAATAGAGGTGGATAACAGCGACTTAAAGAGTATTACTCTAGCCGCAGGCACCATCATTGGAATGGCAGTTGATGACCAACATTTTTCCATTGATCTAGGAAATGAACTGTTAGGACCGATCCCCAAGGACTGTTTTGACAGTGACAGTGAGGACAATACAACACCAGACAGGATTTTCACCCGGCATGGGGGGAAGTTCCTGGTGTACACTTCTTGCCCTTATGGTAAGGAAGATGTGACTTGTGACTTCAGAGGGGATGAGGTGATTTTCCAGGTCCATGTGGGCTGCCTTGCCCACCTGAAGCCTCCGGTCCAAATCAGCACTCTGACCAGGGACTTCTCCACCCAGCTGGAGGAGGCCGCTGAGATAGCAAAACCCGAAGTCTTTCCAGGCTTCAGGCAGATGGTGGAAGAGAGAGTCAACCTAGCTGATGCATGCGTGACTCTGGAACAGAAGCAAAAGTTGAAACAAGTTTTCTTGGATTTCCAAGATCTCTTTGCGGTAGACTCATATGACTGTGGTCGCACCGACATCCACACCACAACAATTCCCACGGACCCTGGAATGACTCCAGTGTTTGTGAAGCAATATTGTTTGCCTCTTGCATCCATGGAGTCCCTTACTGAAATAATTAAGAACCTTGAGTCCCGGGGAATAATCCGTCCAGTACACAGCACCTTCAATAATCCGGTGCTGGGAATATTGAAGCCAAACGGCCAGTGGAGACTCTGCGCCGACATTAGGGAGCTCAACAAACAGGTCCATACTTCTCGATGGTCTCTGCCCTACATTGACCAAGGGCTGGCCCAGATTCAGGGGTCACAGGTATTCACAGCAATAGACCTGACCAATGGATACTGGACCATGCCTGTCAGTAGGGAGGACCAATACAAACTGGCTTTTACCTTTGGGGGCCAATAGTACACATGGACCCGGACTCCCTTCGGATACCTCAACTCAGGCAATGAATTCAACATTTTCCTACATAAGGCCATGCCCGACCTGGGTGCGAGGGGTAACCTGGTTTATGTAGATGATGTCCTCATCAAAAGTTCATCTGTGGAAGAACACACAGCGGAGATCCGTTATGTTCTGACGCAGTTGAGGGCCGCCGGAGCAAAACTTTCCTTTCAGAAAGCACAGTGGTGTAGAACCCATGTTAATTTCTTGGGGCATGAGATTACTCCTCAGGGTCTCTGTCCCCAAGAAAAGAAAGTGGAAGCACTTCAGAAACTGAAGGACCCCACAACTCTGCGGGAACTAAGGAGCCTCCTTGGACTGACTAATTACAGCAGAAAGTTCATTGAGGGCTACGCAGAGATCACCAGACCCCTGATTCATCTCCTGAAGGGGGGGGTCAAGTGGGAATGGGGTCCAGAACAATCCGAGGCAGTAAGACAACGCAAGAGAAGCCTCTCACAAGCGCCTTGCCTAGCTTACCCTGTCAGAAACAAGGAGTTCTTCCTGGAGACAGGGTTCTCTAATCTGTGCTTGATGGCAGTATTATACCAAAAGCATGACAAGGTCAATAAAGTAATCTCCTATGCGAGCAAAACTTTATCCTCTGTGGAGGAAAAATTCAACGATTGTGAGAAGGCACTCCTGGCAACGGTGTGGGCATTGAAGAATTACTGCCCGTTTATCCAGGGGAACACATCATAGTGGAGACTCCGCACCAGCCTCTGCAATACCTCCAAAGTGACAGAATCCAGGCCAGAAATGTGAGTAATACCCGAATTACTTCCTGGATTCTGTCAATGCAAGGCTTTCCAGTAGAGGTCAGATATGGCCAAAACAAGAAGAGTCCCCTCGCGCAAGGTCTGTCTGACTTGCATGATTGTGCCAGAGAAAACTGTCTCGAGGACGAAAGTCTGAAAATCAAGGACAACATGGAGGCATACCTTAATTCCCCACACAAAGTCTTTGAAGAAGACAAGTGTGAGGGAATGTCCACTGTCTATGTGGATGGATGCTCTTACCATGTTGACAACAACGGGGAGAAAGAACTGGTGGCCGGCATAGGGAATGCATGGGTGAATGAGTCCCCAGAACCCTCTGCTGGATACAAAATTGGTCCCCGAAGTAGTCAGGTGGCAGAGTTGATGGCTGTGCATCAGGCCATCCTCACTGCCGCCCAACATCAACTCCACAAACTAGTCATAATCAGAGATTCGGATTATGTACGGAACGGGTTCGTGGAGCACCTGGTCAACTGGAAAACCAGAGGCATGTTATGTGCTAATAACAAACCCCTGAAACATGGGAAGCTAATCCAAAACATTGATGATCTGGTCTCATCGAATGGGATGACCATCTACTGGAAAAAGATCAAGGGTCATCCCAAAGTAGAGGGACCAGACAAAACTGGAAATGACTTAGCTGATCAGCTGGCCAAAACCAGGGCCATCCAAGGGGATCTAATAGAAATAGAGTCCATATTGGGGGAAATCCAGGTCACTGCTATCACTAGGTCCCAGACAAATGCTCACAATGATCTTTCAACTGCACAATGGAGTAAGGAGACCCCTGATGCTGATTTAATTACAGCTCAGAAGGGGGATCCAATTATTGATAAGTTTTGCCAACACCTTGAGGACCCTGAGAACTTTCCCCTGACGGATACTGATTACATTGGGAAAGAGGACCTAAGAGTGTTGATGAAATGTCCAAAAATGTTCCGAACCCAAGACGGTTTGCTGGTAAGGAAATCCAAAGCTGGCCACAATCAGTGGGTGGTTCCTACCTCATTCCGAAGCCTGATGTTAAGTCACGCCCGTGATGCGGCCACCGTCGGTCATAGGGGGTTTCACACATTACTAGAAATCTTAAGAGAAGTTGCATACTGGCCACACATGGGGCAGGACCTCGACCAATACTTGAAGGGGTGTCTTGTGTGTGCACAATTTCAGCCATCATCCCTCACACACCGTGCGCCTCTCCTAAAGAGGGGGATGACACTGTCATGGTCAGATTTGCAAATCGACTTTGTAGGCCCTGTAATCCGCTCATCTAGAGGGAATAAGTACATATTGACCGTTACATGCTTGTTTACCAAGTGGGTGGAATGTCTCCCAGCCCCAAATTGCAAGGCAGAAACAGCAGCTGCCCTGATGATTAACCACATCTTTTCCCGTTTTGGTCTACCTCAAAGGATTGAGTCAGACAGGGGTAGCCACATCACCAGTGAAGTAATGACAAAGATGTGGGAGATACAGGAGGTCAAAAGGAAGCTACATATTGCTTACAGGCCAGCTTCTTCTGGAGCAGTGGAGAGATACAACCAAACCATTGTGAGCATATTAAAAAAGTTTGTGGCAGATTCTGGGCCAAGTTGGGATATCCGATTACCTCTGGTCCTAATGGCCATCAGATCTACCCCTCATCTGCAACCAAAATGTTACCATTTGACTTGATGACTGGACGCAAGATGGTGCTTCCCCAGCATTTGCTCTACAGGACTCAAGAGCAGACACTGATAAATGCCTCCACAACTCATGAGTATGTGGAGAATTTAAGGAAACACCTTCAGCATGCTTTTGCCTATGCTCAGCGGAATCTAGAAAGATCAGCTGATAGCATGAAAACCCACTATGACCTGAAGTCCACCAGGAAGGAATATAGTGTGGGGGACCGGGCCTATCTATACAATTTCCAAAGGGACCAGGCCAAACAGCGAAAATTTTTGCCTACATGGAAGGGACCGTTTGAAATTATAGACAAAATCTCCCCTGTGGCCTACAAGATCCGCATCCCCAAAGGCGGTTTGGCAAAGTGTTGCCATCCCAGACACACTCTGCAACAACTGGAGGAGTCCTCTGCAATACCAGAGGGGACCGCTCCAGAGTAATTCAATTCCAACCCTAAAATATCCCACATATAGTCTCTAAAATATTATGATTTGGAAAAAAAAAATGTCTTATAATTGTATCTTGTTTTGGTTAAAATAAGAACGCAAATGTTTTGACTATAAAATGTATATGCCACCCCACCATATCAATGGTGCGTGAGAAATGTCTAGGAATGTGTATTGCCGCTTTGCTTTATCATCCCAGGAGAGATGAAACCATGGAGACTGACCAAGGAGGACGACCGGGGACCGGGAGCAGAGACCCGAGGGGCCCGGGGTACCGCCCAATCCTCCCATCAGGACCAGCAAGGAGAACTGATTGATTGACTGGAGGGAGGAAAAGATGCTGAACTGTGCCATCTATGGAATTGGAAGAAGAGGAGGCGAACATCCCAGATCTTGCGAGTTCCATCAGTGAAAGGACAGAATGGCCATCGCAAGATGGGGGGCTTGTGGGATGTTTTTACCCATGCATCCAAGCCCTACCATAAAACTGTGCAGTACTGGCATGGAAAACATCAAGATGGCCAGAACTCCCCAGAGAGTGCACAGGGAAAATATGAAGAATAGGCTGCCACCCATTTTTGCCTATGTTGTGAGCACAGGAGGGCACTGCCTAAAACCACCATTGGGCTACACACACAGTAGCCTGAAACCATTGGGAATGGCAATGCTGATTGCCAAAAAGCAACTCAGAACTGTGGGGAATTCATTTTCTTAATCCCAAAAATGGTTGCAATACCGGTACTCACCACTATCAGAAAGCCGGCGTTTTAAAACCACCAGACTTTTGTGTAAAACTGAACAAATGAAACAAAACCAGGCCAAGGAAAGACTTGCTAAGAGGTGGATACAATGTAAAACTATATTCTGAAATGACTTGAAGGAAGTAATTATTTAATGTATATGTAAAAATTGTAAGTTTGATTTAAAATGGGAACAAAAAGTGACATTTAGCTGAAACCTGGCTTAATGAAACTGGATTCTGCCTGACAACTACCGCCGACAGGAGTTGAAACCTGCTCAGCCACTCTTCCCAGGCCTAGCTGCATCCTGCTGCCCCTTGCCAAAAGGAGTTGACACCTCTCTGATTAGATTAGGGGTGGAGCACCTGGGAACTGGAAGGGACAGAACAATGCAACTTCCTTGACTCAGGCAAATGTTATATTGGGGGGCCGTAAAGTGGCTTCCTCTTGGGAGAACTGGGAGGGGCAGTGCCTCTGCTAGCAGCTGAGCTTGGGGGAAGTGGATAAACCAGTTATTCCACCCTGTGATGTGGGAAGCCACACCCCTTTTTTGACCAGGGCATACGTTAAAAAGATAGATAACTCATAGTGCGGACTGGTCAAAATTATATAAGTAATATCATTATTCTTGTGATTTTTCTGTGCACGTTTTAAGAGGCGTTAGGACCCTGTGGTGTATTCTGGGGGGTTGCTAGCGGAAAATAGGGTCTCACTCCAAATGTATGCATGTTAAAAATCTGACACTTAATCATCTGAAACCCATATCCCTGGTGCACATTTGTGTAAAATCTGGAAATGTTTAGAGGTCGTTATCTGGATGAAAAGGGGAGAATTCTGTCATCAGTGGACACAACTTCGTACAAAGGCAGGGATCGGATGGTTTGGTGCTACAGAAAATATCTTAACTGGACCTATAATATTAGAAAAATGGTACATAGATAAATATGTATTTGGGTCAGAAATAGATTTGTGTGCAAATTGACCAGGGGAGGATCCTCTGACCCATAAACAGACCTCATCATGATGACAATCCATTTCCTTCCCCCAATCAAGGGAGAGAGGAGGAATTGGCCAATGATAAGTGAGAGGGGCAGGTTTAGTTATGACCAACACACACACCCACTTTCCAAAACACATAAAAAGAGACTGCTGGGACAGGTAGAGACATTCAATTCCATTTGCTGCGGAGCATGCTGACCGACGACTTCACATCCAGAGATCCAGACTTCAAATCCATCAATCTCCAGAACCTGTAGCAGAAATTAACTCCAGAATTTGTAGCAGAGAGGCCTGAATCCACCAGCTGAATCCTCTTCAGCAGGCCTCAAAACCAACCAAACTATTCAACAGTTTACGGGCGAGCTGTTTGAATTTTTGCCAAGAAATTTTGCAAGAACCTGTAGCAGTATCCAGAAAGCAGTGCTGTATCCGGAACCCGAGAGAACCACAAACCAGACCGTTGTGAGCAGATCCGGTGCTTGACAGACCCAGAGAGCAGAGCTGACCCAGATAGCCGGGACTTCAGAACCACCCGCCGGAAGTCCCGTCCAACCTGACCAGACCATGATGAGGCCTATTTCAAATTGATATTGTGAGTACCTAGCAGAACTGTGCAGAACCAATCTCTTAGTTAAAATAAACTAATCCAAACTATTTTAACCTAAGTAGAACAGCCTCCTAGAAATCATGTCATCTGTCATTTTTAAAGCTGCACAACTGTCACCTGTCAATTCTGCAGCTGCAAGCTGTCACCTGTCATTTTGAGTTTACTTTAAATCCGAAAAACTACCTTTATTAAATCGTCTGTATCTCTGAAACGGTTTCGGCTAGGAACGAAATTTAACTTTCATTTTAAAGCTGTGATACTAGGCGTTCCGAAGAACCTAGAACCGACTTCCTACTCCCGATTCTTTTTCCATAATCGCGAGACACGCACCCGCGAAATTTACCGCGATTTGTGATTTGGCCCGATTTCTTCATCTGTAGAAATCAGCAGCTTTTTGCTTCTCTTTGCTAAAATTTGTTTGCAATCTGCTAATCCTTCATAGAGTATTGTTAAAGTGAGCCTGAACTAATATAAAGTAGCCATCACCTACCCTGAACCTCTAGAGGGAATTAAAAGCAATTTTAGCACCTTTTCACTTCCTTGCAAACCATATTAAAGTAATTCGCCTGTGTTTAAAACTCATACCTGTTTTCTCTAAACTTGCTGGGGGAACTGGAACTGTGTATTGCATTATAAAGTGTGATTTGTTGGGATTCTTGAAGACTGTGTGCTCTCCTTCCATTTCTTGTATTGCATAGGGGGGAGTGAATTGTCAAAAGAAAAAGTGATCATATTACCTTTTGCTAAAATCATCATAAGTTATTTCTGTACTGCATTTTATTCCACCTTGCATTTCCTTGAAACCATCAAGCATTTTCAGCTACCTCATTCTCTATATCAACTCCTAAGCAATTAAAAAGAGTGTACCACTGTAACATTATCCATTGTTGATCACTATCACCTTCCCAAGTTATAAATTGTGATAGATATATATTGTTGAATTGTCCAAATAAACCTTTTAAATTTGCAAAACAAACCTACTTCTTGGCTCAGTGGGGTCAGGGGATTCTAAGAGGGGGGTGTGATACAAGGGTTGTCATCTAGAGTACTGAACTGGACATAAAAATACATCAATAAGGGTTTTCCTCAGCATCCCAGACTAGGCATTGACTTAGCTGTAGGGTTGATTGAATATCGCTTACACCTTGCTAATGTTGCCCAATGACTAAATATGTCGTTCTTCGCTGACCTCTATCATGCCGAGGTAACAGTCAACTATCCTCTTGTTTCTCCTGTAAAAGAAATGAAAATGACTGAACTAAAATTGTGTTCACTTTCATACTACTCTTCCCATATATTAGAGTCTTACCTCTTATGACTCAGTCATGTCCTTGTCTCCTAGTATTAGGACTTTCTTTCTTTACTGGTGCTTTCATGTAAAGTAGCCTGCTGCCACTAAGTTTGTAAAAAGGTAACAATTATTTTACTCACAACTAAGCTCCCAATAGCCTGTCTCCTGTAGGGAAGCTCTCTTAGGCTCTACTTTGGCTTATCAGGGTCCTGGTTCCCACGATATACTCCTATAAGGAACACCCATACAACTGGTCAATATGTCTAATTCCGAAAAACATATACTCTGATATCTAATGCCCATCCACATACTCCTTACCTGCATTAGTCAGGGTCAGATTCAAAACTCTGCCATAACTGTGTGCATCTCCAAGGAATGCTAGGTTCTTTTCACTTGCAGTATGTGGTTACGTCATTGCGGTGTATAATGACATCACCGCGCACTGTTGCGCGATTACGTCATTGCACCGAGGTCATGGGATTTATCTTCTTTTTGACATGGTACTTGGTACATCCTTTTTGCGGCTCCCATACGCAGTCCACGCCCCCTTGTGGGCATGGATTAGTATGTACATTTTTCAAGCTTACCCGCTGGTGAAAACCAGCGTGAGCCAAGAATAGCACATATTATCTTATATATGTCCCTTCTTAAATGCCCAGGTAATTGTGGAGCCCCAGCTCTGAAACCGGGCTGGATAAGGCTTACGCCTGAGGAATCTACATAGTATTTCTACACAATAGACGTTCATCTGTCCTCTCATGTTGCTATTTGCAACTTACATGTTAAATATCTACATAGCATTTATATACACTAAACCTTACAACTGTCCTCTCGTATTGCTACTTGACATGTACAATTTGTTAAAATGCTGAATCATCCCCTAAGCCAGGGAAACCATAAACCCACAATGATAGCTGCAAACAACATTCAATTTGTTTACTAGGACCCAGGTAACCAGAATTATTACCAGCAAAAGTTCTGCTCTAAGTCACATTAAGCCATTCGATATTCTCATTTAAGCCCTAATGTGACTCTTTGTCAAGAATATATGTTTTTTCTCTAAATTCAGAAGTTTCTTATTAACAGGATCTTTAGAATTACTGTTAACTCTCTTTAGAATAACCCACTCAAAATATGTGGGACTATGCCCCCTCTCTACAAAATGTTTTAACAGTAGGGACAATACTATCTTGTTCTTCACACAACTTTTGTGTTCGATCATTCAGGTTTTACATGTGCGGTTCGTTTTTTCAATGTAGATGAGTGCACATGGACATGTTATCATGTATATGACATTTTCTGTATTACAATTGGTATTCAGTCTCTTGAGAGACCCAGATCCACAGGCAGTGTCTTTTTCGTCTGCATGCACATCACATAATTACCACAAGGATAGTTTCCTACCATATGTGGTATACCCCAGAGTGTCCCCTGTTGGGATTTCCATGCTATTGTTATCCGTTTCAATGTCATTTCTCATCACCACATTATGAATGTTAGTACTTTTCTTAAAAGCTATCAAAGGTGGCTTCATGGTTCTATTCATTACTTTCTTCCAATTATTTTTAATTATCCCTTTGATTTTATAGGATAAGTTGCTGAAGGTACCCACGAGCACCAAAGGGGTATCCTCCTTAGTCTTCGTGGCTCTAACATTCTGCTCCAAAAGAGCCTCTCTGTTCTTGTTAAATGCTCTTTTAGCAGTTTGTCTGCCCAATGTTTGCAGATAGCCTTGATTAATCAGTTTGACTGTCAGCATATTGGCTCCTGCCTCATATGAATCCCTTGTACTTCTTTTTCTTTTGCCATAGTGCAGCAACGTGTTCATCAATGCGTTCTTGTTGTTGCTTTTGGTGTATGGTCTCACTAATAAGTAATCACTGTCCTCCTAGATGGTGATATCTAGATAATTAACCTCCTTGTTACTCATTACTGCCGTCAATTTCAAATATCTATTCTGGCCATTGAGGCAGGTGACAAACTCACACCATCTGCACAAAGAACAAATAGAGAATACTGTACAAAAACCCATCCCAAAGGAAGAACAGAGAAGATGCAAAGGACTGGAGGAAGTAGCAGTCTGAGCATGGCTCCATCGGTGGTAGTTAAATCGCTAGCCACAAAAAGGATGTCTTCGATGAAAACATGAGCGATTGTGCCCTAACCAATCTCTTGTGCTCAAATGGACCCAGGAGGCAGGTCAGAGTCAACAGTAGCTGAATTCAGTTCTTGGTGAGCTGGCAAATTCAGACATGATGGCGATTGTAGATGCAAGTGGATCAAGCTCAGTTTGGACACATTAGATTGTGTGGGCCCAAGCAGCAATTGGGCATCAAAGCGGGTGCTCTGTGCGGTAGAAGGGCAGCTCTTTAGGATGCAGGTCAGGGTGTTCCCAAGAACGTTTTGCAGTTGGCCAGGCCAAGTTAGGCTTTAGCCGTCGGCAAGGGCCAAGGAGTGATGCTCCAGCATTTAGAGTCGGTGTGTGACTGTCATCGAATTGATGATATTGGGTGGCATTGATTTGTGATCAATGAGGCGGCAATTCCAGATTTAGCTGGGTCGAGCCATCGTTGTAAACCCTGGTTACTGTCAGTGTGTGACTCTTGTGGAGTACCAGAAGAAAGACTCAGACCAGAAGACATATTCGGTTTACAATGCTTTTATTTAACTTAAAGAACTCACTCTACTGCTAATAGGGACGTTCCCTACCTATCCAACTAAAATAAGGATGCACATCAATATGAGTCAAAATAATAAAGTTTGTCTTCTGTCCAAAATCCTATACTCTAAACTGGCCCCACCACTTAAACAATGTTTTATTTAAAAAAAAAAAAAAAAAAGGAAAATGGACAATATAGGTTGCCCCCCGGTGTGCTTTACTCTGTCTTCTCCTTGGGTTCCAGGAATCTCTCCTAGTGTCACATTTCTTTATCAGGAGTTCTTAAGTTTATCAGTTCATGTCAATCTTGTCACAGTTCAACAAATAAAGAAAAGTATCCTAAATTCTCAAGTTACAAAGAAAGTCAACTCTCTCAAAGATCATGGATGAAGGGCTGTTTCCTTAATCTTCCTTCACCAACTATGTAGGCCTCTGCCAAGAGAATCCATTATTGCTTGACTTTGTTTCCCCCTTGGGCTGATGCTTGCTTTGCTTATAGGACTCTCTTGGCTCCCTGGACTATTCTGTTCCCAGATACTCATTCAGTCCATATATATATATATATATATATATATATATATATATATATATATATATATATATATATATATATATATATATATATTCAGTGAAAAAACTTTGTTAAAGGGACGTTATGGTTCCAAGTAAAACCGAAAAACCCTTGAAATTTGCCAGTTATGGTAAGCTAAGCAACCATAACTCGCACCACCACCGTGCACTGCTAAGACTAACACCCACAACATCAAAGATGACATCACAAATGTCATTGATGACATTACTGATGAATTCACATGTGTATGTGCTTTTCATGAAATATGTGTACAAGGGATTCTTGTTATAATGTTGCGAAAAAAGTGTCAAGGATCATTGCAATAAATATCATACCCTAATTAGTGCATTGAACAATGCATTGATATAAATAGCATTCTATTATGGGGTTCCATCTGGTTGCTACCCACCCAGCTTCTCCCTAACCCCCTGTCACTTGAACCCCTCATGCACATTTCAGCTCGCTTAGCACCACTCACGTGAGCTCCACTACGAACACCTGATCCTGCCATCCCTGACTAACGGATTCTCCTGCCTCCCACGCCACCCATTGAGGACATGATTTTTCATTAGCATATCGCGCCAACATCTGACAGCTCACGGGCCCCCTCCAGCCATGCCACTTGTGCTTGCTGATCAATGTCTATTGTTTACGTATCATCTGTATAATCTGCTGACACCCGGCCAGCACCGTACATCCTATTAGAGCTAATCCCTCATTGTGCCCCATTGCACTGCCTGTGTACCACCAGAGACTATATCATTGATTCCCCTGATCAGATCACTGCAGCATTGTACTTATAGCCAGTGCTCTCCTGTGCCGCTCTTGCCCAATTGGCACTCTGATCCTGTGTTTACACTGTATTCTAATACTGTAGCTCACAGCCCTGCTCTCAGCCTAACGCTGTCCCACGTGCATCAATGGTATTTAGCCTAGTTTGTGTCTTACCTAGGATTACCGCGTTTAGCCCAATGTTGTCCCATGTGCATCAATGGTATTTAGCCTAGTTTGTGTCTTACCTAGGATTACCACATTTAACCCAATGTTGTCCCATGTGCATCAATGGTATTTAGCCTAGTTTGTGTCTTACCTAGGATTACCGTGTTTAGCCCAATGTTGTCCCATGTGCATCAATGGTATTTAGCCTATTTTGTGTCTTACCTAGGATTACCGCATTTAGCCCAATGTTGTCCCATGTGCCTTAATGATATTTAGCCTAGCTCGTGTCCCGCTTAGGATTATTGTTGTTAGCCTAATGCTTCTGCATGTATGATAATGTTATCTAGCCTAAACTGCACCTCTCCTAGGATTATTGCTACCAGCCTACTAGCACTATTGACTACGGTATCTAGCCTTATTGGTGTAGACAAAGCGAGCCTAGCCTCATCTTACACCACCCCCACATCCTTAGCTATGATAAACTGGATATTGTGCATCATGTTCCCCTTCTGCCTTGTCCCAGCGGACACCCCATGCACTGGCAACCACTTCCTCGCCCTCAGTAATGGGCTCACCAAACTAGCTTGCCCAAGACACCATCCCATCCCCTGTCCCACCCCCTTCCTCCATACCATACCTCCCTTCCCATCTTCCTCCATTCTCACTCCCAGTCCCAAGGACCCCTACGTAACCAGTAAGGAACACCATCCCACCCCGGCCATCATCAATGATCCACATGTACTCCCCAACCATTCAATTAATGGTAAAACATACCCTATCCTAGGATATAAGAGAACACCCCGATTAAGAGCACGCACAAGGTTACCACACCACAACACCATTACCAGGTCCCAGCCACCCAGATCACCCAAACCTACGGCCCACACAACAAATAATAAACACACTCAGCCTACAGCAACTAAAACTACTCCACCAAGTTGCCCACCAACTAAAAATACTCTTACTAAGGATCCCAACCCTCCCATTAGTCTAAAGAATGCACTCATCAACGCCCGCTCCCTTGGAGCCCACGCCATTGAAATTCATGACCTCATCATCGAACTCGACCTAGACCTGTTAGTAATCACAGAAACCTGGCTACACCAAGCCTCAGGTCCTCTGTTAGCACTGGCCATCCCACCAGATTACACCATTCTCAGATCTGATAGAACCACCACTCCAGGAGGCGGTGTTGCAATCATTACTAAAAATACCATCAAACCTAGATCAAGTTCCATTGAAATAATCGCAGGGTACGAACTACTGCTCGCCAAACTCACCCTGAATGAAAACACCACAATTAACATAGTGGTCATCTATAGATCCCCTAGCACAAAAGACACCCAGAAACAGACATCCCACTAATACTGGCGCCCTTCCTTAAACCCAAAACGAAATGTATCATCATTGGTGACTTAAATCTCGGTTTTAATGACAACCAAGATACCAAAGCCACCGCCCTTCTCCTGGCACTAAATGACATGAATTTCTGCCAACACGTCAATGTCCCCACCCACACCAAGGGCAGAACCCTTGATTGGATCCTCTCCCTCAACACCAACATCACTTTAGGCCCGATTACCCCACTTAGTTGGACAGACCACTACTGCATAGAATTTACTATCACTAGTGATGACCCCTGCACACCCAAGAACATAACTATGGACACCATTGAAAGTAGAAAACCGAAAAAGCTCACAGCTGAGAACTTCGACCCCACCTTGAACAAATTGCTAGATACACACTCAATCCTCAGCAATGACCCAACTACCATCGCTGAGTACTACCACAAATGCCTCTCCACAGCGATTGACACCATAGCACCTGTCACCTCCAAACTAAGACGCCTCAATAAAAAATCCAACTTCTGGTTCAACGAGGAACTAATCGCCCTTAGAAGGAAAAAACGCTCTCTCGAGCATGTCCATAATAAACATCCCTCCCCGGACGCAGCCAAAGCATTCAAAGACGCAAATACCCTCTACAAATCAGCTATCATCACCCACAAAGCAAACGCCTACAATGCTCGCATTAGCAATGCAGCATCAGACTCCAAAGAGCTCTTCTCTATCCTTAGAGAACTTGAAAATCCCCTTCCAACCGACACACCCACAAACACAAGTAAAGAATGGTGTACCACCATACAAGACGCTCTTGCCTCCAAAATCACTATGCTGCAAAATAAAATCAACTCCAAAAAACTACTCCTAGCAACCAAAAACTCCCCCTCCCCTAATCCCTGCACCCTTTCCAGTGACAACTCCAACCCCCCTTTTCAATTCACACTAGTCACCCACGACCTCGTACTCGTCACAATCTCCAAACTAAAAGCATCCAACTGCAAAGGAGACACTGTCCCGGCCAAATTAGTCAAAGCCTGTGCACCCACCCTGACCTCCCTCATCACTAAGGGGCCGATTCATGGAACAAACGTGCGCCGAAAATCTTCGCGCAAGCAGGCGCAAGCAGGCGCAAGCGGAAAAAAAACAGGCGCATGGGCACGAGTGCGATTCATGGAAGTGCCTGCGCGTGTACACCTCGGGATGTGCGCCAAACCCGTGCATGGCGCACAAGTCACTGCAACATCCCAAAAGGCGTGCACGACGATCATAGTGAAAGCGCACAACCTCGGCACATACACCAGAAAGTGGGCGGGACACGGGGCGTAACGCGCGGAATGGGGAACAACGCGCGAAAATAAGGGCGTAACTGGTGATGTACTGCAGAGAAGCAGACGGAACGCCCACACGCACTCGAACCACACGTATTCATGGAATCGAATAGGGCAAAGCCACGCACAGCCAAAGACACGCACAAGCTGAAACACGTCCGCCACATGAAGGCAGGCGGTAGAGTTCCAGCGCATCACAAAAGTGGCAACATACAGCAATTGGGCCTGTGCGAGCGGGGTACGTGTATTTCGGGGGCGCGCGGGAAGTTACACACGTGATTGAGCGGGGTACGTGTATTTCGGGGGTGCGCGGGAAGTTACACACGCGATTGAGCGGGGTACGTGTATTTCGGGGGCGCGCGGGAAGTCACACATGCGATTGAGCGGGGTACGTGTATTTCGGGGGTGCGCGGGAAGTTACACACGCGATTGAGCGGGGTACGTGTATTTCGGGGGCGCGCGGGAAGTTACACACGCGATTGAGCGGGGTACATGTATTTCGGGGACACGCGGGAAGTTATACACGCGATTGAGCGGGGTACGTGTATTTCGGGGGCGCGCAGGAAGTTACACACGCGATTGAGCGGGGTACGTGTATTTCGGGGGTGCGCGGGAAGTTACACACGCGATTGAGCGGGGTACGTGTATTTCGGGGGGTTGCGGGAAGTCACACACGCGATCTCATCAGGGTACGTGTATTTCAGGGTGCGGGGGAAGTATCCCACGCAACATCAGCAGGGTACGTGTATTCCAGGGGTGGGCGGGAAGTTCCACACGCGATCTCATCAGGGTACGTGTATTACAGGGGTGCGCGGGGAGCAGCACACGTGAATTGCACGTGTGGGTCCTCCCAGGTGTTCCCTAAACAGCCTCCACGGCCCCTGCAGGTGGCTCACACCACAGGGGCCTACCCAGCACATGTCCTGCAGGCACCCCATCCACCATGGCCATGCCCACCAGCCAACCCACATGTCAACTTGCACTACTGCCCACCAACGCATGTCCCCCTGCACTGCCAGCCACCAGGGGCACCCTCCAACAGGCCCCCGCCCATGTCTCCCACCACCCCCACCCCACAGCCACCAGGAGCAGCCTCCACCAGGCCCCCACCCATGTCTCCCACCACCCCCACCCCCCAGCACTGTGGGGCACCTGCCAGCAGGCCCCACCCATGTCTCCCAGCACCCCCACCCCCCAGCACTGTGGGGCACCCTCCACCAGGCCCCCACCCATGTCTCCCACCACCCCCACCCACCCAGCAGTGCAGGGGCACCCACCACCAGGCCCCCACCCATGTCTCCCACCACCCCCAACCCCCAGCAGTGCAGGGGCAACCTCCACCAGGCCCCCACCCATGTCTCCCAGCACCCCCACCCCCCCAGTCACCAGGGGCAGCCTCCACCAGGCCCCCACCCATGTCTCCCAGCACCCCCACCCTCCAGCCACCAGGGGCACCCACCACCAGGCCCCCACCCATGTCTCCCACCCCCCACCCCCCAGCAGTGCAGGGGCAGCCTCCACCAGACCCCCACCCTTGTCTCCCAGCACCCCCACCCCCCAGCCACCAGGGGCAGCCTCCACGAGGCCCCCACCCATGTCTCCCACCACCCCCACCCCCCAGTCACCAGGGGCAGCTTCCACCAGGCCCCCACCCATGTCTCCCAGCACCCCCACCCCCCAGCAGTGCAGGGGCAGCCTCCACCAGGCCTCCACCCATGTCTCCCAGCACCCCCACCCTCCAGCCACCAGGGGCACCCACCACCAGGCCCCCACCCATGTCTCCCACCACCCCCACCCCCCAGCAGTGCAGGGGCAGCCTCCACCAGGCCCCCACCCATGTCTCCCAGCACCCCCACCCCCCAGCCACCAGGGGCAGCCTCCACCAGGCCCCCACCCATGTCTCCCACCACCCCCACCCCCCAGTCACCAGGGGCAGCCTCCACCAGGCCCCCACCGTTGTCTCCCAGCACCCACACCCCCCAGCAGTGCAGGGGCAGCCTCCACCAGGCCCCCACCCATGTCTCCCAGCACCCCCACCCCCCAGCCACCAGGGGCAGCCTCCGCCAGGCCCCCACCCATGTCTCCCACCACCCCCACCCCCAGCAGTGCAGGGGCACCCACCACCAGGCCCCCACCCATGTCTCCCACCACCCCCACCCCCCCAGCAGTGCAGGGGCACCTGCCAGCAGGCCCCCACCCATGTCCAACTCATGTTCCCCAGCACCCCCACCCCCCAGCACTGTGGGGCACCTGCCAGCAGGCCCCCACCCATGTCTCCCACCACCCCCACCCCCCCAGTCACCAGGGGCAGCCTCCACCAGGCCCCCATCCATGTCTCCCAGCACCCCCACCCCCCAGGGGCAGCCTCTACCAGGCCCCCACCCATGTCTCCCACCACCCCACCCCCCAAGTCACCAGGGGCAGCCTCCACCAGGCCCCCACCCATGTCTCCCAGCACCCCCCCCAGCCACCAGGAGCACCCACCACCAGGCCCCCACCCATGTCTCCCACCACCCCCACCCCCCAGCAGTGCAGCAGCAGCCTCTACCAGGCCCCCACCCATGTCTCCCAGCACCCCCACCCCCCAGCCACCAGGGGCAGCCTCCACCAGGCCCCCACCCATGTCTCCCAGCACCCCCACCCCCCAGCAGTGCAGGGGCAGCCTCCACCAGGCCCCCACCCATGTCTCCCAGCACCCCCACCCCCCAGCCACCAGGGGCAGCCTCCACCAGGCCCCCACCCATGTCTCGCACCACCCCCACCCCCCAGCAGTGCAGGGGCAGCCTCCACCAGGCCCCCACCCATGTCTCCCAGCACCCCCACCCCCCAGCCACCAGGGGCAGCCTCCACCAGGCCCCCACCCATGTCTCCCAGCACCCCCACCACCCAGCAGTGCAGGGGCAGCCTCCACCAGGCCCCCACCCATGTCTCCCTGCACCCCCACCCCCCAGCCACCAGGGGCAGCCTCCACCAGGCCCCCACCCATGTCTCCCAGCACCCCCACCCCCAGCAGTGCAGGGGCAGCCTCCACCAGGCCCTCACCCATGTCTCCCACCACCCCCACCCCCCAGCAGTGCAGGGGCACCCACCACCAGGCCCCCACCCATGTCTCCCACCACCCCCACCCCCAGCAGTGCAGGGGCACCCACCACCAGGCCCCCACCCATGTCTCCCACCACCCCCACCCCCCAGCAGTGCAGGGGCACCCACCAGCAGGCCCCCACCCATGTCTCCCACCACCCCCACCCCCCTAGCAGTGCAGGGGCACCTGCCAGCAGGCCCCCACCCATGTCCAACTCATGTTCCCCAGCACCCCCACCCCCAGCACTGTGGGGCACCTTCCAGCAGGCCCCCACCCATGTCCAACTCATGTTCCCCACCACCCCCACCCCCAGCACTGTGGGGCTCCTGCCAGCAGGCCCCCACCCATGTCCAACTCATGTTCCCCAGCACCCCCACCCCCCAGCACTGTGGGGCACCTGCCAGCAGGCCCCCACCAATGTCCAACTCATGTTCCCCACCACCCCCACCCCCAGCACTGTGGGGCACCTGCCAGCAGGCCCCCACCCATATCTACCTCATGTTCCCAGGCACCCCCACCCCCCAGCACTGTGGGGCACCTGCCAGCAGGCCCCCACCCATGTCCAACTCATGTTCCCCGACACCCCCACCCCCCAGCACTGTGGGGCACCCTCCACCAGGCCCCCACCCATGTCTCCCACCACCCCCACCCCCCAGCAGTGCAGGGGCACCCACCACCAGGCCCCCACCCATGTCTCCCAACACCCCCACCCCCCAGCAGTGCTGGGGCAGCCTCCACCAGGCCCCCACCCATGTCTCCCAGCACCCCCACCCCCCCCAGTCACCAGGGGCAGCCTCCACCAGGCCCCCACCCATGTCTCCCAGCACCCCCACCCTCCAGCCACCAGGGGCACCCACCACCAGGCCCCCACCCATGTCTCACACCCCCCCACCCCCCAGCAGTGCAGGGGTAGCCTCCACCAGACCCCCCCACCCTTGTCTCCCAGCACCCCCACCCCCCAGCCACCAGGGGCAGCCTCCACCAGGCCCCCACCCATGTCTCCCACCACCCCCACCCCCCATTCACCAGGGGCAGCCTCCACCAGGCCCCCTCCCATGTCTCCCAGCACCCCCACCCCCCAGCAGTGCAGGGGCAGCCTCCACCAGGCCCCCACCCATGTCTCCCAGCACCCCCACCCCCCAGCCACCAGGGGCAGGCTCCACCAGGCCCCCACCCATGTCTCCCAGCACCCCCACCCCCCAGCCACCAGGGGCAGCCTCCACCAGGCCCCCACCCATGTCTCCCACCACCCCCACCCCCCAGTCACCAGGGGCAGCCTCCACCAGGCCCCCACCGTTGTCTCCCAGCACCCCCACCCCCCAGCAGTGCAGGGGCAGCCTCCACCAGGCCCCCACCCATGTCTCCCAGCACCCCCACCCCCCAGCCACCAGGGGCAGCCTCCGCCAGGCCCCCACCCATGTCTCCCACCACCCCCACCCCCAGCAGTGCAGGGGCACCCACCACCAGGCCCCCACCCATGTCTCCCACCACCCCCACCCCCCCAGCAGTGCAGGGGCACCTGCCAGCAGGCCCCCACCCATGTCCAACTCATGTTCCCCAGCACCCCCACCCCCCAGCACTGTGGGGCACCTGCCAGCAGGCCCCCACCCATGTCTCCCACCACCCCCACCCCCCCAGTCACCAGGGGCAGCCTCCACCAGGCCCCCATCCATGTCTCCCAGCACCCCCACCCCCCAGGGGCAGCCTCCACCAGGCCCCCACCCATGTCTCCCACCACCCCACCCCCAAGTCACCAGGGGCAGCCTCCACCAGGCCCCCACCCATGTCTCCCAGCACCCCCACGCCCCAGCCACCAGGGGCACCCACCACCAGGGCCCCACCCATGTCTCCCACCACCCCCACCCCCCAGCAGTGCAGGGGCAGCCTCCACCAGGCCCCCTAACATGTCTCCCAGCACCCCCAACCCCCAGCCACCAGGGGCAGCCTCCACCAGGCCCCCACCCATGTCTCCCAGCACCCCCACCCCCCAGCCACCAGGGGCAGCCTCCACCAGGCCCCCACCCATGTCTTCCAGCACCCCCACCCCCCAGCAGTGCAGGGGCAGCCTCCACCAGGCCCCCACCCATGTCTCCCAGCACCCCCACCCCCAGCCACCAGGGGCAGCCTCCACCAGGCCCCCACCCATGTCTCCCAGCACCCCCACCCCCAGCAGTGCAGGGGCAGCCTCCACCAGGCCCTCACCCATGTCTCCCACCACCCCCACCCCCAGCAGTGCAGGGGCACCCACCACCAGGCCCCCACCAATGTCTCCCACCACCCCCACCCCCAGCAGTGCAGGGGCACCCACCACCAGGCCCCCACCCATGTCTCCCACCACCCCCACCCCCCAGCAGTGCAGGGGCACCCACCAGCAGGCCCCCACCCATGTCTCCCACCACCCCCACCCCCCTAGCAGTGCAGGGGCACCTGCCAGCAGGCCCCCACCCATGTCCAACTCATGTTCCCCAGCACCCCCACATCCCAGCACTGTGGGGCACCTTCCAGCAGGCCCCCACCCATGTCCAACTCATGTTCCCCACCACCCCCACCCCCAGCACTCTGGGGCACCTGCCAGCAGGCCCCCACCCATGTCCAACTCATGTTCCCCAGCACCCCCACCCCCCAGCACTGTGGGGCACCTGCCAGCAGGCCTCCACCCATGTCCAACTCATGTTCCCCACCACCCCCACCCCCAGCACTGTGGGGCACCTGCCAGCAGGCCCCCACCCATATCCAACTCATGTTCCCAGGCACCCCCACCCCCCAGCACTGTGGGGCACCTGCCAGCAGGCCCCCACCCATGTCCAACTCATGTTCCCCGACACCCCCATGCCCCAGCACTGTGGGGCACCTGCCAGCAGGCCCCCACCCATGTCCAACTCATATTCCCCACCACCCCACCCCCCAGCAGTGCAGGGGCACCAACCACCAGGCCCCCACCCATGTCTCCCAGCACCCCCACCCCCCAGTCACCAGGGGCAGCCTCCACCAGGCCCCCACCCATGTCTCCCAGCACCCCCACCCCCCAGCCACCAGGGGCACCCACCACCAGGCCCCCACCCATGTCTCCCACCACCCCCACACCCCAGCAGTGCAGGGGCAGCCTCCACTAGGCCCCCACCCATGTCTCCCAGCACCCCCACCCCCCAGCCACCAGGGGCAGCCTCCACTAGGCCCCCACCCATGTCTCCCACCACCCCCACCCCCCTAGTCACCAGCTGCAGCCTCCACCAGGCCCCCACCCATGTCTCCCAGCACCCCCACTCCCCAGCAGTGCAGGGGCAGCCTCCAACAGGCCCCCACCCATGTCTCCCAGCACCCCCACCCCCCAGCCACCAGGGGCAGCCTCCACCAGGCCCCCACCCATGTCTCCCACCACCCCCACCCCCCAGCAGTGCAGGGGCACCCACCACCAGTCCCCCACCCATGTCTCCCACCACCCCCACCCCCCCAGCAGTGCAGGGGCACCTGCCAGCAGGCCCCCACCCATGTCCAACTCATGTTCCCCAGCACCCCCACCCCCCAGCACTGTGGGGCACCTGCCAGCAGGCCCCCACCCATGTCTCCCACCACCCCCACCCCTCCAGTCACCAGGGGCAGCCTCCACCAGGCCCCCACCCATGTCTCCCAGCACCCCCACCCCCCAGGGGCAGCCTCCACCAGGCCCTCACCCATGTCTCCCATCAACCCCACCCCCCCAGTCACCAGGGGCAGCCTCCACCAGGCCCCCACCCATGTCTCCCAGCACCCCCACCCCCCCAGTCACCAGGGGCAGCCTCCACCAGGCCCCCACCCATGTCTCCCACCACCCCCACCCCCCAGCAGTGCAGGGGCAGCCTCCACCAGGCCCCCACCCATGTCTCCCAGCACCCCCACCCCCCAGCCACCAGGGGAAGCCTCCACCAGGCCCCCACCCATGTCTCCCAGCACCCCCACCCCCCAGCCACCAGGGGCACCCACCACCAGGCCCCCACCCATGTCTCCCACCACCCCCACCCCCCAGCAGTGCAGGGGCAGCCTCCACCAGGCCCCCACCCATGTCTTCCAGCACCCCCACCCCCCAGCACTGTGGGGCACCTGCCAGTAGGCCCCCACCCGTGTCCAACTCATGTTCCCCACCACCCCCACCCCCCAGCACTGTGGGGCACCTGCCAGCAGGCCCCCACCCATGTCCAACTCATGTTCCCCACCACCCCCACCCCCCACCACTGTGGGGCACCTGCCAGCAGGCCCCCACCCATGTGCAACTCATGTTCCCCAGCCAACATGTCATCACAATCTCGAGCCCTGGTCCCTATGGTCAGCCTCCAAATGCAAAACACCCACTCGAGTATTGCATCCACCCACTCATAATTTGCAATTACATCACAGAACACCAATTGCAAGTTCCGAAACAAACACATTTCCCTCACATACACCAAATGGGTGTCAGTGAATCTCAAAACACATATCATGAAATGCATGAAACCAATGAGATACCACACATTGAAGTTCACCAAAAAAAAATATGTATTAAAGGAAACATAAATAGAATAAAAAATGAAGAAACAGAAATGTGAATGTACAAAAATTAAAAGAAGCATGTCCGTGAAAAAAAGCTAAACCAAAAATAAAATTCCAAAGTAATGTTGTCCAAAGTCAATGTCCACAAAACAAAATCCAATGGGAAATAAAAAAGAAAGCCATTGCTCCATGGTTAAAAAGTGAAAAAAAATACAATCCAACAGTGAACTATGTACATGGGAACAAGCCAGGGTCCATTATACCAACAAAAGAAAGGAAACCTATCTAACTACACTAACTAATAAAATAAACTATATACAAAAATGTGGCCAATGTCCGAAAGGTCCAAATAAAATCAAAACAAAAATGAAACCTAACACTACCTACAGAACTATGTACAAGGGCAGCGTCTAGTTTCACGGCTCACTTGTGGATGTCCCGGGCCAGGGCATCATCGAACTCCTCCTCAATGTCCCGGAGGCGGTCCTCCTGCATGGCCCCGAGGGTCCGCAGGGCCGTCAACGTCTCCACCTCCAAACCCCTGCGGATTGCCTCGAGGCACTCGGCCCGCCTCAGGGCCCTCCGCATGGAGTTCTCCGCCCTGACCATTGTGAGCCGTGCCTCTTCCGCCCGCTGCCGCTCCGCATCTATGGCGTGGCCCAACCGCTGCCACACGGAAGACACTCTCTGTCCTGGGTCCTCCTGCCTTCCGACCGATGCCTGCCCCTCCAATGTTGAAGGCCCCGGGCCTTCATGGCTCCCACCACGTTGCTGCTGCTGCTGTGCCTCTGCCCGTGCACTGCCTCCTGCTGCCTGTACATCCTCCGCTGGCTGGGGTGCAGTCGTAGATGTGGCCACCCCTGCTGGATGTCCGACTCCCGACTGTGGCAGGGATGCCTCCTCCACCAGCCTGGCCACACCGTCAGAGGCAGCTCCACAGGGCACCCAGGTGACTGATGGGTGGGAAGATGGCAAAGAGGACGACTGGAGCGTAGGGGGTCCAGTTGAGGAGGGAGTCGTAGCAAGCCCCATCAGATGGAGGAATCCAGCCTGGGTGACCTGTCCCAGCAGGCTGACGTGGTCAACGAGCCATTCGAGATGACGTGCAGTCTCTTCATGAAAAGACTGCAGGTCACCTCGCATGGCCCGTTGACGCAACGCCACACCAGCCAGGACAGGCTGAACCCGGACCTGGATAGCCACGTCCGCAGGCAGAGGAAGGCCAGTTGATGTGAGCTCATCCCCTGCCTGAAAACGGGTCTGGACGTAGGCATCCCTGCTGGTGCAAGATGATGCAGGGACAGGATCAGGGACAGGATTCCACACAGGCACCTCTGCGGCGGCCTGTGCTGCCTCCTGTCCCTGGTCCTGCACTGCACCACTTACACCAGTGGGATTCCCCACCTCCAGACCCCGTCTCTGGTGCTTGCACGGCCTCCTCCTCCACCAAACCCCCCACCAACCTGGATGACTCTGTGCCATCTTCCCCTGTTGGGCCCTGTGGGGTCCCAGCTGCCCCTTCTGCTGCCGAGGAGTCCAACTCCAACCTCCGCCTCTTGGACCTCCCCCCGGCAGCTGCAACCTGGGACGCGGCACCGGACTCCTCACTCCCCGACGAGATCACAACATGGGAGGGGAGCCAGGCCTTGCGTCTCCGGCTGGCGGTGGGATCCCCGGCGCGGTGCTCCACAGCACCTTCTCCGCCCTCTTCATCAGTTGACGCTGCAGACAGGGAGAAACAAAACACAGGCATCAGGGCACTGTACAATGGACACATACACACATGACAGTTGTACATGAGTGGCATTGGCAAACCTCAGACATGTTATCACAATCCCCAACACACATGTCATTCAACTCGCACACATGAGCCATACCACAGCCATATCGCAACTGCCACCACCATCCATACACATACAACAGCATGAGCAGCCAAAGGTGAGCCAGACATCACATGCAACACAGGAAGTGCACCACACATGTACACACACCACCACACTTGCATGCATGTGTACACCTCTGCCAAGTGTCGCAGTGTTCAGACGGGCATCCATGTCACATCTGCCAATCAGGCTTCCACATACCGCTGTCACATGCATCCATGTTGCATCACTGTTGCACCCTTGTCAAATACACACACATGCACATGTACACAGTGCTAATACATGCAGCCAAAAACAACATACATGCGTGACATCACGGACATGTCTACTTACATACACATTCATCCAAACATGTGTGCCCACACAACTGCATTTGGCATGCAAGCCTACACACACAAGCACCATCCATGTCTCACACATTCCAGCCCTCGCATGTGTCAGCCCCATGGCCCTGTAGACCCCCACCCATACTCGACCCCATACAAACAGATGTGCAACCTGCACACTACTGAATAATCACCACACGCACTGCTCACAATCAGGATGCATGTACACTCACCGCTCGACTCCAGACGGGTCTGCCTCTCAAGGACCTGGACGTGGAGCGCTGGGGATATGCGTTCCAGGACCCTCATCTGTTCTTCCGACAAGTGGCCCCGGCGCCCCTTGGCATCCACTGCCTTCAAGAGGCCCCGGGCCTTGTTCAGGGTCCTGGACCTGAAGTCCTCCCAGCGCTTCTTGACATGCTGTAAATTGCGGACTGCCACCCCCTCCGCGTTGATGGCAGTCACAATGTCAGTCCAGATCCGAGTCCGTCCTTCCTTTTCGGCGTGGGAACTTCTGAAGAGGGCATCATACTGCCCCAGGACTTGCTCCACCAGGACACCAACTTCGGTGGCACTGAAGCTGGTTCCCCTCTGCCTCTCTGGCCGGGGGTTGTCAGTGGTCTCAGATGGTGTTTGCCCCGACATGACAACCCCAGAGGCAGGAGTGGGTGGGCAACTGGGTCCTGGGGCTGGGCTGTGGAGCGATGTAATCCCAGTCGGGAGTCTTCGGTTCCAGCAGGGGTGGTCACAGCATGTGCAGGCAGCAAATGGCAGGGCATGTGGGCAGCAGGCAGTCAGGCAGCAGCAGAAGGCAGGTGGGAGCGTGCTCGGGGCTCTGGGGGGCAGTAGTTCGGCCTTCTGGGCAGGAGCGTGGTCTTCCGTGTGCTTACGTGTTGCCAGCTTGATACGGAGTGATTTGGCACGTGAAAAATCTGCACGTCAGCGTGTAATTCGAGGAAAGGCCCTTAGCGCGTAAGCGCGTCTGCACGCATACGCATTTTCATTGGACAGAAGGCCCCTCAAACGCAAGCGCCCCTGTGACGTGACGCGTACAGACGTGCATGGGCATTTCAGCGCGCGTGAAAAACTGCACGTCCGCGTGTAATACGAGGAAAGGGCCCATGCGCGTAAGCGCACGTGAAAAACTGCACGTCCGCGTGCAATACGAGGAAAGGGCCCATGCGCGTAAGCGTGCGTGAAAAACTGCACGTCCGCGTGTAATACGAGGAAAGGGCCCATGCGCGTAAGTGACGTGGCGCGCGCGTGCGTTTCCCTCAGCACGGGTTAAAGGTGAGCGGGCCCAGCAGTTCGCTGTATGTGCCTTTCGTGGAGACCGACGTGTGTTGCTGCTTCCTGTTGTTTCGCGCGCCATCACAACTTCACAGCTATCAAGGACGTATCTCTTCTTTTGGCGGGGGTATTGGCTACGCGTGTTTTTCTGCATCGCGCTAGTCAGACAGTGAGTCGCACACGCTCTTTTTCCCACTGCGGGTGCCCCTGTGTATTGCACCCATTTTCGATGTCATAGTAGCCTGCGTGTCCCACGCGTACGCGTTATTCGTGTTACTGGGTGCCACCGCATACTGCGGGAGGTTGAATCCACGCACGTAGGCTGCAGGGTTGCGTGCACGGTTTTACTGCATTTTTGGGGTGCCTGAGCGTTGCGTGACCCGTCACCACATCACCGGGGTCACATACAGCCTTGCAGGTGCAGGGGGGCTGTTAACATCTTGCTTCCCACCCCCTTCACCCCAATTGCCCAGGTCAATTGTGGTGTACACCTCCCATTGGCACCACTCCATCTGTGCCAGCACTACTACATCTGTGCCATGGTTGGGAGGCCACCAAAGGTGAGGGGCGCCTCAGCTGGGCATTCTCCTCGTGGCGGGCGTGGTCGGGGACGTGGCCGTGGTGACCAGGGAGTAGGGGGACTCCAGGGTGTACAGGGCAGCCACAGAGGGGGAAGATGCAGGGGTGCGCCACTTGAGCACAATGTTTTGCCATGTGTTGGTGCAGCCATGCCACCACCCCCTGTGGTTCTGGGGGATGCAGCTCCTGCATCTGGCACTGGCACCCATATGACCCGGCAGTCCGTTCCATCGACTGCCACGGGCCCAAGGGTAGTGGTAGCTGCAGGTGCAGCTGTGGACACCGCCACCCAGGCTCACGGTCTGCCAGCGCAGGCTGCGTTGGCACTTGAAGAGCCCTTGTTAGATCTCCAACAGGCCAGGGGGGAAACCATAGGGGCAGGCCGGGCTGCTCAGACCAAGACACGTGTCCCTGGGGCAGTCATGTCATCTGCTGCCCCGAACATCCGGGTGTTGGCAAGTGCAGGGGCAGATGCACCCAACAGCACCCCGGTTGTGAGTCTGCCAACCAGGACCGTTGCGGTCAATGACCCTGCCACAGCTGATGTTGCTGCGCAGGGTCCATTAGTGGGCACCCAGCTGCCACTGACACAAGTCAGGCCTTTGGTCATCCCTCCACCTGCCACTTCCTTGGCTCAATCCACCGAACCCACTGGCCATACTGGTCAGGGCGGCATTAGCCAGCCAGGGTCTGTGCCACAGTCCAAGAGGAGGAAGGTTGCACCTGCAGCACAGGCTGGGACCCCACACACAGCCACGACCTCCTGCACGTCAAGGAAGAAGCCTTTCTGTAAGCAGGAACTGGAGTTCCTCATGGACTACGTGCAGGGCCACAGCCGTGACATGCTAGTGGGTGCCAATAGTCAGACTACGGCTGCCCAACGTGACACCCACTGGAAGCATGTTGCGGAACATGTCAGTTCATTCGGCCATGAGGTGCGCACGGCGCAGGAGTGCAAAAAGCGTTGGAATGACATCAAGTGCAGCACTAAGGCCAAGCGTTCCTCAAATTACAACTTGACTCTGGCGACTGGCGGTGGGCCTGCACCAGAGGAGGAAGAATTCACTCCGCATGAGGCTCTCGTTGTGGAGTTCATACCACCTGAATTGGTCGAAGGAGTGGGAGAGATGCTGGACTTTGATGCCCAGTCCAGTGAGTGTTGATGCGTGTTTGTTGAGGACGTGTGTGTTTCACTTGTGGGATGTGTTGTGCATGATTGCTGCTACATGTGACGTGTACATGGTTCTGATGTGTAAGTAATGCAATGCTACCGTCATGCATGTCTCCTCTGCCTGCATGCAGGACTCCATGTGGGCATGTTCCCTTGCCCCTCCTCCGCCACTCTGCACTCCAGTTCCACCTTTGCACTGGTCTGCTCCAATCTTGCCAATGTGTAGTTTCTTGTTCATGTGTCCTGTGTAGATGCTAACTTCCAGCGTAGAAACTGCCAGACATATGCCGTGTGGTACAGCCTTAGTACTCGATGCAGGGTATCTCACTTGTACTGTGCATGGGTCAGATGTCCCGCAGGGACATGAGTGCCCATTCATGCTCCATGTGCATTGCACGCATGCCCCTATGTGTCCTTGACTGGATGATCACTGTAATATGAGTCCTTGGTTACATACATTGCCTGCCATCTCATCGGCCTCCCCATGTCAACTGTGGCTCAGTCCTTAGTTGCACACATGTTTAGGCCCTGACAATCTGTGTGGCTCACAGGCCTCAGCCTGTTCAATGGCCAATGACTCTGTCCAACTCTTGTGTCTTCTTCACACGTGGGCGGCCTCTGAGTTTTCATCATGTATCCTGCCCACTGTCCCAGCATCATTTGCAGTGTTGTAATTTGAATCACATTAAGCTGTTGATGCCAGTCAACACTGCCTGTCAATACACAGGTGTATGGTCAGCCTTTTGATACCATGCTAGGCATCCCTGCTTTGGTACTGGGGTGGAGGGGTGCTTGGCTTCTAGACATGGTACACATTGAATGCACAATGCACGTGATGTCTGAATTTGACATTGCACTGCCTTCACATATCCTGGCACACACCATGTAGTGCTTGTACATGTAGGTAGTGAGTGGCGTACACATTTTCTGCACTGCATAGACCCACTTCCATGGAAACTGCCACCTTTCAACAGGTCTGATCACAGAAGCCATTCAAAGTAGACCCAGCATGCATGCCAGGTCATATGTTGTGTGTCACATGTCTGCCGGATGCCTTTGCTGTCGGTGTGTGTGTGTGTCGTGTGCTTCTGACATGTGTATTGACCTTTTTCTCTCTATTTTTCAGGTGATGACGCAATGGAGGCGGAGGATGGTGTTGTCATGCCAGACACAGGGTTGGTAACACCACATCAACCCGGCACTAGTGGGGGTCGTGGGGTGGTAGGCCACGAAAACCCCCAAGTGCTGCAGTCCATCTTGTCTCTGGCTGCCTATGAGTCCAGCCTTGATGATGACTCTGACGTCCATGTTGAGTTGGATGAGCATCAAGTCCATGTGTCAGGGGTGAGTGATTCTGATGTGGACACTCCTCTGTCTGCGACACCTGCACTGAGGGATCAGACAGTCTTGGTTCCTCCGCCCGTGGTGGATCGGGTCGCATGGTCACCCTCCACACCAGTCACTGATGTGCCTGGGACATCACGTCGACGGGGGCATGTAGTCGTGCAGCCGCGGGCGGTGCCAACACAGCGAGGACCCCCGGTCCTTCGGTCCCGCAGGGGTCAAGACGGCAACGCGGTCACCGCGCGCAACCGCTGTATACTGAGTGGGAGCAAGACATGACTGCCAATTCCGAACGGCAGGGGGCAGCAATGGAGAACATCGCTGAGAGCATGGAGCGTGTGGCCCGATCTGTGCTCCCCCCTGCTAGGCAGGTGCTTCTCCAGCAGCAGGCGGCACGGTCCACGGCCCGCTCGCTCAGGCTGGGCATGGCGGCCTCAGACAGGGCACGCCAGGCTGAAATGTCGTCTCTGCGTCAAGCAATTGCTGCTCACGCAGAGGCGCACATGGATGCCCTGAGGGAGGAGTATGCTTCCCTCAGATCCACTCTGGGTGTCCTTATGATGTCCCAGAGGCAGCGGCAGCAGGCAGAGGAGAGGTTTGCACAGCTTGAGCGTACCATCTCGGCTGAGCTACAGGCTTTCCGGGAGGTGCAGCGGTTGTCCAGCCAGGCCTTGCAGGAGGAACTCCGTGTTACACGTGCTACCTTGCAAGAGGAAGCACGTGTATCTCGTGAGGTTCTGCATGCAGACCTACGTCACATCGCCACACAGAACCAGGCTCACCTGTCCGGCAGACTTGCTGCCGACAAGGGGCAAGCTGCGGCTAGGCGTGGCCAGGCTACTGTGCCACGTCCTCCTTTCCAGGATGAGCCAGACTCGGACGACCATCTATCTCCCACATAGGTCGTGCTGTGCAGGCGTTGAGCCCATGGAGGATCTTTTTTTGGCTCAGCATCATCGCATGTGGATGTTGAGCAGCACCCTGTACCTCCCCCCTCCTGGGTGCCTCCCCTCCCCCCGGGTCGTATGTGGCCATTTTTGATTTTTCTTTTAGTTTAGTTAGTTAAGTTTCTGTTTGATAGTTAGTGTAAATAGGTAATGTAGGTTTTCCATAGTTAGTGTAATTAGTTAATAGTTGAGTTAGTTTAAAATTGCTAGTCTATTGTGCTTTCATATGACGGTGCGGTGCTTTGTGGCTTTTGAAGGCATCCACTGTCTGTTCCAGCTGGGCCCTTCATGGTTGTCTTGTGTATGTGTTTGCTGCTTGGGGTCCTTGACTCACATATGCCACTCCTGCCTCCCTTATCCATGGGCTTGCAAGGATGGTTCGGTGTTACAGCATTTTACACAAGGGCTTTGGACTGTCATATCTGTGGCATGTCTGGTGCTGTGTGACTTGTGTTGACACCCCTAGTGGGGATGATTTAGGTGTCATTGTCCACTGTTCAGCTTTTGCTAGATGGGGTGTGTCATGATTAATGTGGACATTGATTGCCATGCATTGTGTAGTATGTTTCATATCTTTCCTGTACACATGCTTGTTGCAATTCATGCTGTAGATAGTGTTCCACACTTAGGAGGTGAAAGACGGACTGATGGTGTGATTCGTGATGTGACTCCCTGACATGGTCAAGTAATGAGATGCCTGATGAGACACACACAGATGACTTTGAAGCATTAATCATGTGTTTCATGCCCTTTCTGCAGGGGGATGAGCCTCCAGAGCACCTTTACCAGCAGATATGGCCCATTGGACGACGGAATTCTGGACCCGTTTGTTGGTGCCCACATGCACATGTGTGCACAAGCAGAGGCACAGTGATTGCAGACCCACATCCTAGAACTGCTGACATGTTCCAAGGAACTCCAGGCAAGGTGAGCATCACAGGGGGGCCACGACACAGCAAAGCTTGCACCAGGCGAGTCACACATGCAGGCTTAGTCACAGCACTGAGGGTGTGCTTAGACGAATATTGGTGTTTAAGCACACAATGCAGCTCAGATGTGTTTGTGGACTGATGGCTGTTGATAGTAGGGTTGTCTGGGACACATGCAGGGGCAGTGGCACATACCCTCCGGTACACCAAGGTCCATTGAGGCACTTGTATCAACCATGTAGCCTTCCGAGACATGGAAAGGGGCAGGTCACAGGGACATACAGCAAGGGACATACTCGGGTGCAGTGCATGTCTTTTCCACGTACTTCATGATAAATGCACTGGCAACTTTGTTTCGGTCATGGTGGTACGCAACTTGCTCTGTAGTCATGGCTTGCTATATGGGTCTGCCCGCTTACCCAGGGAACATTGCATGTCGTGTGAATTGTGACACATTGGTGTTCCATTTGCCACGCACGCACCAGCGGCTGACTTACTGCATTGACTGTGTATGACCCGTCACAGGGGTGATGTTATATATGGGTACGAAGCATCAAGCACAGATTGTCTGTTTGTAGAGTAGTTTGTTGCTATGGGGCATGTTTGGTGTTGTGTTTTTGTGTAATTGGCACGTACAGGTTGTTGACTGTGGCTCTCTTTGCAGCATTGCAGTGCTCCTGTAACTGGACCTGAGAGTGCGCAGGCAGGAGGCCAGCACTCAAAACCAGAGCTAAGTGTCTTGTTGTTTTTCTTACGAACAGCTCTGCATAGGCTTGCTGGGGAGTGTACTGATGCATGGATGTATGTGTGGTTCAATTTGGTATGTTTTTTCTCCCTAATCACCCGTGATCCTATGCAATTTTGAAACCTGTACCCTCTACCCAGTGTTCCTGCTTCCCGAGCCTATCCAAGCAACGTTCCCTGACCCTCTTTCCCCACTGGGGTTGCGGATGCTTGTGTAAGCCCCGAACTTGCAGGCGCCAAAACCCTAGAGGGGTGGTTGGTTCGTGCCACTCCTGAGCCTGGACTACAGAAGGCCATGACAATGATGTCCAAGTTTGTTTGGATTGTGTATGTGTTCATGCAGGTTGTACATTTTCGTGCATTCCCTAGTTTCATGTGTCATTCCTCCTCCCCTCTCCTGCCACTCATTCCAGTCATCCAGTGTGTCAACACCTGTCCCGACTGCATATCCCTGAACCTCATTCCCCACCAGGGTCTCAGGGGCCTGTGTGAGTTTGACCTTGCAGGCACCCGGGACATGGTGGGGGTGGTTGTTTCGTGACACTCCCGCGCCTGTACAGGGGACCTGTGACAGTACACATCCATTCATGGTGCATCATCCTATGTCATGTACCACACATGTCTCACATCCTGTCGTGACATTGTTTTGCTGTGCTACCTTGGTTGTTGCATCATTGTGGTAGTACTTGGCCTTTGTCAGGTACTGCTACGTCAAGTCATCTACTGGAGGGTGTTCGGGTTCGTTTTTATGCCTTGGATTTTGTGATTTTGGAAATGAGTGTGGATTCTGAGGGTTCAGGCATCTTTTTACACACTAGGTGGGAGATGGTGACGAAGGGTAAAGGTGATCCTGTGGCCAGGTGGAATTGAGGTTTGGAGGCTCCATGGCCCAGGTGCAGTTATTCAGTGGGTCATGGTCATTTGTGAGGGAGGGGGGGGGTAGTTGTTGATAGTTGCCTTGCCCTGCAGTGTGATGGGAACTCTGACATAGTAATGGTGGTATCCTATGTACATGTTGTGTTCTGCTGATCAATGCCTGTTCATGTGTTGTGTTTTCCTTTCAGGTGCGAGGGGATAGTTGTGGTTTGACATGCTGGGGTGTACACATGGTGGATGTTCACATGTGATTGTAGGGAACACTGATGGTCACTTGAGTGCACATGCATATGTGGAGTGCATGTCCTTGCAGAACCACACACTTGCACTCTGATGCACTACATGTACTCCCACCCTTGCATATCCATGTGTACACTGTTTGCCTTCTGGTTCCCACTGTGTCCCGGCAGCACATGTTCTGTGACCGAATATGGAACCAGTACATGCCTAATTTGATGTTTGACGTGGTCTGTCACTTAGATGTGATGCTCAGGGTGTGCATCACACACAATGGCTGTTCACTGTGCTGTGCGCTGAGCAGTGTGATGCAGGAGTAGGACACTGCACACATGAGCTGCAGTGTTGATTTTGCAATGCATAATGTGCATGTAGACAGGCATTCATTGTGATGTTACGTCTACGACTGTTGTAATGCATTTGGAAATGACTTATTTTGGGTGGGAGATTTTGTTGGTCTGTCATTTCATCTGATTCCGGGTCAGGCAGCAGTGTCCGATGCCACTGTACATTTAGGACATGGCAATGTGTACCTTATCGTTACTGCGTTGGTGTATGGGTATTGCTTGCCATGTCATGTTGATGTTTGGGAGGGTTTGAGTGACATGACAGTGATGGCCATGGCCTGTTTTGCAGGTGTGAGTGATGCACACCTTGCATGTCCGGGTCAACCGCTTCTCAGAGCAACTAGCTGGGGGTAGATTTCTCTCTGCAGCAGGGCCCTCCCCCTGGAACAGACTTCCGGCCTGACTTGAACTTGAGGGGAACCATCTCCAGTTCTGGAAGCACCTTAAGACCTTCCTCTTTGCTTCTGCTTACTCTCTGCCTCTCCCTTGCAGAATTCTTCACTGGAACTGGGCCACTCTCACTGACCCCGGTCCCTGGCCCAGCCACTCTCCACTTGCACTGCCTCCCTGGCAACCCCTGCACTGCAGTAGTGTCTCTCTATCCCTACAGCCCTCCCTTCCCAGCACTTGTCTGCACCTACCTTTGTAGTTGCCACCAGGCGACCTATGTATTATTTTTTTGGGCTACTTCCCCTGTACTGGACTCCCCCCACCCTTCCCCTTGCACTTTTCCCATTCCCCCTACCCCTGCACTTGCACGATCTCAATGACACCTGGCCTAGTAGTACCGTTCTCTGTGTTCCCTTGTTCCCCCCTCCCTGCCTCATTGCGCCTTGGAATACTTGTGTATGGCCCATATCATGTCATATGTCATATGTGTGCCTTTTGGTCACACAGGATAGCTTGTGTTTAAGTAGCTAGGGATGCAGACGATGTGGCACTTCCATGGCAACTATCTCAGGGTGGTAGGGTTGTGACAGTTGACTGTCTCTTTGTCATCATCGATTGTCACCTGGTATGTGCCAGGCCTGTGTGCACTCCGCAGGGGTGGGAGTTTAGGTGAAAAATGTGGCCACAATCTGGGTCCGGGCTTCATCGCCATGTGCCCTGTCCCCTCCCATGGGCAGCGCCTGTGCCTGTGGTTGGGGATGTGGGGGCACCACCATGTCCACCGGGACGCCCTGCCGTGTTGCAACATTGGGCAGGACACATGCTGCCACAATGATCCTGCACACTACTGGTGGTGCATAGAGTAGTTGCCCACCAGAGCGGTCAAGGGAGCGGAAACGTGACTTGAGCACTCTGAATGTGCGCTCCACTATGCCCCTGATTGCAATATGGGTGGCGTTGTATCTTACCTGGGGTGGTGTGGTGGGGTTCCGGATTGGCGTCATCATGTGGTTGCTCAGAGGGTAGGCACTGTCCCCTGGGGAGGTGATAATAGTTGAGACTATTAGGGTTTGGATATTTGTCTGTGTGTGACTTGCATGCATGTGCAAGGGCATTTGTACTGACCTAGGAGCCATGTGTCGCCATGCTGCCCAGCTTCAAGGGCCCGGCACAGGGCGGACATTCTGTATATGAAACTGTCATGGGTGGAGCCAGGATAGTTTGCATAGACAGAGGTGATGATTCCCTTTGCATCACATACCACCTGTACATTGATGGAATGCCAGTGCTTGCGGTTTCGGTAGATGTGCTCAATGGACCTAGGTGGCCGTAGGGCCACATGGGTGCAATCTATGGCACCGAGCACTTTGGGGAAGTGTGCCACCCTGAAAAAATCCAGGACAACGGCCTGCCTTTCTGCGGGTGTTCTGGGCATGTATATGTGCCTGCGGACTGAGGGGCGCGCTGTCATGATTGCCAGTACCTGGTGTAGGCAGCGTGACTGCGTGGCCTGTGAGACCCCCCCACTATGGCAGTGGTCCGCTGAAATGACCCAGTGGCCAAAAAATGCAGGACATTGAGCAGCTTCTCCAAGGGGCTCAATGCTTGGGAGCAAAGGGTGGGGGATGTGAGGTCATCTTCCCACTCCCTGACCAGGTCTAGGATGATATGGGGTGGAAACCTATACCTGCCGTAGACCTGGTCGTCAGGCATCCCAAAAAGGCTTGTCCGTGGTGCGAAATGCATGCCCTGGCTATTCTCCTCCTCCTGCGGTGTCCCACGATCAGTGCAGCGACAAATGGGGCATTCATCGTAGCTGTATATACGCGTTTGTTGTTTGCGCGCACTTTTATGCTGTGCGCGGGGACGCCTCCGCCTGCCTTCGTGTGGGCGGACGCGTTGACGCCTGTGCACGTCTTTTGCTGTGCGCGGTTTTCCCGTATTCGGATACGTGGTAAGACTGTAGGTCCGAGTGTCATCGCGTGTGATCGGAGGGGAGTGAGCGTACACGCGATTGGCCTGGGTACGTGTGTTTCGGGGTGCGCGGGAAGTTCCACACGCGATTAGCCTGGGTAGGTGTGTTCCGGGGTGCCGGGAACTTTCACACGCGATTGGTGGAAATCCACGTGTGTTCTGTCATCACGTGCAATGAGTGAAACACCCGCGCGCGTCACATCACAAACGCGCTCACGCGCTGAGGGCCTTTGGTCCAATGAAATCGCATATGCGTGCTGCCCTGCATACGCGCATGGGCCCTTTCCTCGTATTGCACGCGGACGTGCAGTTTTCCACGCGCGCTGAAATGCCCATGCACGTCTGTACGCGTCACGTCACAGGGGTGCTTGCGCTTGAGGGGCCTTCTGTCCAATGAAAATGCGTATGCGTGCAGACGCGCTTAAACGCTAAGGGCCTTTCCTCGAATTACACGCTGACGTGCAGATTTTTCACGTGCCAAATCACTCCGTATCAAGCTGGCCACGCGTAAGCACACGGAAGACCACGCTCCTGCCCAGAAGGCCGAACTACTGCCCCCCAGAGCCCCGAGCACGCTCCCACCTGCCATCTGCTGCTGACTGACTGCCTGCTGCCCACGTGCCCTGCCATTTTCTGCCTGCACATCAGTCAGGGGTGCTGTTGGTGTGACCACCCCTGCTGGAACCGAAGACTCCCGACTGGGATTCCATCGCTCCACAGCCCAGCCCCAGGACCCAGTTGCCCACCCACTCCTGCCTCTGGGGTTGTCATGTCGGGGCAAACACCATCTTTGACCACTGACAACCCCCGGCCAGAGAGGCAGAGGGGCACCAGCTTCAGTGCCACCGAAGTTGGTGTCCTGGTGGAGCAAGTCCTGGGGCAGTATGATGCCCTCTTCGGAAGTTCCCGCGCCGACAAGGAAGGACGGACTCGGATCTGGACTGACATTGTGACTGCCATCAACGCGGAGGGGGTGGCAGTCCGCGACTTACAACATGTCAAGAAGCGCTGGGAGGACTTCAGGTCCAGGACCCTGAACAAGGCCCGGCGCCTCTTGAAGGCAGCGGATGCCAAGGGGCGCCGGGGCCATTTGTCGGAAGAACAGATGAGGGTCCTGGAACGCATATCCCCAGCGCTCCACGTCCAGGTCCTTGAGAGGCAACTTTCACACGCGATTGGTGGAAATCCACGTGTGTTCTGTCATCACGTGCAATGAGTGAAACACCCGCGCGCGTCACATCACAAACGCGCTCACGCGCTGAGGGCCTTTGGTCCAATGAAATCGCATATGCGTGCTGCCCTGCATACGCGCATGGGCCCTTTCCTCGTATTGCACGCGGACGTGCAGTTTTCCACGCGGGCTGAAATGCCCATGCACGTCTGTACGCGTCACGTCACAGGGGTGCTTGCGCTTGAAAGGCCTTCTGTCCAATGAAAATGCGTATGCGTGCAGACGCGCTTAAACGCTAAGGGCCTTTCCTCGAATTACACGCTGACGTGCAGATTTTTCACGTGCCAAATCACTCCGTATCAAGCTGGCCACGCGTAAGCACACGGAAGACCACGCTCCTGCCCAGAAGGCCGAACTACTGCCCCCCAGAGCCCCGAGCACGCTCCCACCTGCCATCTGCTGCTGACTGACTGCCTGCTGCCCACGTGCCCTGCCATTTTCTGCCTGCACATCAGTCAGGGGTGCTGTTGGTGTGACCACCCCTGCTGGAACCGAAGACTCCCGACTGGGATTCCATCGCTCCACAGCCCAGCCCCAGGACCCAGTTGCCCACCCACTCCTGCCTCTGGGGTTGTCATGTCGGGGCAAACACCATCTTTGACCACTGACAACCCCCGGCCAGAGAGGCAGAGGGGCACCAGCTTCAGTGCCACCGAAGTTGGTGTCCTGGTGGAGCAAGTCCTGGGGCAGTATGATGCCCTCTTCGGAAGTTCCCGCGCCGACAAGGAAGGACGGACTCGGATCTGGACTGACATTGTGACTGCCATCAACGCGGAGGGGGTGGCAGTCCGCGACTTACAACATGTCAAGAAGCGCTGGGAGGACTTCAGGTCCAGGACCCTGAACAAGGCCCGGCGCCTCTTGAAGGCAGCGGATGCCAAGGGGCGCCGGGGCCATTTGTCGGAAGAACAGATGAGGGTCCTGGAACGCATATCCCCAGTGCTCCACGTCCAGGTCCTTGAGAGGCAGACCCGTCTGGAGTCGAGCGGTGAGTGTACATGCATCCTGATTGTGAGCAGTGCGTGTGGTGATTATTCAGTAGTGTGCAGGTTGCACATCTGTTTGTATGGGGTCGAGTATGGGTGGGGGTGTACAGGGCCGTGGGGCTGACACATGCGAGGGCTGGAATGTGTGAGACATGGATGGTGCTTGTGTGTGTAGGCTTGCATGCCAAATGCAGTTGTGTGGGCACACATGTTTGGATGAATGTGTATGTAGGTAGACATGTCCGTGATGTCACGCATGTATGTTGTTTTTGGCTCCATGTATCAGCACTGTGTACATGTGCATGTGTGTGTATTTGACAAGGGTGCAACAGTGATGCAACATGGATGCATGTGACAGCGGTATGTGGAAGCCTGATTGGCAGATGTGACATGGATGCCCGTCTGAACACTGCGACACTTGGCAGAAGTGTACACATGCATGCAAGTGTGGTGGTGTGTGTACATGTGTGGTGCACTTCCTGTGTTGCATGTGATGTCTGGCTCACCTTTGGCTGCTCATGCTGTTCTATGTGTATGGATGGTGGTGGCAGTTGCGATATGGCTGTGGTATGGCTCATGTGTGCGAGTTGTAATGACATGTGTGTTGGGGATTGTGATGACATGTCTGAGGTTTGCCAATCCCACTCATGTACAACTGTCATGTGTGTATGTGTCCATTGTACAGTGCCCTGATGCCTGTGTTTTGTTTCTCCCTGTCTACAGCGTCAACTGATGAAGAGGGCGGAGAAGGTGCTGTGGAAGACAGCAGCGGGGATCCCATCGCCAGCCGGAGACGCAAGGCCCGGCTCCCCTCCCATGTTGTGATCTCGTCAGGGAGTGAGGAGTCCGGTGCTGCGTCCCAGGCCGCAGCTGCCGGGGGGAAGTCCAAGAGGCGGAGGTTGGAGTTGGACTCCTCAGCAGCAGAAGGGGCAGCTGGGACCCCACAGGGCCCAATAGGGGAAGATGACACGGAGTCATCCAGGTTGGTGGGGGTTTGGTGGAGGAGGAGGCCGTGCAAGCACCAGAGACGGGGTCTGGAGGTGGGGATCCCACTGGTGCTAGTGGTGCAGTGCAGGGCCAGGGACAGGAGGCAGCATGCCTACGTCCAGACCCGTTTTCAGGCAGGGGATGTGCTCACGTCAACTGGCCTTCCTCTGCCTGCGGACGTGGCTATCCAGGTCCGGGTTGAGCCTGTCCTGGCTGGTGTGGCGTTGCGTCAACGGGCCATGCGAGGTGACCTGCAGTCTTTTCATGAAGAGACTGCACGTCATTTCAAATGGCTCGTTGACCACGTCAGCCTGCTGGGACAGATCACCCAGGCCGGATTCCTCCATCTGATGGGGCTTGCTACGACCCCCTCCTCAACTGGACCCCTGGCGCCAGTCGTCCTCTGTGCCATCTTCCCACCCATCAGTCACCTGGGTGCCCTGTGGAGCTGCCTCTGACGGTGCGGCCAGGCTGGTGGAGGAGGCATCCCTGCCACAGTCGGGAGTGGGACGTCCAGCAGGGGTGGCCACATCTACGACTGCACCCCAGCCAGCGGAGGATGTGCAGGCAGCAGGAGGCATTGCACGGGCAGAGGCACAGCAGCAGCAGCAACGTGGTGGGAGCCATGAAGGCTCGGGGCCTTCAACATCGGAGGGGCAGGCATCGGCCGGAGGGCAGGAGGACCCAGGATAGAGAGTGTCTTCCGTGTGGCAGCGGTTGGGCCACGCCATAGATGCGGAGCGGCAGCGGGCGGAAGAGGCAACGCTCACAATGGTCAGGGCGGAGAACTCCATGCGGAGGGCCCTGAGGCGGGCCGAGTGCCTCGAGGCAATCCGCAGGGGTTTGGAGGTGGAGACGTCGACGGCCCTGCAGACCCTCGGGGCCATGGAGGAGGACCGCCTCCGGGACATTGAGGAGGAGTTCAATGATGCCCTGGCCCGGGACATCCACAAGTGAGCCGTGAAACTAGCCCGCTGCCCTTGTACATAGTTATGTAGGTAGTGTTAGGTTTCATTTTTGTTTTGATTTTATTTGGACCTTTCGGACATTGGCCACATTTTTGTATATAGTTTATTTTATTAGTTAGTGTAGTTAGATAGGTTTCCTTTCTTTTGTTGGGATAATGGACCCTGGCTTGTTCCGATGTACATAGTTCACTGTTGGATTGTATTTTTTTTTCACTTTTTAACCATGGAGCAATGGCTTTCTTTTTTATTTCCAATTGGATTTTGTTTTGTGGACATTGACTTTGGACAACATTACTTTGGAATTTTATTTTTGGTTTAGCTTTTTTTCACGGACATGCTTCTTTTAATTTTTGTACATTCACATTTCTGTTTCTTCATTTTTTATTCTATTTATGTTTCCTTTAATACATATTTTTTTTGGTGAACTTCAATGTGTGGTATCTCATTGGTTTCATGCATTTCATGATATGTGTTTTGAGATTCACTGACACCCATTGGGTGTATGTGAGGGAAATGTGTTTGTTTCGGAACTTGCAATTGGTGTTCTGTGATGTAATTGCAAATTATGAGTGGGTGGATGCAATACTCGGGTGGACGTTTTGCATTTGGAGGCTGACCATAGGGACCAGGGATCTAGATTGTGATGACATGTTGGCTGGGGAACATGAGTTGCACATGGGTGGGGGCCTGCTGGCAGGTGCCCCACAGTGCTGGGGGGTGGGGGTGGTGGGGAACATGAGTTGGACATGGGTGGGGACCTGCTGGCAGGTGCCCCACAGTGCTGGGGGGTGGGGGTGCTGGGGAACATGAGTTGGACATCGGTGGGGGCCTGCTGGCAGGTGCCCCACAGTGCTGGGGGGTGGGGGTGGTGGGGAACATGAGTTGGACATGGGTGGGGGCCTGCTGGCAGGTGCCCCACAGTGCTGGGGGGTGGGGGGGTGGGGAACATGAGTTGGACATGGGTGGGGGCCTGCTGGCAGGTGCCCCACAGTGCTGGGGGGTGGGGGTGGTGGGAGACATGAGTTGGACATGGGTGGGGGCCTGGTGGAGGCTGCCCCTGCACTGCTGGGGGGTGGGAGTGCTGGGAGACATGGGTGGGGGCCTGGTGGTGGGTGCCCCACAGTGCTGGGGGGGTGGGGGTGGTGGGAGACATGGGTGGGGGCCTGGTGGAGGCTGCCCCTTTTGGCTGGGGGGTGGGGGTGCTGGGAGACATGGGTGGGGGCCTGGTGGAGGCTGCCCTTGGTGGCTGGGGGGTGGGGGTGCTGGGAGACATGGGTGGGGGCCTGGTGGAGGCTGCCCCTGGTGACTGAGGGGGTGGGGGTGGTGGGAGACATGGGTGGGGGCCTGGTGGTGGGTGCCCCTGCACTGCTGGGGGGTGGGGGTGCTGGGGAACCTGAGTTGGACCTGGGTGGGGGCCTGCTGGCAGGTGCCCCACAGTGCTGGGGGGTGGGGGTGGTGGGGAACATGAGTTGGACATGGGTGGGGGCCTGCTGGCAGGTGCCCCACAGTGCTGGGGGGTGGGGGTGGTGGGGAACATGAGTTGGACATGGGTGGGGGCCTGCTGGCAGGTGCCCCACAGTGCTGGGGGGTGGGGGTGGTGGGGAACATGAGTTGGACATGGGTGGGGGCCTGCTGGCAGGTGCCCCACAGTGCTGGGGGGTGGGGGTGGTGGGAGACATGGGTGGGGGCCTGGTGGTGGGTGCCCCTGGTGGCTGGGGGGTGGGGGTGCTGGGAGACATGGGTGGGGGCCTGGTGGTGTGTGCCCCTTTACTGCTGGGGGGTGGGGGTGCTGGGAGACATGGGTGGGGGCATGGTGGAGGGTGCCCCTGGTGACTGGGGGTGCAGGGGGACATGCGTTGGTGGGCAGTAGTGCAAGTTGACATGTGGGTTGGCTGGGGGTCATGGCCATGGTGGATGGTGTGCCTGCAGGACATGTGCAGGGTAGGCCCCTGTGGTGTGAGCCACCTGCAGGGGCCATGGAGGGTGTAGAGGGAACACCTGGGAGGACCCACACATGCAATTCACGTGTGGTGCTCCCCGCGCACCCCTGTAATACACGTACCCTGATGGAATCGTGTGTGGAACTTCCCGCGCACCCCTGAAATGTGCGTACCCTGCTCGCACGGGCCCAATCGCGTGTGGAACTTCCCGCGCACCCCTGGAATACACATACCATGCTGATGTTGCGTGTGAAACTTCCCCCGCACCACTGAATACACGTACCCTGATGAGATCGCGTATGGAACTTCCCGCGCACCCCTGAAATACACGTGCCCTGCTGATGTCGCGTGTGAAACTTCCCCCGCACCCCAAAATACACGTACCATGATGAAATCGCGTGTGGAATTTCCCGCGCACCCCTGAAATACACGTACCCTGCTGAAATCGCGTGTGGCACTTCCCGCGCACCCCTGAGATACGCGTACCCCCAATCGCGTGTGGAAATTCCCGCGCACCACTAAAATACACGTACCCTGCTGAAATCGCGTGTGGCACTTCCCGCGCACCCCTGAGATACGCGTACCCTGCTCGCACGGGCCCAATCGCGTGTGGAAATTCCCGCGCACCCCTGAAATACACGTACCCTGCTGAAATCGCGTGTGGCACTTCCCGCGCACCCCTGAGATATGCGTACCCTGCGGAAATCGTGTGTGGCACTTCCTGCACACCCCTGAGATACGCGTACCCCCAATCGCGTGTGGAAATTCCCACGCACCCCTGAAATACACGTACCCTGCTGAAATCGCGTGTGGCACTTCCCGCGCACCCCTAAGATACGTGTACCCTGCTCGCACGGGCCCAATCGCGTGTGGAAATTCCCGCGCACCCCTGAAATACACGTACCCTGCTGAAATCGCATGTGGCACGTCCCACGTACCCCTGAGATACGCGTACCCTGCGGAAATCGCGTGTGGAACTTCCCGCGCACCCCTGAAATACGCGTACCCTGCTCGCACAGGGCCAATCACGTGAGGTACTTCTCGCGCACCCCAGTGATACACGTAGCCCGCTTGCCGTGCTGGTACACGGTTAGCGCAGCCCTTTGCGCTGGATTGGGTATATTGATGGCTTTTCCCTGCGCGAGAGGCGTTCTTGGGGGCCTAACTGGCGCTGTTACAGGGTCGCTGCGCCACTGTGCGCCACGGCTGGTTTTGGTGGCTGGAATCCATGAATACGCTGTGCGCGGAAATGGATTTTAGCGCACGCGGCTGGCGCAGGGATTCCCACGCGCACACTGTGCGCCAGCCGCGTGCGCCACTTGTGCGCTGAATTCTATGAATTACCCCCTAAATGTATCAATGCCTCATTCAACTCCAATACAGTTCCGACCTGCATTAAAGAAGCCTGGGTTACCCCGCTTCTAAAAAAACCAAATCTAGACCCCACCATTCCAACTAATTATCGCCCCATAACCACAGTGCCATTTTTACTCAAAATCTTCGACAAACTAGCCTACAACCAAATTCAAACCCATTTAGAATCCAATCAGCTCCTCGGCACCAGACAATCAGGTTTCAGGCCTAACCACAGCACTGAAACAGCTCTCTTGGACCTCAAAATCCAGATGGATGCCATCAGAGATTCAGGGAAACTTTGCATTCTTCTGCTGGTGGACCTCTCAGCCGCGTTCGACCTGGTGGACCACGACAAACTCTGCTACTCACTTGCCCGCAAGTTTAACTTCTCCAGGGCAGCCACTGCTTGGGTGAAATCCTTCTTAACCGACCGCACCTCCAGAGTGTCTATAGGCAAAGAAGCAGCCAACCCCATCCCAGTCCCCATAGGAGTACCCCAAGGCTCTTGCCTTTCTCCCACGCTGTACAATGCATATACCAAGCTCCTGTTCTCAGCACTTGACAAAATGGGTGTCATATACACACATTTTGCGGATGACACCCAGATCCTTATACCACTTACAGGCAACTATGACCAGGACACACTAACAATCAATAAAATTTACATCATCATACAAAACTGGATGGCATTAAACAGCCTATGTCTTAACAATGAGAAGACAGAAGTCCTCATCGTAGGATCTCCAGCCAAAATAGCAACCCTTCAGCCAGAATATTCAATCATCAATATCGACGGTACCAATATTCCAGTGTCAAAGCAAGTAAAAACACTGGGCGTGTACATCGATGCCAGCCTGACCATGACTAAACAGATCAATGTACTTTCCTCCTCCACGGCCTACACCTCTAAATTAATTGCGCTCAGCCGACAATTTCTGACCCCAGCAAATTGCCTCACCCTAGCCAGAGCACTGATCCTATCGAAATTGGATTACTGTAATGTATTACTACTGGGCACCTCCAACACCAACCTAGCCAAAATGCAACTTTTGCAAAATAAAGTCCTGAGGGCTGCTCTAGGCATAAAAAAATCAGACCATATATCCAAGATTAGGAAAAATGCCCACTGGCTCCCCATCAAAGCCCAAATTATCTTCAAAACATTATGCATCACCCACAAATGCCTTACCAAAAAAGGACCTATCTACCTCAATAACACTCTGCATCCCAAATCTGACACGAGGCTACTTAGATCCAATGACAAACTCCTCCTGGACCCCCCCCTGATTCAAAAACACAAGAGCAGGGGGCAGCAGCTTCACCACTTTAGCCCCTAAACACTGGAACACCCTACCCATCCACATCAAAAAAGCATCTTCCTTCACGATCTTTAAGAAACAGTTAAAAACCTGGTTATTCAACCAATATTAGCACCCAAAGATACGACCCCGTCCATCTTATACTGCTGTGAATATTTAGGCTATTGTATAATGTTGTGAATATTCTGTAATTTATATCATGTAAAGGAATGAATGTAATGTTTGAATTTTACTAATTGCTAAGCTGTCTTATAACCACGCCGTGACACCTGAGGGTCTGGGAGTGTAACAAATAAAAAAAAAAATAAAAAAAATAACAAAATATACTAAGCTACTCATGCAGAAACATGGCATTGTGTGCAGCGTACAATGTTAATATGTTGAATAATGAAATGATAATTGTTTTCTTAATAGATTTTTGTGTACTGTGAAATATGTAATAAGTAGCTAATAAAACCCATGTATTACATAATTGCATTACTATAGACAAAACACAAAGAGACAAGAACACATACCAATATGGGTATATACAGGGAAAGTGAAGTTAGCAAAAAAGCACAAGTAGTAGCAGAAACAATTCATAACTTAACTGTTTATTTTCATGCAAATACATGATTGTTGTTTCAAAGCTGCTATTTACCCTATGTATATGTATCACTTGATGTGATTGGACCCTAGGGAAAGTAGCGTGAGTACAATGTATACAAATATGACCATATACAGGGAAAGTACAGCCATGAAAAAAACAACAGAACTATCAGAAAGTGCTGATAAGTCTATTTATTATCTTTATGGACAAAAAGGATTGCAGTCTTTCAAGCTTGTGTCTTCCCCTATGTATATGCTTCATATGATGTGACTGGACTCTAAGGGAATTACTGTAAGAACCTACTTGAAGGATACGTCTACAAATAAAAAAAAATTTTTTGTTTCGGACTGTTACTGAAGAAAACCATGTGGCCTAGAAATGTCAGCAAAAGAAAAAAGAGTGAGCCAGACATGTGATGTCATCAGTGATGCCATCAATGACATTTGTGATGTCATCTTTGATGTCGTGGGTGTTAGTCTTAGCAGTGCACAGTGGTGACGTGAGTTATGGTTGCTTAGCTTACCATAACTGGCGAATTTCAAGGGTTTTTTCGGTTTTACTTGGAACCATAATGTCCCTTTAACAAAGTTTTTTCACTGAATTTCATAGGTTTTTAGTAGCGCAACTTAACCATAACGTCCCTTTAACAAAGTTTTTTCACTGAATTTCATAGGTTTTTATAAGCGCAACTTAACCATAACGTCCCTTTAACAAAGTTTTTTCATTGAATTTCATAGGTTTTTATTAGTGCAACTTAACCATAACGTCCCGTTAACAAAGTTTTTTCATTGAATTTCATAGGTTTTTATTAGTGCAACGTCACCATAACATCCTTTTCAATAGATGAAGACCACTAGCATCTTAGGTCCTCAAAGTGGGAACCCCAGGTGGTAAAAAAAAGATTTTTCGTCCCGGTGCAGGAAGGAAAATCTTTTACCAAGATGGCCACCATGGAAAGGGAAGGCAGGGTGTATAAAGAGAACACAACAGGGCATGAGCGGGGGGTGGGGGGGAACAGGAGAGAGACATGGGGCATGAGCGGAGGGTGGGGGGCAACAGCAGGGAGACACGGGGCATGAGCGGGGGGTGGGGGGAACACGAGGGAGACACGGGGCATGAGAGGGGGGTGGGGGGTAACAGGAGAGAGACAGGGGCATGAGAGGGGGGTGGGGGGTAACAGGAGAGAGACACGGGGCATGAGCAGGGGGTGGGGGGCAACACCAGGGAGACACAGGGCATGACCGGGGGGTGGGGGTAACAGGAGAGAGACACGGGGCATGAGTGGGGGGCAACAGCAGGGAGAAACGGGGCATGACTGGAGGGTGGGGGCAACAGGAGAGAGACACGGGGCATGAGAGGGGGTGGGGGGCAACAGCAGGGAGACACGGGGCATGAGCGGGGGGCAACAACAGGGAGACACGGGGCATGAGCGGGGGGGTGGGGGGCAACAGGAGAGAGACACAGGGCATGAGCGGGGGTGGGGAGAACAGGAGAGAGACACGGGGCATGACCGGGGGGTGGGGGGTTACAGCAGGGAGACATGGGGCATGACCGGGCGTGGGGGTAATAGGAGAGAGACACGGGGCATGAGTGGGGGGTGGGGGCAACAGCAGGGAGACATGGGGCTTGACCGGGGGTGGGGGCAACAGGAGAGAGACACGGGCATGAGAAGGGAGTGGAGGGTAACAGGAGAGAGACACGGGGCATGAGCGCGGGGTCGGGGGCAACAGCAGGCAGACACAGGGCATGAGCAGGCGGCCACAGGAGAGAGACAAGGGGCATGAGCGGGGGGCAACAGCAGGGAGACACGGGGCATGACCGGGGGGTGGGGGGAACAGGAGAGAGACAAGGGGCATGAGAGGTGGTGGGGGTAACAGGAGAGAGACACGAGGCATGAGAGGGGGTTGGGGGCAACAACAGGGAGACACAGGGCATGAGCGGGGGGTGTGGGGTAACAGGGGAGAGACACAGGGCATGAGCGGGGGGTGGGGGGCAACAGCAGGGAGACAGGGGGCATGAGGGGGTGGGGGGTAACAGGAGAGAGACACAGGGCATTAGAGGGGGGTGGGGGGTAACAGGAAAGAGACACGGTGCATGAGAGGGGGTCGGGGGCAACAGGAGACAGACACGGGGCATGAGCGGGGGCAACAGCAGATATACACGGGGCATGAGCGGGGGGTGGGGGGCAACAGCAGGGAGACATGGGCATGAGCGGGGGGTGGGGGGCAACAGGAGAGACACACAGGGCATGAGCGGGGGTGGGAGGAACAGGAGAGAGACACGGGGCATGAGCGGGGGTGGGGGGTAACAGCAGGGAGACACAAGGCATGTCCAGGGGTGGGGGGTAACAGGAGAGAGACACAGGGCATGAGTGGGGGGCAACAGCAGGGAGACACAGGGCATGACCAGGGGGTTGGGGGCAACAGGAGAGAGACACGAGGCATGAGAGGGGGGTGGGGGTAACAGGAGAGAGACACGGGGCATGAGTGGGGCATGGGGGGAAACAGCAGGGAGACACGGGGCATGAGCGTGGGTGGGGGGAGAGACACACGGGGCATGAGCAGCGGGTGGGTGGGAGGGATAGAGACACACGGGGCATGAGTGGGGGGTGGGTGGGAGCGATAGAGACAAACGGGGCATGAGCAGGGGGTGGGGGGAGGGGAGAGACACACGGGGCATGAGAGGGGGTGGGGGTAACAGGAGAGAGACACGGGGCGTGAGTGGGGCATGGGGGGGCAACAGCAGGGAGACACGGGGCATGAGCGGGGGTGGGGGATATAGACACATGGGGCATGAGCGGGGGGTGGGTGGGAGGGATAGAGACACACGGGGCATGAGCGGGGGGTGGGTGGGAGGGATAGAGACAAACTGGGCATGAGCAGGGGGTGGGGGGGCTAGAGACACACGGGGCATGAGCGGGGGCGGGTGGGAGAGCTAGAGACACATGGGGCATGAGCGGGGGGTGGGTGGGAGGCCTAGAGACACACGGGGCATGAGTGGGGGTGGGTGGGAGGGCTAGAGACACACGGGGCATGAACAGGGGGTGGGGGAGGGCTAGAGACACACGGGGGGTGGGTGGGAGAGCTAGAGACACATGGGGCATGAGCGGGGGGTGGGTGGGAGGCCTAGAGACACACGGGGCATGAGCGGGGGGTGGGTGGGAGGGCTAGAGACACACAGGGCATGAGCGGGGGGTGGGTGGGAGGGCTAGAGACACACGGGGCATGAGTGGGGGTGGGTGGGAGGTTTTGAGACACACGGGGCATGAGCAGGGGGTGGAGGGAGGGAGAGAAACATACGAGGCGGGGGGTGGGGGGAGGCAGAGAGACACACGAGGCATGAGCGGGGGTGGGGGGGGAGAGACACACACGGGGCATGAGCGGGGGTGGGGGGAGGTAGAGAAACACAAAGGGCATGAGCGGGGGTGGGGGAGGGAGAGAGACACACGGGGCATGAACGGGGGTGTGGGGGGAGGGAGAGAGACACACGGGGCATGAGCGGGGGTGGGCGGGAGGTAGAGAGACACACGGGGCATGAGCGGGGGTGGGGGGAGGGAGAGACACACACGGGGCATGAGCGGGGGTGGGGGGGAGGGAGAGAAACACACAGGGCATGAGCGGGGGTGGAGGGGAGGGAGAGAGACACACGGGGCATGAGCGGGGGTGTGGGGGGAGGGAGAGAGACACACGGGGCGTGAGCGGGGGGTGGGTGGGAGGACTAGAGACACATGGGGCATGAGCGGGGGGTGGGTGGGAGGACTAGAGACACACGGGGCATGAGGGGGGGTGGGTGGGAGGTTTAGAGACACACGGGGCATGAGCGGGGGGTGGAGGGAGGGAGAGAGACATACGAGGCGGGGGGTGGGGGAGGGAGAGAGACACACGAGGCATGAGCGGGGGTGGGGGAGAGGTAGAGACACACACGGGGCATGAGCAGGGGTGGGGGGGAGAGAAACGCAAAGGGCATGAGCGGGGGTGGGGGAGGGAGAGAGACACACGGGGCATGAGCGGGGGTGGGCGGGAGGGAGAGAGACACACGGGGCATGAGCGGGGGTGGGGGGAGGGAGAGACACACACGGGGCATGAGCGGGGGTGGGGGGGAGGGAGAGAAACACACAGGGCATGAGCGGGGGTGGGGGGAGGGAGAGAGACACACGGGGCATGAGCGGGGGTGTGGGGGGAGGGAGAGAGACACACGGGGCATGAGCGGGGGGTGGGGAGGAGGTAGAGAGACACACGAGGCATGAGCGGGGGGTGGGGGGAGGGAGAGAGACACACGGGGCATGAGCGGGGCATGGGGGGACAAACAAAAACACAGACATGCCGCACGGACATGAGTTCGTGCGGCAGATCCCGCTCCTCGGCCCTCCGCTGGCCACCGTGTGCGATGGCGTGAGCGGGGGGCTGGAGGAACAGGGGACACACGGAGCATGACCGGGGGACAGGAAGGGCACACGGGGCATGAGCGGGGTTGGGGGGGACAGAAAGGACACATGGGGCATGAGCGGGGGCTGGGGCAGACACGGGGCATGAGCGTTGGTGGGAGGAACAGGAGACAGACACGCTCCTGCTGACCTGACAAAGCCTCTCATGCGGGAAAGAAAGATGGCGGGCGTCTCTGAAGCCAGACGCACTTCATGCTTTCACCGCATCCAATGAGAGAGCACGTCAGATGTCCGCGGACATCACGCAAGCTGCTGGCCCAATCACAGTCCTGTCTGCGGAGCGAACACAGATATCACTAATTTTTTTTTGCCCTCATTTTTTTTTGCCCTACTTTTGCTCCTGGTCCAAATTTGGTGAAAATCCGTCCAGCGGTTTGGGCTGTAGGCGCGAGCAAAAAAAATTTCCCATTCAGTCTATGGGAAAAACAGAAATTTTGGGACCCCCCTATAACTTTTCCCCCCCTGCACGAATACTCACCAAACTTTGCAAAAAAATTCGGAGTGGGCCATATACTTTTTTTTGCAAAGTTTGGTGAGGATTCGTCCAGTAGGAGCGAAGTTATAAGCCGCCCAAAAAGTGCTCTTCCTATGGAAACAGCAACTTAACCATAACTACACTGCGACTATCGTGGCAGTGATATATATATATATATCTCCTCTGACGGTATCTTTCCCCTAGTTTTTGGATGTGCCTTTGAGCCATTTGGCTGATTCCGAGGTTGTTAGGGTTCCCATAACGACTCTTAATATATGTGTCTTGGTACCCTTCTGGACAGGGTTTCCCCTCATACAGATTTGTACTCTTCTTTATTCCTCCCCTCCACTGGGTTTCGTCTCTGTGCCCCTCTCGGCTGACAGGAACCCGCGCACCTTCTTAATAGCAGGTCCGGCTCCCGCGAGATGGCTCCAGTCTGCTGACTCTGGCATTCTCCATGTCGCCTCAGTGTCTTCTCTGGTACACCATCGGGAGTGTTTCCTCGCTCACTGCATTGTTCCTCTGTCTCTTGCTTCTCGTGGATCGAGCAAGGGATACATTCCCATATTGCCTTATGGGTTCTGCATTATTTCTGGTGATGTAAGCCCACCACATCCTCCATGTGGTCACACCTTTCGTCGCGGTCAGCTCCTCTCAACTTGTCAACTCTGCACAGCCCTTTGCCTCATCATCTAACTTTCTCTCCATCTTTGGCTTCTCTGTCAGATGCTCTGAGTCTCCGTCTGGACCTTCCTCCCGGTCCTTCTCCACACTATGGCTGGCTCCACTCAACATCGTGACTCCACCTCCAAATGACATCACTATGTCAGAGGCTCACCTCTGCATATAGTCTCTCTGACATTCAAGTGAGTAAGTCCTTTTTTCCTTGATATCAGATATGAAAGAGGTGTGTTTGACTGTTCAGCCTCTTGAAAGACCAGCATTGTCTTGAGTCAACTGTTCACATGTATTTTTTGTAGTTCCACATCTGTCAGATGGATCCACTTCTGGCATTCCCATGTACAGAGATAGAGTCTAAGTAATAGGGAGTTCGTACTGGAATGCGAGTCCCTTTCCCCTGGGAGGGAGTCACTCCCATGAGGTCCTGCTTTCCCAAACCCTAGGGAGGGTTTTTCTTAGCGGGATCACCTGCCTAGTCTCAAGGGGGTGGCATCCCCCAGGGAAGAAGGGTCAAAACCTCCAGATTTGTCACACTCTACAGTGATTCGGTCCAAGTCCTGGTATTGAGCAGTCGCTTCAGGCCTAGCAGTTGACAAGCTTTAATTAGGACACAATGCAGAGTTTGCTCTTCCAGCTCTAGGAGATTCCGGTGCAGATTGGTACCTCCTGATCCACAGCAGAGGTTACTCCTGATGTGCCTTGGGAGTGGGTAGGTAACAGATATTGCTTCTTTCTTGGATAATTCCTTCTTGACCTCAGGCTGAGGGCTTTCGAAAGTGCAACTTTCCCAAAGGAAGTGCAGTTAGATCTTCAGTGCAAATCTGCAGCCTTAAAGGATCAGAGAAGGTCTGATCAAATCTGGTGAAGAGGTGGGAGACCCCTTCCTTTAAATGCCAAAGACCTCAGGCATTTGGGCTAAAGATAGCTTGCTTTAGTATCCCAATCCCTCCTCTTGAACTTTGCACTTCTGATGTCAAACCCAAAGTGCTTTGCCCCAGAGCAAGTGGAAGGAACACTTAAGAGATAGAGGGACAGTGAGAATGAAGATGATCGAAGTCTTCTTCCATTGATCAGAGCCCTTCTGCCCATCATGATCCTGCCCTCTGCCCTTCTCACTGAGAACAAAGACCTTTCGAGATGCAGCACCCTAGTGTAAGACTCCTCCTTTTGAATGTGTGTGCTCCTTTGATGCCAGGGCCCAGGACAACTGCCTGCTTTGCGGTTGTCTCAGGCAGAGGGTGTTACCTAAACTCACAAAGAAAACAAGAAGCCCGGCCCTCCAGGTTCCTATCCTGACCTGACACATATGCAATGGAATGTGCAATGGAATGTGCCGGCTGTGATCATAAGTAGTACCATGCAATATGTCTAAACTGAGGCATAGCTTTATTTTAGAGATTATTCTTCCACCATAAGGGGTTACTAATGATTATTGTAGTTTGGGAACAGGGTTGCATATCTTAAATGCCACCCCTGTCCCATCAGTATCTGTGACCTCTGGGCCTGCTCTGTGCCATGGGTAGAGCATTTGCTGCAACTCAGGATACTGATGAAGCAGGCCACAGATACATACTATGCTTTTTGCATGGAGCAGGCGAAAGGGGAATCTGATCAGCAGATTACCCTTTATGAGATCGAGCTACCCACATCCTTTTAATATTTTTAAAAATCGAAAAAGAGACAGGACTTTGCACCCTTGCCAGATGGCAGTTCCTCACAGTCACATTTCTCAACCCTCTGAACCCCCACCACTCACAGTAAACTACATACTAGGTCACTGGGCAACCATTATGCTAGAAAGCTTCCTCTCATGCCACAGCAGGAAGCCCTCCCATAATGTTTTTCCTACAACATGCGCAAGGAGCCCATTTTCATCTAGCCTGTTTGGTAGGCACCATGATAGGTCGCCTATCAATGCTATATGAACAGGGTAAGGTGATGGTGTTTATCTGAAGAGCATGCAGCATATTTCAAAATACTTTCTATTTAAGTGTTAGCTCATCAAACATCTGGTGAAAAAATGCAATTGATTGGGGTATATCTTTTGTTACTTCTATTGACTGCGGGTTATCCGATAACTTGTTCATATTCACTGGGTGAATGTTCAGCTTATAACTGCGCATCTGCCCATTTAACCACCTCTCATTATCCTCAGTGGACTTAAAACCTCGAAGGGGACCTGCACACACCTAGTGTTCTCACCTTAAGCACATAAAGAATTCATGATCTTCACCCAGATAATTATCTTTCTATCTTGTGAGCACACTCAATGTTTCCTTTTTTGTAACCACCTATAAAAAGCGACATGACATCACAGTAACCCCTCTAAATCGGTTAGCTCTCTCATTGCTCCTTTTGAAGCCTAGTCAGCTCAATCTCTAACCTCTTAGGGAACACTGAACTATCTGTGTTCAGTGGTTGCATGTTAACATGTTTATTCCCACAATGCTGAGTGAGCTTAGAGTTGGTTGGCATGTGTTATGTAGGCATGTGTTATGTACTGAAACAGTGTCTGCAGGAGGTTTGCCAATGACAAACTCCCTTGTAAATACTCAAAGCATGTACACTGAACCAAAAGATCCGGTTTAATGCCTGTTACATGCAAATCCCCGGAGAAAGAAGGAGTGGTGGCAGCCTTTACATACCCAGTTTATGTTTGTATTATTGTTTATTCGTGAATATGTGTGTACCTTTTTATAACCATGATGTTTACAGCTGCACTTCCTAGTAAATACAAGTACTATTGCTTCTAGAAGCCATATGTTATTTGGAATTCCCTGGTTTCCAAGGTTTGTGATAATTGTCTTTTGCTGGTCCATTTGAAGCCAGAAACAGAAGGTTTAGTTTACAGAATTAGTAGACAATAATGTTAAACTATGTTGCAGTTCAGCACATATCACCTGTCAGCAGGCCTGTGTGAATTGAAATTCTCATCAAACTTTAATTATTTTTCACTACTGGACAGTCCCAAAATAAACACTTGTGGGCTCTCTTGGAGTTAGCGCTGTTATGTAGTAATATTAAACGACGTGCTTTTATGTGGCTGTCATGATTATGTTTTACCAGTCTTCTCTGGGCTAATGGTTTAACTGCAGCTTTAAATCAGATCCTGATGTAATAAATTGTCTTACCTAAATTATGATGTGTAATTTTACTTTTTATTTGTCTACCACCTATTGATATTCTGTTGGCATTGAACCTCTGTAGTGCGATAGACTCCTTACCAAACTGTGGTTTGGACAGGCATGCAATAGAAGCACAGTATAGAACATTAAAATAGTATCTATGGTGTATGTTACCGTTCACTGGCTAGCAGAGATGACTAGTTCAACGCGATTAAATTAACTGTACAATGCAAGTAATCAGGCACAACGTGGAATGTCATTTCATTGACTATGTGACAGCTGGACCACATTTTTCGTGGGACTCGGCTCTATCGTATGGATCAAAATGTTGAATACGGAACAGGCTATTTGCATCAGTCTATAAAGCCCAGGGCAACTGACTACAGTTCGGCCTCTGCCATACTTAACATGCAGAATGTATAAACATTGATCAGCATGCAGTCATGCAAATTGCATGCTAAATATGTTGAAGATACATGCATGCCCACTTTCTGGTAGCATCAAGTTCATTCTGAGAAAAGTTGTTATAATGGATATGATAGGAATAACTCTTTTAAGTTGCAGATCACCGGCCATTCACACGAAAAACCGCCACCATGACCCCCACTCACGCACAGCACACCACCTCCCACCAGCCAAGCATCAACCACCAACAGCCAATGGCCAGTGACAAAGCGCCAAGCGTGAGCCCTGATTATATTGTCGCATTGTTAAACACGTCAATCAATGGAAAATTGTATGATGGGGATAAATGCACTGGAGAATGTAATGTGTCTGTGTGAAATTACGAGAGTGTGTTTTGATTTATAACCACTGTCTTCCTATAACTAGTTTAGACTTCATAAAAACAGAGTTCACTTAATGCGAAACACTGCTTGCTACTGTACAATAACACAGAAGTAATTATACATTCTTCTGGTTTCTAAACCATATATATAAATCTTGATGTGATTAATTCCTTTACGTTTCCGTATTAGTGTCATGCCTCCTCAACATGTAATTGGGTTAGGGAGGCATGACTGCAAGAAGAGACTGTGGCACATCCGTTGATGTCAGATGCGCCACCATTGTATTTCTCAATTCACCTATTTCTACACATATTTGTAGAGTAAAACTTGAGCAAAGCGTAATCAATCAATCAAAATAGATAAATCATAACATTCAACAAATTAAATAACATCAACTTACTACACCTAATTACATCAATATGTTTGGAAACCACTCAACAAAGGTTTGGGGGGGTTATTTTGAAATCTGCGCTCAAACTTGAAAAACTATAATGTCCAAATAAAGGCTCTAGAATGCCGTGAAATCAGGAGGAGTTTTGATGTTCTAAAGTTCTTTAATGTGATAAACAGCCGACACGTGTTTCGACCACTGGTCGTTCTCAAGTCAGATAAGTGTCCTGATTTAGGGAGAGAAACTAATAGTTTGAACGCTGCTTGTCAGCTTGGTATCTTTCAATTCCATATTGATTAACAGAGAAATGAACCGCAAAAGCGCTCTGTTGAATAATGCTTCTTTCCTTAGGTGAAAAGTTAATGTGCGGCTACCATTAGCAAAATCAATAGTTCCAGCTTTCAGTTGCTTCTCTCATCTTATTCCAAAGTTAAAGGGTTCTATCCCGTGCGCTCCGCGTTTCGAACTGGTATAATGCCGAGCCACTGTGAATTCGATGTTTGGAAACCAATCTGTGCTACTGCACATTAGCTTTTTAAGGTGAATAGGAATTGGAAAATGTTCCACTTTTGAACTTGGTGTCATGTGATTTAGCAGAAAGTGTGGACTTGTTAAAGTTGAGAGAAGTCACTTGTCCTAACTAAGCTATCAAAGGTTATGTTTCAAATGATATCTATATCTAACTAAGGACAAACAAAATACAAATCTGAATGGCTTTGGATTTGGAGTGAAGGGAAAATAAGAAGGGGAAATAGATTTGAACAACTGATTTCTTTGGATCCTATTTCCTTAGCAAAGCCCTCCTCCAATGTTCTGAATGCTATTAAAAAAAAGTGTTTCACCCAGGCTAATATAATGCATATAAATATTGTAATTTCTTGGTCAAATCTGTGAATGCGTATGCATTATTTGCCACACTTTCCAGGAAATCCTTTGCTTTCTGAAATAAATCAATTACGTTAACTTATTTCTTTTACAAGGAAAGATAAGTCCCCTACCACCTTTCCCAGTAATGCATTTAAGGATATATAGCATCTAAATTCCGCAAAAGGGCATTGGTTCACTTATATTTTTAGATGTTGAATAGACATATTCCATATTTGGGGCAAACCTCTTTGGGCCATCCGGTTGATGCTGTTCCCTTTTTGTTCTGAATTGAGTACTGAAGCAAAGGACATGGATGAATAGGGGTAAAAAGGCACACTCAGCCCTTATACTTATACAAACCGAATGCCAATCCAATCATAAAGGTAAAATATGGACAGCTAAGAGATATACCTGCTTTGCCTTTTGTGGTAACGTGGGCCTAGAGAATGCTATGCCTTTAAGAGGGGTGCAAATGTGATCCAGTAGTGACACAAACAACACAATAACACAGTACAACTTAAAGGGAATGTTCAATCAAGGTTCTTTAAAAATAAATATACTTTAATTGAACAGACCATCTGCAATGGAACAACATAGAAGCACTGAAGAGAGGACGTAATAGACTGAAGAAACTAGCACTCTATTTATTCATTTATTTATTCTTATTTGTTAAGCGCACAATACAGCCCGGAGGCATCGTGGCGCTAGTTACAGCAATAGGAAGAACCTAGTTACACATATGGTAATGTACATAAAAAATGAATGCAAAACATTCTCATTGTATATTGTACTGGCAGGAGAAGGCAGCGTGTTAGTTGAAGAGGGAGGTTTTGAGATTTTTTCTGAAAGCTGTGGGTGAATTTTCTGCTCTTAGCACAGGGGGGAGTTTATTCCAAAGTGTAGGAACTATGTAGGGGAATCCTAAGCCTCCTACCTTGGCCTTGTTGATTCGTGGTACAGTGAGTTGGTTAGCATAGCATGATCTTGTGGGTTTGGTAGAGATGGGTCTGTGAAGGGTGTCAGAGAGATAGGGCGTTGTGCTGTGGAGATATTTGTGGGTTGTGGTGAGAATCTTGAAGGTGATACGCTCTTTGACAGGGAGCCAGTGAACGGATTGTCTTGCTTGTGAGATCTGTTCCTTTTTTGAGATGCTTAAGGCTGCTCTGAGTGCATTATTTTGGGTGACCTGGAGTCTGTTTAAGTTTTTAACACAGATGCCTGCTAGAAGGGCGTTACAATAGTCAGGTTTAGCACCTATAGTGGCTCTTGCTATTGAGAGACAGTTTTCTTTGGTTAGGAAAGGTTTGATAGCGTTGATTAATTTGGAGCTTAATGCAGAGGCGGAGACAATTGCTCTAACTTGTTTATTCATGGAGAGGGTTGCATCAATGTGTACCCCCAACGTTTTAACAGATGCTAGAACTGGGATGGTGCAGTTGTCTATGTTAAAGTTGATGTAGAGACTGTCTAATTTGGCAAGTGTAGACTTTTGACCAATAATAAGGATCGCTGTCTTATCCCCATTAAGACATAGGCCGTTAGTGGCCATCCATGTTTGAATGATGGCGTAAATTTGTTTTAGGGCTAGGGCGTCTGCGTGATAAGAGCCTGTTAGAGGTAGGAGCACTTGGGTATTATCTGCATAGTTGGTGTATGCGATCCCAAGTGCATCCAGTTTATCGAATAGAGGCTTAGTGAAAAGGTTATACAGCGTGGGGGCTGTACATGAGCCTTGTGGGACACCGCAGTGTAATATTGTAGGAGCTGCATCGGAAGTATTTGAGAACACTTTCATGGCCCTCCCTTCCAGAAAGGATGTAATCCATGAGGTGGCGTGGTGGGAGAAATGTGCTGAGTGAGTGAGGTCTGTGGTGAGGGTTTTATGGTCCACAAGGTCGAACGCCACTGAGAGGTCAAGGAGGAGGAGGAGTGCGGGTTTGCCTGTGTCCAAGATCTTGGTCATTTGGTTTTTGAGGTCCAGGAGGGCTGTCTCTGTACCGTGACCTTTGCGGAAGCCAGACTGTCTGTTTCCTAAAATGGAATTAGTTTCGAGGTAGAGTTGGATTTGGCTCTGGGCCACTTTGTCTAATATTTTTAGAAGGAAGGGGACTGTTGTTATGGGACTGTAGTTGTTAGGCTGCGTAGGATCTATGGTTGGTTATTTTAGCAGGGGGTGAACCCATGCTTCTTTGAGGCTGTCAGGTACGGTGCTAGTTTTGAAAGAGGCATTAATGAATGCAGTGATGAGTGGGGCAAGTGGTTCAGCGCAGTCTTTTATTAACTTTGGTGGGCATGCATCACCTTTACAAGTTGATGGTTTTAGGTGTTTCAGAATGTCTATGACTTCAGATTCAGTGACATCATTAAAAGCACATTTGGGGATGTTGGGAGTTTTGTTAGTTGTGGGGACTTGTGAGGTCTGGTTAGATTTTGGTAAAGTATGGCAGTGATCAAGTATTTTGTTTCGTAAGAGCTCTATTTTTTTGAGGAGAGCGGCCTGAATGCTGTTGCACCACGCCTCATCTTTGAGAATCTCGTCTGTGGAGATTGGCGGAGCTGTGAGCTCCTTAATGATGGTAAAGAGTTCTTTTGAGTGAGACTTGGAGTCTGATATTCAACGCTTGTAAGCTTTTGATTTGGCATCGAAAATGGCAACTTTGTATTTTTTAGCGATATCTTTGAATAGATCTTTAGTGATGTCGCAAGGGTTACCTTGGCAGGTTTTTTGCGCTTGGCATTTGTTGTTACGTAATGCTAGGAGGTCATCAGTGAACCATGAGTTTGAGTGGAAAGACTTTTTTCTTTTTTTTCTTCTAAGGGAGCAATTGTGTTAATAGCGTTGGTGAGCGTGACCTTGTAGATATCTGCTAAGATATTGGGGTATTGTGAGAATGGCGGGGCTAGGCATGGTGTATTAAGAAGGGGTCGTAGGTTAAGTGCTGTTAATTTTTTTGAGCTTCTTGCTAGGGTTGCTGCTTTGTGCGAGGTGGTTTAAGTGGTCGGAGCTGTAGGGGTTGTGAATTGTATGCAGCTGTGATCCGTCCACGGGAGGAAGGTGTTGGAAGTGATGCATGAGTTGAAATTATGGTCGAGCAGCCAATCCAGGGTTCTTCCTTTGGAATGGGTGGGTGACTTGATTTTTTGTGTGAAGTCTAAATTAGAGACGTCCTTAAGGAACAAGGTTGCTGTTTTGTCATTAGGATCGTTATAACCTAGATTGAGATCACCAAGGAGTGTGGTTTTGGTGGATTGTTTTAAGTTGTTGCTGAGAAGGTGAGAGATTTGCCCTTGAAAATCAGCTGGAGGTCCTGGGGTCCGGTAAGTGACGAGAATGTTAATATTACTATTGTGTTGAGAGCGGCAGTTTGACCGATAGAATGTCGACATTACCTTCCCATGTGTGTGGAATAGGTCTGACATGATGGATGTCTTTGAAGATGAGGGCCACCCCTCTCCCACTTTGTTAAGTCTATCTTGCCTGAGGATGGAGTAGCCATTCGGGATGGGTAGGGTTATTGAGGGCCCTGAAGCATCATGTAGCCATGTCTCAGTGATGGCTAATATGTCTAAGTCTAGAATGGTGATGAGGTCATTTATTTCAATGGCATGGGCCGTCAGGGAGCAAGAGTTATGTAGCGCACATTCGAGGAGTGGTGCAGCAAGGTTTCTATTTGTGTGTTACTTTTTGTTATTTCAGGCTTGGGGTTGAGTGGTTTGGGTGATTTGAGAGAGGGAATGGTAGTCATATATGGGCGGGGGGTGTGTAAGCTGTCTGGCTGTGAGTTGTGTTTGCCAACTATACAGGAACCTAGTCTAAGGTTTCTATGAGGTGTGGATGTTAGGAGGTAGGAGAGGATCATGGGAGGAGTGCACGTCCTCAGTCTACACAATCTGAGGCTGCAGTTAGGTGAGTAGGTGGGAGGAAGCAGTGTGTGTGGATTGGAGTTGATGTGGGTAGATTTCAAGATGTGGGCGTGTTGTGGGCCGGATGGTGGAATCATCATGACATATAGTACTGTTGCAAGAAGGGTGCACATGAAAGACAAACTGTTCATCGAGTGGTGGTATGTTAGTAACATAGTAGAGCGACTGGGTACGCTGGGCTGAGAGTGGCCTCGAACAGTGGTATCTCTATAGACGAGGTGCTGGTAGCCTATACGTTGTCAAAGCAGTAGTATGTTAGGTAGCTATAGCATGTGAGAATACTGGAAGAGCATGTGTGACTCGATAAGTGAGGTAGCAGTAATATGTGCGAGTAGATAGGAGAGTTAGTGTTCACAATAGATACAGTGGCATTAACAACATCAAAAGCAGTAAACTGCAGGGAGGAAGTACTTAATCAGCACCTGTTAAGGTGCTCTCTAAGCATGAGTACAGAGGTGATAGCAAATACCAACCACAAAATGATATGTCTTAGGTAAAAGAGGGCGCTGAGGTGACCTAACCAGTCTCTAGGGTCCCAGTTGCCGTGATGGTGAGGGCAGTTTGTGCTGAACAGTGCCTGCTTTTGGTTCTTTGGTGGGTTAATGATGTTGTACGTAGTGTTGAACGTGGATGAGAGCAGATCAAGCTCAGTTTGAGCATGGTGGATCATGTGGGCCCAAGCAGCAAACAAGCGTCGAGCAGGGGTGAATGTGATCACTCTGTACAATCGAAGGGAGAACTTTCAGTGATGCAGTTCCGGATGTACCCCTGGTTCTCGCCAAGGTTAGACCAGGCCGTGTCAGGCTTAAGACGCTGGGAGGGTTTGATGAGTGGCGCTCCAGTGGTTCAAGTCAGCAGGCGATGGTTGTTGAACTGGTTATTTGGGTGTTTCTATGTGCATGTCAGTGAAGCAGCCATTCGGGGGCTAGTCGGGTCGAGCCGTAGTTGTTACCCTTGGCCAGAGGCAGCGTGTGACTCTCCTGCAGTTCTGGTTGTGTCCCGGAGTTGAGCAATGGATTCAGGCCTAGCAGGTGACTGGCTCAATGCAGCATCAAGCTCATTCAAGGTACAGGCAATAGTTTGGATTGGTAGAGGAGTATAGGTGTCAGTGCTGGCGTCTTACCACTTGTTCAAGGTGGGGTGATCACAGGTGACTGGTGTGATGTGGCAGAGCAGGGAACTTCAGTTGATCTGGTGCTGCGGCTGCTGTGAGGCCCACTCAGAGGGACTCCAGGACAGGGTGGTTCTGTTCAGGTTCTGCTCTCAGAGCTTCAGGAGATTGTGGTGCAGAGTGGCAGGCCCTAGTCCACTGCAAAAGGCACCCCAAATGTGCCCAGAGAGTGGGTAGAGGGCAGATCTTTGCTCTGTCTTGGATGGCTCCTTCTTCACCTCAGGTGGAGGGCTTTGGAAAGTATAACTTTCCCAATGGAGGTCCAGTGAGTTATTCTCAGTTGTTGCTCTAGAGTGAATATGTTGAAGGGGTGGGAGACCACTTCCTTTAATAGCAAAGGTCCCCATGTGATTGGACTAAAGCTAGCCTGTTTTAGTGGTCCAATCGATGCACTTCAAGAAAGTGAAATTTGTCCTTCTGACGTCATGCCCAAGATGCTTTCCTCCCAAGCAAGTGGAGGGGACAGGAAGGGCAGGGAGAAGCAGGGAGAACAACATGGTGGAAATCGCCTTCCCATAGCCATAGTCCTCCCACCTAATCTAATCCCTCCCCTAACCCCAAAGGGCCTCATTCTAAGTCAGCCGGTCCAATAAAAAAGGCCGGTATTCATGGATACTGGCACTTTATTGGACCAGTCGACTATGGATTTGCCAGTGGGGTGCCTGCCTTACCTCCACCTAATGGCAGGTGCACTACCAGCAGAAAAAGCCCTCATTACCGGCACCGCATTTCCAGTGCCGGTAATGATGGCTAATCCTCTCATGGAGTACTACTGGAGGGACGTGGCTGTCAATGAAGCAGTTAATGGACACAAGCCCTCACCCCTTCCCACTACGAACAAAGACCTTTATGTTTGTGTTGGCTTTTGATTTGTAGAAGTGTGAAGTCTAAGTGGACCTTTTTACCCCTTCTCAGTCTTGCACTCCTTTAAGCAGAATCCAATTTGTCACACTGGTGGCAGGGTGGGATTTGAAACATGCTATGCCTACAGCTAAGCCAGGTAAAACAAAAGTGTGCAGTTAATATAAGCTAATGTAAGTTTCACTGCCAACAAATGTTCATATCCATGAGCAGTGTGCAGACCTTGAAAGCAAGCATCTTGCACAAAGTCTGTCAAGAGAGGGTACTCCCTCATGGCAGTATGGTCAGGTGGGCCAAACTATTGAAAAGGTGCCACGCTTTTGAAGAATCTAGGGGGGTGGAGGATTCCCAGTGGACCAGTGGTGAGCTGGATACCGTAGCGTGGTTTCTCATGCACCAGGGAGGGGGGTGGAAACTGCTGAGGAGAGTAACAGTGACAGTGTGTCTTAGCATTCCTCCCACAGAGCTGGCACTGTGGTATCTCATGGGCTCATCCAATAGATCACTCACTTCGGCCTGGTCCCAAGAAGACTCTGGCAGGCTACAGGGAATCCCTGGGGCTACCTCCTGGAAGAAATGAGGATAGCCTTGGCTGAGGGTAACAGCGAGCTGCTGAAGCCCTCACCGCACAGAAGCAAAGGGACTATGTGACGTTGCACAAGGTGGAGCTTGAAGCTCAGTGGAAGACCAGCAAAGCCTCTAGTTGCAAAGGAAGTGTCTCCAACGGTGGCTCCCAAAGAAAGCCTATGCACCACTTCCCCAAGGACTTGGTCCAACCTTATGAGGAGGGGAGATACATTTTCAACTGGTTCGAAATGCTGGAGTTAGCTTTCTGCCTCAAGGAGGAGTTGTGGGGTGCAGCTTTTATAAGACACCTACCGATTGTCGGAACTGAAGTAATGATTCAGTTTACTCCTAAAGCGAGGCCTATCTGTTCCAAGAAGAAGACTCTAGTCCTCAGGAAGGTCAGCAAAACCCCAGAACAATACCTCAAGAGCTTTAGCATGCTCACCAAAAAGGATGTTCAATGCTTTGAGGAGTACACACGAGTCCCGTGTATATCTGAGTGGTTGGGTCATAGGTAACAAAGTTGACACATTTGAGGCCATGTTTAATTTGATTGGATGTGAGCACATCCTTAAACAATATGATTTGGAGTTACAAACCTGATGACAAAGGGGTTGAGGATAGTATATCCAAGGAGGGTAAGGAAAAATCCCATTCAACTTTCTTGTCCGCTCTGACAGAAAAGAGAAGTGAGAGCACCCCAAATACTGGGGCACCCAAATTCACTGCCCAAAGGGCTGTCTTACCTGTGGAAAACCAGAGACATAGGAAGGGAGATCCTCCCTCCAAGGGTAGACCCAAGCCAGCATTAGTTAGTGCTACTCTCATTGAGGGGGAGGAGGAACAGTCTATGAATGTGGCATCGTAGACAACTAATTCCCACATGACCAGGGGCTGACCAAATGTACCCTTGTATCGCTGAGTGGAAAAGGTACAGGGGCTCCTTCTGAGGCCCCATTTCCTGCTAACACAGCAATTGTCTTGTACCATGTGTTCATTAATGGGAACAGTGCGCCAGCATTTCTTGATACTGTTGATAATATCACTGCTTTCCGACGACGCTGAGGACCAGAACATTCCTAGTCCGCCCAAGCTAGTTAGGGATTTGTTGATCTCACCTGATACCCCCTAGCTATTGTGGAGTTTACTTGAGGCTGAGAAACCTCACATCTCAGCATTGCTGTAACAGATGCCATTCCAGTATACTGTCTATTAGAAAATGAAGAAGAACCTGATTCCAAAATCATTGCTGTGATCACACAATCTAGGGCCAAGGAAGAAGCTGTCATGATAGTCATCCCCAATCCTTCTTGTTTTTGGGGGACATCGCTCCCATCAAGCCACCCCGGGAGACAGCCTTCTTCACATCCAAACTCTACCCCTTTCAACCCAAACATGACAGTGTGCCATTGCAGACATGCCACAGGTGATTGCAGTAGGAAGATGTGTGGGAAAGTCCACGAGGGATCCAGACACGCCAGCGAGACATCAGGTGAGTGTTTGAGAAGCAGCCCTGGTGGCCATGCGTCCAGGAGCTCTTCCGGCTGGAGATGGTTGGAGACTGGTCTCGCCGGTACTACCCAGTCCTGATCCTGAATTCACAGAGACACCTGCTCCTGGTGATGTAGGTCTAGTGGCCACTGAGAAGCCTATTGTGGAGGCATCAGACTCAGTGACCTCAGCGTTGCCTACAGGCATAGAACCAGAACCTGACAGGGAGGGAACAGTAATTTCAGTCCACAATGGTCTCCCCGAGCGAAGCGACTTGTTCTTCGCTGGGGGCCGGTGACAGGCTGACATTTGCCTGGCACAACATGACTGTCCAGCTTTGGCAGATCTGCATGAGCATGCAGAGAAGCAGGCCCAAGGGGATGCCCTTGGGATTTTCAGGGTGTACTGGGAGAACAGTCTTCTGTAAAGTGAGCTCAAGAACTCTGAAGCAAGGGCTGGCAGGTGCTTGGTGGTCCCTCAGTGCCGCAGGAGGTTCCTTTTAGACGTGGCTCATGACATTCCATTTGTAGGTGATCTAGGAATGACAAAGACAACCAACATATTGTCTACCCATTTCTTCTGGTCCCAGATGGGGTCCAAGATAAGATAATTTGTCTGGTTCTGCCACAATTACCAAGAGTCCTGCAAGGCTGGCAGTGCCACAAAGCCCCTCATAATTCCACTATTCGAGGTTGGGAGGCCATTCGAGAGGATAGCTATGGACATTGTGGATTGTTTGGATTCCCAAACCTCCTCGGGAAGCCAGTACGTTTTGGCAGTGGTCGATCAGACCACCCAGTACTCTGAGGCCGTATCTTTGAGGATCATCAAAGCCCCTGTGGTCGTGAATGCCCTCATCATTATATTCTCTTGTGTAGGATTCCCTGGAGAAGACATTTTCGACAATTAATCGAACTTCATATCAGCGTGTATGAAGGAAATGTGGGATGTGTGTGGAGTAACCTACAAGTTCTCCACAGTTTTTCACTCACAGACCAATGGGCTTGTTGAGCATTTCAACAAGTCCCTCAAGGGCATGATAGGCTGCTTGTAAGAGGAGGCATTTCCATTCGGGTTCCTGTCCTGCCATTTAGCAGTTTCATCCCGTCTAGCAGAATACACATCACCAGCTGACACATGCCTAAACTCTGCCATAGCTTTATTTTAGAGTTTAGGCATAGGTTGGGCACAGGGGAGCATATCCTAAATGCTGTCCCTGTGCTGCCGGGTCTTGGCTGTCACTGCAGATGTCAAATTGGCATCTGTAACCTCCAAACCTGCTCTGTGCCACTGGTAGAGCAGACCCTTCAACGCAGGATACTGGTGCCGAAGAGCATAGATACACACTATGCTTTTTGTCACAGAGTTTATGAACTGGGAATCTGATCAGCAGATTACCCATTCAGAGATGAAATTACCTCTATTATTGTATTTATGAATACAATTTTAAACAGCGAGGGATATGAACCCTTGCCAGAGGGCCATTCCTTACAGTTAGACCACTCCTCCCTAAGCTAAATTCTGAAAATAGTTTGTGATTGTTGCATGCAGATCATCTGATTTTATAATAGTCTTCCCAAATATATCTCCAATGTCAATTAAATGCCATAGATTGATATTCAGTATAGAAAAGTTGGAAATTAAAATAAATAAGACATGAATTGTGGGCTTTTGTTATAAGAAGCTTAGTCGCAAAAATCAATGGAGGTTGGCCTGTAAAAATATTGAGCTGATGAGTTACTTCAACTATCTTGGTATCATCTTTGATGATAAATTCACCTCTTATATACATTATGATTCTACTATTATTACAGCTGGTCACCAAATGATGGCATTAAGGGTTTTTAAATCCTCTTAAGCATGAATTAGTCTTCTCTGATTTGATAATTTATTTATAACCTGTTTGATACCCAAAGGTTTCTAAGCGCGGACCCAGGGGTCAAACCTGTGTTGCTCCGCCTCGTCTTGCTTCCAAGGCAAGCACGTTGTTGCTGAGTTATCCTCCCGAGACTACTTCCATTTATGACTGCAGTGTGTCTACTGTATCAGGTGTTGAGTTATGGACAGCAGTGGATCTCACTTGACTTGATAAGAGAAGTGCTGGGTTTTCCCTATTTGACTAACTTGGCGAGTACGAATTCTGTGGAGTTTTAGGCAAAGGTGCAGGGTGCTATTATTACAGAGAACATATTGTTATTAAAGTTTAATATTTGTTTCTCTAGTGGGAAATGGTTATTCTCTGTTATAGGGAACCATTTTCCAAACTCTTATACTAATTGATATTCACATGGAGGGGGACTATCACTTTGTATGGTCAAAAAGGGAATACAACTTTAAGAGTGGCCAAAGTGTATTCCACCTAGATTTCTTCCCGAAACCTATCTGGGACAATTCAAATGTCTGGAAGCACATAGCATTTTTATGAGATTCAGGTAAAATCTTTTAGAGACTTGGGAAGTGAGGGATGGAAGATACAGAACACCCAAGGCCCAGACAGATATGGTGTTATTGCTCTGAGATATGGCAACTTCAATCTTTGCAGAATGTTAAGTTTTATTGCTGGGAACCTTAAGAGCTTGGACCTAGATATATTGGTAGATTTGTATTGACAGAGGACTTTAATGATAAGAAGGGTTTACGATCAGGTCATACATTTGGCTATATTGACGTCTGTGGATCTTTTAGCCCTAACAAGGTAATTTTAAATCCAGTTGTAATTAGAATATCGTTTTTGTGTTTGCATTATAAAAAATAGAAATGAGTAAATAGACATATGGATAGGTTTTAATATAGAACGTTTTGATTGCTAAGATTTGTATGTATATGGTTATACAGATGTAATAATGTTGTCATTGGTATAAGTACATATACAAAGTTTACTCTAGAATAAATTATTCAAAGGAAAAAAAACAATGCTGATTTATGAAATCTGATACAAGAAATACTATAATGTGTAGCAACACCAATTTTTCAGACAGGCTTTTTTGTGTTCATGATCTGTCTGAAAATGTTCAATGCAGAGCTTTTCCCTCCTTTGTATTTCATGGGAATTGAAGCATTTGTTTTAGAGAAAAGTTAATTGAGCTGCATGTATGTCTTTGACTGTGTGTTGTATTCACCTGTTTCAGAAACAACATCGTTTTCATTGACTTTCTCTCCTGAGCAACCAAGGTTCTTGAATCTGCACAACTGTTGTTCTTCTCAGCCTATCTGCAGCTTGAACACTGTTGGCCAGGCTGCGTTTCTCTCCTCTCTTGCTTCTCCTGGCCTTTCTGGTTCTGTACTTCAATAGTTGTGTTCCTAACTTTTTAATCATACTTTGTCACGTCTGTTAGTCAAACATCTTCTCATCATCCCCTTTAATATGAAGTTCCCGAAAGCTCTTGGCCCTCTTCTGTTTTCTCTCTAAACCATTGCACTTTATGCTGTTTTATCCTCTTTCAAGCTCCCTTCCCACATCTATGCAGATGACTGCAGATTATCTTTTCCATGTCCTCCTTGTCTCATTCTCTCCTCTCTGACCTTTCTGCTTATCTTACTACTGTTCAATCATGGAAGCAATTATTTCTTCCCCTCTTCTGTCTACTGCCTTCTCTTTCCGTCCATTGTTCCTTTTGTATAGTGTCTCAGTCTGCAATGTTACTGTTGTTTTTGACTCTACTCACTCCTTTTCTATTCACATATCTAGCACAGCCTGTTTCTACCATTGCCACATTTACATTTCTTTTATGCCACTTAGCTTCTGATTTTAGCTTTGACTTTTTTCTTGTCTTGAATTCTGCTCTGCTCTCTTGATTGATTTCCAGACCTTGTACCTTACCCCACTTTGCTCTTTCTTTAACTCTGTTATTACTATGTTATTTTCGTTATCCCCTCATTCTCTGATTATCTCATCTCTGGTGTCTAGTTCTTTATAACCTTTGACTCTCGTCTTTTTCACTTATTTTGTATTGTACATAAACGTATTCATGGCCTTGCAGCACGCTATCTTTCCTCACTGGTCTCCCTTCACTCTGCTCCATGTACTCTTTGTTCGCAATCTTTGCGTCTTGTATCTGTTTCCAAATCCTGTGTGCTGTCTATCGCTTTGATCACTTTGCGTCCTTGCTCCTAAGCACTAAAATGCTCTTCCTCTTGCAGTCTCTTTGTCTCCATCTCTGCAGCTCATTTCCTTCTGCTTGTTTCCAACAACTGATTCTGATGGCTTTTATTGTTATCGCCTCTCTTTCATGAATTTGTAGCATTTTATTCTATTGAATGTACAACATTATGGCAAAAGCACTTAATAAATCCAAGTTAATAAAATACAAATCGAAATGGACTGTGAAATGCCTACAATCTGGTGTGAGAATTGCACCTCATGATTCCACCTTCAATAACGTCTTATTCCACCCAGAGATTTTTCATCTTGTTGGACCAACCTCACTCCAAGTACCTGTTGAGTTGCTCCAACATAACAGAGCCCGCTTCAGACACCAATCGAGTTTACTGAGCTCCCTAAAATGTCCAAGCCTGAAGTTAACTTTTTTCAGTGGGCTCTGCCTTCCCTCTGTTGGGTCTTTCCTTGTAAAAGTGGAACTAAAATGACCCTACGGGCACAGATGCTTATAAGGCTTTCAACCTTTTTGCAAATTCATTGGATGTTAATGGACTCTTAGAAATCACTAGAATGTACTGTTTCATTCTTAATTACTATTCAACCATTAATAGTATGCGTATCTTGCTTTCTCCTATATGCACCACAACAATATTGTGGTAAAAAGTTCATTATATTTTATTTTATTTTTATTAATACCTTTTCCCGAACATTGATTTCTCTATCAAGTTATGATAATGCATCACTTTTGAGAATGTTAAGAACTTCACCCCCCTCCTCGCACTAGTTGATCCCAACCCCTGGTTCCCCTGCCAATTGCCCTTCTGGGCTCCCCTTAGCAAAATCATTTGTTTCTTCTGGCGTGCCAGCTTTATGATGCCTCGGCAAGTGCAGGAAACAGGTCTCATGGTGTGGTGTTGATTGACACCTCACCCTGCTTCCTGTTGACATTGAGCATTCTAGATGTGGTGGTTTAGGGTCTTCCTGAGGTGGGCTGGCAAGATCAATCAAAATGTGTGTGTTTGTGTGCTGGCAAGCTTGCAAGCTCTGTTATGTGTTTATGTCGAAGGAATGTGTGTGTGAGAGCATGTGTGTCCGTGAGAATGTATGCATGTACATTAAATATTCATGTGCATGTCAGCGCTGGGTGCTTCTGGTGGGAGATGGTTATGAGCCGAGCTACCGGCAATGAGACACATTGTTAAGGGGCCATGCTGACATACGGAGGCTAAGCCAGTATGACAGTGTGCTCTATTGACAAAAGTAAATGGACTACCTGCTGCCACTGACACAGCAGCATTCAAAACATCGACATAGTTGAGAACCTTTACCAGAAATATGCCATTTACAAAATAAATGTTTAGAGTTGATGTTTTAACTCTATGCTTTACTCAGCAAAGTGTATTCATTTTCTGCACATCAGCTTTACAGGTTTGAACTGAGATGCCGTTTATTCTGTAGCCTATTGCTCTGGTTCACCTCAACGTATTGCTATATGTTCCCTCGTTTTTCAAACGTATTTTTAAATGAAGGCTCCGCACTGTCCGTGGTATAGCGACAAGGTCTGCAAACACGTGTTGCATTGATCACTACGTTTGTGCCATCACCCCTGCAGTGGTGTGCTAACCAATGTTTCATGGTGTTGATTTTATCATTCCTCCGACCTTTTCAGCATTTGCTTTTGCACCTGCATTAGTGAAAAGTGTCGTTTTTGAGGATTGTAATACACACAAATACACAGGCTTCTTTCTGCCCAAAAGCCTCTGAAAGAGGGACATCATTTGGGAGTCGCCAGGACACCTGATGTCTCCCTTGCTACCACTGTGGTCTCCCATGCCACACCTTTTTTTAATTTGAGCTCCTGGGCTGTGGCCAGCACCATGTGGCTCTTTGTTTTTAGAGTGTCTGGCTTTCTTTTTCAGGCCTCTAAAAAAACAGGGGGTTCCACAAGTGTAACACTTTGAGCAGTGACCTAAATAAGAAAGATCATAAATAAAAAATAATTTTTCTTTCTGGAATTCTGTACAATGATTGCTAGACTCATTAAAGGTTTATTTCAGGCACACTTCAGTGGGTGAGTTACTGATTTAGTCATTCTTAAACACCTCAAATTCACAATGCAGACAAAAACGTCCAGAAAGCATTTAGAGTAGAATAAACATCCATTGCGGACTATTTAAATTGCAGTTATACTATATTTCTTTCTGCTATCATATCTGTTACGATCATCACAAGATATTTCATCTCGGTGTCCTCGGTCACTTGACAAAATCCTTTTGCCAAAAAGCTTATGTACAGTGTAGAAATGTTTGACCATAGCATATAAAGTGGCCCTTGATTTCATTGTGCGACAATTAATGCTTTGTTGTAATGTGTCTATCTTTCCTCTCTCCCTGGCATGCTGTTCAGGATGTTTGTTTGTTTACATGTATGGAGTAAGGAGTGCCCAGAGTACGGGATGCTGTGTGAGTGCGCTGATTTATCTGCGCTACTCTAAATTCTTTAATACGCAGTTATGGACGCGCCTAATGGTATGTATTATGCCATCCTCTGAAGCTTGAAAAGTAGATCCACTCAGGCTTGACATGTGACCAACTTTGCATCAGATCTGCAGATGAACTGGCCTGATGTTAAATCTCAGTTACCAGTTTAATGGTATCCACTACAGTAATTTGCTTTCTGACTTAGAACATTCAGACATGTAATTGCTCATTTTACTAAAGCCGGTTAGATAGTTATAGCCTTGAAGATAGCTCAGTGGGATGAGTGCTCGCAGCTGTGTTGTGTGTGTGACAGCCGGTCCGATAGCACAGCGAGTAGAGCGCTGGTTTTGACATCTGTGCAGAGCTTGCTGATGCAGGTTTGAATCACGGCAACACCAAACTCAGCCTTTCATCCTTCCGAGGTCGATAAAAGCATCACACACTGTGGGTAATAATAAGCAGCGAACAGAGAAGAGAGTGGGCACCACAGAATGTTCAAAATATTCAAGTAAGTTTGAAGTCAAAATCAAATGTTTCAGAAAGAATATACATCCAATTAAAGAGGAGCTGGCTGTGACAAGTCAGGAGACACCCGGACTTATAATTGTAACACATGCAAAAGACCAAGTAATAATACCGGGTCACACAACCGCTCTCATATGGGGCCCAACTTGGGCACGTGATTATTTCTGGTTCAAGACGATATGCTCAGGTATTCATAGTTTGCCATACTTCTTAGAAAATAGGAAGATGAGTCTGTTTGATTCATATCAAAATTATTTATCCATGGTAGTTCAAATGTAAAGCTATCACTAATAATCCTTAGTGAGGAAGCAGTTGCCACAATCCAAATGTGGTAGACTAAATAAGCCAATGCATTTCGGAAATTATTTCCTTCATCACGGCAAGTCTAATTGTGTAAGTCAAACAAGCAGATATATAACATTATAAATTCACATCATGGTAACAATTCAAACAAAACCCACATTGCAGAAAAATAAAAGGAAACATACCAATCAGTAGATATTTCATGATGGGTAAATATGAAAAGCAAAAAAGAAAAATATGCAATAAGTAGTTTGTAAGGTAAATAAATGAAACCAAGGAATATCAGGTGTGGTTTTACCTCATAGGTGTGGCCAGTGATGAAAAACAGAATGTCCTGCGTTCATACCCACTCAGCAGTGGGTTGTAGATAACATTATGCACAAAGGAATGGAGAAAATCCACTCGTGTTTACAAGGGAACAAATCTGTCGATCATAAAAGATCCAGTTAGTTGCCGTGTCTTGAAATACACTCATACATTGTCAAGGGGAAAGCGTTGAAGTCAGACTCTCACCTTGCAGTACACGGAGCGAAACGATCCTCCACTGTGCAGCTGCAGGGCAGTGTCTCTGACTGCTGTGTGAAGCCGTTGTCTAGGCAACGGTTCTTTTGTTTAGCACGTGACCCCCTCGTATCTGTGAGATGAAGGTGGTCACGAATAGTGATGTAAAGTCGGCCAGAGCCCACATAAAATAACAAACAAAGTATTTATGGGGCATCACCAATGGGTGCCCGTAATTGTAATGACAGAATCTAAGTAAAAAAAAAATAATGAAACAAAATGATGGAAATGGAAAAAATACTGTCACAGGTCCTGTGGCTGTCTGGACAGCAAGACGTAATGAAATTAAGCAAAGGTAATGTGAGGTAAAAACAAACATATTGGGTGAATAGGAAACAGTAGAAAAACTGGGAAGAACCCCAGTGGACCTCAAAAGGTGGGACTATTCAAATGTTGCTAAACAGTTGAAGTACAGCCTCAGTGCGTAAGGTGTCGCCGTGAGGCGGCACCTTGGGTCCCAGACACCGTCCGGGACATGCACTAGGGCTGTTATTAGAATGCTCTAAACATGATTAAACAAAATGCAAAGTGGCATGTACCAGACTGTAATAAAGAAATAGAGCAAAAAGGCTTCTATGTTACACAAGAGTAGACCACGTAAGGTGGAGTGATTCGAACATTGCTACAGAGGTCAAGTTCAACTAAAGTTCAGAGGGTGTCAACATGGGGCGACCATGTAACAAGGATGGTATCCAAATATTCAGAACATCATTCACAGATTACTCTGAGCATCATACGAAGTAGCAAATGCAATAAAAAGTCTGTAATTAGAGCACAGGGCAAAGAGACCCCTATGTGTGAAAACATGTTTAAGCATACACCTGTGACACAGGAAAAACAGTGGTATCACAATCAAATACAACAGTGGTAATTGATTTCCTCATTCAAACCACTCGGGACCAAACTACAGAGTTTATCAATCCAAAATGTCTCTCTGCGATTGAGGCGCAGACTTAAGCATTAAAAAGCATTTAGAGTAGAATAAACATCCATTGCAGACTATGTAAATTGCAGTTATACTATATTTCTTTCTGCTATCATCTCTGTTACGATCATCACAAGATATTTCATCTCGGTGTCCTCGGTCACTTGACAAAATCCTTGTGCCTAAAAGCTTATGTACAGTGTAGAAATGTTTGACCATAGCATATAAAGTGGCCCTTGATTTCATTGTGCGACAATTAATGCTTTGTTGTAATGTGTCTATCTTTCCTCTCTGCCTGGCATGCTGTTCAGGATGTTTGTTTGTTTATATGTATGGAGTAACGAGTGCCCAGAGTACGGGATGCCGTGTGAGTGCGCTGATTTCTCTGCGCCACTCTAAATTCTTTAATACACAGTTATGGACCCGCCTAATGGTATGTATTTTGCCATCCTCTGAAGCTTGAAAAGTAGATCCACTCAGGCTTGACATGTGACCAACTTTGCATCAGATCTGCAGATGAACTGGCCTGCTGTTAAATCTCAGTTACCAGTTTAATGGTATCCACTACAAAGAGTAATTTGCTTTCTGACTTAGAACATTCAGACATGCAATTGTTCATTTTACTAAAGCCGGTTAGATAGCTATAGCCTTGAAGATAGCTCAGTGGGTTGAGTGCTCGCAGCTGTGTTGTGTGTGTGAGACAGCCGGTCCGATAGCACAGCGAGTAGAGCGCTCGCTTTGACATCTGTGCAGAGCTTGCTGACGCAGGTTTGAATCACGGCAGCGCCAAACTCAGCCTTTCATCCTTCCGAGGTCGATAAAAGCATCACACACTGTGGGTAATAATAAGCAGCGCTCAGACACCTGAGTGTTTGTAGCGCTATATAAAATGCTAAATTATTATTAATTAAATTATTATTATTATTATCTACAGGTTGCAGGTTTGAATCCCAGGAAGGTCAACTCAGCCTTTCATTCCTCTGAGGTTGCTAAATGAGTGCCAACGCAGGTTGGGTGATATTGTATGTATATTTGTTCCATATAAAGCCCTTAAGCGTAAGTGCTACACAAGAACACATCATTATCATTTGGCCTTGGACGTATGCTTACATTCACAGTAATTGGTAATATGGGCCTATACACACTGATATTAATGATACATATGGTGATCCATTGTTGTATGAAATGTATATCACATTACAGTGATATTGTAACCATATTTTTCGTAGTGCACTTAGGAACAATGCGATGAGATGTGATTTCCTGTTTTGTCAAAGGGTGAAAGGTCATGTTCCATCGCTTCCCGTGATGTCACTTCAGGGTGGGGTCAAATTACATCATTTCCTGTGATGGCATCAGAGGTCAAGGGTCATGTGAACACAATTCCGCTAGCCCTTGCATTTTGATGAAATTATCTCCCTGTCCGAAAGGGTTAATTATTAATGGCAAATATAGGCATACCATGTTCACAGTGCGAGGACGCCGTTTTAGGAGCACTTGCATGGCTTATCCCATCAACTACCCAGGAAAAAAAGCGCGTTTCATGAGAGTCTGGAAGATGCGTATTGGTTTTCGAGAGCAGAACTTACACTTTTTCGATGAATCAGGAATAACAATAAAGATGCCAATGAGGCATGGCGACAAGAATGAAAAACACAAGATGCTGATGTGTTCTTTTTTCCTCCAGTATTGGTACCTCGCATAATTTATCGCACTTCTTCCTCACAACTGCATGTGTAAGCACTCTAATAAAAGTGCAAGTATTTGAATGATCTATACAAACAATATCACAGTATAAAACGTAAAGTAAGTGCCTGTCACGTTGAATAGGAGCATTGGCAAACAGTAGTGGCATTGTCTGCATCCCTGTTCAGCTTCAGATCCTGCTCATAAATCTTACCTGCACACGTCAGCATTGCTGCTCAGTAGAACTACGCAAGTCCATTCCCATTAGAAGACGCGCAGTATATTGGAACTGCGGACGAAATCGAACATTCCCCACGGTCAGTTACACACCATTACTGCGGGCTTTGTCAAGGGTTTCCCGCTTAGAGTTATAAAGCCGCAGCTGTGGACATGAAGTAGGACACCTCACAATGGCCACGTTTGAGCTTCCCGGCACTTCTTCAATGCTCAATTTCGTCACAGTGCCAAAGGTCGCAGCGAAAGTAGCCACGAATAAGCCATGTGTATGAAAGCAATGTTAGCTAAAGGTAATTAGGACGCTGTCAAGGTTTATGAATTGGGCATTTTTACATCTGTTAAGTAAAAACATATTTTTCTTTGGGTTGAGCAGGAAAGGGCCCTTAAGCAAGAACTACCGCCTGCAGTATTGTGGCGAGGAAAAAGATGCATGAACACACCATTGTGATCTAGTTCACGGAATGAGTGAAGGATTACAGGCGCATATCAGAGATCCGTCAGCAAATACTTGCGGTAGTGTCACTAATAGTACCGCCACCAGTATTAAAACGGCTGCTACTATTTGCACTATATTTTTTATGTATTTATTTTTGTGTTGCAGTTTACATTGACATTTTTCGCACTGATGTAAACATATTAAGACAGTTTAATATAAATATAAACAATTCCATGTAAACACGAGCACTTCATAAAATCCCACTATCTACAAATACAAGAATTCATAAAAATGCATACAGAAATCCCTCAACCAACAATCACTTTACTCTCTCAACAATAAAACAAACAAATACAATCTAAAATACACGTCATTCAATTACCAGACCTTGATCATCATTATACTACTTATGAATCCCAAAACAAACGGAAGTCCCGTTCACCTTGTTGCATTACCTTGCTTAGATCCAAAACGATTTTGATCAGAAATGTAAGCAAGGCCAAGCACTATTAGATGTAGTGATGCTACCAACACTAGCACACATAATCGTAGTGTTAGTAGTAGTAGTATCAGTAGTGATAGTACTATCACAGATGCTACTAGTACAAGTTCTACTACTACAGTTACTGTTAGTTGTACCACTGCTATTGATCGGAGTAGTATTAGCACTACTAATAGTACTGTTGCTTAGAACTAAAACTGCTACTAGTAAAACCATTGGCCTTTCTGCTACTATTACTGGTATTACAACTACTGCTACTTGTGAACATAGTGATGGAGAGTAAAATAAAATGCAAACTGTTCCTTTACATCGTTGCTCTTACAATGGATCTGCAGACTTCAGTTCCTCTATTCCTCTGACATCACTCCCTGATTCAAGGACTGAAGGAAACAAACATTGGCAAAGCCATTACTTTGGGTGTTTACTGCTGTTCTTTGCTTTTGACATTTATAGGCCGCAGGGTTCAAGGAGGAGAATTAAATGTTTCAAAGGAGAATGAGATAAGAGGAGCGGGTGTGCAAGAAAATTGTAGAGGAGCAGTTGGAGGCCTCTTCTCTTGTCCCAACCCCTTTACCACCATCCTATTGGAGTAGCAGACTGGAGTAGCAGACAAAGGGCTACCATTGGGAGTCCATGCATGGGTTTATGTGACATATCTATACCGCGTCGCATATGTGAAAGACAATATGCACTCGGACAGCCATTCAGAAGATATCCTCACGTTGAGTCAATGGAGGGAAGTTACCAAGAAGGATGTCTATTGCCTAAATGCAAGAAAGTGCGTTAAGAATTATGGATGAACACTAAACAAAAGTCTGATGATGATGATGATGATGATATGTCATACAGAAGACATATAGGCCTAAGTTAAAACAATATGAAAATACTTTAGACTGAAAATGTAACAGAAGCACTGAGAGAAACATGTACCAAAGATGAAGTTATCATGAAAACAAGAAGACGAAGTAACGTGCTGACCAATAAATGTAAATACGCTGTAACGCAAGGTAAAAGAAGCATACAGAAGCTTGCTAAAAAGAGGTATATACATATAACGTTTAGGACGGCCATTGGAAGAAAATGGATGACAGCTGGTGTTCAAGATATAAGCCCTTCTGCCTCAAAAACAAGCTTACGACCAGAAATTGAAGAATTGACGAAGAAGCTGTTTTCATGTGTGGATTAAGGGAGTACGTTGGCCTGAAGTCAAGGAGGCAACTTCGAGAGATGGGGGTGCAAGGCACAGAGAGGGGCAAATGAATAGACCTTGTGCATGAGACATCTTTCTAGAAACATTAGGAGGGCAAGGACATTTGCTGATGCCAAGTATTAAACAACCACAAAGGCAAAAGCCTATATGAGGTGGAGTGAGCAAGTCACTAAAGGCCAGAGAGGGTAATAACACCATGGTTAATTAAATCAAATAACAGAAATTGAGAGACAGAAATGTACCAAATCGTGGTCTCTTGACATGTGATGAAGAACTCAGAACAAACGCTATTGTTTAGAGGTTTGTGTTAAGAGAGTGGTGTGCTCACACTCCCTCGAATGTCCCAGAGCAGTGAGCAGACTATGAGGTTAACTACAAATGACAGACCTTGGCTAAGGATCCGGTCGATGACATACAAGGGACTGATTGGGAAAACAAGGTGATAATTTGACGCAGCTGGAACAACTAGGTTTCACTTTGTTCATGTGCTGCTAAACGAGCCGAAAGTCCAGGTTAGATAGGGTTACCAACCAATCAAAAATACCTGCCATGCACTTTCATTTACAATGTTGCAGTTATTAGTCGGCTGCCATATTCTCTGCTATAATCAGTATGTGACATGCGTAGAAGTAGCTCAGGGCGTGTTCAACAGACAAGGGGCAGCCAATGAGATATTAACACTTATGTTTTTTCTATAAGTAGATATGTTCCCCTAATCCAATCCCTCCCTGTTAAACCGTAATCATATAGTGCCTCCTTATTATGAATACTGGCCTAAGCCCATTCGCGTTATGCAGAAAACCAACTTGCAAATTACTGATTTTGGGTTAACTTTGCTGCCATTTTAAGACTCATCCACCATTTTGATTTCAACTCATGTTCTCTGTTCTAAAATGGTGGAACTTTGAGTTTCATTAATGTTTAGGTTGACCGAGAGCCGACTGTTTAACCTATGTAAAGAAACCTTGTGCTTCATACAAACTGTCATTCAAGTGTTGTCTGCGCTCACAAGCCCCATCCTCGAATAAACACTGAAACAATGAAGAGTAAACATTGATCGTATGCTCTAGCTGAACTGCATTGTAGTGACTGTTGGAATAAGGCTTACCGTGGATTCGAGAACCAACAGTATCATTGAATCTTCATGGACATGTAAACTTGTTTAATCCTTTGTATAATATTATAACATCTGTCATGTGAACTCGGCACAAACTCTAGCCCACGAATAATTAACAACACAGAGCAATCTTGATTAATTTGCCAGAACTATGTACAAGACACCAGAAACCAGGCAGATTGCTCAAGATGATCTGAGTAGTGAGTCTTCCCCTGAAATGTCTACAGCCCAGATATACAGGAGACGGACCCACCCTACCCCAACTCTCTCTTCCCCAACCACTCTACCCCACCCACCAAACCTACCCCCACTCTCTCGCAACCCCACTCACTCAACCCCCGCCCTCTCAACCCACACCCAACATACCTCCACTCTCTCTACACACACCAACCCTAACCCCACTTCTCTATACCTGTCCCTGCTCTATCTACCACCACACCCTCAACTACCCTACCCCCACTCTCTCTGCCCCCACCTACTCTACCCCCACTCTCTTAACCCCCGCCTACCCACACTCACCCAGCCAACTCCCACCCATCCTACTTCCACTCTTAATCCCACCCACCCTACCCCCCACTCTCTGTGCCCCCACTCTTTATAACCCCAATCCACCCACCCTACCCCCACTACCTCTACCCCCACTCTCTCTACTCCCACTCACCACCACTCTCGCTACATACCCCACTCTCTCTACTCTCACTCCCTTGCTCTCTCTACATACCCCTACTTCCTCTACATCCACCCCCCCACCATACTGCCACTCTCTCTACCCCACCCACCCTACCCACACTCTCTCTACCCCTCTCCCACCCACCCTATCCACACTCTCTATACACCCACCCACCAATCCTATCCACACACTCTCTACCCCTCCAACCCACTACACTCTCTCTAACTCCCACCCACCCTAGCCACCCTCTCTACACCCCCTAAGAGCCTGTCAGGATTCCATTGGATTCCCCTTTGTCTGATCATAGATCAGTCCCACACAGGAAGAAACATTCCCGAATCCCTAGTAGATATAACAGGTTACGTTCACCTTGGAACCCTGGTTCGTCATTGTTTGCACGTTCCTTCAGACAATGCTACGTGTTGCCTTGGAGACACTGGCGCCCTTTGCATTCACGTAGGCATTCATGCCTACTGCGGCGTGGTGGGCTGATCTGTATTTAAGCTCTGGCCCCGCGCACAACGGCACTTCTGAATTTGTAATTCTCAAAGCTACGCACCTTGTTATCCTGTCTTCAAGCTCTTCGAACTCCTGGCCTGCTTTGTGACCTTCCTTGCCTCTATCTTGTCTTTTGCTTACTTTATTCGTTGCTGACCCGGAACGTCCACGGACTGCCTTCGCTTCATCCCTGCACGTCTTACCTGCTTGCTGCCAAACCCGGAACGTCCACGGACTGCATTCGCCTCATCCTTGTACGTCTTACCTGCTTGCTGCCAAACCCGGAACATTCACGGACTGCATTCGTCTCATCCCTCATGTTTTACCTGCTTATTGACAAGCCAGAACATCCACGGACCGCATTGGAACGTCCACGGACTGCATTCATCTCATTCCTCATGTCTTACCTGTCGATTGCCAAAACAGAACGGCTACTGCACTGCTTCAACTCCAACCATAGTCACTTCTTCCCGCTCTTACCTCACAGCTCAAAGACTCTAAGGAACTCCAAGGACATTAGTGCATCGGCGCAAGGATCAAAGAACATTAGCGCAACCGTGCAAGGATCAAAGACTCTTTAGGCGTCCTTCTACTACTCCAGTACTACAATTTTTTCTTCAGAATCCATTCAGACCACTTATTGGTAAGCACACTACTGTCTGGTTCTTTCTTTGTCTTGCTATCTTGTACTCATGGTAATAGTCACCTCTCTTGTTTCAGGATACTCACCAATTTAGCTTGGAACTTGTCAGTCGTAGTCTACCTTTCTTGCTTGTGAGTATCTGCTCATCACCTTACTTAGATTTTTCCTTGTCTTGGGTCATATGTTAATCCTTGATTAATTTCTCTTGCAGCCAGCTGTCTGGGTACCAGGGTGTACTGATATTTTCGGGCAATATTACCTCAATCTGTCCTTTTGTACTCTTGATGGGTATATTGTCAGAAAGACTCAATTGCATCACGACGTGTCAAGCCACCACTGCTGGATTTAGCCCTTGGGCCCTAACAGAGCCCCTACCCACAATCTCTCTACCTCCAACCACCTTACCCCGACTCTGTCTACCCCACCCATCAAGCCTATTCCCACTCTCTCTAACCCCACACAACCTACCCCACCCTCTACCCCCACCCACCCCACCACCACTCTCTTTACCCCACCCACCCTAACTCCACCTCTCAATCCTGCCCTACCCTACTCCCACTCTTTCTACCCCTGTGATGCTGGAAATGTCCTATGGAGGGATCCTACCACTTCTCTGTGTGTGTTCTCTCCATGTTTTCTGCCACTGAAGTCCAATCTGAACCTCTGGCAGTACAGCTCCTCATTTTATCTTTTGGTGAACAACACCCATGGGATACCCGTATGGCACCTCTGGGCGGGGTTACACCCTTGCACCCCTTATGTGTGTTTTTGGGCACCTGTGTGTTGCCCACAGAGCAGGGTACAGGCTGGTGGCAGCTACCTGCTGACTTGACAGTGGCTCGGAGTGTCCTCCATTTTTGGGATACCCAGGCCCTGCCATAGGAATCAATGGATTCCTACACAAAGGCAAGATGGCCACTGTGGCCTCTTCATTTCTGTTGCCTTTTACCTTGTTTCCTAAAGTCTTGGGAAGCCCTGTCTCTGTCCCTTCCTCCCAAATGGCTGTTGGGTGGATAAACCATATATGTCTCTGTTGCTCACTTTCCCCCTAATTGGCTGTTGGGTGGAAATGCCTTATATGGATCTGGACTGCCTCCTGTCAGACTGACTGGAGCCTCCCCAGGGTTTGCGGGTACACCCTAAAGGTGGGACCTGTGTGAATGGAGTTGGGCGTGAACTCACATTTTCTGTGGTAGGTGTCTGGTTTGTGTCTGTGTGACAAAATGAATGAGACAGCCCTGACTGAAACTGACATGAATGCAGTGTAGTGTGCTGAAAGGCTGGGTAATTGCCCTAAATCCACATTCTTTGTTATGGGTGTCTGGGTAGAGTAAATGGCCTGAATGCCTGGGAGCCTGATTGGCTTCCTGCACAAATGTCCTTCTGTGTGATTGGCTGACTGAGCCTAGCCCAGCCAGAGTGAATGAGGGACAGTTGTGTGTATCTGGACACCTCTAACGTACCAATTTGTTCAGAAGCTGAAGTCGAAGCTGAAGCAAGAAGAAGCTGTTCCTTGAAGCCTATCTGAAAGAGAATTCACTGGGCAGAATTAGCACAGTAAAGTGGTATTCATACCATTTGCCTACACAATATTGTGAAAAGCAAATACAAGATGAAATAAAGGAAACACAGATATAAAGGTGCTAATGGAAACACAATTGGCGAATGTACTGGTGCAGTTTCTTGTTCACCAACAAGACTCAACCATATTTTATAATGTGACACAAGATGTAGATGAGACAGTAACAAAGCTCCCAAGACAATTATTGGGCTTACTAGTAGTATAATCTTGTGGCATTGGTTTTTGTTGTTGAAGTTAAGAGGAATTGAACGTTTGACATGCACTCCACCAATTTGTGCACGCGTCATTGTTTACAAATGCTAATGACCTATGACATCAGATGATGCCGTCTGACATCATGGCCGCTATGTAAATGTAAGGAAAACACGATGGTGCCCTCGCGCCATGTGGAATGCATCATTCTGTTGCTCTGGAGAGGCTCCGTGGCTTATTCAAGCCTGACAGAAGAAAGTACAAATGACGACAACCTAATAGACTATTTGTTTTTTCGGGGTACCATTTGGTGTGAACTGAATTGCTTTGTCTAGTGTGCACAAACTAAGCGTGGTTTCAACATCAAGCTTATACTCGTGCCACAACAGGTACATGCATTAGGAGCCGTATTGAAAATGAGTGCTAATTTTGCACAAACCTGGTATTTATGTTGACAATATATGAAGCCAGACAGTAGCGTCTGATGTCATCTTTGTGAATACGTAGCTTGGGAATACTAAATGGCAGATGATGTGCGCTATGCCGAATACCCCTCTTATTGCTTGGCAGGGGCCCATTGATAGAATCATGTTGTTTTTAGTATGAGACTGTGTAAGTGTTACAATCCAGGCTTAATCGAAGACACTTACTGATGTATAGGTGTGTTGCTTATTGTTTCCAGGACCATTGTTGTTGGTAACTAACCTGCTCGAATTGTATGATGATCCAGAGCTTCATTTGACTGAGAATTGCGATTTTAAGGTTGGTGCAGCGCTATAAGGTGCGAACATAGACATATATATTTTTTTTCTGGTGAATTTTGACAATTGGTGAAGGGTAGTGAACTTTTTTACACAAACACAATATTTATTGATGGGAGCACGCTGCATGCATTAGGGGTGGCTTGGAATGTGTGGAATAATTAAAAGATGTTTGGTAGTATAGACAAAATGTGATATATTATTTGTACAGGTTTCAAAATGTTGGATATATGTGTCAGGGATTAGACCAAGGAACGCTAAGAACATTTCAACTCAACTTTGTAAGTCTCCTTTTCTGAGATAATTTTTGGGAGAGATATGAGGTTGCAGACGAGTGAGAATAGGACACCACTATGAAGATTTTTTGAGCAGCACACACAGTAAAACTATAATTGATTTGATTATCAGTCTCAGAGCCTTATTTAATGTAGTGATGATCACTAATAGGTTATTGGTGTAGGAACAGCACTGAATAGGCACTTGGTATTGGTATCAACCCATATGGAGTGTTGGTGGTGTACACAGGAATGTGCTTGTGTATTTGGACTAAAGTTAATGCACCACTGCTAATAATGCACAGGTTTTACGATATGATATGATGTTTTATGTATATCGCGCTCATACACAGGTGTTTCAGACCACGACCAAGCAAAGGGAGGGGAACAAGGGAGAGAAAAAACAACGATCTTACTAGGCCCAGTGACATTTAGAACACGCAAGTGCATGGAGAAAGGGGAAAGTGCATGGATAAGGGAGAAATGGAAAGTATGGAACAGAGGAGAGAACAGAATAAATAATAAGTGCAATCACTAAATAAATAAAGACAGTGAAAAGTGATAGTGCTGACAGCTAATAGCAAGTGCATGATTTGGTTAGATAGGGTATATCCGCTAAGTGCAGAAGATGAATGGGGACTGTATGGGTACAGATACAGATTCCAGTGAAAGGGGCGGCCCGAAGGCAGTGCTTAAGGGAGGCAGGGTGAGCAGGTACCTGGGCCAGAAGGACAGAGGGTGGCCAGGTGCATGGTGCAGAAAAAGAGAAACAGATCCGCAGGGGAGAAGAGGGGCAAAGGCAGCAGCCAAGAGGAAGGTCTTGAGGTGCTTGCAGAACTGGAGATGGTTCTCCTCAAGTTTCAGGGTGGCTGGGAGGCTTTTCCAAAGGGAGGCCCCAGCCGAAATCAGAGATCTGTCTCCACTCGTTTCTTTGAAAAACACCTGACCCTGAGGGAATTAGAAGTAGAGGAGCAAAGGGCTGGAGAGGGGCGGTATTTCCAGAGGGATCATTGAAGGTATTTTGGACCCAGGCTCCAGAAAGCCTTGTAGTCTTGTTCTAGATTAGTTATAAAGGACGGAGAGTGGAGGCAGGTAGATTTAGAAAGAGGCTGTTACAGTAGTCCAACCTAGAGAGAATCAGAGCTTGGGAGACAGTGAGCTTCTGAGGGAAGGAGAGGAAAGGCAGAGTACCTTTAAGGAGGTGCAGTAGGAGGTTTGACTTTTTAGAGACAAAAAGTCATTAGAGATTTGTGCGGAGAAGGAAAGTGGGGAATTAAAGATGACCCTGATATTTCGAATCAAAGATGACCTTGATATTCTTAGCCTCACAGGTAGGGGTAGGAGAGGGGCCAATGGAAGCCAGCCAGAGAGTGAGGGGAAAGGATGGTGAGGGGGTACCAATGAGGAGGATTTCAGTCTTGTTGTTGTTTAGACAAAGATCGTTGGCGGCACACCAATTTTGAATGGCGGTTAGGCAATCAGAGATGAGGTAAGGAGAGGAGGTGTCTGAGGGAAGCCTGAAAATTAGTTGGGTGTCATCAGCGTAGCACTGGAAGTTTGAGCAGAAAAATGGAAATGCAGTAGGAAAGGGTTGCCATGTATTGGTTGAAAAGCCAAGGAGAGTGGTTAGAACACTGGGGAACACTGCAGGTAGAGAGGGAGATAGAGGATAGGAAGGACCCAAGTTGTACCTGGGAGGGTCGATCAGAAAGGAAAGAGGTCAGCCAAGCCAGAGCCTGATCAGTGATACCCAGGTTGTCACAGAGACGATTTAACAGGATGGTATGGTTGACCGTGTCGAAAGCAGAGGAGAGATCAAGGAGGATGAGGACGGAGGGAATGTTAGAGTCAAGGTTGGAGAGCAGGTCTTCATAGATGTTCAGGAGAGCAGTTTCTGTGCTTCTGGCAGCTCAGAATCCAAATTGGTGGTCATGGAGAGAGCCAGCGGTGTCATAATGAAGGTTAAGCTGGGAGATGGCCAGCTTTTCCAGGAGCTTCCCCAAAAAGGGAGTAATGGAAATTGGGTGATAGTTAGCCAGACAAGATGGATCAGCTGTGGGTTTTTTGAGGAGAGGATGCACAAGGGAGTGCTTCAGAGGGAGTCAGGGGAAAGATCCAGAGGCAAAAGAATGGCTACAAGAAGTCGACAAGCAGCTAACATTAAAGTGCATTTTAATCAGACAAGATGACAAGTTTATTGATTGTCAATGGGCCTCATTACGACCCTGGCGTTAACCCTGGCGCTGTTAGCGGCGTGGTTGATGCCGGTATTTTACCAACTCCGCCATGGTGAATGGCGGAATTACTGCCCCATTCCAAGGTTGGCGGGGCGGTAATTCCCCATTCACCATTGGCCCTTCCCCATTCCCATTTTTGCCCCCATAGTGCTCAATAGGAATGGGGAAGGCAGTAATTACGGTACCGCAAATTGCGTACCGTAATTAACTCGAATGTCCCTTTGCGGGTTCCTTCCTTAATGGCTGGTAAAACCAGCCGTTAAGGTCGGGACCCGCAAAGGGACCTCGTAATTAGGCGGTAAGGTTTTAACGGCGCCGACACCTTTTACGGTGTCGTTAACCCCTTACCGCCTAGGTCGTAATGAGGCCCAATGTATTTTTTCTTTCCTTTTCCTCTTCTATGTGACTCATCGCTGGCCTGTCTTCTGGTTTGTACTTTTGTAATTTCAATATGGTTTGTATCCACTGTTAATCCTGTGTAATGTGTGGTCTAATGGTCTTACCACACTATATCATTTTGTTGTGAATATGATTTTCTGGTTTTAACTTACATATATTCTTTTGCAAACCATATGTGTATAATGTTAATATGCATTATGACACAATAGCCTTGACGAAGACTTGTGGTTATAAGGTCGAAAACACATGTTGGCGGGGGCTGAATATTAAACACAATACTTGTGTTTCAATGACAATAGTTCATTAGCCCTTATTGGTTGATTTACAGTGCCAAATTAGGAGAAGATTGTTATACACTTAGTGTATGGTGCATTGGGATGATACAATTGTTTGATGCCTTCTCATCCTTCCTCTCACACTCGCACTTTATTTCTGGCCCTCATACCCTTTCTCGCTCATATTGCCTCTTGCTCATCATCGGCACCCTCTATTCCCCTTCTCATTCTTATGCACACCTGCACCCCTTATCATACCCTCCTTTAAAACTTTGCACTCTCCTCCTTTCAGCCTGGTTTGTGCGTATAAATGCAAAATCCAAATAACAGCAGTAAACGCCAAAACGTTTGGCATTGCCAATGCTTGTTTTATAAGGCACAAGCCGAAAATGCAGTTGTTTTGTATTGCACCTAGTGGAAAGAGGGGGGAAAGGAAGTGGGCAAGGAGACGAGGGCCTGGAGCAGTTAAGTTCAAAGGAACGGGGAGTGGGGCAGGGTAGTTCACCCAATGAGGTGCAAGAGCATGAGCAACATGCACAGATGGGTCATATGGGTCATTAGAGTCTGCAGCGTCTAATTGACCATGGGTAGTCTACAGATCAAGAGTTAAAGGAGAGCTTAAAGATGAACGTCTGCAGCTTTTTACAAGAGAGGCTGTCTAGGCATCTAAAAGAGAGTGGTAAACTGATTCCCCACAAACGTGTATTCCAAGAATAATAATAATATAAAGTCCCTGGTGTGTGGGCAGTGTGTCTTGAGTGTAGCAGTAACAACAGTAAACGCTGTGCCTGCGCTATCCTGCTTTTGAAGTCTGCCTTCAGTGCTTGTTTATTTTGGGAAGAGGACTTTTCACACAAAAAGCCCATCCAAGCGTGTGTCTTGAGTGCCTACAGTGTTGTCAGGCGAGGCTGCCATGGACTTGATATCATCAACATCAAGTAAGTTAAAATACAGTGGGCCTCATTACAAGAACGGCAGTAACCATGGCGCTATTAGCGCCATGGTTGCTGCCGGTATTTTACCGATTCCACCTTGGTGAATGGGGGAATTACTGCCCCATTCCAAGGTTGGCGGGGCGGTAATTCCCCATTCACCAAGACCCTTCCCCATTCCCATTTGAGGCCCCATAGGGCTCCATGGGAATGGTGAAGGAGCAAATAACAGTACCGCTATTTGCCCTGAAGTGCCTCAGCCGGTCCCTTCCTTAACGTTATTTAGAGCACAGGCTCCTCCTCTAATCATTAACACGATCACTAATAACTTCGAGGTGGATGTTAATCCCTGCCTTATAAATAGTGTGTGATCAATCTAAGCTATACGCTACTGATAACAAATCGTTATTGCAACAATGTTACTCTTTGCAAAGAAGTGCTGCAGTAGTAACAGTAGCGTAAAGTGATAACATCAATGGATCAGCACCAATAATAACTGAAGGTTTCAACTTGACTTCCCTGTTCACTCACCAATCAGCAACTAAGCAAAGGCTCTCTGTCTCACCCAGCCTGAATGTTGAAAGTGACCACATCGTGAGCTTTGATAATAGTCGTACTGGTCACTCGGATGCTACTGTATTCCTCACTATTATTAAAGCTTTGTTGTAAGAAAAGTGAGGAAGTACCGGCTATGAGAAAGAGCCTAGACAACATGGAGAACAAGAGTGTGAAAAATGGTGACGTAACAGATCAAGGCACAATTGGCAAAAAATGCTGAGGCCCTGTACATGTAACAACTGTGGAAACGCAGACCGAGGACCTGAAAGATCCAGCTAATGTAGGTGAAGATTCTGTCTCCGAACTATTTTTTATAGGGAATAAGCGCTGTAAACTAAACAGCAAACTAAAGAGAAAGCAAGAAATGACGAGGCCACACATTTTCATATGTGTGAGGTTAACCTGGTTGAAGGCATTGACAATGTTCAAGTCACTAACAGATCCCTCAGGAGGGAGCAGAAAAAACAATCCCGCAGCAAGAATCAGTTATCTAAAAATGTGGAAACTCTCACTAGTTTGGTCTTGAATGATAAAATCCTGGAAACAAATAAACCAGTGTGTTAATGGAGAAAAGGATGAAATTGCTGAATCCTTAAATTGAGTCTTACATAACAGTGATAGAATAATGGAGGATAAGTGCTCCACACGTGAACAAAGGAAGAATCAACATGAAAACCTTAAAGTGCTGGAAGGAAAGATTGCTCTAATGGAACACGACTGCTAATAACGAGGATGTTTCATCTAGCATGTTGCTCAAAATACGCTCAGCATAACCACAGAAAACGGCTAAATCGTTCGGACTTGCTAAAAGTATTACAGAAGATTCTGCATCTCAGAGTCCTTGAAATGGAAGATTCTGATTTCATTGAGCCCTTGGAGAGGGAAAACTATGTCACATGTGTGCATTGTTTTGAGGCAGAAACAGTTGTGATGATTCGATCACATGTGGGGAGCAGGTGCAAGTGGATCTAGGTCACCTGGTTTAAGCCCCGCCCACCTGGCGCCTTCCTGCCTGCCGCTCTTTTTTTACAACTTAGCAAGCCCCGCCCACCTGGTAACTTACTGCCTGTCACTCTTTTTCACCACTTAGCAAGCTCCGCCCACTTGGTGCCTTCCTGCTTGCTGCTCTTTTTCACCACTTAGCAAGCCCTGCCCACCTGGTGCCTTCCTGCTTGCAGCTCTTTTTCCCTACTTAAGGAGCCCTCCAGCCTCTTTTCCTTTGCAGATGGGGAGCAGGTGCAAGTGGATCTAGGTCACGTGGCCTAAGCCCTGCCCACCTGGTGCCTTCCTGCCTGCTGCTCTTTTTCACCACTTAGCAAGCCCCGCCCACCAGGTGCCTTCCTGCTTGCCAATCTTTTTCACCACTTAGCAAGCTCCACCAACCTGGTACCTTCCTCCTTGCCACTCTTTTTTCCCTACTTAAGGAGCCCTGCAGCCTCTTTTCCTTTGTAGATGGGGAGCTGGTGTAAGTGGATTTAGGTCACCTGGCCTAAGCCCCACCCACCTGGTGCCATTCTGCCTGCTGCTCTTTTTCACCACTTAGCAAGCCCCGCCCACCTGGTGCCTTCCTGCTTGCCGCTCTTTTTCCCTACTTAAGGATCTCTCTAGCCTCTTTTCCTTTGCAGATGGGGAGCAGGTGCAAGTGGATCTAGGTCACCTTGCCTAAGCCCCACCCACCTTGTGCCTTCCTGCCTGCCTCTCTTTTTCACCACTTAGCAAGCCCCGCCCACCTGGTGCCTTCCTGCTTGCCGCTCTTTTTCACCACTTAGCAAGCCCCGCCCAATTGGAGCCTTCCTGCTTTCCGTTCTTTTTTCCCTACTTAAGGAGCCCTCCAGCCTCTTTTCCTTTGCAGATGGGGAGCAGGTGCACGTGGATCCAGGTCACCTGGCCTAAGCACCACCCACCTTCTTAGCCCTGCCTCTTCCTTCCTGCTCTTAACTATTAGATCAAGGGCGTCTCTCGCCCGGGCATCCGAAGCGAAGGGCAGACGAAGAATAGGGCAATTCCTGTTTGGACCTGTTCAGACTAGGAGGACCCAGAGCCCGACCCCCTGCTCAGACAGCAGGTAAGCATACACCAACATGTGTTACTCCCTCTGTCCCCACAGGCCATCCCCACCCCCTCTGGTCCCCCCGTGATGTCCCCTTGTGCCCCCACCATTCTCGCACAGGTGTTTCCTGTTTTGCTTGATTTTTCTACCCTGCTCCCCTTGACCCCCCTCAAGCCCCTTTATGCAGGAGTCTGTCCTGATAAATTCTGGTTTCACCATCACCGTCTTGTGGCCAATGCTGTATTTGACTTCTATGGACTTCATTCATTCACAGTGTGTCATCCTTTCTTAACTCTCATGCTGGACTTCCTTTGCATCTTGTACTCATGATGGCCCTGAATCATGCTGTTCCATTCTTCATCTTGTATCCTGGCTTGCAACATTATGTGTTACTACTGACTTCTGCAATTGTATTCACTATTCCCTTGCTTCTCCACTCTTTTGACGGCTAACTTTGTTCTCTCCTCCTTTTCCTTCTCCCTTTTCCCATCTCCTCCGCTTACTTTCGTCTATGCACTTACTCTATCAGAATTGTCCCTGGACCTAGTATGATAGCAACCTCATCTGTCTCCTCCCCCCTCCCCTTACTGGTTTTTTCCTCCCCACACCCCCTCCAGCACTATCTGAAATGTCGTCAGGCCTACTGTGATAGTCGCTTGTTTTGTTCCTCCCCTACCTTTCTGCACCCCTCTCCCTCACCTCTTGTTTTTCTCCGGCTCTACCAGAAATGTCGGCAGGCCTAGTACGGTAGTCATCTCTTTGTTTCCATTTCCTTCCCACTCTTCCCCTCCCTTCCTTATCTACGTCTTAGCTCTTGCACTATCTGAAATGTTGTCAGGCTGAATATGATAGTTAATTTCACATCGTTACTGTTCATGGCCTGTAAGAATATCATTGTATTTTCCCTTCTTCCCTCCCTTGCCTTGAAGCACTTTGAAACACATTGTGTATAGGTGAAACATAAATAAATTATCATATATCATATAAAAAATGTGCAGGACTTAGTTACGAGCTACACAGGAGGAAGATTGAAAAATCAAACACAACTATAAGGAAATTCTCTAATCACCTACAGATAATGAAGACATTTGGTAGCCAAACTGTCATTAAAAGAAGCTACAAATGTGGAGGTACCTGAAATACTAAAATGGTTACCGAGTCTTATGCCAACTAAATTCACCACACAAATGACTAGTAACCTGTGAATTAACAAGGTCATGGTGTGGAACACCAGAGGGGTTACACTCATCTTCTTAACTCCCTAGGCTCATTTGGAAAATTGACTGGTAATGACATCTTTATAAGTCAGGAGAGCTGGTTCACTGCACAATTTCATTTAGATGGTTATCAGATACACCATATAATGTCAAACAAAGGGGCAGTTGGGAGGCCCTTTGGTGGTCTTTTGATCGGGGTCAAGAGTGGCATGAAATCAGTAAAGCTCGATACCCAATCTGGCAAAGGGTACATATTGGCCGTTGAAGTAACAAGTGCTCCTCAAACAACAGGGCAGAGATTAATGATAATTGATATTGATTGATATTGATATTGTATTTCTATTGCGCTCGTATACAGCGGTTTCAGAGTGCGACAAGGCAAGGGAGGGGAACAGGGGAGAACAAAACAGTGATCTTACTAGGCCCAGTGACATTGAGAACGGGGTGAAAAGTGCATGGAAGGGGGGAGAAGTGGAAAGTGCGAAGCAGAGGGGTAACATATACATAATAATAAATAAATAAATAATAAAGGCACCAAAAAGTGATAGTGCAGCCAGCAATTTGCAAGTGCTAGGTTAAAGGCAGCAGACAGGGTAGGTATGATCAGTGGAGGAAGAAAAAGGGGGGGCTTTATGGGTACAGATACATACCCCTGTGCAAGGGGTGGCCCGGAGGCAGTGCGGGAGGGTGGCAGGGTGAGCAGGTACCTGGTCCCGGAGGACAGAGGGTGGCCAGGTGCACAGTGCCAAGAGAGAACAGATCAGCAGGGGAGAGGGGGAGTGAAGGCAGAATAAAAGAGTTGGGTCTTGAGGTGCTTCCGGAACCGGAGATGGTTCTCCTCAAGTTTTAGATATACATCAGCGCTCTGACTGAAGAAATGTTCATGATTCATTCTGATTTACTGAATGTCTGGTCAGCTAGGGATAATGTGGATATGATTCTGCTGGCTCACAACCTAATTGCTTGGTATGTGTGTGTGTGTGTGTGTAGAAGAATCAGCACAGAAAAAGAATTTATACAGTGTAAATGTTTCATGAAACAAGGTAGGGTAAACAAGCAGGCAGGTCTTTGGCTTAAGTTTATACACAATGGGCAATTGTTAATACTTAACGGTAGAACGCGTGGTGTCTGGGAGATTATACCTGAAAGAGTGGGGAAAAGAGGGCCACCTTGGACTATGCATGTGTTACATGAATTCCCTGCCGTTGGTTCAAAGTCTGAGGACTGAAACTAGCCCTTTTAGTGAACATGTCATGTTATCCTTGAGCACAGGGATGAACTTCAACACAAAGCTGGCAATCAAATTATTTGGTCGGCTAAATCTATCTGTAAAATGTTGATTATATTTGGGAACTAAAAGATAGAGATTTTGCATTATTAAGCCATTTGACTGCAAATGAAATAGAAGATTGGATGATTGATCTCTCCTTATAAATAACATAAAACAAGGGCTGCAGAGGCATCATAGACAGAAGACCGGCGCAAACTACCTTTGATAAGGAGATAAGGGATAAGAGGAAAATTTGCAGAGAAATTAGACAAGTTTGTAGGCACACGTCGAATGTTATGCTTCAAATGAACCATGCCAGTGCCACACAAAAATAGATATCGTAATAGGCTAAAATGGAGAAGGAAAAATTACCTTGTTGCAAGATGGTAGAAAATGATATCAGCCCCTAAGGGAGGAAATCCCTGTAAATTATGGGAAATGTTGAGCAAGGCTAAAGCACCACTGACACATAAAGTTATTAATCCAATGAGTGCAACTATATGCACGGAATATATCAGAAATATGTTAGTTTATGAAAGATCAACATGTACCTAGAAAGATGAAATTAGACCTTGATTGTGATCAGAATGACATAGAGATAAAGATCAAGAGCTTTAAAGGCCCAATGTCAATGGGCCAAATGGCCTAACTAATACAGTTATGAAGAGCAATCCTGCTGTCTGGGAAAAAATATTAGATATCTTATATACAAAAGTCTGCAATGATTGAACTTATTTTTGATTTTAGTGGGTTTTGCAACATTGGTTTTTCATCAAAAATTATACAAAGGTACACCCCCCTTCTCCACACATTCCAGCTATTCACTAGGTTTCTAGCATAAACCCGGGGTCTGTAATATCAACAAATAGCAGGGTTTGGTCCTAGAACACCGTAGAGATTGGAGTTTGGACTCAAATCGTGAGGGCATTTTTCTTACTAAGAATCTCAAAGTTGTATATTCCTGTCATTTGGTTACAATAAGTTATTAATGTTTCTATAACATATATATTTGTTGCAATTCAACTCCCCAAAGTGTTTGGGTCTGCCTCCAGAAGTCTGGGTGGGTCAGTGATCACATGTCTCTCCTTGCTGGCAGAGGGCTGTTGACAGGAAACACTCAAAATTAACATACCCCATTCAACTGAAAAGGGGCCATTGTCTCTCTCCTCCAGGCTGAAGGGGAAACCCCCTCCCTCTCACTCAGAAGGGCCATGTGATATCCTGCCTCCGGTTGTGAGTCTCTGGGGTGTTAAGAGTTCTCAGCCTCTTGGCCTCTGGGAACAGCAGGTGGCTAAGATTTTCAATGAACCAACAGGCTTTGAAGTCCCTGCCCCTCTTGCAACTACTAAATACAGTTTCCCTGTCAGAGTTTAGACCGCTAGTGCCGGTTTGTGGACAAAGCTGGTACTGCACCCATTTTTGAGATCTGTCTTGAATTACTGCATTTCAATAGAGTGGTATTTTGCTTGATAGAATAGGACCCTTGCTTAACATTGTTTTGATGGCATCCTTACAGTAGAGAGGTGATGTGGAACCCCCCACAAGAAGGTTGTATCTTCGGAGTGGTCTTGTGCCAACTGCACAGTTCTCCTGGATTCTGGCGTGAATGTGGGCGGCGACAGCTCATCCCCACATCCACCCAGTCTATTGATTTAGTTTGTTCTGGGATAGAATAATGGGCGGCGACAGCTCATCCCCACAGCTATCCAGTCTATTGATTCAACATGGGTCAAAACCCTTGACAAACCCCCCCGCCCAACTACGCCTTGATTCAAGTCGAGGGGAAGTCGGGTGCAAAGGAGGTTTTGAGCCCTTGCGCTGGTATGTCCACATTATCTTCTTCCAATTCTGTAGATGGCACAGTTCAGCATCTTTTCCTCCACCCAGTTGGATCGATCGGTCCTCCTCGCCGGTCCTGATGGGAATATTGGGCGGTACCCCGGGCCCCTCGGATCTTTGCTCCCAGTCCCTGGGTGTCCTCCTTGGCCAGTCTCCAGGTTTTCTTTCTCCTAGGACGACAAAGGAAAGAGGCAATACCTATTCATAGACATTTCTCCCCCACTATTGATATAGTGGGGCGACATATACATTTTATACTTTAATAGACATAGCATTCCGATTTTGAAAAACAAGATATAATTCAGAGACAGTGGCTTACAAGCGTCATAATATTTTAGAGACTATATGTGGGATATTTTAGGGTTGGAACTGAATTAATCTGGAGCGGTCCCCTCTGATATTGCAGATGACTCCTCCAGTTGCTGCAGAGTGTGCCTGGGAGGGCAACACTTTAGCTGATTTATATGTACCCACTTGTCTTCCCCCTCCACCAGACTACCTTTGGGGATGCGGATCTTATACGCTACAGGGGAGATCTTGTCTATAATTTCAAACGGTCCCTTCCATGTAGGCAAACATTTTCGCTGTTTTTCCTGGTTCCTTTGGAAATTGTATAGATAGACCCAGTCCCCCACTGTATATTCCTTCCTGGTGGTCTTCAGGTCGTAATGGGTTTTCATGCTATCAGCTGATCTTCCTAGATTCCGCTGAGCATAGGCAAAAGCATGCTAAAGGTGTTTCCTTAAATTCTCCACATACTCATGAGTTGTGGAGGCATTTATCAACGTTTGCTTTTGGGTTCTGTAGAGCAAATGCTGGGGAAGCACCATCTTGCGTCCAGTCATCAACTCAAATGGTGACATTTTGGTTGCAGAAGACGAGGTAGATCTGATGGCCATTAGGACCAGAGGTAAGCGGATATCCCAACTTGGCCCAGAATCTGCCACAAACATTCTTAATATGCTCACAATGGTTCGTTTGTATCTCTCTAGTGCCCCAGAAGAAGCTGGCCGGTAAGCAATATGTAGCTTTCTTTTGACCCCCAGTATCTCCCACATCTTTGTCATTACTTCACTGGTGAAGTGGCTGCCTCTGTCTGACTCAATCCTTTGAGGTAGACCAAAACGGGAAAAGATGTGATTGATCATCAGGGCAGCTGCAGTTTCTGCCTTGCAATTTGGGGCTGGGAGACATTCCACCCACTTGGTAAACAAGCATGTGACGGTCAACATGTACTTGTTTACTCTAGACCAGCGAATCACAGGGCCTACAAAGTCGATTTGCAAATCTGACCATGGCAGTGTCATCCCCCTCTTTTGGAGAGGTGCGCGGTGCGTGAGGGATGATGGCTGAAATTGTGCACACACAAGACACCCCTTCAATTATTGGTCGAGGTCCTGCCCCATGTGTGGCCAGTATGCAACCTCTCTTAAGATTTCAAGTGTTGTATGAAACCCCCTATGACTGGCGGTGGCCGCATCATGGGCGTGACTTAACATCAGGCTTCGGAATGAGGTAGGAACCACCCACTGATCATGGCCAGCTTGGGATTTCCTTACCAACAAACCGTCTTGGATTCAGAACATTTTTGGACATTTCATCAACACTGTAAGGTCCTCCTTCCCAATGTAATCGGTATCCGTCAGGGGAAAGTTCTCAGGGTCCTCAATGTGTTGGTAAAACTTACCAATGATTGGATCCCCCTTCTGAGCTGTAATTAAATCAGCATCAGGGGTCTCCTTACTCCATTGTGTAGTTGAAAGATCATTGTGAGCGTTTGTCTGGGACATAGTGATAGCAGTGACCTGGATTTCCCCCAACAGGGACTCTATTTCTATTAGATCCCCTTGGATGGCCCCGGTTTTGGCCAGCTGATCAGCTAAGTCATTTCCAGTTTTGTCTGGTCCCTCTACTTTGGAATGACCCTTGATCTTTTTCCAGTAGATGGTCATCCCATTCGAGGTTACCAGACCATCAATGTTTTGAATTAACTTCCCATGTTTCAAGGGTTTGTTATTAGCACATAACATGCCTCTGGTTTTCCAATTAACCAGGTGCTCCACGAACCCGTTCCGTACATAATCCGAATCTGTGATTATGACCAGTTCGTGGAGTTGATGTTGGACAGCAGTGAGGATGGCCTGATGCACAGCCATCAATTCTGCCACCTGACTACTTCGGGGACCAATTTTGTATCCAGCAGAGGGTTCCGGGGACTCATACACCCATGCATTCCCTACGCAGGCCACAAGTTCTTTCTCCCTGTTGTTTTCAACATGGTACGAGCATCCATCCACATAGACAGTGGGCATTCCCGACCACTTGTCTTCTTCAAAGACTTTGTTTGGGGAATTAAGGTATGCCTCCATGTTGTCCTTGATTTTTAGACCTTCGTTTCTCTGGCACAATCATGCAAGTCAGCCAGACCTTGCGCGAGGGGACTCTTCTTGTTATGGCCATATCTGACCTCCACAGGGAAGCCTTGCATTGACAGAATCCAGGAAGTAATTCGGGAATTACTCACATTTTCGGCCCGGATTCTGTCACTTTGGAGATATTGCAGAGGCTGGTGTGGAGTCTCCACTATGATGTGTTCCCCCTGGATGAACGGGCGGTAATTCTTCAATGCCCACACCGTTGCCAGGAGTGCCTTCTCACAATCGTTGAATTTTTCCTCCACAGAGGATAAAGTTTTGCTCGCATAGGAGATTACTTTATTGACCTTGTCATGCTTTTGGTATAATACTGCCATCAAGCACGTGTTAGAGAACCCTGTCTCCAGGAAGAACTCCTTTTTTCTGACAGGGTAACCTAGGCAAGGCGCTTGTGAGAGGCTTCTCTTGAGTTGTCTTACTGCCTCGGATTGTTCTGGACCCCATTCCCACTTGACCCCCCCTTCAAGAGATGAATCAGGGGTCTAGTGATCTCTGCATAGCCTTCAATGAACTTTCTGCTGTAATTAGTCAGTCCAAGTAGGCTCCTTAGTTCCCACAGAGTTGTGGGGACTATCAGTTTCTGAAGTGCTTCCACTTTCTTTTCTTGAGGACAGAAATCCTGAGGAGTAATCTCATGCCCCAAGAAATTAACACGGGTTCTACACCACTGTGCTTTCTGGAAGGAAAGTTTTGCTCCGGCGGCCCTCAACTGTGTCAGAACATAACGGATCTCTGCTATGTGTTCTTCCACAGATGAACTTTTGATGAGGACATCATCTACATAAGCCAGTTGACCCCTCGCACCCAGGTCGGGCATGGCCTTGTGTAGGAAAATGTTGAATTCATTGCCGGAGTTGAGGTATCCGAAGGGAGTCCGGGTCCATGTGTACTGCTGGCCCCCAAAGGTAAAAGCCAGTTTGTGTTGGTCCTCCCTACTGACAGGCACGGTCCAGTATCCATTGGTCAGGTCTATTGCTGTGAATACCTGTGACCCCTGGATCTGGGCCAGCCCTTGGTCAATGTAGGGCAGAGGCCATCGGGAAGTATGGACCCGTTTGTTGAGCTCCCTAAGATCAGCGCAGAGTCTCCACTGGCCGTTTGGCTTCAATATTCCCAGCACCGGATTATTGAAGGTGTTGTGTACTGGACGGATTATTCCCCGGGACTCAAGGTTCTTAATTATTTCAGTAAGGGACTCCATGGATGCGAGAGGCAAACGATATTGCTTCACAAACACTGGAGTCATGCCAGGGTCCGTGGGAATTTTTGTTGTATGGATGTCGGTGCGACCACAGTCATATGAGTCTACCGCAAAGAGATCTTGGAAATCCAAGAAAACTTGTTTCAACTTTTGCTTCAGTTCCAGAGTCACACAGGCATCAGCTAGTTTGAATCTCTCTTCCACCATCTGCCTGAAGCCTGGAAAGACTTCTGGTTTGGCTATCTCAGTGACCTCCTCCAGCTGGTTGGAGAAGTCCCTGGCCAGAGTGCTGATTTGGACTGGAGGCTTCAGGTGGGAAAGGCAGCCCTCATGGACCTGGAAAATCACCTCATCCCTCCTGAAGTCACAAGTCACATCTTCCTTACCATAAGGGCAAGAAGTGTACACCAGGAAGTTCCCCCCATGCCGGGTGAAGATCCTGTCTGGTGTTGTATTGTCCTCACTGTCACTGTCAAAACAGTCCTTGGGGATCGGTCCTATCAGTTCATTCCCTAAATCAATGGAGAAATGTCAGTCATCAACCGCCATTCCAATAATGGTGCCTGCGGCTAGAGTAATGCTCTTTAAGTCGCTGTTATCCACCTCTATTGGAATGGTGCCATGTTCTATGTTGACTAATGGTGTTGGGTTTACCCCCAACCCTTGCTGTTGTAGAGAAACATTTAGATGTATATAAGCATCAGGGGTTTTTCAATTTGTGTCCTCTTTTAACTTTCACTTCCAGGGAGAATTGTCCGGTCCTTTCTGGGATGGTGACCTTCTCTTTAAGCTGAATTTCAACTGCATAAGGTAGCAATTGAGCTGACCGAAATGCTTTTTCTGGATCATCAAAGCCCATGGGATTATCCGCTAACCGGGACCAAGCTTTGAAGTTTATTAGGTCCAAACTAATGTCGAAGCGATTGAGAATGTCGCTGCCTAAGTAAAAGGCGGCAGTGACGTCTCGCACGACCCAACAATTATGGACTATGCTCTTGTTGCCAATGGAGATTTTGAGCATACACCTGCTTGGCAGGAGATGTTTGGAATTAGGTGCTTCCAGGTCCATTTCCCATTTGTCTATCAGTTTTAATGTGGGAATGGCTGGATCTTCTGGGAGCATGGCTTCGCTGATGAAGCTCTTACCGTTGTTCACACACACTCGAGCGAGAACAGAGTCCTTCCCATCATTTAACTGAACAGGGATGAACAACTGCTCTCCAATTTGCTGAATATCAGCCAGGCTCTGAGCTGATTTCACATCTTTCTGGACTATAGGAGTGGGAGTGTCTGATTGTGGATTGGTAAAGATTTCCTTCCAGTGTGGAATACCACCTTAAACTGGAAGGAAGGTTGATTTTCAGAAATAGAGAGGACCCCCATCACCAGTCTGTTGTCCTACTGCTATTACTGTCAATTTTGGAATTTGGTTGTTCTGGAAGTGAAATTCTACTTGGTCAGATTTTTGTTCAACCATGTGGCAGGTGCCGTTTAAACTAACATGGTTGACACTCTGTTTTAATTTTATTGGTCGGCTTGTCTGGGTCCAGAGGACCTTGTTTACGCAATCTATTAGGGGTGACAACCTTCTCAGGAGGTCATTCCCTAGTAAACAAGGGGTGCCCTCTGGAGTCACTATTATGACCGGGTGTCGCCCAATTTTGATGTCCAAATCTGCAGTCCCCTCGACAGGAATTTCCTTCCCGTCAAAGATCTGCAGTTGTCCAGGAAGAGAGGTGAGAGGAATACGGTAATTCTCCCCACTTCCTGCATTTAGTTCATCAAAGGCCCTTTTGGACATAAGGGTAGCTTGGGATCCAGTGTCCACCAGTGCCGAAATTGTACCCTGCCCCTGTACTTGTAACGGGGCATAATATCTTCCCTCCTTCTCCTCAAGGGGGCACAGATAATGCACATTTTTGGACAACTGGTGGGATAACTTTCTGGTTTTGGACATTGCTAGCGAAGAGATTTGGGCAGAATTCTGTGCAGAGCCTGGGAAATCTGAAAGAAAAAGTTGGCAACTGGAAATGGTTTCGGGTTCTGGGCCGCCCCCCCCTTTTTGGAGGCAGTCATCAGGATGGGTTTGACCCATGGGATTTTGGTATTGTCGGTTCTTGGGTGAGATGATGGGCGGCGGTAGCTCAGTCTCCACATCTCCCCAGTCTGAATTGGCATCCCTTGGGACCCATTTTTTCTTGGGAGGAGTTCCCCCATCTCTGAAGGAGAAGATCCTTTTCCCAGGATCTTCAGAGGATCCCTCTCCCTCAAATTGGAAGACCTGTACCTCCTCCACAAAGTGGGTCTGTTTGGGTCCTTTGTTTCTCCTACCCCCCCTCTGCTCCTTGGGAGGCAGGCTTTCAGGGGCAGGAGATTTTGTTTCCGGTTCCTGGTTTTCCAGGGGCTGTTTACAAGTTGGGAAGGAAGCTTCCTCCAAGGCTTTACACCCCCTTCCCCTTGTGCCTCCTCCCTGGGAACTGGTGGGTTGTCGGGGTGCTGCCCCTGTCATTGTTCTGGAGCACCAGGTCCAGAGTTTGGGGCATTCTGCGGTGCCATGCTCATCTGAGGGTTCTGGTGAGCCCTCAGTATGTGACCCAGATCCCGTGCCATATTTTTGACCTGGCGCTCTAACTGGGAAACCCGCTCAGGCTGATACAGGGCTCTATTTTCTCCCCTGGGCTGATCCCGGGAAGGGTAGCTATCCCTTCTCTGGTAATACCCTGGGTTGGGAAGATTCGGGTACCCCTCCACCCTTGGCCTCCCCTCTCCCGGATTAGGATGTCTGGGCTCAGGGAATTGGGGTAAGAAGGATGGATGATTTTGGGGCTGGGAATTGGGTGGATACCTGGGGAAAAAGTTCTGCCCAGGATTTGGAGAATTTCTGCCCTCCTGGGGGACGTTAGGAGGGAAGTTCCCTGTGTCAGGTGCTTGGCTGGATCCCCCCCCTGGTCTGGAGGAGTCCACCCATAACCCAGGATGGGTCGGTTTCCCTTGTAGTGGGGACTTACATAATCAGGGGAGCGAGGGACCCCATTTGTGGGACTACCTCCTCGACTCCCTGTCTGTGACTGGCCCGAGGGCCTTCTGGGCTGTGAATTATTTGGTGCAGGCAGGTTTTTAGGCCCCCCATCTCCAAATGTAAAATGGGGGCAACCTTTACCTCTGCCACCTTAGCAGCAGCAGGGGTGCTGTTGGTTTTGGGGTTTTTCTGCACATTACTTTTATTTTCTATGGGCTTCTGCACCTCATAGATCCAGGTAGCCTGTTCAATGACCCAGTCTAGTGACCTCTTCTCGTGAAAATCTCTCACTAGCTGGGTCATGATGTATTTGGGCAAGGCATGGAAAAAAGTATTGACAAATTCTCTGCTGTCCGTGCGCACCCTTCTGGTGGTCTGCGCAAAGGCACGCTTCAATTCTTGTACGAATTCTTGTGGGCCTGATCCTCCCCACATTGCAAAATGTAGGCTGCCTTGCGAGCCTCTTAAGAATTTCTATGAACAGAAAAATGTTTCAAGATGGCCGCCCTATATGCGGACCATCTTGAATGGTTTTGGTCCTCCAGCCCTGCAAAGAAACTGGAGTATTCTGGGGAGAATGTCCATTTGACGTACTGGATGCAGCTACTGCTGTCCTTCAAATGGAAAGTCTCCATCATTTGCTCATAGAGCTCCAAGTGTTCCCAAACAGAATACCTGGCGTTCTTATGATAAGGCGTGATGACACTCCTTATTGCCTTTATTTGTTTCAATGGGTCCTTAAGCAAGGCCCTTTTTGCCTTATTGGCCTTTTTGGTTCGGGTCACCCTGGTCCATTCATCCTCTGACTCCGAAGCACTGTTCCCAGAGGTGCCCGTCTGATCTTCCAGGTTTTCCAGGATTCTGTGAGCCTGGGAATGGCTGGCAGAATGTGGGGACCTGGTCTCCTGTGTCCTGTAACGCTCAGAGGAGTCTTCAGATCCCTCCTTGCTGCCAGGATTTGATGGGTACCCCCCCACTGACCTAACTGGGCAGAGGTTTTCAGGATGCCCTTAATGGGCCTACTCTCCTGGGGTTCCCCACTAAATTGCACTGTGCTTGGGTGCCCACACCCGGATGCCCGCCCCTCCATTCCTGGGTGGTATTGGCCTATGAGCCCCATACTTTTGGCTGGATAGTAATCTGCCATCCCTGTGGCCCTGTGCTCATGTGCGCCAGGGGACATGAGGGTGGCAGAGTCCAGGGACTGAGAGAGATGAAGGCCTCTGGTACTAGGGCTCCTGAGGTTATGCTCGGGCGTTTCCCTTTCCCAGCAAACTTCCTCTCTGTCAGCCCCTGCTCCTTGTTGCAATGCAAGAGCCTGCGCTTTCAATTGCTCAATTAAGGCCTTACTAGACTCTATCAGTCTCTCCTGCATCGCTACCTGTTGCTGGAGCGTATCATTGTGCTGGCAGAGAGCCTCATTCTCTCTCTGTGCCTCCTGATTACTCCTGTAGTACTGGGCCAGTATTTGCTGCAGGAGGGTTACCTCCTGAGCTGTGTCCCTATTAGCCTGCTCCTTTCTTGCCAGAGCATCCTCCACCCTCCTGGTGTGCTCTAACACGTTCTGGTGTTCTTTTTGGAGGTCACCCTGTCCCTGGAGGGCCAGGTGATTTTCTTCCATTTTCCTTTTTAAGTAGCAGACTTCCTGGCCTAAGGTATCCCTTTCCTGACTAAGAGCCTGCATCTGTGCCGCCAGGTCATCCCTTTGCCTTTGAAGGGCACCAGCTTTCTGGCGCTCTTGATCAAACTCTGCCTGGGTATCCAGGTCTTTCAGGATCAGTTTATTGCTCTCTGCCTTTTCCCTATCTAGGTGGCTTTGCAGGGTGACTACCTGCTCAGCACATGCCCTATTGAAATCTAATTGTTGCTCCAGCTTTTTCTGGCTCTGCAGTAGGGAGTCCAAACTGTCTTGGTGCTCCTTCTGCAAGGCCAGAATTCTGGTATCCTGGTCAGCCTTTTCCTGTTGCAGGATATCCATATCCTCCTTTATTTTAATAATGTACTGTCTACTATCATTTTCTGACTCGTGGCTCCTGTGCAGCCTCTGCTCAGAAGAGTCCAGGTCAGATTGGGCCTTTTCTAACGCCATCTGTTGCCTATTTGCCAGATCTTGGCCCTCACCACATTTGTCCTGCATGGCTCCCATATATAGATACAAATATGCCGCTATCCTGGCAATCTTATTATGTCCAACTTTGGCTTTAAGGGCCATATATAGTTCACTCAGAGCCACATGTAGGAGACCCTGATCTCTCCATATATCTGACCCTGTTTCAGTGACCTGTTGCGCGATTGCCTGCAACCAGACCGTTTGGTCCTGATGAATCCACTCACCTCTCACAAATAGCTTATGTAAGAAGTGCTCTCTGGCTATTTTGATGTCTACCAGTGTCGTCATTCTGGAATCTGCAAAACAGACCTTCTCCTTAGAGCGTTCTTTTGAGGAGTGCTTTACAGCGTACCACAGCGTGGTGATCCGACCGGATGTATGTATCCCGTCAGTTAGCACACTGTATTAAGCTGCACAAGTGCTAAATCTAACCCAGAAGATCCCGGCTACGAGCCCCCACTCTGTAAGTGACTCCAATCAAGCAATCCCACTAAGTCAGTGCCTTGTCTGGGATGCCCAAGGGGAGCCCTTATTTATGTATTTTTATGGCAAGTTATAATCTGGATGATGAACCCTTGTATAACACCCCTCTCTTAGAAGCCCCCTGACCCCACTGAGCCAAGAAGTAGATTTGTTTTGCAAATTTAAAAGGTTTATTCGAAAAATTAAACAATATATATATATATATATATATATCACACTTTTATAATAAATTAATAATTGATATCACACTTATGAATATAATGTTGATCAGCAATGGGTAATCTGACACTAGCACATCTCTTTACAATCAATGAGGAGTTGGTATAGGATGGATAAGGCAGCGAAAATACTTTTATGGTTTCAAGGGAAAAGCAATGAGGAATGAAATGCAGTACAGAAATAACTTGATATGATTTTAGCAAAATATAAGATAATCACTTTTTCTCTGGCAATTCACTCCCCCTCTTTATACAATATAAGGAGATGGAAAGGAGAGCACACAGTCTTCAAGAATCCCAACAAATCACACTTTATAATGCAATACACAGTTCCAGTTCCCCCAGCAAGCTTAGAGAAAACAGGTATGAGTTTTAAACACAGGCAAATTACTTTGAAATGCGGTGGCAATGAAGTGAAAAGATGCTAAAATTGATTTTAATTCCCTCTAGAGGTTCAGGGTAGGTGATGGCTACTTTATATTAGTTCAGGCTCACTTTAGCAATGCTCTATGAGTAACTAGCAGGTTAAACAAATTTTAGCAAAGGAAAGCAAGGAGTTGCTGACTTTTACAGGTGACGAAATCAGGCCAAATCGCAAATCGCAGTAAAATTTGTGAGTGCGTGAATCGTGATTACGGCAAAAGTATAAGGAGTAGCAGTTCTGCTTAGGTTAAAATGGTTTGCATTAGATTATTTTAACTAAGAGATTGGGTTCTGCATAGTTCTGGCGGATACTCACTCCTAATTTTGAAATTAATGGGCCTCGTCACGGATCTGGTCAACTGGACTGGACTTCGGGCGGTTCTGCTCACAGCGTCTGGGTCAGGTCTGCTCTGCTGGTCTAGCCTCTCTGGATACGGCGGCCTCTGGTTCTGGATACTGCTCTGCTTTCCGGTCCGGGTCAAGTGGATTCTGGATGTAACACTTCTTTCTGGGTACTGGCAAAAGTTATTGGCAAAGAATTCAGACAGCTCGCTCGGCTGTGGAATAGTTTGCAAATGATTTTAAGGATGCTGAGAAATACTTTTGCTTGCAGTGGGCCTTCTTGGTTCAAAGTTCTGTAGTCTCTGTTTAGCTTGGAAGTCTAAGTATTGGATCCCTGGATGTGAAGTCGTCGGTCAGCACGCTCCGCAGCAAATGAAATTGAAAAAAAACCCTATCTGTCATGCACTGTCTGCTTTTATGTGTTTAAAAAGTGGGTGGAGAGGCTAGCTTCACTTAGCCTGCCCCTCTCTTAATTTGATAGGTCAATAGATTCTTTGGTCCCTGATTTGGGAAGGGATAGTGTGTCAGAGTGATGTTATTTTTATGACCTACAGAATGACACACCCCTGGTAAATGTCCACACAAATCTATTTCTGATCCAAATACATATTTTCCAGGTACACAAGTGGTTGACATTACTTGTACATATTACACATTGCTTAAAATAGTCTCTGTTGCGACTCTGGCGTTTCTAGGAGCTTGCATTAAAAAATGGCAACTTATTTTCGATTTTAGTGGGTTTTGCAACATTGGTTTTTCATCAAAAATTATACACAGGTACACCCCCCTTCTCCACACATTCCAGCTATTTAGTAGGCTTCTAGCATAAACCCGGTGTCTGTAATATCAATAAATAGCGGGGTTTGGTCCTAGAACACCGTAGAAATTGGAGTTTGGACTCAAATCGTGAGGGCATTTTTCATACTAAGAATCTCAAAGTTGTACATTCCTGTCATTTGGTTACAATAAGTTATCAATGTTTCTATAAAATACATATTTGTTGCAATTCAACTCCCCAAAGTGTTTGGGTCTGCCTCCAGAAGTCTGGGTGGGTCAGTGATCACATGTCTCTCCTTGCTGGCAGAGGGCTGTTGACAGGAAACACTCAATATTAACATACCCCATTCAACTGAAAGGGGCTATTGTCTCTCTCCTCCAGGCTGAAGGGGAAACCCCCTCCCTCTCACTCAGAAGGGCCATGTGATATCCTGCCTCCTGTTGTGAGTCTCTGGGGTGTTAAGAATTCTCAGCCTCTTGGCCTATGGGAACAGCAGGTGGCTAAGATTTTCAATTAACCAACAGGCTTTGAAGTCCCTGCCCCTCTTGCAACTCCTAAATACAGTTTCCCTGTCAGAGTTTAGACCGCTAGTGCCGGTTTGTGGACAAAGGTGGTACTGCACCCATTTTTGGGATCTGTCTTGAATTACTGCATTTCAATAGAGTGGTCTTTTGCTTGATAGAATAGGACCCTTGCTTAACATTGTTTTGATGGCATCCTTACAGTAGAGTGGTGATGTGGAACCCCCCACAAGAAGGTTGTATCTTTGGAGTGGTCTTGTGCCCACTGCGCAGTTCTCCTGGATTCTGGCGTGAATGTGGGCAGCGACAGCTCATCCCCACATCCACCCAGTCTGTTGATTTAGTTTGTTCTGGGATAGAATAATGGGCGGCGACAGCTCATCCCCACATCTACCCAGTCTATTGATTCAACATGGGTCAAAACCCTTGACAGATTGTAATAGAAATCATGGCCATTGGGCAACACTAACACAATACAGGGACAATGGATCTATTGTATGTAGGTAGAAGACTCCACAATCCTTTTATTACATTGTCCTTCCCCTCAGGTGCGTAGATTTGTATTTTTACTTTGCAGTGACCAACTTCCAGTAGTAGCTAATACTGGCCCCGACATTAAAGTTCTGGATAGTATGCGATATTAGAAAGTGTACAAATGAGAAGCTCACGGAAACAGACAGACATGTTCTAACAAGTTCTAAAACCAAGGGTTATTTTTATATAAGTTTATTGGGTAGGTTGTTGGAGAATTATGACTCAATTATAAGCAACCATTTTTGGAACACCTGTGCCAACAAACGTAACATGTCATTGCACTTGGCTCTACATAGAGTGTGGCTTCAGGTTTCCAAAAGTGAGGTGTGCCTCTCCTCACATCCCATCTCCCTCCTAGATGCACTCCATTGCAATAGTTTTTGCTTAAAGCCAAAACTAAAAAGCAAACATTACTTTAAGATTTGCTAAATTAGTAGAAAAGACCATACCTATGTTGTGATGGGAAATCATACACGTTTTCTTAATGTGTGGGCAATGAAGATTGAAAATGAACTGTATTTTTTAATTAGCTTTTTAGCTTGTAAAAACAAACTTTTAGCTATACATCAACTTTATACAAACAAACAATCCCTTAAATGCAAATCAATTAATACAAAAAACATTCAAATGTTTGACATAAAATCGTTACCAAAAAGTGTGCATTCATTCAATTAATCTAAAAAGGTACATTCTGTACAATATCCCCACTGCTATTGAAATTGAGTTCTGTTGCCCACTAAACACCGCTGGCCACGATGCTTCCAGTGATAGTGTAGTACAATGCTTTAAAAATCTACCAAATACCTGGGCTGCTCTCTCAGATAGGGCAATGCAATTCAATAACATATGTCTGAGCATTTCCAACTCAGATGTATTGTTACAAAAACCACATCCTCTTCGTACCATATTCCATTTTGCACGAGCACCGAACAGCTCTCTTGTTGGCAAAAGGTTTAATTGCATTTTTAAGATAATTCTCATCAAAGAATGATCTGGGAATTTTAGTAAATATGGCAGTCATTGATTTAAGGACTTAGATTAGTAACTGAGATTCAGAAAAGCTGTGTATGACTTACATTCTTCTAACGTGAATATCCAGGCATTTCTTTTTTTCATCTCATGTGGATTTATGTTCAAAATGTCCACATGAGAATCTAGATCTTTAATTATTTGTAGACACCTGTTTTCCCATGATGTTATGATGAAGCCTGTATCTGAAGGAAAGGCCTTTCTCGAAATAACTAAAAAGGAGGAGTCATTTGTTGTCAGGCATTTTCTCAAGAAGGATAGTTTTTTCCAGTGCACCGTAGCCTTCAGGGGGAGTAACACCACCTCATATCCTATTAATTAAATTGGGGTACTCTTAGGAAGGCCTAACACTTTCTTCCAGTATAGTCCTTCCAGTAGATTCCTATTTATTTCAGTCATATAAGTTTCAACACCGTAAATTATTACAGGTGCAATTTTGGCATTATACAATTTAAGTACGGGAAGAATGCTACATTTTGCATATTTTCGTGAACTGAGCAATCCCTGACAGGCAAGAGACTCTACTCTTAACTTAGTAAGCCAACATTACTATTGTTTCTTAGGTCTGTATTAAAGTTAAACGCCAAATATCTATACATATCGACTTTGGACAGTATTCCTCCCGAAAACATACCACCCGTTTGGGGGCTATGATCATTATGATGGATTTGTCTGCATTAATCGTCAAATAATTATCTCCCGAATAGCTTTGGAGGGCATTCAAGGATCTTTGGAGACCCACTAGTGTTCTATCAATCAAGACAAGATCATCAGCATAGAACGACCTTTACCCTTGATTCCCAGTGGATTTGCTCTTGCAGCATCCATTGCATCCCCAAAATCCTGTATGTACAGGCTAAATAAAGCAGCAATTGTACTATCATAAAAAAGAGAAACTTTTGAAGTGGATAGGGTAATACATGACAGGAAAGCTTTGTAGTTGAATGCAGAAATGTTGATGTGTATACAACAGCATTCCCTGCATTGTGATTGGCAACACTGCAGCCTCACTGTATTAATTTCAGGCAATCTCCATTGTGCAAAATCTTACTCTGCCTCACTCTGTTCCCTGTCAATGCAGTGCTTGCACCTCCAAGGCAGCACCCAGTTTTCCACAGTTTCCTCTTTGTGCTCCAAAAGCACGGAGCCAAAGGCCCCTCCCAGATAGTGGGTGAGAGTATGAGGCTTCTCCAACCATAACTTCTTCTTATTCCACCTGCATAAATCAATTGCCTGTGAAAGTCCTTACACTGTAATAGGAAATGTGTTGAGAGGCAGAGGACTGGACAAGATAGAGTTAAAATAATTTGGAATACTGGTCTGTAATCTTCAAATTTCTTCATTGTCACTCTTCATTGTCTCTCATCCCAGTGCATATCGATGCGGACACTGCAAGTACATATAATTTGATATGGAAAGAATATTCACCAGAAATGCATATGTTGCAAAAGGATTTAGTAACTCATTTCAATAATCATGTTCAAGGAATCTCTGCATATAAAACACCTGTACCCAAAGATTTCAAAACATTGTCCACAATATGATCTTCATAATGCTGCACAAATGTAGATTTGATGGCTCATAGCAGCACTGCAGGTCTCAAAGAAGGAAAATTATGAAGTTTGATCTAAGAGACTATCATTTCTCTAACTGTCCCACACTTGATTGAAAAGGGAGCTTATTTGAAATCATCTGCAGGCATAATCAGTTTCCAACCCAACTGCTGATCTTAGTGATAAATGATTTTGGCCCGTTATCCCTTGTGACGCATGCCAAATGAAACATAAAGAGATTCGATTTGTCTGAAAGTGCTGGTTTTGTCAAGGTTGTAGGGTATTTTGTGGAGATTTGGGGCCTGACGGTATTTTATTACCGCCAAAAAATAACTTAGCAATAATCACTCCTTGTATTCAGATTTGGCCATGTGCAACAATAATACAGTGGACATGCATTATTTCAGCACCCAGACATGCATATTTGGTATGCGTGGTTGGTATATGTGGTTGGTGGTATTTTGGTGAGCATAATTCCCTTGTTTTATTTGTGGCCCCAATGTCCAGAATCTCTTATCTTTGCTTAGATTTTTCGTGTAATCACTAGAGAGACCTCAGACCTACATTTTAGGAATACCACATTTTCAGTGTTAGTGTTAGTGTGCCACCATGGGCGATCACACTGACCTATTTACGACAGAGCTATATGTGGTAATTTTGTGGTAATTTCCACTACCTTATATACGGTAGGGTACTATGTTCAGAGAGTCCCTCTTCCCGTTGGCTCATGTACCTCCAACGAGCTATGCTACAATCACTCTCAACTGTCCATACTGAATATGATCATGCACACATCTGTCTTAAAATGACAATTGCATTGTTTAAAAATCTCCCCTCATCATCAGCACTGTATTGGTAAATAGAAGACACACCACCCGTCTGCTTTCAAATATTTTTCTGTATTATAAAAGTTGCATTTAAACACGATCTCACTCTTTACAGAAATAAATAAAACAGCACATTAACAGCATTGTCTGTAATACACTGAAAAAAAAATGGCGGAGAACAGAACACAATTTGCAACATTAACGTGTGATTAAGGCACCGGAATCGACTTTCCTACTCTGACTGAACATTCTCGTACACACTCAGCTCCCACACTTATGTAATTACCTTATCTGTTCAGAGTTTTCTTCAGCTGTTCTCTTTCTGAATGTGGCTCCCTTGAAGATTAACCCCAGTGAAAAGGAACGCCTGCCGTTCTCAAACCGGGGTCATTGCCTGGAATTCTCAGCTTTTGCAGATAGAAATGCTCCAACCAGGAAAAAATAGGTCCTTCTCTCAGCTCTGCCAAATCTTGACTGTCCTTCTCTCTCCTCAAACTCCCCCCAGCAAAACTCTGATCACTCCCTCTAGCATGATACTTGCTATGACGCTGCTCCAATCAGAATCAATCATGCCATCTCCTCCTTCTCTACACAATGGCTCATTTTTATAGTAATACTTTGTAACCAACTGATTTCCTGTTCTTTCGAGCTCTTTTGCTTCCTGTAATTATGTGGACAGGGCAGCAGAGAAAAAAAATGGATGTGCGTTTAAAAGTTCACTTTCAGAATAGGCCTAATTCTGCAGTGGAGACACATTTTTATTAGTGGATTATGTTTTATTAGTCAGGTTAGTTATAAGTAATGTTAGTTATTATTTTCAAATGTGTCTCTCGCACCATAGGCATTTCAGTTGAAAAATAGTGTGCATTTTTGAATGTGCACGTGTGCTTTTAACTGTAAAAATAGATTTGCATCTTATATTTTAAAATCGTTTTTGACTGAATGGCCTGTCTTTCCTTGTTAATCTGGTAACACATATAGCAATGCACCGCACCCTTGTGGTGGTGCTGCAAAAAAAAAAATTGCTACCTGTGCAGTAGTGCTGTACTCTGTGCTGTAACACGCCAAATATCCTTACATACCCTCCTTTTGTTTTTAGAATCTGGCTACGATCCAAGCCAATTCCTAAAAACAATTTGTTCTTTTTCTTCTTTTCACAATATATCAATCCAATAAAATGAATATTCATGTGCATCAATTAAAAAGTTGCAATCAATACAGTATTCATCTGAGTTCATTAGTTTACAAAATGTTCTACATTTGCCTTCTCAGTGGAAGTGGCATTACTCTAAGTTTAGATTTTTCAAGTCAATTAAAACAATGAAATAAAACAACTAACCAAAACAAATAATTAATATAACAAATTAAAATAAATAATTAAAATAATAAATACGTGGAACTCCATATGTCAGGACTCTTGTCTGCCTCTGATATGTCCCGACCAGCGATGTTATTTGGTTCATTCGAGTACACTTTCATCTTGGCAATCTTAGGTCCATAGGAGTCATCTTTTTTGGTTATCTTGTCTTCACCTCCACCTGGAGGCAGGCATCTTTTGGTCTTCATCCAGGGGACTCCAGGACTCCATCGTCTCCCGTGGCCTCTGATCCCGGAACCTCTGACCAAATAATGTTAATTTTCTAAATCAAATAGAAAATAAACAAATTAAGTACATAGCACAATACTAACTTCACCCTTTTGCCAAAAATAAAACATGCTTGGTAAAAATATTTCGTTTTTTTCTTTTTCTGAAATTAAACACAAGTTAAAAGAAAACAAGCACACATAAACAGCATTCAATATTTAATACATTTTCTCTCTACACACCAACCATGAGCTTTTGTTATATGTGCATTTATTTATTCATTTATTTATTTATTTTATATTATATATTTTTACATATACTACAGTGTTTATGTGCCATCATAACAATCAACTTTTTAACTTCTTTGTCACTGCCTCCTGATTACACCCATTTATTTTCTCTTTTTGTGTTCAAGGGACTTTATCTGTTTCTACATGCTCAAGCTGCCTGATCTCATGTCTGGGATGGCATGGTTTGATTTGATTTACATGGACAAACTGCTCTATTGCTGTTTCACCTTCATTTTTCAAAATTTTATACACTACAGGAGAGACCTTATCTATAATTCGAAATGGCCCCTGCCAGGCTGCTAGAAATTTAGAATTTTTCTGTTTACTTTTTCCAAAATGAAACTTGTACACCTGATCCCCTACACTGTATTCCTTTACTGATGTCTTTTTATCATAATACGATTTTGCACTGTCAGCAGCTCTTTCCAGATTTCTCTGCACAAAAGCAAATGCATGTTGCAAATGCCTCCTCAGTTCATCAATATATTCATGAACTGTGGATGCACTCACAAGGGTTTGCTCATGTGTTCTGTATAGTAGGTGTTGTGGTAACACCATTTTCCTACCTGTTAAGACCTCATGGGGGCTAACACCTGTTGCTTTGGCAGGAGTCGACCTGATTGCCATCAAAACCAACGGTAAACGTAAATCCCAGCTGGAACCTGCTTCTGCCACAAATTTCTTTAAGATATCCACAACAGACCTATTCACACCTAGTATTTGCCATACCTTACTCATTAGAGTACTTGTGAAATGACTTCCTCTGTCTGACTCAATTCTTTGTGGCAACCCAAACCTTGAGAACACATGGTTCACCAGCAATGTGGCTTCTGTTTGCGCACTACAATCTGGTGCAGGAATGCATTCAATCCACTTCGACATCAAACATACCACACTCAAAATATAACGGTGTCCCCTGCTCGACCTTTTTAAAGGACCTACATAGTCTATTTGCAAATCTGACCATGGGAGAGTTAGGCCTCTTTTCATCAATGGTGCTCTATGCATTGGTGAAGCAGGTTTAAATTGGGCGCATACTAGACATCCTCTAGTATATAATTCCACATCTTGGGACATATGTGGCCAGTAAGCATAATCTTTTAGTATTTCTAATGTTTTTTGTGAACCTCTATGGCCTGCGGTTATGGCATCATGTGCATGGTGTAGCATTAGTCCTCTGAATGAAAGGGGTACTACCCACTGTATTTGTCCCGTTATGGACTCTCTAATCATGAGTCCATCCTGTAATCTAATTCGTGTTTTGTTCTTTAATAACACCCTCAACTCTTCTTTTCCCATACAATCATTTTCTGTTAAAGGATTTTGTTCGGGGTCTATCAAATGATTATAATAGATTCCCAAAATGTGATCATTCTTTTGTGCCTCAATCAAATCTTGGTCTGGCGTGTCATGACTCCACTGCACCACCGGTTGATCTACCTCCTTTGGTGCTTTAGAACGTGTGACTGCATCAGATTTGTATTTCACCCATTAAATAATCAATAGGTAGCAATTCTCCCATCACAGCCCCAATCTTAGCCAGGTGGTCTGTCTTATCATTTCCCTCCTTATCCTCTCCTGGTGTTTTTAAATGCCCACGAATTTTTCTCCATTATATTGTTAACTCATTCTCTGACACCAATTTGTCTATGGCTTGTATAATTTTTCCATGCTTAAGTGGCTTTTTGTTATATGTAACCATGCCTCTTGCTTTCCAACCAGGCAAATACTCCACAAAGATATTCCGTGCATAGTCAGAATCAGTCACCAGGACAATTTCACTGAACTTTTTATCAACTGCAGTAGCAATTGCTTTATAAATGGCTGCCAATTCCGCCACCTGACTGCTCCTATCTCCAATCCTCATCCCTATACTGGGGACACCTTCACATTTCAACCAGACATTTCCTATTCCTGCCACTAACTGTTTATTACTGTCATTTTCAATGTGAAAAGCACAACCATCCACATATACAGTTGGCAAATCCTTGCATGTTTTTTCATCAAAAGCTTTGTGTGGTGATTGTTCAAAGTTCTGCAAACTAGTTTCTGCTTCCATTTCATTTGGTATTTGTTCAGCTGCACAGTCATGTAAGTCAGCTAACCCTTGAGCAATTGGGTTCTTTTTATTTTGTCCATATCTCACTTCTACGGGAAAACCTTGTAATGCCAGCGTCCATGAAGTGATTCTGGATTGCGCTAGATTACCTGATCTAATTCTTTTACTCTCTAAAAATTGCAAAGGTTGATGATTTGTTTCAATAATTACCTTTTCTCCCTGAACAATGGGGCGGAAATGTTGTAGCGCCCACACAGTGGTTAATAGGGCCTTTTCACATTCATTAAATTTCATTTCAACTTGGGAAAATGCCTTACTTGCATATGCAATGGTTTTGTGATTCAAATCATGTTTTTGTGATAACACTGCTGACATACAATGTTCAGAAAAACCTATTTCTATAAAGAAATCCCTGTCCTTTATGGGGTATGCTAAACATGGTGCCTTTACAAGACATTCCTTTAATTTAGCATCAGACTGCCCTTTTTCCCATTTCCAGGGAGTATTCAGTTTAAGCAGTTTAGTCAATGGTTGAGTGATTTCTGCATAATTTTCAATGAACTTTCTGTTATAGCCTGTCATCCCTAATAAACCTTTTACTCCTTTCACATTTTTAGGATCTTTTAATCTTTGTATGGCCTCTATTTGCTTCTTTTGTGGATTTAGCCCATGTTCAGTCACTTCATGCCCTAGAAAGTTCACTTTTCTCTTGCACCATTGTGCTTTTTGCAAAGATACTTTGGCGCCTGCTTTCTGCAATTGGCCAAGTACATGTCTTATTTAATCAAAATGGCTTTTTAGGCTTTCATTTTTTATCAGTACATCGTCCACATAAACTATTGTTCCTCTTTCCGCTGCATCCGGCATGGCCTTTCTCAAAAATATGCCAAATTCACTCCCACTATTGATGTACCCGAACGGAGTTCTAAGCCAGGCATATTGAGTGCTGTCAAATGTAAAGGAAAATAAATGTTGTATCTCCTCTGCCAATGGCACGCACCAATATCCAGAGGTGAGATCTAATGTGGTAAATACATTTGAACCATGTACCTGAGCTAGGCCCTGATCAATGAATGGCAGTGGCCATCTAGATATTGGTACTCTTTTATTTAACTCTCTCAAGTCTGCACACAGCCGCCATTGACCATTTGGCTTCAATACACCTAAAATAGGTGTATTGGATGTGCTATGAATGGGCCTGATGATTCCCCGTGATTCCAAATTTTTAATAATCTCTGCCAATGATTCTAAACATGCCAGCGGTAGTCTATACTGGCGTACAAACACTGGGTTTCTGCTACACCCTTCTGGTAGTGTGGCCACATGTAAATCAGTTAAACCACAATCATAAGCATCTTTTGCAAATACATCCTTAAACTCCATAAATATCTCCCTCAGATTGTCCCTCTCTTCATTGCTTTCACATGCATCCGCTAAGGAGATCTGCTCTTCTACCATTTTGGAAAATTCTGGAAAATCTTCTGGTAAGGGAATCTCGGCGCTTTCTTCTAACTGTGTGGCTGTGTCTTTTTGTAAAGCTGCCACTTTTAAATATTTTGGCATATCAGCTTCCACTTCAATGGGCTGATTTTCTGTTTCATTTTCATTTAAATTAAATATTATGCAATCCTCTTGATGGCAGCACACTGTCTCATTTGAATCATAAGGATACACAGAATGAATTTTAAATATTCCTTTGGGCTGAGAGTCCAGGTGTTCTGGCAACTCGCCCTTGGCATCTACATATTTTCCAGGAATATTCCCAATCACCATGTTATTTAAATCTGCCGTATAATGTGATCTTTGCATGTCCATTCCTAATGGGGAGTTTTCCTCTAAATGAATATCCTGACAACCTTTATTATTTACCATGATTTTTACAGATCCCTCACCAATGTCTACCAATGGAATGTATTCATAATCCAGACCTTGCTGTTTTATGGATTCATTCAGGCATACAAATGCATCAGAGCCTTTCATCTGCTGTCCATTTTTGCATTTCAGTGTTATTGCAAACTGTTTTGTAAATGCAGGAATAATAGTATTTTTCCTCATTTGTAATTCGACTGCATAAGGAACCAGTTGTGCACAATGATAAGCCCTTCTTTTGTCTTCAAATTCAGGTGCCGGACCACCTAGGCGTGACCATATTTTTTGATTAAGGAAATCTAACACCATACACATTCTGTGCATGATGTCATTTCCCATGTAAAATTCATTTTGTGCTCCACTCACTATTCATACATTATGGTAAATTGTTTTCTGCCCAATGCTAATTTTAAGCATGCATCTGCCTGCAATTCGGTTTTCAAAGTCTGGACTGTCCAAGCCAGAAACATATTGGTTTTTAATCCTAAACCTCGGGATTTCTTCCCTTTCCATTATTTTTTGCAACAATTTCTCATTAATGAAACTCCTTTCATGTTCAAGCGCTAAAGTGGCTTTTATTGTTTTAAAATAATTATTTATACCAACATGAACCCATGGTTGCTCATCTTCCATGTGTATTTCTGCCAGAGTGGTAATGTGTTTTTCTGAATCTGTTTTAGGAGCAATATTCTGTTTGCACGTTTTCTCTTTTAGATAAAAACATAATGTGTGCTCATCTATGGCAGTCTGCCAATCTTTCCTTGGGTCCAAGTATATTTGTACAGGTAGTTTTTCATTGTCGCTCTGCATTTTGTCTTGACACATTAATATGACAGTGACACTAGGTATGCAGCTATTCTGGAGATATACCTCCACAGCATCATTTGTTTTGGCAACGGTGTGACATTCATTTATATTGCTGTTTTGTGATTTTAGTTTCTTAGGCCTCAATGGTTTTTTGGTTAAGGACCACAGCACTCCATTCACCCCATCTATGAGAGGAGACAATCTTTTCAGGCAATCTGTCCCCATCAGAAATGGAATTTCACAAATAGATGTGATCAATACCTCTTGTTTCATTCTGTGCTTTCCTATTTTTATGTCAACCTCAGTTACACCTATGATGGGCACCTCCTCCCCATTAAAGTTATGCACTGGGCCTTGATTTTCCTTCACTGTGATCTGACTCTGTGGAGGTCTCCCTTCATTGATACTCTTTACCAGCTCCTTGGACATAATTGTGGCCTGTGCGCCAGTGTCAATCATAGCAAAGGTGTGGTATTTTTCTTCTACAGTGATGGGTGCATAATATCTGTCCTCAACTTCCTCTAATACACATAAGAAATGTGAATTCTTACTGATTTCAGGGCTCACCTTTCTCAGGTCTTTTTCACTTTTGGCTAAGCACATTGGTAAATGAAAAGACATTTTTCCCTCCTTTTTACCCATTTCTGTGCGAGAGATTTTATTAATTTCTCCATGTTCAGAGGTTTTTTGGAGTGTGGCCACTGTTCGCCCATCCATCTGGGTAACATCAGAGACCACATTACAATCCTCCAACTGAACATGTGTAACAACATCATTCAGCAATTTGTCATTTTTTAATTCTGTGCATTTGTGATCATTCAGTGTAATACCAGCCCTTTCAGCCTCTTCAAAAATATGTGGATCAAAGAATTCTTCAGGTGATTGACTTGTACCCTCCTTGTGAGTATTTCCTTTTTCTGTCTGTGTTTGGTCATTGTTTTGCTTGCCCAGGGAAGGAGCTATAGCATCCCCACTTACTCCCTGTTCACTGGTATTCCCCATGCATGAGTCATTTTTCTTAAATCTGTTCCTTTGTTCTTTTGGAATTCCTAATGTTTTTTTTCATTTGAGCAAATCTTTTCTGTCACAATTTCATTTACTGGTACTTTCATTTTTAATCCATTATGCATCTCAGAGTCGTTATGCAAAATTATATCAGAGCAATCTGGCATTTTGGCACTGCAGTTATCATGAGTACTTAGTCACTTTTCGGAAGCCCCCCGGTCATTGCTATGGCCATCAGCCCCCTCTTTGGAAGGTTGTTTTTGCGCTGTATAGAGCTTTCCTATTTGCTCAGCTAACATTTTCACTTGGGCCTCAAGGCACTGGAACCTTTCCATCTCTCTAGGATCCTGTTTCTGTGGCCTAGGTCGATATTGGTTGTTTTCCCCCTGATTGGATCTATTCTGATACCTCTCAGGTGATTGATGTCGGTTGGGATGGTTTCTGAACTCTTGATTCATTTGTGGAGGGGAGCGGGTTGCACCCATCCTTTGATTATAGTCCCCTGGTGGGGAATCATTGTACTGGCGTGGACTGTAGTTCACGTTTTGCCTCATGTCCTGTCTCTCAGATTGTGGGTACTGGCCCCTAGGTTGATTTCCATTATCAGTAAATCGATCCACATATCGGGGCCTATCCTGATTACCATATATCATGGTGCTGGGATCAAATCTGCTCTGTGTCCCCAATGACTGGTAGGGACCATCATTTCTTTGATCTTGATTTTGTCTCTGGTTATTGTTCATACCTGCCATATCAGGCCGGTATCCTACCCGGGGTCTGTCCCCTAAATACCTAGGGCTGATGTAGCTCTCTCTATTACTAGGATCATGTGATTGGAACATTGGTACAGGAAATGGCGATCTTTGTTGATTACCCCTTTGTTCAGGTGCCACATTATTTTTACCTTGGCTTTGAGCAGACTCAAGGGACATTTTGGCTGACCTGATTTCCATTACTGTGGCTGAGGGTTCTTTAGATTTAGGTCTAGTATCTTTCATTTTATCACTTTCTCTACCCTGACAATAGAGTACCTCATATAGTTTTGTGCTTTGATGTACAATCCATTCAAGGGACTTGTCAGGGTCAAATTCACAGACCAATTGGGATATGATGTCTTTCTGTAGCCCATAGAAGTATGCAGTTTTAAACTCATTGGAATTTGAGTCAAAAGATACATCAAAGCGAGAAAATGCTCTTTTTAAGTCTTGTAAAAATTGGCGAGGGGATATATTAGGTCCAGCAGTAATTGTGTACACAACTTTCTTTGCCTCCTGCAATGACTGAAAAGGAGAAAAATGACGCCTAATTTCTTTTTCAAACTCCAGCCATGTCATATTCTGCTGTTCATTTAATCCCCTTATGATGCTGGCCGTCGGGGCACCTAAAGTTAAATGAAAATATTGTCTGTACTGTTCCTTAGGTATCTGGAGTGCTTTAAAAATGTCATGCACCGCTTCTAAGTGATCCTCAATGCAGCATTCACCTCCCTTTTTAAATGGTTTGATCAGGGCTTTAATGGATTTCATTATTTTTATGGGGCTACTTGTTGCAATGCATGGAATTGCATTATTTTGTGATTCAATCCTGTTTTCAGGTGTATGAGATTGGTGGCTGCCCCCAATGGGAGTATCAAATCCCCCAAGGGCGCTGCAACCAAGTTCAGTCACCGGCCCAGTCACTGGAGCACTAGCTCTTTGGGCAGAGCTAGAATTCACCTCCACTCCATTGAATGTGGTACCCTGCCGCCTCTCCTGGGACCTGGGAATGCACATTTGCTGTTCTAAGTCCTTACACTTTTTAAGGAGTCTGTTGGCTTCATCTTGCAAATAGTTGTTTTCACCAATCATTTTATTAATCACCTCCTGCATGTCGCACATTTGCATTTGGCATTCATTGAACTCTTTATTTCTCTTGTCTCTTTCTTGAATCATTTTAATCATTTCTTGTTCTGCACTCTGGAGATCACCTTCTTTTTCACAATGTTCTTTTTGTAAAATCTGCATTTCTGAAACAACCTCATCTTTATCCTGCCTAATGTGATCCACTAAGGCTTTTAAGTGTGCCAATTCTTGCTCACTATCTTCAAATTGTTTCTTGCTTTTGGATAACTGAGTATCAAAGTCTCTGCATTTTAATTGCATGTCTTTTTGGCATACATCCAATTCTGCTCTCAACATTTCCTGATTTTTACTTGCCCCCTCTAATTCAGTCTTTAACCTGTTTATTAGCTGAGTATCATTCTCTTGCATTCGCAGGGACTTGTTTAAAATAAACCATATTTTGCCGCATAGCCGTATTAAACAGTCTTTCTCTGCACTTTTATCGGCTGCATTCAATAATCTTGTAAGGCAGACCTGAATTATGCTGCCTTCTGCAAAAATATTGTCTAGTTTTTCTTTCTGCACCTCACCCTGAATGCGGTTACTCCATTCTAACGTGCTATTTGACGACCAATTCCCATGTGCAAACAATTTTGCCTCTAAGTATTGCACTAGATCTGAGAATGTGGTTTCCCTTTGTGACATTCTGAAATTTGTTTTTAGTGGCACACTGCTATTATAAAATGGGTTCCCTTTAATGTGCAAATGGCAGTGTGAGACACACTTGCCACGCCCAGTAGGTACTCTATGATCACTTTCCCGGCCAACGCACCATAAATATGTAGGGTATTTTGTGGAGATTTGGGGCCTGACAGTATTTTATTACCTCCGAAAAATAACTTAGCAATAATCACTCCTTGTATTCAGATTTGGCCATGTGCAACAATAATACAGTGGACATGCATTATTTCAGCAACCAGACATGCATATTTGGTATGCGTGGTTGGTATGCTTGGTTGGTGGTATTTTGGTGAGCATAATTCCCTTGTTTTATTTGTGGCCCCAATGTCCAGAATCCCTTATCTTTGCTTAGATTTTTCGTGTAATCACTAGAGAGACCTCAGACCTACATTTTAGGAACACCGCATTTTCAGTGTTAGTGTTAGTGTGCCACCATGGGCGATCTCACTGACTTATTTACGACAGAGCTATATGTGGTAATTTTGTGGTAATTTCCACTACCTTATATACGGTAGGGAACTATGTTCAGAGAGTCCCTCTTCCCGTTGGCTCATGTACCTCCAACGAGCTATGCTACAATCACTCTCAACTGTCCATACTGAATATGATCATGCACACATCTGTCTTAAAATGACAATTGCATTGTTTAAAAATCTCCCCTCATCATCAGCACTGTATTGGTAAATAGAAGACACACCACCCGTCTGCTTTCAAATATTTTTCTGTATTATAAAAGTTGCATTTAAACACGATCTCACTCTTTACAGAAATAAATAAAACAGCACATTAACAGCATTGTCTGTAATACACTGAAAAAAAATGGCAGAGAACAGAACACAATTTGCAACATTAACGTGTGATTAAGGCACCGGAATCGCCTTTCCTACTCTGACTGAACATTCTCGTACACACTCAGCTCCCACACTTATGTAATTACCTTATCTGTTCAGAGTTTTCTTCAGCTGTTCTCTTTCTGAATGTGGCTCCCTTGAAGATTAACCCAAGTGAAAAGGAACGCCTGCCGTTCTCAAACTGGGGTCATTGCCTGGAATTCTCAGCTTTTGCAGATAGAAATGCTCCAACCAGGAAAAAATGGGTCCTTCTCTCAGCTCTGCCAAATCTTGACTGTCCTTCTCTCTCCTCAAACTCCCCCCAGCAAAACTCTGATCACTCCCTCTAGCATGATACTTGCTATGACGCTGCTCCAATCAGAATCAATCATGCCATCTCCTCCTTCTCTACACAATGGCTCATTTTTATAGTAATACTTTGTAACCAACTTATTTCCTGTTCGTTTGAGCTCTTTTGCTTCCTGTAATTATGTGGACAGGGCAGCAGAGAAAAAAAATGGATGTGCGTTTAAAAGTTCACTTTCAGAATAGGCCTAATTCTGCAGTGGAGACACATTTTTATTAGTGGATTATGTTTCATTAGTCAGGTTAGTTATAAGTAATGTTAGTTATTATTTTCAAATGTGTCTCTCGCACCATAGGCATTTCAGGTGAAAAATAGTGTGCATTTTTGAATGTGCACGTGTGCTTTTAACTGTAAAAATAGATTTGCATCTTATATGTTAAAATCGTTTTTGACTGAATGGCCTGTCTTTCCTTGTTAATCTGGTAACACATATAGCAATGCACCGCACCCTTGTGGTGGTGCTGCAAAAAAAAAAAAATGCTACCTGTGCAGTAGTGCTGTACTCTGTGCTGTAACACGCCAAATATCCTTACAAGGTAAATTCTCACTGCCATACTACCTCCAAGAGCTACAAACTGGAGTCCTCAATGGCAAAAGGACACATGTGATCCGGGCTAATATGTAAAATAACCTTTTTTAGACTTTCAGGAAGACATTTAATGGGGCTTTAGGAGGGGTTACATATGGATCTTGTAAAACATTTTAAAACCTCCAAGACCAGAGGAAAATTCCAGCGAGGGCATGGGGGCTGGGAGGGAGGATGGGACCACAAACTACTATTCAGAAACCTGGAAGCAAAGAATTGTATTGCAGATATATTATGCCCAGATTCAAGAAAGGTACTAATAGCTGCTAATTTGACTTTCAAAGTTCACCCCTAATCCACATAGGAAACAGTACATATTGCAAAACAGACGTTTCAGACCAAGATACCAGTGTGTGTTATATGATGTTAAGGTTCACAGACATACGTATTATTGATTGTGGATAGTAGATTTGGTGATAATCTTTGTCTTATTAGGCATCTACTTTCAAAATCTAAACCAACAGGGGTAGGCCACTTAAGGTTGGAATTGACAGGAGTGGCCAGCTCAACACGGATTGATCTATTGGAAATGTTTCCAGGGAGGGCAGCCTGGCATTACCATGGACAGATGGAACCAAGCTTGTCTCTTCCCTGTTGAAACAATCAGAATACTGTCAACCAATCTCTTTGATCTTGCTTACAACAAGCGATATTAGTGTAATTGTAAGGAGTAATTGGAGGGAATGTCCGAATCAACTAGTTTGGCCAATAGAAGGACACAGGTTTCTCTGCCCATTCAAATGGATCACAAAAGTACAATTCATTTCTTGGAAGAAGAGCATCGCAATGGATCACAATTGTCAACCCCAGGCAGAACCAAGATTTGGACATAGCCCAAAAAAAAGTGTGGGGAGAGGGGAAGTCCTTGGGCAAAAGAACTAGTCTTTTGAGAAAGATGACCCATTTTCCCTCACGTTCATTCTCAACATATGATTCTCTGCCACCCACTAGGTGAATGAAGTTTTCAGGCAACCGGAACTGGTTCATTCCTAGTGGTTTATGTACACTTTGCCCACAACGACAGCCAAAATACCTTCAGCTGTTCCACCATAAATACCTTCCCTCTTGAGCCCTTCACTCCTCCAGCTCTAACTCTCTCAGGGTCAGCTGCTTTTCTAAGAAACAAGCTAGGGGTAGATCTCTGCCTTCAGCTGGGGCCTCCCTCTGGAACAGCCTCCCTGCCACTCTAAAACTTGAGGAGAACCACCTCCGGTTCTTGAAGCAACTCAAGACCTTCCTCTTTGTGTCTGCCTTCGCTCCCCCTCTCCCCTGTTGATCTGTTCTGTACGGCATCATGCACCTGGTCTCAGTCTGTCTTTAGGGCCCAGCTACCTGCTCACTCTGCCACCGACCTGCACTGCTTCCGGGCAATCGCTTGCATTGGGGTCTGTACATGTAACCCTACAGCCCCCCCTTTTTCTTTCTCTGCACTTATTCAGACACACACTGTCTGTTGCCCTACTCCTAGCACTTGCCACTTGCTGGCTGCACTGCCAATATTTGTTGCCTTTGTTATTTATTTATTTATGTTTTATTTATTTATTTGTATTTCAGCCCAGCACTTTCCACCTCCACCCCCCTTGCAGTTATCCTTCTCCTCACCCATGCATTTATGTCTTCTCAATGTCACTGGGCCTAGTAAGATCGTTGTCTGTTTCTCCCTTGTTCCCTCCCTTTCCTCATTGCGCTCTAAAACACTTGTGTACGAGCACGATACAAATAAAATATCATTATCGCTATCAATACCAACCTTGACCTTTGCGGACCCCATAGACTTTAGAGTGATTGGTGATGCATCAGAGTTTAGATGGCCACTAGTTCGTTGCAATTTGAAAAGTGTTGGACCTCTGTTTTAGACCACTGACTCTGTATTGACTAGAGTCCAGATTATTCAAGATTTAAACCAGTGCTATACATTTATCAAATGAGCATAGCACCTGTTTTGATGCTTGTTCCATATGGGCCAGGTAGAGGGATAAGATGAAGCTATAAATACATAAATGGATTGATGAATGAATGAAGAAAACAAAACGTTAGCCTACACCCTCATAGGGGTAATACAGCTTCTATCATATTTTGTTCCTTCTATTGTATATTGTAGTACTCCAATTTTTTATAAAATTTAACTTATCCATTGCTTGTCTCCCTAGCGGACATCCAAGCACGTGTAAAAAGTAGGGCCAGAAAAGTGCTGTCTTGCAGAAACTTAAGCCATAAACATTTAGATCCATGTGACTGGCCAAACTGTTTAGGTCTGGTACAGGCCAAGGATCTCTCCAAAGAGAATGAATTACAACATGACTGGAAGGGTATGAATGCTCCTTGGTGGAAGCTTAGAGGAGGGCTTGTCATGTGACACGGTAACCAGAAGTTGATATTGAGGACTAAATGTGAACGAAAGCATGTACTGATTTGGTGAGAGGTGGGATGTTCCTGCAGAAAGGCCTTTTGAATATGTCAAGAATGTTCCTTGGTTTTGACATACACACATAAGGCCCCTGGATTCTGGGTCAGATTAGTGGTCAATTTTAGATAGCTGTAGGATGCTGGTTTCCGTGTCTTGCAAGAACACAATTAAGTGGTCTCTGTTTGTCATCGCTGGAAATTGATGTGTGAGCAGGTTGTTCCCTAACCACTTTTAGCTAGAGATGTTTGCTTAGTTACATTAAAAGAAACCTAAAGTCACATATGTTGCATTGAAAAAGTGAAGCAACATTATTTTTTGCTCATTTCAATGAAAATTCAAAATGCAGCTTGTGTGCTCAGTTTTCTTGCTCAGACTTAACAGCTGCGCTAAAATTCTTCCGTGCTATTTGATTGGAATTTTTACATATCCATTTTGAGTTATGTTCAGCACCCAGCAATCTTTCCCGGAAGCAGCCCATGTGGAATAAAGCTGCTGAAGTCAAGCTCTGACAGAACTTTAGACCACGGCCAGTGGCTAGACAGCAATGCTGAAGAGGGTTGCAGGCAGCAAGCGTTGAACTAAGAACAGCTTAACTGCAATTACCTCTTCCTCTATCCCTGGATGTGACAAATTATCTGGAAGGTTGTTCCAATGTTGAGCAAATATAGACTTTTCTGGCAGTGTTTGCAAAGCGGAACTAGGTGGTTTCAGTTTGTTAGGAACATAAAACTTCCTATCTTCTGCTGCCAGTTTCTTTTTAACAATTATTTCCCTGAAAATTGTCTTCTTGCTCTCACTGTTCCTTCAGAAGACCTGGCTGTTCAACTCGAAATATCATGGGAAATGCTTATGAAAACTGCAATCCTTTCTCAATCAAGATATTTCTTGACGGTTCAAGCGTTGGTAAGCTAATGAAAAGTTATGAAAAATGCAATGACTTGTGTACTGTATGTAGCATATGCCACTGCACTGATACTGAAAGTATAGGCAATATAGGATCTTTGCAGATTTTCCAGATACTTTGCCACCTTACAATCTAAAGAGTGAGAGAGTACAACATCTTCTGGGACAGCAGTGCATCCAAAAATGTATTGACAGGGTATTGTTCCTAAAATGCCTGAATAAGATATAATTTGGTATGGATCTGGGAGCACCTGATCAATCAGTTTTCCCCCATTCTTTAAGTATTGTGTGTCTAATGTCCTTAATTGGGGAAGGCCAGTGACAAGGGACCTCACTTAAGGTCGCCAGGGGTTGCAACGTGTCAGATGTATGCTTGTGAATGGTGGGTGAATGAGAAGTGATGTGATGTGTGTTTTTGAATGTTCTGGGTGGGTAGTTGTGTTCCTGTGTAGAGAATGCAATGAGTGGATGTAAGAGAAGGTTTGAGTGACTGGTGGGTGAATGAGAAGTGATGTGATGTGATGTGTGTGTTTGAATGTTCTGGGCGGGTGGCTGTGTGCCTCTGTAGCGAATGTAATGAGTGGATGTAAGAGAAAGTGTGAGTGACTGGTGGTAGAATGAGAAGTGATGTGATGGATGCATGTTTTTTTATGTTCTGGGTGGGTGGGTGTCTGTGTTCCTGCGTAGAGAATGCAATGAGTGGATGGGTGTGTACTTGTGTAGAGAATGCAATGAGTGGATGTAAGAGAAGGTGTGAGTGGTGACTGGTAGGGGAAAGAGTATGAATGTGATGCTGTGCTTTCTAATTTTCTGGGTGAGTGGATGTGTGCCTGTGAAGAGAATTTGAAGGTTCTGGGTGGGTGGATGTCTGCCTGTGTAGAGAATGCAATGAGTGGAGGTAAAAAAAAATGAGTGAGTGACTGGTGGGTGAATGAGTATGAATGTGGTACTGTGTGTTTGAATGTTCTGGGTGGGGGTTGGTGTGTGCCTGTGTGGTGAATCCAGTGTGAGTGAATCTGAGAGGGGATGTATGGGTGAGTGACCGGTGGGTGAAAGGTGATGCATGTGTATGTAAAGCCCTGGGTGACTGGGAATCACTGGAGCATTTTTGCCACATCCTTTATTTACTTTGCATGTTTTACTGGTATTTTTGGGCAGAGCCAAGTTCATGTGTGTCATTCCCTGTCTAGACTGGCATTTTGGTGCAATCAGTCGAACCATTGCTTACTGTGGCATGACATTTATTACTCGACATCTTTAAAAAAAGCAAGCATGATAAGTAGTTTTACCTCGCTAGACTGATGTTTTGGTGATGAGACCTGCATATATTTTTATTGCAGCATGACTTTTTATTGACTCAGCATCTATGATGAATCAAACATGATGAGTGTTCTTATGGGTCTAGACTGGCTTAAATTGGAACCAGTTTGCAAAGGTTTTCATATTGTGACATGTCACTTTTAATGGGCAAACCAACAGGAGTATGTTCTTACATAGGGGTACTGGCATATATTGGCAGAGCCAGTTGTGTGTCCAGTGTCAGTAACGATACTATAAAAAAAAACACCTTAAAGCAAACATGAGTATGGTCTTATATGGGAATACTAGCATATGCTGGTGGAGACAGCATGGAGATGTATGGGCACAGCCCCTATAAAAATGTTTTTATTCTGACATATATTGTAGGGACCAGCATGAGAATGAATTAGGAAATGCCCTCTGCAATTTTGGTGGCTTGCATCTATTGTACTTTTTTCATGATTTACCCTACACCCTACAAAACCGATTGTTGGCCTTGTACCCAAATTGTTGGCATTTTACCACATTTTCCCAGAGAGTGTTTAGTGTAATACAGCATGTTAACACATTATCCAAAACATTTTCTCTGGCGAAGGAGAGAATCTCCCGCTCCACCCCCCCAAACCCATTTTCGTTAGGGCAGGCTCCCTTGCTATGTTCGTTCGCAATCACATACTTTTGGCAAATATTTAATTTACACCCTTCAAAAAAACAAAATCTGAAGGGTGTTTTATATCACTTCCTGTGATGTCACTTGGGATTGGGGTCAATTTACAGCACTTCCTGTGATGTCATCAGGAGGTCAAGGGACTCGTGATGTCACTTCCGCTACCCCTGGCATTTTGGTGAAATGACGTCCCTGCCAGTGACTGCAGTAACTATCATTTCTGCAAGATTCATTCGATGGAGCACAAAGAACACATACAAACAATGTCATCCAACATTTCTCTTCCAATGTATTTCCCTTGGGAATCCTGTGGGTCCTGCTCCAGAACACCCTCAGGTTCCTTCTCGTGAGGTTTATCATTTCAGAGGAATCTCTCCAGATGCTTCCTTCCTGTCCAGCAGTGATTCTACAGTTCTCTCTACGAGTGCTCCTAGCTGCAAAAGTAAGTCAGTAGAAAAGGTTAGACATGCAGTGGCTGCAGGTAGTACCGGCCAGAGTCAAGGGACTGCAGGCTCTACAGGCAGGACAGCAGGAGCAGCAGGTAATATAGACAGGACCACAAAGTCTGCATTAGGACTGGGATTAGAATGAGAGCCAAAGTGAGCTCTATGCCTGCTCCTGTGTTTGTGTTTACTTGGCCCGTTAAGAGAGGGGGAGGGGAGTTATATTCTGCTGTAGTCCCTCTCTTACCTGGACGTCATGCTGAATGTACAGGCCAACAGTTCTCTCTCGATACAAGAATGCTGTTTCAAGAAATTAGCGAGATTTTACCGGAATGCGTTGCACTTCAATCGACATATCCGATCTCCATGTTTACATGAGCTTAATATGGGTTTATACTTCACCAAATTACTGCTGTGGTAGCTTCAGAGCTTACAGGAGCATGGTCATGTTCCTATTTGGGCTTCCCAATAGTGCAGTAAATGTGAATCTGCCAAGACAGGTGGGGGCACTCATTACAGTAGAGCGGCCGATTCCAGTATGTTTCATCCATACTGCGCACTGCTTAGCCCCACTGTCTCCCACATAGCTGCTGTAACATGTCCCTTTGATGTAGAGATGGTGGAGTGCCCCCATAGTCTGTGAACAACAAATATGTCCTGGCGACATCAAACAAGAAGAGATTGAGAGAAAGGAAGAGGAGAGAGCAAAGACCTATGAAACACTGCAACAAGAGAGCGTGGAAAAGACCCACGAGCAACCAAGCAGGCCCCACCGGGCCACAAAGAGACCCCAGCGTCTCATCGAACAAATGTGACCCGGGAAGTCTCATGTTAAGCAAGGGGGAGGTGTTGTAAGTGGGAAAAGGACAAATCCCCTTTAAGAGGGAAGGCCAGGACTAATGGGAAAGAGCGGGAGGCAGGAGGAAGGGGAGGAGCAAGGAAAGGGAAACGGCAGTAAGAAGATGGAGGAATAAAGGGAAGGTTGGAGAGGCAATGGCTCCTGTGTCTGTTATTCAGTGTGCGTGTGAATGGCCCACCTCAGCAGTATAACAACAGGTGGGGGTACTCACTACAGTAGAGCGGCCGATTCCAGTATGTTTCATCCATACTGCGCACTGCTTAGCCCCACTGTCTCCCACATAGCTGCTGTAACATGTCCCTTTGATGTAGAGATGGTGGAGTGCCCCCATAGTCTGTGAACAACAAATATGTCCTGGCGACATCAAACAAGAAGAGATTGAGAGAAAGGAAGAGGAGAGAGCAAAGACCTATGAAACACTGCAACAAGAGAGCGTGGAAAAGACCCACGAGCAACCAAGTAGGCCCCACCGGGCCACAAAGAGACCCCAGCGTCTCATCGAACAAATGTGACCCGGGAAGTCTCATGTTAAGCAAGGGGGAGGTGTTGTAAGTGGGAAAAGGACAAAGCCCCTTTAAGAGGGAAGGCCAGGACTAATGGGAAAGAGCGGGAGGCAGGAGGAAGGGGAGGAGCAAGGAAAGGGAAACGGCAGTAAGAAGATGGAGGAATAAAGGGAAGGTTGGAGAGGCAATGGCTCCTGTGTCTGTTATTCAGTGTGCGTGTGAATGGCCCACCTCAGCAGTATAACAACAGGTGGGGGTACTCACTACAGTAGAGCGGCCGATTCCAGTATGTTTCATCCATACTGCGCACTGCTTAGCCCCACTGTCTCCCACATAGCTGCTGTAACATGTCCCTTTGATGTAGAGATGGTGGAGTGCCCCCATAGTCTGTGAACAACAAATATGTCCTGGCGACATCAAACAAAACAGTAAGAGCGATCCTGGGAAGGCGCCTTAGTCTCCCTCCCAAGTCAAGGGAGGAGCCAGTAGCTAAATGCCTGTTTCAGAGGAAAGGTTCTTTGTGGGCACGTGGGCGCTGCCTTGGAGGTGGAAGTAGCTCATTGATGAGGAGGAAGAGGGACGATGAGGCACGGTCGTGTGATGCTTCCTGACTTCATTGGAAGGAAAGAAAGCTTGTTTATAAGGATGAATCGGGAGGGGGAAAGACACGATAGCTCTAGTCTGGAGCCTGCAATGAAATGTAAACACGTCTGAACGTAGGTTGTTTCTTTGTGAAGGTAATTGTTTTGTCGTACATGTGTACTTATATTTCTTTACCCAAGAACATTTCTTGCAACATTAAACATTCTCAGTAATACATTTTTCAAAGGATTCGAAATTTGATTCGAGATGGAAACCACGCAACACTCTATGTTACCTATTTACCATCTTGGTTTTCTTTGTCTTTCTATTTTTATTGCAGTTTTAACGAGGGAAGCTGCTATGAGCCTGGTTGTATAACACATCTAAAATGATGCGACTGCGGGTCGGCAATTCTTATTGCTGCGCTCAATCACCGCGCCACAAAGGATCGCATGCTGCATCACCTGCAGCTAATCAATGTCCATTCATCTGTGTTAGCGCCTGGCTCTTGCTTTCTGCTGGTCGAGTCTTATATTATTGGAATAACAAGCAGATACTGACACCAAGAATGAACGAAACCAAACTGCACGTATAACGCCAGCCCTGTAAGCTAATTACAGACCCATTGCATCATGTGAAGCAGTGTCCCATGGCAGGTAAAGCACACATATTATAGATTTAAAGAATTGTAAAACGACTGCTAAAAGGGAATGCTCTCACTGCAGGAAGAAGCTACATGTAGGCTTTAGAAGACTTTATTTTTACCTTATGCCTTCATTGTTTTTGTTAGGTGTCCATTTAGCAAACTGGTTAAGCTGTGGTAGAGAAAGCGTAGCTAAACAGCATTAGGAAAGCCAACAGTTTTGGACTGTGAGTAGGCATTTGCCAGGCACTGGTATAACATGTCCATGTTCTCACAACATTTGCCAGTCTTTACCATTGTATGGCTAGTCAATACTTGTTTTTAACAGGACCTCATAGCAAGAAACAGATCCAAAGATTGCTTATAAATTTATTAGGGCCTGATTCACAGAAGCAGTTTATAATTGTGCAATCCCATAGGAAAACACTCTGTGAATCAGGCCCTATGTGGCCAGAGGCAGACTTGGTATAGACATTGTTAAAACACCAGTGGCTCATTTACATCTGCAGTTAAGCCATGCACTGTTAGCCGACTGCTGAGAAATAACTCTGAAGGCCTGTACAGTACAAGGTTTGATGTTACTACATAATATGGGACCTCAAAGAGATCCCAGGGGACTGTGTTTTGGTAAGGAAGGGGCCGGTAGTGAGTGGGAATGGCCACAGGGATTGGCATGGTTACGGCCGGTCAATAAGTGGGTAAATAATCAAACAACACCCAAAAGCTGTGTGTCCATCCCCAGATCCCATGTCCCTGCTAGCTGTACTACCATCCAATAGTTTTGGCTCATAGGTGGTGCTACCACATGGCAGCCAAAACCAAAAATTCACAATCTATGACTGAAATGACAAGAAATCAAAAGCGAAGCATCTATGAATGGGATATAGAGGAGAATGGGAAAGGCTATGGGAAAAGGGAGTGGTTATAGTGTTTATAACTGACGAGAATCCCACAATTGCCATTACAAACCACAGCCCTACAAAGGGCTCAGTGTGAAGCCCCATAATCAGTCAGATGCAGATAAGAACCCATATTATGTAAAAATAGGTGCTCATTCACAGGCAGTTTTACAGAAACGTTGCACCCTTGCAAGTGCAATTAGCACAAGATTATAAATTGCGCTAGTCTGAAAAACATATACTTTCAATGCCTTTTCTCCCCCAAGGCAATGTTTGCCACAGCCCCAGTACTTTGCCCTTGTGCAAAAGTGTTCTGAACGCATATTGTATTTGCTCTACAAAAATATTTGACGCAAAGACAAAAATCACATTCGTTAATTACTTCTGAGCAACCTGTGCCATCACCATATAGACAAGGAGAGACAGCTCACCTGTGCCATCACCATATAGACAAGGAGAGACAGCTCACCTGTGCCATCACCATATAGACAAGGAGAGACAGCTCACCTCTGGGATGTTTGTATTTTTTCGGATTGATTTTAAATTTATTGAACGCTATACGCCAGAGCACTATACAAATACCACTTTACACTACAATAAAAAAGCAATTATATTTCAAGGTTCAACTACTGCGTCTTAAGAACAGAGCGAAAGAGTGAATAAGAAGACATAGAGCGCGGAAAAAGAGGAAGAGAGTTCCAATGTTATGTAGCAAGTAAGGAAAAGAAACAAAACCGAGACTGAGCACATGAAGGACGTGGGACAGTTAAAAGAAAAAGAGCTTGAGAACGAAGAAAGCGTAATGGACCATAGAAAGAAGCCAATGAGGAAAGATAAGGAGGGGCCAAACCATGAAGAGATTTAAAGACCAAAAAAAGAAAATTAAACTTAAACGAGAATGGAAAGACAGCTATCCAAGAGACAGTAGTGATGAGCAAATAGAATCACGGGGTGAAAGAGAACACAGAAGCTCTATAGAAATAGATTTGAGAGGGGCTTAGCGTGAGATTGGCAGACCAAAAAGAATGCTAGAGCATTAAAATAAGTGAGAAAAAATAAGAGATGAGAACAAAGGTTCATCAGCATTAAAAGTAAGAAATGGCTTACCCTATACTGACACGAGCGTGAGAGAAAAGAGATGTGGCATTTAAAGAGAGATCACAATCAAGGTATAGTATCGCATTATGTTGCAACACCCTTCCCCACAAACCCTGAAGTTTCTGCTAGATCAAGGGGAGTCATTTTTTGTTAAAGTGTAATTTCTATGCTTGTGGCCAACAGTGCTAACACACGCCATTAGATCCCCTACATGCAGTTTTGCACATTTCTAAAAAAGAGTGGAAAAGTAAAAAGTAAAAACAGTAAAATTCGCCTTTACTATTTCGGCATGAAAATGAAATGCATGCTGGTGTTAAACCATGTGCTATTGGAAGTTGGAGATGGAAAGCCCAGTGGAAGTGTACAAGTAAAGTGTAAATGGCTAACATCTTGCTTTTACGCCTTACTTTGCACTATTGGTCTTAGAATATGAGCCTAGCTGAACTCCTCCTCAGTTATATTATAAAATGCTAAATCACAGTTCGACCAACTTTACTCTTCACCCCCAGCTTGATTGGAGTGATTCAAATCCTCTTTTTACCCTTGTGCATTTTAGGAAGGATAACCTTGACCCTACCTATGAACATCTGTCTTTATACTCCCAAAATAAATGTGAATGGCTGGATGGAGCGAGTACCACAATTCAGTAGGTGCTACCCATCAACTGCATAGGTCCTTCCGTTTGGGAAGATATTTATTTATTTATTCAATGTATTTTATTATTAGGCGCTGAAAGCCCACAGGCATCATGGCGCCATAACATGAACACAGAAGGACAACCATCACGAAAACAGGACATAAGGGCAGCTAGATTAGGCTGGAAGAATTCATTTGAACAGATGAGTTTTCAGAGATTTCCTGAACGTAGCAAGGACGGTTAGTTAATGTTAACTTTGGTGGTCCTCTTCATGCAATACCACTTTGCACAAAATGACCTCCACTGTGTCCTTTTTTCCCCTTCCGATGTTTTTTATGGAGCTAAAAAGGATGAGAGTGTGCACTACCTCAGTCAAATATATAAAAGACCACCACTTGTCAAATGAATGGGCTGTGGCATTTCTGTCATTAAGGGAATCATGCAGCATGAAAAGTAGACTATTGCTCTATTTTCATCACCCTTCCCCCGGAATCAGAAAAAGCCTTGCGCTAGTTCAGCAGATATGTGGTGCTTTCAGTGCTGGTTGTGCAGCCCTAATGTGAAGCTTTAGGATGACATTTATTTATTTATTTATTTATTTATTTATTTTTATTTATTTATATATTTATTTATGTGTTGTGCATAACAAACAAATACTGAATTTCTTACACCACTACCAATTTTAACCCCTGAAAAAGTTATTCGTTATTTTCTGTTTGTTAATTTCATTTTATACTCTCAATGACTACCCATGTTTGTTCCAGTCGCAAAGGCGGGTTATTATAGCTGTATAATCCCCTAAGAGTACAGTTTAACCAAGTCATCAGGGCACGTAAGGCCCAGTACTGCCCTTGTTGTTGGTCTATAAAGCTATATTACACAAATATTTATTTATCTATTGAGCATTTGTAAGGCACGTTATACAACAGAATTGTGTTTCAAAGCGCCACTAGGCTAAATGGGAAAGGAACAGGGAAAATAATAACAGTGGCAATAAAAACTAATACTTTTTATACAGTTGTGGGCCTACTAGGCCTTGTGGCATTCAGCTGTGCAAGTGCATTGAAGAGAAGTGCAGGGGAGGGAGATGGAAGGGGGAACAGAGGAGTGGACAAGTGCTGGAGGAGGGCTGAGAGGGAAGTGTTAAAAGGAGCCAGGAGGAGAGCCTCAGGCTAAGTGCTAATACAGGCAACTCTGAAGGGTGGGAGTGTCCTTTGTGGCTAGTACTCTGTTGGACTGCTGTGGTGTGGTGTACCTCTACTAGCTCTACTGGAGGAGATGAGGAGCATAGTGATAAAAACCCCTACTCATGTGGAGTGTCACAGAGTGTTTGGGAGTCTTCTTTGTGGCTGGTACTCTGTTGGACTGCTGTGGTGTGGAGAACCTCTACTAGCTCTACTGGAGGAGAGGAGGAGCATAGTGATAAAAACCCCCTACTCATGTGGAGCGTCTCAGAGTGTTTTAGAGTGTTCTTTGTGGCTGGTACTCTGTTGGACTGCTGTGGTGTGGAGTACCTCTACTAGCTCTACTGGAGGAAGGGAGGAGCATAGTGATAAAAAACCCCTATGCACGCTGAGCGTCGCAGAGTGTGTGGGAGTGTTCGGGAGTGTGCGGTTGTGGGTGGTTGATAATAGACCTCACCACTCCGCAAAAGCTCTGTCCTCAATCACGGACTCCTTTCTCACGAGTAATGCTACGGCGTTTACATCCACACCCCCTCAAAATTACAGCCAAACTACAACAGACATAACGGTACGTGGCTTGAAGGGGGGTATACAATTTGATCATTCCCCCTTTCCTGTGCCTGTGATTCTCCCTTCTTTGTCAACATTTGACCATAACTCCTCCCCCCTTTCTTATGCCCCCTGCGACGCAGGGCTGCCGCCGCAATGCGCTTTGATGTTGGAAAAATTGGCACAATGCTTACAAGAACCTCAATGTCAATCCTACCCCCCTCTGAATTTACCGCGCTCGGGTCGAGTCTGGGGGATGCTGCACTTGGGATGGTGGGGGCTTCGGTCGCGATGGGCGGCTGCTGTCTGTGAGAGGGCGGAGCCACCGATGGGAGCAGCTGCGCATGCGCAGCCTGTCATTCGGGCTGCCAACCACGAGGATCGGCTGTGGCAGCTGGCACACTCAGACTCCTGGATGAGGGAGGTGGGGGTGGACTGGCTGGATTGTCTGAGGGTGCATATGCATCCCATGAAAACTGCTCAAAGCACGTCTGGGACATTAATATCCAGACGGAAAGGCACACACAAGTACACATAAGCTCTCACAATAATGTTGTTATGGAACAGCCAATAGGTGCATATTTGACAGGTTCTTTAACTGCACCCCCCCTTCTCTGAGAGTACTTGCATGCTGTGTGCTTCAATTGGCCAAGGGAGTACACAAAACTGAAAATTATGAGAAGGTGGGAAAAAAGGACAGCCAAAAGAATCAGAAATCTTATAAAAATGATCAATCTAGTTGTGAGGCGAAAGAATGTCCGATTAGTGATGAAACTTCCTATGCAAGACGGGAGTCACTAACAGACGGACACGAACATTGAACTCAGGAACCTTAGGAGGAAGTCTTTATAGCACCAAATGACCAAAATGTCCACGATAGTGACAGATTGGGTGCAGTGAGGCAACAAAAGAGTAATTTACATAATGAAAGGCGAAACTCACTATTCCTGGCTGACAAGCTAATTGAACATCTTAAAAATATAAATACGAAGTTGACCCTCCCACTGTCACAGTGTAACAAAACAATAACTGACAATAATGACAAAGGCACCAACGCTCCCTTGAATACAGAAAAAATAAATGCCCTTCTAAGCAGTATACAAAGAGAAAGGAGTGCTGAATTTTAAAGAGTACTGCAGAATCCCTATCGCCCTAATAAACGGAGACAAATTGCTTCCGGCACTAGTCCAATGACTATTGGCTGTTCACAGAACAGAAAAAGACGCAGCACCTTTGCACAAAAGATACAAAATCTTACACATACCAAAGCGAAGGAAATAAGAAAACATGTGACTATTGAGAGGAGAAGTTCCTTATCTGATTCTACCGAGACAAGCGAAGATAGCTCTTCTGACCCAGTTGATTCCAAAACCGCAAGACGTTTTTCTATAGTGCGACACCATAACTACATGAGAAAACAAGGCAGTCTGCAATGTACAGGGGAGCCACAAACAGACTGCTATGAATTAGTAGAACAAATGATGAATCAGCTTAGACCTAATATAATCTCTGCATTGACAATAACTTTGGCACCATTGATAAAATTATGTGAACACCTGAATGAGAGCCTAAAAGATCAAATTACTCTGATGGCTGTAGTAAACGCTAAATTAATAAACATGGAGCACATACAACAAGAAGTGAACAATCACACAGTTAATAACCTGAGGAGTAATGATGCCTTTGTAACACAAAGGGCCTCATTACGAGTCCGGCGTTAACCGAGGCGGTAAAACCGCCTGGTTAACGCCGGACTCGTATTACCATTCCGCCTCCGTGATTCCCGGAATTACCGGGGCATCACAACCCCGGTTTTCCGGGAATCACGGAGGCGGAATGGTGTAAATCCCCATTCCCATTGAGTCCTATGGGACTCAATGGGAATCGGGATCATGGAAACACCGGCAGCATTTTGTAATGCTGCCGGTGTTTCCTCGTCCGCCTGCCGACGGGCGGTGTTAAACCCGCCAGGTCAGACCTGGCGGGAACATCACCTCCCGCCTGCAGGGGTCGGGATCAGGCGGTCCGGAAACAACGGTGGCGGCGGGTTTACCGCCACCGTTATTTCCGGACCGCCACGGTCGTAATGAGGCCCAAATAAAGGATCAACTGAAAAACAGCGCAGATGATAAATTACTCTTAGCAGAGGTGGCACAAGAAGCATTAATGATTCTAAAGAAACAGCAAATGATCAATGACGAAAACCAACCACAGCGGATTGCAGCCGATGCTGCACTTCCCAGTGGATCAAAAGTTGGGAAAGCAGTCAATAATGCACAAATGTTAGAGGGAACAACTACCACAAGCTCTTTAGCTGTTGGCGAACTACAAATAAATCTTGAAATGGCATTTGAGTCCTCACCATCGACCATTAGTGTGGTATTGGGGTCTACCGAGAGTTCAAAAGTGAGTCACTCAGATGGAGTAATAGCCACCAACCCATTGGAAACCAAGGAAAATGCCATGGAAAATATTGAGGATGAAGCCGAAGCTAGCCATCCATCAACTTCGGCAAACGCTGAAGGACTTATTGGACCTGTGTCAATGAATCTAGAAACTAATCCAGAGCGAACCCCGGAAAACATGAAAATTACATTAAATGTAATGATTCAAACCGCTCTGAGCAAGTTAACACAAAGTCCTCCGGAGAAAGAATCGGTAGTCTCGCCTGAAAAAGCAGAGTACACATATAAATGAAAAAAAGCAAGTGGTCATAACGGAAACCGAAGATGAAGATGATGATCACATGATAGAGGAATTGGCAAACCTATCCACGTACAAATCAAATGATTATGAGGTAACAATGGATGAAGAAGAATTCAATGATCAAAATCTGATGCTAGGCTTGCACATCAACAGTGAATCGATGATAAAACAAAATGGAAAAACAATTCAGTTGAGAACCTGTACAATTGAAGTTCCACCGGAAGAAGATTAAAAAAAACAGAGTATTCACTTCCAAGAACTAGAAGAAAAAACAAAAATACAAAAAAGATGCTTGACACTTGATGAAAGATGGGCTTCAGCTAATTTTAAACCTGCTATGAACCTTGACCGCATGCAGGCCAAACCTCAAGAAAGGAAATCTAACATTAGAGAGCAGAGATATGGAGAAGCAATGGGCAGAAAAATGGTCCTAAAGAATAAGGAAAGAGACATTACACGGAATGAAAAGGCTAAGGAAGATTGGAAAGAGGATAAGAGACCACCATTCGACAGACAGAAGTTGTCGACAAAGAAACAGCAGGACATAACTTCAAACGTCTGCCTTCGTCTAGAAAGAAACTTTTCATCAAATGATGGGCAAATTCTAAATAGGTACAATGTGTTGAAACTTTTGAACCATCCCACAGCTCCGTTCAATAACAACGAATGACATCAAAACAGTTGAATTTATACATGATGCAATAACTGATTGTGTATTGCTTCATATCAATTCAAGAGCCATCAGAGACATTATAGTAGAATATACTGCTGACGTTGACGCATTGGGTTTTGGAGTATCGGAACCATGGGGTGACTCCCCACATATAAAAACAAAGATCATCGAAAAATTACAACCCAAAAGATCGTAAGTGATCAATTCACAAAGGAATCAAATCTCAAATCAAAAAGTCAACTTTGAAATAAGTACTAAGAGCCCTGACGAAGATGACGATATGTCTCTTTGTGCCGAAGCTAGAAGTGAACCTAAAAAACAAATCAAAATCACATTTGCCTGTAAAGAGAAATAAGCTTTGACTCAAAATGGCATCAACAACAGAAAGGAGAAAAATGACGACGAGACATGTTGGAACTGGGTTGCAAGGTCACTAAACTGCCAAGAAAACAAATAATGCAAGTTGAAAAGAATATCATCGGTTCTACGGATAGGTACATGGAACAAGAGAGGCTTCATGCATCTGTTTAACAACAGTCTGGGAGACATTGGAACCTTACACATCATTTGCCTCCAAGAAAATTGGCTTCTTAATCAACCCCTGGTGGAAGGCTATGAAACAGCCTGGGACCCGGCCATAAAGCAATCGAAAGGAAGACCAATAAATTCTGTTAATGTAACCGCATACATCCAATATGTGACAGTTGCAATAAAGAACGAGAAAGCGTAATTAACTTATATTGGCAGCACAACACCTCGGATGAACGGGTATATCTTGATGTAATAGGAGATCTAATAGACACACTACTGTGTAGTGAGAAGAATGCTAAAATTATACTCTGTGGCAATCTCAACATGGAATGTTTAAAAGTACAAAAAACAATAGCCCTACCAAATACAAAATCAGACATAAAGAAAAATCGGTTGCTCTTAGCATGGGAAGAAGAGATGGAAGTTTGAGGCATGAAAATGCTGAATGGAAACACGAAAGGAGGTATCCCCCCCAAAGCTACTTGGCAAAATGACAACTCTAAATCTATCCTCGATTACCTCTACGTCTCGGAAAATCTAACACCAAATATTGAAGATCTAAATGTAATTGCATGCAAAATAGTGACCACAAGCTGATAAGAATTACCATGCAAGGACTAAAAAGGAAAAATCAGCTGAGATGGAACCACAATGGGCCTCATTACGAGTCCGGCGTTAACCGAGGCGGTAAAACCGCCTGGTTAACGCCGGACTCGTATTACCATTCCGCCTCCGGCATCACAACCCCGGTTTTCCGGGAATCACGGAGGCGGAATGGTGTAAATCCCCATTCCCATTGAGTCCTATGGGACTCAATGGGAATCGGGATCATGGAAACACCGGCAGCATCTTGTAATGCTGCCGGTGTTTCCTCATCCGCCTGCAGGCGGGCAGTGTTAAACCCGCCAGGTCAGACAGGGGTCGGGATCAGGCGGTCCGGAAACAACGGTGGCGGCGGGTTTACTGCCACCGTTATTTCCGGACCGCCACGGTCGTAATGAGGCCCAATGTCTCCAGTACACCAGGTAGAAATTGTCTAAGACTAAAAGAACAGCAGATTATAGCAATGACAAATCTGTTAACAGGAGAAAAAATTAAGCAAAATATAGATCAAATAGAATATCCTGTCCTACTACAAGCCTATGTGGAAACCTTCAAAGGAAACAAGTTAAATAACTTCAAGAAGATCCATATGTATGACAGAGAACTAGTCACCAAAAAAATGTGAACTGAGAAAAATAATTAGGAGTTTACAAAAAAACCCTAGTAAGAACTACCTGAAACACAAAAATGAAGTGCAAAAAAGCTATAAAAACTGGCTGCAAATGCACAAAAATATGATGGCTCAAAATGATGCTGAAAAAATGTTACAAATCTTATCATAAAACGGCCGCCTGTTTTGGGAAGTGATAAACAACTTGGCAGTCCCTCAGCAGGCAATTCAAACTAACATGGTGACGGAAGCGATATGGATTGAGCATTTTGTGAATCTATTTACTAAAACACTGACAGCGAATATAGCGAACAAAATACACCTTCAACTTGGGACATCTCCATTGATAAGGTAGATATCCTCGAAAATATTAAAAGGCAGAGCTCGACTTGTGCTCCCGGTCCAGATGGCCTCACAAATCAGACATTAAAAGTACATCCTGAGGCATGGGCCGAGTTCTGCTTTATCCTATTCAAAAACATCATTGAGGAAAAAAGAATTCCGAACTTGTGGAAAAGCGCTATAATTGTGCCAGTGTTCAAGAAGGGATTAAGAACAGACCCAAAACATTACAGGCCAATCGCCCTTTTAGATGTCGTGGGAAAAATGTTTGCAACCCAACTGTTATTACAACTGACAGATTGGATAAAAGTGGCAAGGTGGCCAACCATCGGCAAACTGGTTTTGTTAAAGGTGTTGGATGCGGACTAAATCTAATGCTAATCAATCTATTAAAAATGGAGGCCATGAGGGAAAAATCCAAAGTTTACCTAGCCTTCGTAGGTCTGGCTCATGCGTTCGACAGCATTGATTGTGAGCTGTTGTTGTCAAAACTTAGTAAATGGGGGTGCTCGAAGAGCTTGCTTGCTGCGATTAAACAACTTTATTCTGGCACTACTATAAAAGTCAGATTGGATTTGCAAGGAACACTATCAGCACCCATAGGAATATCAAGAGGAGTGAAACAGGGGTGTCCTCTTGGAGCCACTCTATTCAGTGTATTCATTTCTGACATAGAAAGAGCATTTGAAACAACTACATTGTTTGCTCTGAAAATAAACGGAAATCGACTTGGTCATATACTATATGCTGACGACATTGTGTTAATGTATGTAACTCTGATTGGATTGCAAAGGAAACTGATGGCCTTAAAAGAATATACAGCTGCAAATGGTCTTGTGATTAATCCAACTAAGACCAAGATACTGGTACTTCAAAATCTAGTTGGAGCAAGTAAACAGTGAAAATTCAATTGGAAACTAGAAAATAAATTTATCCGATTCACGATGGAAACCCAATACTTGGGAGTGATGATAAACTCCAGTATTAATGACGACAACATGGTGACGGAAAATTTGTCAGAAATGTAAAGCTTTAGCAGCCCAAGGTGTCATTTTAAATAAGAAGTATGGGAAATTCTCCTTAAAACCGACTATTGAATTTTATAAAGCAAAGGTTATCCCAACACTGATTTTTGGTGCCGAAGCAATGTTTGGATGTCCTACTGGGATATGGTCCTGGTGTGAAATCACATTTTGGGGAAAAGTGCTAGCATTGCCCAGAGGGACCCCAATGGCTTGTATTCGATATGAGCTCGGTTTAACTTCAATTAATGCAAAGGTGATGTGGAACATGCTGTCAGTGTATAGGAAAGTTTTGGGAGCTGATGACCTTCCTCGATATCTACGTGACGAAGAAAACTATTCCAAAGTGTCTGTTTTGAGTATATGGAAACAGACTTGTATGAACACTCTAAAACAACTACAAACAGACCAATTGTTACTGATCCAAAATCCGAACGCTGTAAAAAGAAAATTATGGGAGCAAGATTGGTGTGAAAACCAGGACCAAAGATCAGTCCACAGATGTATGGATGAAAATGCCTCTGAAGCACGGGCAGTTAACACTCTTCCTAAATATCTCCAAAACTTTCCATGTATTAAAAGGAGAAACATGTACTTGAAATTTTGTATGAACTTGTTTAAAACCAAAACAATCATGAACATAAGATGCAAAGACAAAGATTCTGACGAAGAATGTAGATTTTGTAAAACAGGAAAAGAAACGTTAAAACATTGTGTGCTATATTGTAAAAAATTAAGAGAGTTAAGAACGATACACCTGGGACCGGAAATTCTAAAGAGGCCGCATCTAGAAGGAGAAGTTTGGTGGAACATAATTTCAGAAGGAATAGATTTTAAACTAATCTTCGCATTAACATTTTTTCTAGAGAAATTGGAAAGTACCACAGCGGACCTTCTTTGAGCAAGTATACTTTGGCTCTGAAATAACACTTTCTAGTTCATTGTTAGAAGTTCATGAAAGACAATGATACAACATGTTATTATTGCCAATTTTGAATCCTTGTTGTATTGATTCGGAAGTTCATTAATGTGTAGAAATGCTTTCTCTTTTATATTTTCAGTTCTTTTTGTTGATCATGTTGAATATTTTAAAAGTTTGTAATGAACTATATAAAATAAAAAATAAAAAATAAATAAAAAAGAGAAGGGTGGTATGCCGGGGGAGGGGTGCTGGCAATTACTGGGAGGAAGGGCCTGAGATCCTGTGAGGTTCATGCAGATCAGGCCACTAGTCACAGCAGCAGCGTGGTGATTAGCAAGGAAGGGAAAGAGGGAAAGAGGTAGAGAAGAACAGAGTTGTGAGCAGTTTCCTGAACTTAAGGAGGTCCGGCTCAAATCTGAGAGGGGCTGATAGGCTGTTCCAAAGGGAGGCATCAGATGAGGAGGGAGACCTACCCCCCACTCCCTGCTTGGAGAATTGTTTGCCATTCAAGGAGTGGTAATTAGGATCGTAGGGCTCTAGCAGGGGAATATTTAGGGAGGGAAAGTTGGAGATAGCGTAATCCCATGCCCCAGAAGGCAAATAAAAGTCAGGAATACATATGTGAAATATGTACAGGACTTTGGGTAACATTTTCAGAGTGTGAAATAAGTCCTTAAAGGCTTTAACTGGTGGACTTTTTACAGATCAAATATTTTTCATGTATATGGCATATGTGTAATACATAACATATATGTGTATTTACCTCATATGCGGGATTTAGTAGTGGATGTTATTGTTTTATTTTGAGATGTGCTACCAAGCAAACCTGGCTACTCTGCCTTTAAAACGGAGCAGTACATCATTAGTCCTAACTATTTGCTTCTGTATAAAGCTTACCAACAAAGAATTGCAAAGAGGGATAAAAGGAGGCAAACGTTTTGTGGTTGAAGTTTGAAGCACGTGTTGCCAGCAGCTGTAAATTAAATAACAATGGTTCATTAGCCAACTTTGACTGAAATAAAATACATGTATTATACTATTAGTATTTACATAAATTCTTTTTGAATGGGCATCATTGTGAAACAAGTATTCTTCAACCGTGCCAGAATACCATCTTTGTTGGTGCATCCTCAACATATTAGAATTACAATAGGAAGAAAAGCTCAAATTCATGTAACTTAAATATTGACTCTGCATTAGAAAATGAAATTCAGGGAACCATTTTCCACACCATCCACCCTATTATATTGGGGTTTAGTAGACCTGTTTAAATCAACAAGCTAAATTGACTTTCTATGTTTGCAAGTCTATCCTGAAAATTCAGGTGTGTTTCTAGGGTCATTGGGGCTTTTGAAAACAACCACAAGCTCACAAGGTTTCTGTTTCATTAGTCTCCTGCACTGTTGAAATTACCCTTTAAAACCCTGAGTGAGAAGGCAGGACTGTGTTGCAAGAAATCCTGATCCTTCCATCCTTACCACTTTTTAAGACTTCTGGCTCTTAGCTAGTGCATCTCCAGGCTTTACACTGTACCCTTTGGCTAAGCACTTATTTACCCACTGGACGCAATAAAGACAAACAAACACCCTTTTCGCAGTTAGTGCTTTTATCTCATCAATTACATCAGCACGGGACAGACAACTCAATTACGCCACTTGTTAGGCATGAATACACTTACAATAAAAATGTATCATTTAACACATGTGCAAGAAAACATTTTACTTCAGCAAGACATTTCAAATGTACGCGTTTTTCATTTTTAACCTCATAGTTACCAAAACAACATGAAATCATTTAGGTTCCAGTGCATTGAAATTACTTATCATTGGATGGGTCATCTAAGTATGGCTGCCTATGCGTGAAAGGATAAACCTCCACTCAAAATGTTGAACTCAGCTACTCAATTAATCGTTTGGTACCTTAAAGATTAAGGAAGCATTGCCTTTCATGTCCAGTCCGACCCACTGTCAATTACCCTGCAGAGGATTCCTGCGTATTTGCCTGTCTAGATATACTCACTATCCAAATGAGTACACTGTCTGTCAGAAAGCTGTCTCTCCCTTGGCCCTCAATCTCCCTTCCTGCAGCTAAGTACTCATCAGTACGTCTGCTACACCACCACCCTGGAGTCGATCCACGGCCTTCAAAGAATTCCCTCTGCTGGTCCCACTCCCTGCTACAGTCAGCAGCCCATCAGAAGATTCTTGGCAAAATTCCAGCCACGCAGGACAGCCCTCTCTCCCCAGGAAGTCTGAGCGCCACCTATTTCTCTCCCTCTATTTCAAACACTCATTCAACACCTCCTCTGCTATATGATTGTGTAACTTTTCTTAAATAATTCCCAATCTTTTTCATTGACATAACCGCTGGGTATATCAGGTGCCAGAACCTTCCAGCACCCATCTCACCCCCTTTGTGTCCTTCGAGTAGCGTTCCGCTTAACAGAATTTCCTATCAATGTTGTATTTCTCACTTTACCCTTCATTCCCTTTCCTGCTTTGCACGATAACAAAGAATGTTCTATTTTCAAGGCCCATCATGCTGATACATTGCTCTGCACACAATGAATCTTTCCTTCACATGCAGCTTTTAACACTGCTCTATTTTCTGAATCTTCCTATGTTCATGCGTCTGCAGCCTTAACACTATTTTCATGGCCCAAGCAAAGTTAACCCACTCCTATCTACCTCCCTATTCTAAGTATTAGTGTCAAATGTTCAACTGCACACTGAAAATAGTGTACAGCTTATACATTTCCTGACATTTTCCCTGTTTTCTGCAGAGGACACTGATCAAAACATGGGGGACTCTGCAGCACCACCAATACTAGAAATCATGCACCCCACTCACTCGCATTCTCTTCTTTTCCATTGCTGTCAACCCAGTTGAATTATGCAACTTTATCAGAAGCGCCACAAACCATATTATGATGGCAGGCATAGATATACCTACACTTATCAATCCCTTCTCTGTCCACCGCAATGTCTCCCATGTGTGTGCATCTCCGTCTGTCAAACTCAAGTCACTCACTGTGATGGTATCATTTTGTATATTCAACTTGATTGTCTGGGCATCCTTATGTTTCAGTACATACTCTATATTAATATCCATAGGAAATGTGTTTCTTTGGAATAACTCAATGTTTTCTACTCTGCCTTCCCATAAATCACCATCTACATGAAACAATGTCAGACTTCCAACTGTTACCACTGTATAACATTGTACTGCAATGGCCTAACAATAGATGACCCATGACTGACATGTGTGACTGTATAATTCATTGCACATGTACTAACCAACCACTTGTGCTTAATTCATTTGTCATGTGCTAACTCTTTTGGTTTTGGATTACTTATTGATACCACACATCCTTCTATAACACTCTGATCTGCCTGTAACCCAGATAGCACATTCCTTGAATGGTTTTCCTGGGTATATGTAATTTTGCTCCTTGAACATTACACAAGTATCTAACTTTGGAACGAGGTACAAACCTGTCTCCCATGTTTGAAAGGGCTCCATTTCAGGACTCTCAATTTGTATGTATAAATCATTCTACCAGAAGCCTACATTATGTACATTTTTGGTTTGATATAACAATCCTGGGTGATATGTGGAATAATAATTAAAAATAAAAATCTCCATTCGCTCTATATCTATGTAGAGAGGAATTGCAGTTACCATGTCAAAGGTGATTTTCTTCCTTGCATTGTTTCTATTTCTCTTTAGGTTATCCGTGCTATCATTTGCCAGATAATATCAGACAACAAGAAATACAAAGGACTGTGACTCTGTATCAACTGAGATAAACCATCTTGAACCTCCCACACACATGTTTATTAACATTTCAATTGGGTTCACAAAATTCATCATATCTTGCAATATTCCATCCTGCAGTAGAGGAGGAGCGAAGTACCCCTACCACAACTGTCCCACCCCTTTTACCTGTATGCTGGAAACCAGAGTATGTGACATAAACAGAACAATTGAATCAACAAAGGGCAAAATATGGACTCTGTCCAGTACCAGTGAAAGTACCAATACCTAAGAGAATATGGGAGGCAAGGTACCCATTGAGAAAACCAAACCTGCATACAAGAAAATATGACGATCATTTGAATGAAATGCCTGAAGAAGCAGCAATAAACAGCAAGGACGAACGGTAACGTCACTAACCATCACCAGTACACGTCACACAGAGCTGAGACGACGTACCTAGAAGAGACTGGCCCTGCTTTGATAAAAACTTGTCCATATGCTGCTGTCGCCTGTGTCCACATAACTAGGCATGTCATGAGCAAAAGAAATGTAAGTAATTCAAGAAAGTTATTGGCCCTATTCTTCCTTCAATGAAGCATGAACTACCGACTTGACATCTGGTTTTCTCATCTATTCCCACTGATCTTCTTCTGCCTTAGGGACTCTGTTAAGAAGGATTTCTAAACTCTGTCCAGGAGGGGCAGAGGTTCAAAAGGCCAACCTAGTTTCTTGGAACAGGGTAACCTCTGGACAAGCCAGACCAATCAGGGTAGCTATGGCAGGCAGTCAAGTCTCAGGAGGGGTGAGAGTGACTGAAGGACCTCAATGAGCACACAGAGCAAGGCACTTACAAATTACTCCAGACAGGTGTTATATCAAAAATATAGACACATTTATTACAAGGCCTTTGTAACATAGACCATAGCAAAGAATCACAGTAACACTAAGTAAACCAATACATCACACTCAATACAATATGTATACAAGACCAGGATGTCCTAAGGGGGTGACTGCACAAAATATGTTGACAACCTAGAGTGGAAGGAAACAGGCACTGCAGTTATTCTTTAGGCCCAATTCAACATCAGATATTCACCTAACTAAGAGGCTGTCCAAGCCCTAAGAAGAGGGGAGCCTTGTGCTCAATAGTACATGTATGCCAACGAAAGCGGTTGTTCCAATGGGCAAAACAGTGTCTCTTCCGGGGTCTCTAGCAGCTCCTGAAGGTGGATAAGGCGATGAAGAATAAGTTCCCACTATTCAAGAAGGATCTCCACTTGAAGGCAGAGGCAGTTCGAGAGTTCGGGATGGAGCCGCTATTTCGTAATAGCAGTGGAGAGGAGTGGGGCCCCCACGTGCCACTCGTGTGTAAAGTGGTGCTAGGGGCCAACGTTTGGGGTAATGATTACTCCCCGGTCCCTGAGGCAAGGAGACCCAAACTTCTGCAGGTTATTCCAATTCGGTGCAGGTTCAGCGACAGCAAAATGGACGTCTCAGCGCCTTTTAGTTCCTGAGATCCAACGAGAATTCCCAACCGGGACAGTGGCGATTTCTCTGCTCTGGGTGGATGAATTGCCCCAGTTTCACTGCAGAAGGCTTCAGGGGCAAGAGGGTAACAAATGCAGCAGACTTGCAAAGGATGTTACTGCAGCAGGGCAACACAGTAACCACATTTACTCTGGTCCGGGCGCACTCGTCTCACTGTAGACCTGGGTGCAGGTTCAGCGGCAGCAAAATGGACGTCTCAGCGCCTTTTAGCTCCTGAGATCCAACGAGAATTCCCAACCGGGACAGTGGCGATTTCTCTGCTCTGGGTGGATGAATTGCCCCAGTTTCACTGCAGAAGGCTTCAGGGGCAAGAGGGTAACAAATGCAGCAGACTTGCAAAGGATGTTACTGCAGCAGGGCAACACAGTAACCACATTTACTCTGGTCCGGGCGCACTCGTCTCACTGTAGACCTGGGAATGCCAAGGGTATGAAATTCAGTGTGAGGGTGCCGTGGACACAGAGCTAGCAGTATACCAAGTTTTGAGGGCCTCCTCGAAAACAACGGCGGATACAGAGGAAAGGTCCTGCGTAAACTGGTCTGCCCACTAGTTGGCCCAGGGACACCTGCGAGAAAGCTTACTTGCAGGTTTTGGTGAAATTGCAGAGAATATTTGGTCCCACTATTCCAATGGGTCGAAGCGTCTTCGCAGACCTTCTAGGACGACCAGATGCAGAAGGGTCCCACAGGAAGACAGCAGGCTCAGGGTGCCAAACCTTCCAGCGGGTCACCAGCGGTTCCTCGATTCAACTTCATAGTTGCAGTATACTTGGATCCTATCCTTTGTTCAGTGAGAACTCAGGAGATCGACCTGGTAGTGGTGTTTCCAGCTCCTCTTATCCAAGGTTCCCTTTGCGCCAAAACAGAGAGGACCCAATGGGAGATCTGCTCACAAACACACACTCCATACGTGGACCAATCACAGACCACGGTGGTCTCAGGCATTCAGGACACTCCAGACTCTCTGGCACCCAGGATGTGTATTGGGACCAGACATCCCAGCCCACATCCTGGAGGTGCAAACACAAGGCATGCAGTAGCCCGACAAGCATTGAGATTCATGGGAAAATGCATGACCAAATAAGGACTGGCCCGGGTCGACTCGACCTGGGGAAGGTGAAGGGGCAAGATGGCCAAAGGACAGGACAAAGAACCTTGTGGCATGGCCATTTTGGAGCCAGGCCACCTATTCGTGCCAAACGTGGTTAACGTGGTTAACATGGAAAGGGTTAAAAATAATGCAAAATGATAGCTGCCACCAGTCCTATCCATGACACATTGCACAGTTCATAAAAAGTCCAGCGAGAGTATCTAGGGCCTTTGGAAATTACTATAGACCCAAGTGTGCTGTATGGAAAGATACATTGCACACTTGTTACATGTTGCACAAAAGTTGGAACATGAGAAAAGGACTAACAAAGTCTCCCAGTACTGACTGTCATAAGGGCATGCCAGTTTCCCCATAACAAGTGAGCGAAAGCCCAGAGGAGTACAGCTGAAGGCTGTGCTTCTCTGGCAAAGTCAGTCAGTGGTGTCTGAACAGCAGCAAAAGGTTTGGTGGGTTGACACATGGAGGGAAAATTACATACACATACGAAATCTTTCCTAACACAGACTCCTCCTTTCCTCATCCCAGGGACTCCTCCATTCTTCATCCGGGGGCCTACTCTGTGGGCACTGTGCTCCAGCGAGCCTTTTTGGAGGGAAACGAGTAAACCATGTTCTATGACAGAGCAGAGAGACAGACATGTTAATTATCAAGCACCAATAATTTTATCCAAGGTTCTTCCCTTTTTTTATTAATACCTAAACTGTTTATTCATTTACAAATGAATCATTTCTCCTCTTGAGCATTGGAAACTGATTTCCTCACCTAGGTACCCTGGTGCATCCTTGCCTCTGATGCTCTAACCATTATGTCTTTCAATCCTTGTTGGTTTCTCCTGGATGTTCCAATCCTTCAATTTTATGTCTTGGGTGGAATGACTTGATTTGATTCATGGTGACAAACTGTTTCACAGCTAGATTGCCTTTCTTGATAAGTATTCTAAACATCACAGTTGAAATTGTATCCACAATTTTGAACGGGACACACCAGGACACCATGGACTTAGAACTCTTGCTTTCACCCTTAGCAGAATTGAACTTGCATACCTGGACACCTATCTCATACTCCCTGAGAGACGACTTCCTGTCATAGTATGACTTGGCACCCTCAGCTGCTTTTTCTAGATTTCGCTATGCAAATGTGTGTTTCAAATGTTCTAAACTCTTCCACATACTGGTGAATTGTGGATGCAATTACCAAGACTTGGTCCTATACAATAAATCATGGGGAAGTACCATCTTCCTGCCTGTGATTATCTCATGTGGACGGATTTGTAGATTTTGATGGTGTCGCTTTAATGGCAATGGGCACTAAACAAAGTCGTAATTCCCAACTAGACCCTGCTTCGGCCACAAACCTTTTTAGTATATTGATTAATGATCTGTTGCATCCCTCCACTCCACCATTGGAGGATGGCCGATACGAAACATGTAACTTCCTCTTTACCCCTAAAATGTGCAACATTTTGATCATCACTGCACTGGTAAAATGGCTTTCACAGTCTGACTGTATTTTCTGGGTGAACCCAAAACTGGAAAGAATATGATTCACCAATAAAGCAGCAGCGGTCTGTGCACTGCAATCAGGAGCAGGTATTCATTACAACCATTTGACATTAAACAGGTAACTTCTCAGCATGTACTTGTTTCCTCGCGATGATCCTTGGACTGGGCTATTGAAATCTATTTGTAAATCTGACTATGGAAGGGTCAATCCTCTCTTTATTAATGGTGCGTAATGTGTTGGGGAAGTAGGCTGAAACTGTGAACAGACCAAATACCCACACGTGTATAATTCCACATCTTGAAACATATACGACCAATAAGCATATTCCTTTAATATTTCAAATGTTTACTCAATACCTCTGTGTCGCGATGTTATCGTAACATTAGCCCTCGAACTGAAACAGGGGCCACCCACTGAATATGACCTGAAACAGATTTCTGGAACAACAGTCTGTCATGTAGCTGAAACTGTTTTTACTCTTCCTCAGCATCCTCAACTCCTCTCTTCCCTTGCAGTACTCCTCTGTAATGGGATTATTTTCAGTGTCTACCACATGTTTGCAAAACATACCTACGATTGGGTCATAATCAAATCCTGAGAACGTGTACCAATACGCTGTTGAACTACTGGTTGATTGTCTATCCCTTGAGATTTGGAACGTGTCACTAAATCTACCTGCAGCTCACCAAGCAAGTATTCAATGGGAAACAGTTCTCCCATTACCGCCCCCATTTTGGCCAACTGATCAGCCTTATCATTCCCTTCCTTATCTTCTCCTGGTGTTTTGGAATCTCCCCTTATTTTTCTGAAACAAGATTGTCGATGACCTTGATCAGCTTACCATGTTTGAGAGGTTTTTTGTTACAAGTGACCATTCCCCTCAGCTTCCATCCCGGTTATATCCCACAAAGCTATTCTGGCCATAGTCAGAGTCAGTGACCATCTCTTTCTCTTTTAATTTGTTTTCTATTGCTGCAAATATTGCTTTGTAGATTGCAGCCAACTCCTGACCCTAATTCCTTTTCAGGATCATTACTCGCATGATATGCACCCTCATCCACATATATGGTTGGGAGATTTCTTCACTTTTCTTCATCAAATACATTGTGAGATGAATGTTCAAATTCCACCAAATCAGTTTCCAAATCTGTGGTTCCTACAAATGCACAATTATGTAATTTTGCAAGTCCCTGGGCAACTGGATTTCTTTTATCCTGCCCATATCTCACTTCTACAGGGAATCACTATAATGCCAAAGTGTGTGATGTAATTCTTGATTGGGTTAAATGTTGTGATCTGATTCTTCAACATTTTAAAAATGATAGGGGTTGATGTGCGGTTTCAACAATTACCCGCTCTCCTTGAATAATAGGCGGAAATGTTGCAATGCCCAAACAGTTGTCAAAAGTGCTTTTTCACATTCATTACATTTTGGTTTCTACTTGTGACAAAGCTTTTCTGGCATATCCAATGGTCTTGTTACCCTAGTCATACTTCTGATACTGAGCTGCCGACATGCACAGATCCGTGAAAGCTATTTGTATGAAGAAATCCTGATCCTTCATTGAATAAGCCCAAAATGGGGCTCTTACAAAACAATCCTTTAACTTAACTACCGCTGCACACTGTTCCTGTCCCCATTTCCAGAGGACTTCTGGTTTCAGTAGCTAAGTCAATGTTTGTGTGATTTCTGAATAATGTTCAATGAATGTTCTATTGTAACTTGTCATCCCTAACAAGCTCTTCAAAACCTTCAAATTTGTGGATTTTTCCAACTTTTTATTGGCTACGATCATTTTTCTTCTTTGGGTTCAATCCCTGGTCTAACTTCATAGCCCAAGAGGGTTACCCTCTTTCTGCACCACTGTGCCTTATGCAACAATACATTTGCCACAGCCTTCTGTAATTGGCGAATGTGACGAATCTAGGGATGTTGTCCCTTCTTCCCTAGGGGGATACCTTTCCCATGGGGCTAGGGTGGTGTGCCCATGGTACAATAGTCCCCCTGGGGTGGTGCACTGATGGAGTATCACATGGGGAAGGAATCCCTCTATGGGATTGGGGACGATCATCATGAGAGAAAGCTGTATTACTCTGCCTCAATACACTCAACCCCTTGTCCAACCCTAAATCCTCCTCCCTCTCTAGATAGAGCCAACGTGTTTCTTTGTTGAGTCAGACAACCTAACATACATGACAAGACTGAAAGAACAAAAAGTACAAAGTATCATGCATATATTTTTAAAACTGGTATTGTGATAAAGAAGATGACCAGGAGTCTGAGGATCACTTTAGAGAAGCAGAGTGAGAGGTCTAGCTTATCAATGCAATTGATTGGCACAAAGCATTACAGCAGTCCCACGCAGGAGTTAGAATGCTCAGTTCGGATGCAGAAGACAGGGAGCAATCCTTCAAGGAGGAACAGCAGGAGACGTGCACATGAGCAGCTGAGGCAAGCCGCAAGGGAAGCAGTAACCAGAGGAAGAGGAGAACCTTAAAGTATTACATCATGAGAGGATTACGCGGGTTGTTGCCTAGTGAATCCTCTCAGTGTGCCAGGCCCCAGCAATGTGTGAGAGAAGGAGAACACACAGCCGGGAAGGATTAGAAAACTGCATACCCGACACTACCATAGCCTTGAGAAGGGACACAGCTGCCCTAGAACCGCCGATACCTATAAAAAGGAAGCAAACAGGTACGCAGGTTGTCTGGCCGGTGCTACAGGTTTAGGGAAGCAGCAGTGAGAACCCACAGATGGAAAAGATGGTCAGGGACCCTAAAACAAAGCATAAAGAGTTGTGTACTTGGCAGGAGAGGTAACCAAGCAGATACAACGCTACAGTGAGCCTGGGACACACACCCAAATAAAAAGGTGAGAATAAGATGGTCTGGGGCCCTGATTGCAAATTAAGTAAAGCAGAAAGAGTTGTATACTTGGAAGGAGCGTGAGTCAAGCAGATACAAGAATACAGTGCAAGTGTGGGACCCGTAGCCCTGTGGAAAAGCAAAGTAGGAAGTGACAAAGCCTAAGAAGGTCTGGAACTCTGCAAGAGAAAGAGAGAGTCCATGAGAATACAGTGGCTTGGAAGTGGACTGACCCAAGACCCATATTAGAGACTGGGAATAAGAGGGTCAAGAACCCTGGAACATACAGAAGGAATGTTTTGCTTGATAGCAAACTGTGCCAAGTTGGCAAGATACAGTAGCGTAAACAAAAGATACATTCCCTTGAGAATTATCTAGTGACACTTTTTACGGAAAAGGATAAAGGGGGCTCAGAAACCTAAAGGAACAGAAGTAAGATAAGAAGAAGAGTGAGGGGAACAGAACACTACCCCAACATTGCGATCCTTTGCTTGGTAGCAGAGCCTACCAAGCTGGTGTGATAAAGAATTGTGAAGCCAAGAAACAGTTCCTTGTGAGTTACTCAGTGACAAGAAGAAGTCTAGGGGAAAGGAGCACCACCCTACCGTTCCAACCCTGTATTTCAGAACATTATCTTGCAGCACTTTTTATTGCCAGAGAGACTGGGAACTTTCCTGTTGGTTGAAAACACAAGGAAAATGTTTTACTTTGAAGAGAGACCATCCTTACACCGTTGATTTAGATTGTTAGTGTTAGGGACAGAGGTAGGTTTTGAGACACAACAGTGACAGACTTTTTAGTTTTGGACTACCTGACAATTTCACTAGTTTCCTGTGAGGTAGGGAAAAATCACTCTTAGCTTTAGAGATAGAGAGGCATTTGTCCAGCCCACTTTAAATTAATAAAAGCTTATACCCAAAAATATGCCTCCACTGTGTCCGAGCCTTACTTCAGCACCCTCACACGTCCATGTCTTATTCAGTGAAATTGATTTTTTTCTCCTCATTCTTAATCAGGACATCATCCACATATAGCACAGTTCCTCTCTCGGCTACATCTGGAAGTGCCTTATTAAGGAAGATTCCAAGCTCTCTACCTTTATTGATATAGCCCAATAGAACTCTTTCTCACTTATTGTTTTCCTTGGTAGGTAAAGACAATACCTTTTTTATGTCCTTTGTTAATGACACAGACAAATACCCAGCTGTCAAATCTAAAGTGGCAAAAACATTTGACCCTTGGATCTGTTCAATGCCTTGGTCAATGAATGGAAGTGGCAACCTTGACACAGGTACCTCCTTGTTATCTCAGGTGTGAGAAACTAGAAGGTGTCTTGCCCATTAGTCCCCGGGGATCTGTCATCCAGGTGGCCAGGACATGGCCATCGCTTTTGGATCTAGTTCCTGGGAGTGGACCAGTGCGGGAGGATCACCTGGGTGAGGGGTCTTCGGGTAGTGGGAGTGGGACACCTGATGGTGAGATGCGGTATCCCCTTCCCTGTAACACATTTCCCCATCCTACCAAGTAGGATATGTAGGAACTTTAGCCCCCCCACCCTCCCTTTACAACACAAACACTTTCTCATGGACAGCCTGCTATGAGAGAAAACTGACCTGAGCAGTATACATGACGTGTCCCAATACAATGGCGAGGCGAGGTCAGGCAATTACCGACCATCAGACACACCTGACTTCCATTACACTTCCTCACACGGATAAAAGGCGGAGCATGAGCGCACACTGGGAGTGGGCAAAGTACATGAGGAAACAGCAGTTCCAAGATGGCAGTTTAACGAGAGGAGAAAGACAGTGAAAGAGAAGGAGGTTACAAGGAGGGAAGTTCCCTTGATGTTTTTGACAAGGAACTGTTACTTTCAAGAAACCTCGAGAACAGAAAGCGTAAGACCAGGAAACCAGGCTGAAGAATCTTGCATTGTGTGTCGGAACTACCCGGGACCCTCCCGCATCAGTAATCAAGTTGTCAAGTCGTGGAGAATATCCAGCAGCTGTGGTACTGTCCTTGGCTCCAAGAGCAGGTGGTGCTTCATTGAAGGCAACACAGCTGGTGAGCTGGTACAATACCAGTCTGTGTTGAAGCCAAGGTTGCGAGCAACAACATTGTATGGCGAGTGATGGAACAAACATTGTAAAAATGTGTGTGAGAAGAGACGCGAATGAAGTTAACCTGATGATGAGGGATTGAACTTTAAAGCAAGCTACTATACCTTTGACAGAGTTGTCCAACACAGCGTGGGAGCTCAATCGGCAGTCTCTGTAAGGTATCCACCTGAGAAGTGATAAAAGTAGACAATGGTCTGCCAGAGGAAGATCAATAGAAAGAAAACAAATATATGTGAATCAAAGTGGTCCTGCGACGAGTCAAGTCAAATCCCGGGCAGTTGAAAGTCTTTGATTACGATAGAGTAGAGAAAGTTTGGAAAAGTATATGTATTTGGTCTGAGCCCAACAGAGGGAGTTCAATTGAAAGCTTTGTGTTAAAGTGGTTCTGAGCCTGGCAGAGGGGGGCCCAGGGTGAATCGAAAATTACCCAAGAAGTTGCACATGAGAATCCTGAGGAGAAAGGAACTTTTGAATGTTTGTCTGTTGCAGTAGGCCCTCTGAAGTAAAAGACTTTGAATGGCAAAGGGACTTTGACATAGAAGTAATATTAGTTATGTATTGCTCATTTGTTAGGCACTTATACAATTAGAAAAACTGTTTCAAAGCACCCACAGGCCAACAGGGTGGGGACAAGGGGAAATAGACAAAGAATGAATTACAACAAAGATAAATAATTGAATAGTACAAACAAATGATGAGACTGACAGGGAGGAGAAACAAACCTACTATGCCTTGTGAGTGTTCAGAACATCCAAGTGCAGAAGGCAGGGGGGTCAGTGATAGGTGCTGTGTTGCTCATGGAGAAGTGATTGGGGTGAAGTGCAAAGAAGGCAAGAACAGAAGTGCAACCTTCCATGAGAAGAGTGAGCCAAGTAAGTGCAAAAAATAGACAGTGGCTGGGATGAGAGATGTGGGAGTGTCAGGCCCCTGCAGATGCATAAGGGTCCTGTACATCAGTCACGCTACTGTATGATTATAAGGGAAGAGAGGAGGAGAAGGAAGATGCAAAGAGAAGGGTCTTAAGGCTTTTCTGGAACTTAAGGAGGTCCTGCTAAAGATGTAGAGGGAGCGGGAGGTTGTTCCAAGGGAGGGAGCCTGCTGAGGAAAGTGATCGACCACCAGCTCTCTGTTTAGCAAAATGCTTGGTTGGTGCCAGGAAGGGGAAGAAAGGAAATTGATGAGAGATGGCAGGATCCAGTCAAGGAGAAGGAGGTTTGCCTGAGGGCCATGAACCAGGACTTTGCCAGTGAGGTAGACATTGTTACAACACTGCGGCGAGAAGAAGCATGTAAGGAGGACTTCCCACTTGGTGCTGCTGCTAATGGGTGTGGAGGAATAAGGAGGGAGAGTAGCATTGAGGTGAGAGGTCCATGGGTCAGGAGATGGGACAGAGAAGAGGATGTCAGTGAAGATCTCTCTTGAAGATGAACTGACATAGGTGTCTGCGATTGGGAGGCCAGGGTTTGCAGCAATGATGTCTTTTTTATGTTTTCTCATTCCGATTGTGTAAGAGAAGGAGTATAGGTGATGGTATATCAGTTGGAATAGATAGGGGAGATGGAGAGTGCCACCCTGGAGTGAGAGGAGGAAGTGATAGGGAGAGTGAAGAGGAGGCAATCCACAGTTCTGAACCAGGTACACAGTTGGGCAAGGTGGGTGTTAAGAGTACAAAAACAAACACTGGCGGATGAAGGCACACCTAAATTCGAAATTTTACACTAAACGACAAATGCAGTGATGGATGAAGGCACACCGAAATTTGATTTTTTCACTAACATCCCAAATACAATGATGGGTGACACAGGAATTGTAGCACAGCAATACAGGGATGGGGTCAGTGGAAGCATAGCTCAGTGAGCAAAAAGCAGGGTGAGATTTCACCATAGTACATGGGAAACTGTAATGTGGATGGATGGAGAGGCAGAGTGAGTCAAGTAGAGATGAAGCAACCACCAGAAGGCCCTGATACTGATATTTGAACTGCATCCTCATGCTAAAGAAGGCAGAGAGTGCTCTAAGCTTGAGTGTGCCACCTTGTCCAGTGCTCAAAACGTGGGAAAGGGAGGCCAATTGCTTGAATATCCTGACATCATTTCTTGAACACTTCTCTTTTGCATAACATTGTATGCCACACTATATGTAATTAAAAGTAAGGATTGGCAATAGGTTTATTAGTATAGGCTCTTTTATTTTGACAAGACACCAATAGGACTGCGTTATTATAATTTGATGGTCGTCGCTTGCTCCCATCTTTAGATTTAGGATTAGATAGGTGTTTTTCAAACCCAGTTAAAGTTCAATAAACACCCTTGAACTGTGATCACTTATGTCTGTCTTATTGTTTGATACCATCCCTTCCTTGCACATGTCTGCACATACCACCACTGACCACTGGGCTTCTACACACCTAATATAGGTGTGTTTGAGGTACTGTTAATAGGTCTAATTATCCAGCTTGACTCTAAGCTCCTGATGATCCCTGCCAAAGACTACAGACAAGCCAAATGCAGCCTATATTGTCACAAAAAGACAGTTTCCCTACCATAGCCTTCTAGCAATGTAGCCACATGCAGATCAGTACTCCCACAATCAGAGGACTCTCTGGAGAACAAATACTTGATTTCTCAAAACATTGTTCTTAACTGGTCTCTCTCCAAATCATTTGTACTTGCATCCGCAGATTGGATTTATTCCCCTACCATTTTAGAACATTCTGGAAAATCCTCCAGAGGAGGAATCTCTGTGCTTTCCTCTAATTGTGTGACAGTATCTTTTAGGACAGATGTTACTCTCAAGTATCTTGGCATTTCAGCCTCCACCTGAATTTGCTGTTTTTCTTCTGTCTCATTGTCATTCACCTGGAATAGAATGCAATCATCCTGGGGATGACAAATCACATCTTTTGGTTCATAAATATGCCCTGACTGAATTCTGAAGACCCCTTTTCGTTTGGAGTATAAAGACTCAGGCAACTCATCTCGTAAAGTGAAATATCTTTCAGGAATATTACCAACAACTGTGTTGTTCAGGTCTGCAGTGTAATATGATTTTTGCATTACCATACCAAATGGTGTACCTTCATCCAAATGAATCTTCTCTCACGGTTTCATTGATGCACATGAATGCATTGGACTCCATTGCTTTTTGTCCCTTTCTGGATTTCAATGCAACTATAAACTGCCTTGTGAATGCAGGAATGGTAAAATCCTTTTTCACTTGGAGTTCAACTGCATATGGCATTATCTGTCCACAATAATATGGTTGACTTTTGTTCTCAAATTCATGTGGTGCTCCACTCAGTCTGGACCAAGCTTTTTGATTTAAAAAATCTAAAACCATACTCATTCTGTGCATGATATTATTTCCCAAATAGAATTTGGACTTAGTTTGATGATTCTGGAGAGTTCCTTTTGTGGGTTGGTTGCCGATTCAACTCTTGTAGTGTAGCATTTCATTTTACTTTGAGTACAGTTGATTTGTAAAATCTGAGTTGTCTTTGGTATTTGTCTGTTCGGTTGTAGTGTTCTCTCTCTATGTTTTCCATTTTGCAATTGTTTTATTTAGTTCTTTAAGTTATTCTGTGATGGGTGGCAAGTTTTTCTGTGTAGCTTTCAAAGGTTTTGCTGGTGGTAGACAGTCTAAGGCCTTGCTCTCTGGTGTTTGGTTGCGAAACAGAGGGAGCATCAGTGTTGGTCCGGATCCTTACCGTATTCCTGGTGAGTCATTGTCTTCCATCATTGTACCTTGGTGACCAGCTGTGACAGACTCAGAAGCCACAATGGAGATCGAGCACACTTGGCATCATTAATGCAGTTGGTCACGCATCTAAGGAACAACATGACTTCGGCACATGATTTGTTGCGTCATCACTTCGATGTGTTGCAGGATGACGCCCGGGCACCCATTCAAGGGGAAACACTCTCTGGTGCTACTGCCTCAGACTCCGGGTTTCCGATTCCTCGACAGTATCCAGTGCCCGTACTCATGTCCACACAGTTTCCTCTGGCACCCCCAGAGAGGTTCACTGGTGATCCTAAGGCATACAGAACCTTTGTGAAGCAGTGTAGGCTCCATTTTCTATGCTGCCCGCCTCTTTTCCAGACCCCACTACCAAGGCTGCATTTGTGCTCTCTTACTTAGGAGGGACTGCAGTCGCCTGGGCTAATCCGTTGCTTGAAACCAACAGTCATCTTCTTTATGATTGTGATGCTCTCCTTACAGCCATGAGCAGGGTTTTTGATATGAGGTATAACACCCAGGCGACTGATCTGGAATTACTCAATCTACATCAAGGCAGTCTGCCCTTATTGTCATACTTGTCAGGTTTAACTAGTCTGGGGATGTGCTAGGTGGTCTGTATGTGGTCAGAATATTTATGGTGCAATTGGGAGAAATAGCAAGTTTAGCAGTGAGGAGGTCGGCATTGTTTTCCCATGGTTGGTTGCAGAGCCTGATGGGTAGAGTCTCCTTGGAGATGAGGGCTACACCTCTTCCTTTGGACCTCTTACGGTCCTGCCTCAAGATGGTGTATCCTTGAGGGAGAGCAAGAGAGATGGCTGGGCCTGAAGCTTCATGGAACCAGGTTCCAGTGACAGCCGAGGTCATGGGAGGTGATGAGGTCATTGATCTCAACTGCGTGAGCAGTGAGTGAGCGGGCGTTGATGAGAGCGCATTTGAGGACAGTGTTGGGTGAGGGCAAGATGCGACGGGGATAGGGTGGGTATTGGGGCAGTGCCATGGGTGTGATGGTGGAGTGACTGAGCAGAGGTGTGAGTTTGGGGCTGTGTGAGGTGAGTGGGACGGGAGTTTTGGGAGGGCGGGGGACGGCCTGGTGGTTGGTCTGTATGTGTCTGTCTTGTGAGAGACGGTATCGGTGTGCGAGTTTCTGTGATGTGTGGTGAGTGGAATGCAGAGGTGTATGTTCGGCTCTGAGTGTGCTCTGAGCCTAGTGAGTCTGGAGTGTAGGAAGATCAGGTCATTGGGTCTGACAGTGAGGTAGCTAGGATTGGTGTCCTGTGTGGGGGTTGAAGAGTTGTGACTCTGGGATGGTAGCAGTGAGAATTGTGAGTGGGTGGGAGGCATGGTGAGCCAGAATGTGTGAGAGATGATAGTTAAGGTAAGAGTGAGAAGATGAGGGGTAGTAGTGGTGGATGTAAGTGGTGGGTGGGGCGATAGCGAGAGCGCTAGTGTGCGGGTTGTGGTAGGACACATTTGCTAAAGTAAGCGTAGTGATGATATATGGAGGGGGTAGAGCACTTATGAGCAGGTAGGGTGCGCAGTACCTGTATAGGTAGGGATAGTAACTGTGCAAGCGGGTGCTACACAACAGGGTAAGTACAAGGTTATCAGAAAGTTCGCCAATGTATACAAAACTAGTGACAGTGTGCAACAGTGAGGCTATGTCTGTTAAGGTAATGCAAGGTGAGCGCAGAGTAATACAGTTAGCAGGTGACCCTGCGATACATTGCAAAAATATAACTAGCAGGATGCAGACACAAAGTTATCAGAAAATTTGTCAATGTATGCAAAACTAGTCACAGTGTGCAACAGTGAGGCCACGCCTGTTAAGGTAATGCAAAGGTAAGTGCAGAATAATACAGTTAGCAGATGATCATGCCATAAAATGCAAAAAGATAACTAGCAGGATACCGGTATAGACATTGAGGCAATACATTTACGTGGCATTTGGGATAGCCGGAGCTGAGGGCAGCAGTGGGGATAATGTTCAAATGTTGTGGTGGTGGTAGTGTCATGCATGCCAGGAGGGCTGGATAGTGCACGATGAAAGGTGCCGTGTGGAGCGTGATGGTGGCTGAGTGGAGCTAATTATTCTGGTTGGGTTGGGGCGGAGTAGTGATTGTAGAGCAGATCGTTGCGTGGGGGTACGACTCACCGTAGGATGGCAATAAGATGTCTGCAAGTACCAGCTCGAGTGCAGGAAGGGTGAGGTGACGAGTTGCAGGTTGGGCAGCATGTTGTCGCCTGTCACCGGCTATGCTCGTCCGCTCAGTCAGAAGTAGCCTAAGATCCTCGGCCATGGGTGACAAGGTCGGTTTTGCTTGCCGGTGTGGTCTGATTGGCAGAAATGTCTCTGGATGGCCAATCAGCTGAAGGTATCCGCCGTGGTGGAGAAGTGTGTGTCAATTCAGAGTAGAGCGGCCATTTTCAAGAGTGTTAGTCCTCGTGGTTACCGATGGCGCAGCTCTGTACTTTGGGCTCAACTTTGGGCAAAATACGGCGAAATTAGGAAAGTTGCACTTAGGTGTGCTAAAGACTGAAAATTAAATGTTGTAGCAGTATCTACTTGATTAGTGCAGAAACGATCGGGTCGGGCCAAATGGCAAGACTTATTCTGCCCCCTCTGTGTCCCAATGGAGTCAACATTTATTTTGGTTCTTGCATGTGGGTTTGTTTCCAGGTGTCTGTTATCTCTTGCAAAGGAGTCGTATGTGGAGAGATAGCGACAGATATAATCTGTGTTAGCTCTTTTCTTGGTCTGTATCCTTTGTCTGTTTGGCGTTATCTTCATAGGACTTATAGGTGTTGTATATTCTTATGGATACCTTCCTGTGTGGTTATGGTTTCCTTTCTGCTTCTGTTTTCAGTCTTGCTTCTTTGTCTTTCTTGTGGCGTGGAATGGCATTGTGTTTCTTTTAAATTGTGGGTTGAATTTCTTAGAGCAGGTTTCTTCTTGGTTGGGTTGTTTCCTGGTCCCTGGAAGTGTTTTTTCACTTTTGTATTTTCATTTGTAGATGAGATGTACATTTGTTGTTAGCTGACACTTGTAGTTGATTAATTGTAAGTTATGGAACCAGGGGCGTGAACCCTCGTGGTTGGGGTGTTTCTTAGTTTTCCTTTATTGATCTGTGTGGTCTTGGTGTCCTGTTAGATATTGGGGTGATCCGGGTGTGTAGTGCTTTGGTTGTTGTAGTGCACAGCACAGTTCAGCTCCGTGGATAGTTTACGGGCCGCTGCACAGTGCAACTCAGGATAACTTGGGCGATGAGGCCTTGGAGACTGGCTATAGGCTGTGGCACAGTTCAGCACCCGTTATCTAAGGAGGATGCAAAGATTCACTGTGGGCCACATAGTTCGGGCACAGTGGCTAACTATTGGGTGCAGCGCACAAAAATATCATGGTTGACTATGGGGCGAAACTGATTATGGCCACCTAACATAATTGAGATAAAAGTGGAGTATAGCTACCTGACAGAGTAAGGCTAAAAGCAGTTTATGGCTACCTGGCACAGTTAGGGTGAAAGCTGAATATGGCCACCTGACACAGTAAGCTGAAAGAAGAATATGGCTGCCTGACACAATTAGGCTAAAAGCAGAATAAGTCCCCCTGATACAATTAGGCTGAAAACATACTATGGCTACTGTGAGAAACCAAAAGGTGTCACACCCGCTAGTCCTCGGGGCCTTGTAATCCAGGTGTCAAGGACACAGCATCGCCTTTGGATCCAGTTCCTGGGGCTGGACCAGTACGGGAGGATCACCTGGGTGAGGGGTCTTCAGGGGTTTGGGGGTGAGGCAGCCGATTGTGAGACACAGTTTTTCCCCATTTTGTTTGTCTAACCCATCCCATTTTTTGGGATTCTCCAGGGTTCCAACTCGCCCCACCACCCTTTTTTATTAAAACACTCGGCCAAGGAATTGGGTGACTGTGAGTAACAAGTCTAACTCTCATACATCGTGCTGGACATGCCCCGTTAATCAAGTCAGGCAAAGTCAGGCGCTTGACTTCAAGTGCATGCACCTGATACCAATTGGCTCACCTCACACAGATAAAAGGCAGAACCTAGAGACACACTCAAGGTAGAATGTGAGTACACTCAGCATTCCTGAGGCAAAGGCAAACCTACTGGAGCAGAGCGACAGACCGACGGATGAGAGCAGCTGGTCAAAAACCCCAAGAGTTGCCTATTGGAGGGTATTGGCTCTAACAGGCCGCAAAAGACACGTGGAGAAGGCTAGATCCCGTATCAGAAAGCTGCATTGTGTTTCAAGGATGCCAGTGACCCTCCTGGCTGAACGGCAGAGATGGGGAGGCAAGGCCAAGACTTTGGTACTAACCTTGACTTGTGAATTGGAAATTATAAAACCAAGAAACAAACGCACACAGCTGGTGAGTTGGCAAGCGACCTGGGACACTGGTGTGTGTTAAAGATTGAAGTGGCAATATTATATCGCAAGTGAAGGCTGCATGCGTGTGGATGAGATGCGAATGAACTTTGAAATAAGGACAGCTGTGAAATCAGCGGTACTGAGTAACATAGTGGTCTGGTGAAAAGAAGTAGCCTACTCGAAAGTCTAAGTTGAAAGGTGCAGAGTTTGTAACGATAAAGCGAATGAACTGCAAAAGGGAAGTAAGCAAAATTAACTCCAAGAGAAGGGAAGAGCAGAAGTTGGACCTTGAACTTTTAGTCTAAGTGATCGTGTTTAGGTCTGCAAAGAAAGCCATGCACATTCGAAAGTCTTTGACATCCAAAAGTTGTCTGAGCCTGACTATGGAGACCCAAAATGTAAGATGCTTGGGGAAAGGAGCCCCATTACAAGTCTTGTTGAACATTGTTTGAAGAGGTCTGAGCCCAACAGAAGGTGACTAATGAGGCCTTTTTGTGAAACATTGTTTGAAAGGCTGTAAAGAGCCACCTTAACGTGAAAGGCCAGGCGGGCCTCGATCCATGTCTTTAACTGCTCATGTGTTGAAACACTGAGCCAGAGTGTGTCATCCTGCCTACAGGGATCACATTACTGTGGGGAAGAGAGCTGATTCAGACACATTTATTCTTTTGAACTCTGATTTTTCCTTTACATACATTTCTCCTTTATATATGAGATAGGGCAGAATGATGGTTTTGTTAGCATAGGCTTTTTGATTTGACAGACTCCACTATGACTGTTTTGTTTATCGTTTGATGGTCGAAACTACTCCCATCTTAGTTGTAGGGCAAAGTAGGAGTTTTTCCAACCCCAGAAACTTCAATAAAGGTTTTACAAAGTGTACCTATTGTGTCAGTGTCATACCTGTGATATCATACCTTCCCTACACTAACTGACGCAGTTAGGATGAAAACAGAATATGGATACCTGGCACAATTAGGCTGAAAGCACAATATGGCTACCTGGCACAGTTAGGCTAAAATTGAATAAGGCCACCTGACACAATTTTGCTAAAAGCAGAATGAGTCCACCTGATGTAAATAGTCTAAAAGTGGAACATGGCTACATGGCACATTTAGGGGAAAAGCATAGTAAGTCCCCTTTGTACAATTAGACTAAAAGTGGAATACGGCTACCTGACACAGTTAGGATGAAGGCACACTATGGCTACCTGCATAGTTAGGCTAAACGCAGACAAAGGCCACTATGAGAAAGGCATAGTGCCCAGACGTAGACACAGACACAATGATACAAGTTTCAAAATCCTTTTTTTTATAAAAATAGGGTTTGAAGAATGCCTAACTTGCCTTATTTGTAAATGGGAGTAGTCATGACCATTATAATAAAGAAGAAAGAATAGTCCAAAAGTCTGTCTGTCAAAAGTAAAGAATCTGTCTATGTCAAACCTATGCTTGCCCGGACATTCTAACTTAATAATATATAGGGTATTGGATAATATATATGTGTCTCAAAAGAATATCACAATGGTCATGGAGTTTCTTATCAACTCCCTTCCCCAAGCTTGAGTCCCTCGGGATCTGCAAAAGTTCAGTTCATTCAAAATAGTTCACAAAAAAGGCAGTACAATAGGTGTCTTATTCGGTACAGTTCATGTACTTCACTTAGGCTTCCCTCGCTTGATTCAATGCTCTCTAGTACAACACAGTTCTGTTTTAACAATGTTCTCTTTCTCAGGCATCTCTTGCCTGATTCAATGCTTTCTAGCATAACACAATTCTACTTTAACTACTTAAATAATGTTCCTGGGTTGATCTTTCCAGCTTTCCTTACTGGAGTTTATACACTCTTTACTCATTATTTTCAACTCTTTAGTATTTTACACTAAAACAGTTCATCATCTTTATACACAAGGTTGCCTTCCCCAATCTTCCGGCTTTCCTCATGTGGTTTATGATGTAGACTTTTGAAACGCCACAGGATTACTTATTCCCATGCCTGACAACTGAAACACTGTTGCATTCTGGTTATTGTATTCCATTTACTCTGCTAGTCTTGCCTCAAGTGTGCTTTCTAGCACCACACAAGTTCTACTTCCTTGTCTCCATCCCAAACATGCTCCTTAGCACCTCGTTTCAATTTCTTGTCAATTCATTTAATCACTCATTTCTTTTTCATCCAATCCCCATCATGATCTTGCTTCATTCAATATTCTCTTCCATAGCCTTTCCCGTTGGCTTTCACTTCCATTCACTTTATACAACTTGCTTTTCACCTCAGTGATACTTTGTTTAACTTTCGCATTTCACAGAGACTTTCGACAATGCGGTATTCCACAGGACCACTCTGTTACTATGTTTCATTACAGTTCAAAACAATCAAAGCTTTCTTTCAACGCAGCTCGCTTCTTGCGTGTAACCTTGCTTGTAACTTGGTAATCATTCGCAAAAACCGGGCTCTCTCATCACTTTGAACTCACCGGCTGTACTTTAACAATGCGTCCTTTGCAATTCTTTTATTTGAGGTCAGGGTCTCTCTCCTCCTTCCCCTGAGGCCTGCCTGGGGGGCTTCACTGTCCCATAGAAACAAGCAATCTCTTGGCACAACATTTGGAGAGATTAACCGGCTTCTCAGCTTCCTTTAACAAACCCTTTTGGCTACTTGGAGATGCAGCTCTCTCGCCACTCTTTCTCCTGCTTCAACCTGCAGCCTTGTATCGTCTCAGCATCCCTTTCCCTCAAGCCTGGTTCACAATAGCCTCTGCGCAGCTGCTCACCATCTCGCCTGCTCTCTTTCTCAAACTCGCCTTTGCGTTCCTGGCTTTCCGTGCTCTCTTTGTAAATCTGTGTTCCACCTTTTATACTTAGTTTGGTTCTCAATTGGATTCAGATTGTTTTGATCATAGCTAAGTGCCTGACTTTGCCTGTCTCATTAGAGGGACATTCATAGAAAGAGAAGTCATTTTGAGTGTATGTGTTCCATTGTAATGTTAAGAAGGGAGAAGAATTGAGGGTTCTTGGGAAACCCGGGGCCTGACTGACAGTAGGCTGAGGGGGTGTTGGCTGGGGGGGGGGCTGTTTTAAAGGGGGATACCATGTCTCACCCTCGGGCAATCCCTCCCTAATCCCAAGGGACCCTCCACCCAGGTGATCCTCCCTCGCTAGTCTGCCCCCAGGGTCGGGATCCAAAAGCGATGGCTTTCCCCTGGGCGCCTGTTTGGAAGATCCCCCAGTGGTGGGAAGGGAAAAACCCTTAGGTTTCTCACACCACCTGTCACAATTAGGCTAAAAGCAGAATTTGCCTACCTGGCACTGTTAGGCTGAAAGCAGAATATGGCTATATTACACAGTTAGGGTGAATGCAGAATGTGGCTACCTGGCACAATTAGGCTAAAAGGAGCATAAGACCCCCTTCATACAATTGAGCTAAAAGCAGACTATGGCTACCTGACACAGTTAGGATGAAACAGAATATGGCTACCTGGCACAATTAGGCTAAAAGCATAATATGGCTATATTACACAGTTAGGGTGAATGCAGAATATGGATACCTGGCACAATTAGGCTAAAAGCAGCATAAATCCCCCTTGATACAATTAAGCTAAAAGCGGACTATGGCTACTATGGCTACCTAACACAGTTAGGCTAAAAGCAGAATAAGGCCACCTGATATAATTAGATTAAATGTGGAATATGGCTACATGGCACATTTAGGCTAAAAGCATAGCAAGTCCCGTTTGTACAAATACGCTAAAAGTGACACCTGACACAATTAGGCTTACAGCAGAATATGTCTACCTGGCACAGTTATGGTTATAAGTAGAATAAGGCCACCTGACACAATTAGGCTAATCGCAGAATCAGCCCCCCTGATACAATTAGGCTGAAAACAGAATATGGCTATCTGACACAGTTAGGATGAAAGCAGAATATGGCTACCTAGCACAATTAGGCTAAAAGCAGAATACGTCCCCCTGATACAATAAGGCTAAAAGTGGAATATGGCTACCTGACACAGGATGAAAGCAGGATGTGGTTAACTAGATAATATGGCAGTAGAGATAACAATACAAATGACATCACTGATGATATCACATATAACCTTCAATGGCATCATGGACACAGAATGTGCAATACACAGTCCAAAGCCTCTGTCCATGTGTACCACACAGATTACTTTCCAGAAGTAGATTAGTTTACTGCATGTGAGTCGTATTCACAAATGTACAGGGAAAAGACGGATTTATACGGAAGTGCATGTTAAGATGAAGCATGGGGCACAAAATAGACAGATCATGTTATTCTGCACTATGTGCTGTAAATCTTAGAAATACACATACATATACATAACATGGCCTGTATTTATGAACATGGAGTAATGTTAGGAAAGTTTTCTCTTGGAGCAACTTTTCCTCCATATTCTATGGACCACCAAACTTGTTGCTTTAGTTTGTACACCTTGTCCTGACATTTTACAGTGAAATGAAGCCTTCAGCTTCACTCCACTGGCCTGTTGATCATTTGTTATGGGAAAACTGACTAGTCCTTAACATTGTTAGCACTGGGAAACTAGGTTTCCTTTTTCCTTTCACATGTTACCTATTTTGGGTAACCTTTTCATGTTGCTCAATCGATCTTCTGATGCAGTGCAATGGGGAAAACATTTGTATCACCTTAGACTCGCACTCAGAGGATTGTTGGGTACCTTTAAATATGTTTAATGACAAGCTGGTGGCAGCAGTTACAGTTTTAGAATGTGTACTGTATTTTTAGTTAGCTCTCTCACTTCTACCGCATTTGGCTACTAACTGTGGCTAGTGTCCTAACATGCCCTTGCTACGAGGTTGTTTGCTTGTTCTTTGGCCATTTTATTCTGTGCCTTCTTCCTGCCTTGCCAGGTCCTTTTATGGTCATTCATTTGCCTGGGAAAGCATTGTGTTTCACAGGTTACTGCCGGTCATGTGTGTTGGAAGTCAGGAAGTGTGCTGTGACTGCCTGATCCCAATCCACATACTGGTTTCGGTATGTTTAGAGTGTATGCATGAGTTTGCCCAAAGTGGTCCCTGATTGGAACAATCTTGGGTTTTATGTGTGGGGCATATCTTTCTATTGGTTGGGCTGAGTTTCTGTGCTCACCAGAATTTAGGATACGAAGAGGAGCCCTGCAGCCATTCCAACAGAAATGAAGAGGAGCCAAGTATCCTGTGTAGCGGTGCAGATGAAGGAAGACCTGTGAACCAATCCTGAAGAGTCCTGGCGACCAGCTCTTGCCGCTGTCATGGTGGAGTCCTGTCTGGCTACTGATCTCAGAAGACCCTCACTGGTGCTTCAAAACTTTGGGCTGGTGGGACCAACGGGTCTTGATGTATTCTCATGGTCCTGCAGTTTGGATTCTTTGGAAGTGTTCCTGCACCATCCTGGTGGACTGACCAACTTCATTTAGGGCTACCGTGCCAGAAGCATTGCCGTTCCACATTTTTCACATGGAATGTTGGTAGTCCCCAACTAGTCACATAAGTCACCTTCCTGCAAAGTTTCAATGTCTCAGTATCAAGGGGTCCAACTGGAAGGTTATCTTTGGCCGAGAACGCTGAGACGCCTGCTGTCGCTGTGCACAGTGAAAATCACTGACACGGCCATACACCATCTGGTACAGTATTCAGAAGAGTCCGGCATCAGTGCCTGCTGCATTCATCCAATGGAAAGGGTTGCATTCTGCTCCTGGACCTGACCAGAACTTTGCTTGCACCCGCAACCACTGGGTATCTGCTACTGGTTCCAATGGCTGGAAAACCTACCTCCAGAAATCCTCCTTCAACCTGCCAATTCTGAAGAAAAATCAAAGTATGCCTGGTGAGTAGTTACAATACTTACCGGTGCCTCTATCTCCACCCTTTAAAAATGTGTGAAGAACGTTTTATTTGTTTAATGACGGCTAAATTACAGGGACGTCATTTTACCAAAATTCCAGGGGTAGCGGAAGTGACATCACACGACCCTTGATCTCTGATGACATCACGGGACGTGATGTCATTTGACCCCACCCCAAAGTGATATCACGGGAAGTGATGGAACACAACCTTTCACCCCTTGACAAAACAGGAAGTGGCTTCACATAGCATTGTTCCCAAGTACACTACAGACAATATGGTTACAACATAGCTATAATGCGATATACATTTCATACAAGAATGGATAGACTTGTGTAGCATTAATATCAGTGTGTATAGGCCCATATTACCAAATTACTGTGAATGCAAGCAGACTCCATGGCTAAGTAATAATGATGTGTTATTATAAAGCACTTATGCCTAATCGCTTTATATAGAACAAATATACATACACTATTAACCAATCTGTGTTGGTACTCATTTATCCACCTTAGAAGGATGAAAGGCCAAGTTGAGGAGTTTAAGAACAGACTACATGAGTGACTCATCCCCTGAAGTGTGCCTGAAATAATACACCTTTAATGAGTCTAGCAATTATTGTATAGAATTCCAGAAATAAACATGATTTGGTATTCCTATTCTTTCTTATTTATGGTCACTGCTGAAAGTGTTAGACTTGTGGAAACCCTTTTTTTTCTTTTTTTTTTTTAAGAAGCCTGAACAAGAGAGCCAGCCACTCCAGAAGCAAAGAGCCACATGGTGCTGGCCATAGCCCAATAGCCGAGGAGCTTGCATTAAAAAAAATATCCCCCCCCTTCTTTTAGGGGTAGAAAGGGAGACCACAGTGGTAGAAAGGGAGACCCCTAAATTACAGCCATGCTGAATGACAACACATGTTCCAAAAGCCCTCTAAAAGGTAGAAAAGCATTTTACTCAACACTAAACTCCTTGGACATTCTTCTGGACCAATCTTCTCATTCACAGGACCCTCTCCGTAACTTTTTCCCAACTTCTAAAACTATTTGAGAACACAAGGCCCCAATCAACTTAGGGTTGGACTTTACACGATAGAGTTCCTATCCTGTGGACTTTTGGTGCAATTGTTAATTATTTCCCTTCCCTTTCAGGTATTGGGGGTGAACTGTTTACTTTGCATTGACATATACATGTTTTATATTAGTAGTATTGTGTGATAGCATTACCTGCTCTATTCATTTTTAGAGTGTGTTCTTTGGCCAATAATATAGTATTTTTATACTTACTTTCTAAGTGTAATCCTTGACTGCTTCACTGTGTGGACGCACTGTAGAACCCTGGCCCCACTCACCTCTCCTGGCACTTAAGCCTAGGCCACTCTCTATGGTACCTTGATTGGTTTGGCGGAACTGCAAGAGTTTCCCCTGTTCACTATAACTATGGTAGCCTCCTAAACTCTGCCCACCAGGCCAGAGTTTAGAAATCCATCTTAACAAGTAATATTATGAATCATAAAGTCCAGTGGTAAATTCAGAGTGTGTGAGATACAGAAAGCTTACATGAGAAGTTCACATATGGTGTGTCAAAAGGTAATGGGTTTTGTAATGTTAGTCTGAGTGTCACACAAAGTGCATTCTGTGTACCACTCTGTCACAACAAACATGGCATTTATGGTATACAGATAAATCCACCATACAAAAGAAGTACCTGATATTTAGTCAATGAGGGGCAGCTACGCTGTATACAGTCAGCAAAAATACAGTACAGAGCTCATGTTGCTTCTAATCATAATTTGATGGCAGGGAACATCTACATTTGCACTCCGGCATAGGCAGGTCGCTGACACAAAAGTTTTGTCATTTTCACATGTTAGGGATTTCAATCAGGCACACCCCTAGGTTTCGCCTAGCATGTAGTCCGCAATGAAATCCTTATTTATTTGATGTCTATAAGGTAAATATTCTGAATGATATACCACTCATATCACACCCGTCTCAAAATACCCCCCAGGTCACACTGAACCAGGAATCAGGCTAGTTTGTAAGGGTAAATATGTATTTATTTATTTAATATTCAAATCACACATAAGTTTTATATATATATATGTATATATATATATTACATGGCCACGGTAGTGGCCATGTAGTTATGGTTAAGTTGCTGTTTCCATAGGAAGAGCACTTTTTGGGCGGCTTATAACTTCGCTCTCCCTGGACGGATCCTCACCAAACTTTGCAAAAAAAGTAGTTGGGTCACTCTGAATTCTTTTGCAAAGTTTGGTGAGGATTCGTCCAGGGGCGGAAAAGTTATAGGGGGGGTCCCAAAACTTTTTTTTTCCCATAGACTGAATGGGAAAAACCTTTGCGCACGGCTACAGCCCGAACCGCTGGACGGATTTACACCAAATTTGTGGCAGGAGCGGCGGCCTGGTCCCAAAAGCGTGCTTTTGTAAATTTGGTGTAAATCTGTCCAGCAGTTGTTTTAAAAATGACCAAAATGTAAGGCAAAAAAATTTGTGATATCTGTGTTCGCTTCGCGGATGCACTCCCCTGTTCGCTCCGTGGACAGAACCCCGATTGGCCCATGGCCTCGCGTCATGTCCGCAGACATGCGACGTGTTCGCTGATTGGACGGCGAGGGGCGTGGAGCGCGTCAGATTTTCTGTGGTGCCCGCCATCTTATATTCGCAGTCGACCGCGTACAGCGCAGTGAAACGTGGATAAAAAATTGTATTTAGTGCCGTGTGTTGGTGTGTAAGAGTGTTTGGGGAGGGTAGGGGAGTATGAGATAGGTTCAATGTTTTGTTTTTTTATGTGCTAGACGTTTTTGTTGCGTTCGATTTGTCCACGGAGAAGACGGTTGTTCTGACATTTTGTAAATAAACTAAATGGTGGGGTGTTTAGAGGACAGAGTATGTGTCATTTTTGTTCGCAAGGAAGGTAAAAATGATCTATGAACACTCGCGGTGTACTTAATTGTTCGTAAATACACAAACTGGGGGTGTCCTCAGGACGCTGTCCGTATTGTAATCTGTCTAGTTGAATGTGTTCTAAGAACACTCGCAGTGTCCCGAAATGGTTGCAATTACACAAAATGGGGGTGTTCTGAGAACGTTGTTTGTATTGTTCGTTGTCAGGGTGAAAGTGTTTTAAGAGCACTCCTTTTGTCCGCTAATAGTACAATTTCCTAGGGGCGTCAAATTATTTTGTGTCCACTAAAGACACGATAAATCCGGCTGGTGTGCGCCGACATTATGTGATAATCCTATGACTGGCGCTATTGACCTGGCTGACTTGCTTTTGCGACACTAAATCATATCTCCCGCCCCTAAGCCTGATATTATCAAAGCATTCATATTCCCTGCCTCTCTCCGTGATGTTACAGGGTGCGTAATCAAACGCGCCCAGTCGTCTCCAGTACTATGCGACTTTACACAGAACCCAGAAGACAACACACATTATGTCACAACACAGCGCGCAACAATTCGGAATATGAAACTGTGATTTAAAAGCAAACTGCAAGATTGTAAATGTTGTAAAGTACATTTATTTGACATCAAATGTTTAGAGAATATTCAGCAATTTGCATTTGTCTCTGCTGTCGATCAGCAAAAGTTTATTTGGAGCCACGTGTTGTTCCTTTGCGGTAGATAGGCTGTTGGTTTATGATAAAAGCAGTAAATGGTCGCTCTGATAATTGGAAGGTTGCTCCAACAACGAGCCATTAGACCACCCTATTGGTTGGTATGTTGTTTGTAGCCGCAAGTACTGCGTAAGGGCATATTGGTCCTTGGCGATTGTCCCATAAAATGGTGAGGGTCATGAAGTTGCATATTTGGACCTGCACCTGGCAGTTGAAGACCCCATCCGCTGGAGTCTGTAAATCGTGACATAGGCAAAATGGAGCCACATACCTGTTTTAAAAAACATAAATTAGTATCACCAGCCGATCTTCATTAAAAATCATCATTTTGTTTATTAGGGCGTGAAAATATTTGCTATAGAAGATAATGCAACAGAGTATGTTAATAATAAAATAATAATATTTTCCCATTCATATAGCGCTAAGAACCGTGAGGTATCTAAGCGGTGCTTATTATTAACCACGGTGTGTGGTGCTCATTTATCGACCACGGAAGGATGAAAGGCTGAGTTTGGCCTTGCCGGGATTCAAACTTGCGTTAGCAAGCTGTGCACGGATGTTAAAGCGAGCGCTGTACTCGCTGTGCCACTTGACAGGCTACAGTGAAGTGGCACAGCGAGTAGAGTGCTTGACCGCCTATAGACCGGTTAAATTATTTCTATTAACCCACCCTGTGTCGTCTGCCTTTTTCAGAGCCCTCTAAACGACAGGGGTTCAATTTGGCAGTGATAGTGCGCAGTAGAAAACATTATGCCACTTTCAACTAACAAGTTCAACTTGAGCGGTCTTTAATGCTACTCTATTGTAATTATATTTGGTATAAAGTAATCTAAAGGGTAACTTACAGTACAATTGCAATTTCCATTGTCTACGAGTGGTGCAGTCCCAAAATACGACTCCGCGTGTGCCAACGATCTTTTGCATAGTGATATAATATATAAAAGTGGTTTCGTTTCAGAAATTTCATCTTTATCTTCTCTTACGTTTTAGCAACACTCCTTCAAGAGAAGTCTTTCATCACAATCTCTGTCTGTCAAGGTCAAAACACAATACAACCTTATAGTCCACTTCGTGAGCCTCTCCGGGGCCCGAGAAAAAAATGGAAGCAGCTGACCTTCACTGTGAACGAGCATAAATTCTTACTTTGCAACATTCTGTGTAAAGCCATCTGTAGAAGTTGTGGAAGCAGCTGACCTTCACTGTGAACGAGCATAAATTCTTACTTTGGAACATTCTGTGTAAAGCCATCTGTAGAAGTTGGTTTTTGCACACCATGTTTGTATATTGTTTGCGTGATATTAAAAAAAGTTTGTTTAAAGGACGTTATGGTTCTAAGTACAGCCGAAAGACCCCTGAAAATCGCAAGTTATGGTAAGCTTTGAAAAATAACTGGCGCCACCACCGTGCACTGCTAAGACTAACACCCAGGACATTAAAGATGACATCGCAAATGTCATTGATGAAATCACTGATGACATCACGTGTGTATGTACTTTTCATGGAATTTGTGTACTAGGGATTTTTATTATAATTTTGCGAAAAAAGTGTCAAGGATATTGCAATAAATATCATACCATTATTAGTGCTTTGAACGATGCATTGATATAAATAGCATTGAATTATGGGATTCTGTCTAGTATACTGAGCTACTAATGGAGAAACATAGCATTGTGTGCAGAGTACAAGATGAAAGTATAATATGTGTAATGTTAATATGTTGAATAATGAAATAATAATTGTCCTGAAATGTTCGAAAATTCACAAAATGGGGTTGTTCTGAGGACGTTATTCGTATTGTGTGATTGCTTAGCTGTATGCAATGAGGGAATGGCACAGAGAGTAAAGTGGATGCCGTCCGCGGACACCGCGGCTGTTCGTGGACAGGGCGTGCTACATCCAGGTTTTTCCAGGAAATCCAACATGGAAAGAAGACTGTACGGATCAGCCAATCAGATGTCGAGGTTGTGGATTTGTGTTGCAAGAGACTGTGTGTGGTGAAGATGGCAGAAGTGGAGAAAGTCAGGGTGTTGGTGTTCGGAGATATGTTTGTGCATGGTTTACAGCAGTACGCTGAATGCAGGCATGTTGCAAAGAACTTTGATGTGAAAGGAGTGGAGGTGGTTTGGAGCAGTGTGCCTGATTGCAATGTATAGGGAATTGTACAAGTTTGTGAGGATATGGCCACGATGAACAGTCCGCATGTGGTAGTTTTGCACCATGGTGCTTTCCATTTGGGCAACGTCAGTGCCCCTACTTTGTTGGCTGATTTGGAACGCTTGGTTCAAGCAGTAATGAAGATCCTTCCAAATGGAAAAGTAATTTTTTCTGGATTACTACCTAGGGCAATATGGGACAATAGTTCAGTTTTTTGTCCTCAGCAAAATATTGCTAGGTGTGTCATCAACCGAGGCATGTGTGCCTTCATGCTTAGAGCTGGTATGTTCTTCTGTAACAATGAGAATATTGATGCCAGTAATGCTGTTAATTTTAAAGAAGATGGCATTTCTTTATCTTTTACGGGAAATGCCTTTCTATTTTGGAATGTAAGGGTTGCTTTGGAGAAGGTTATGTGAAGATTTTAGGAGTAAAGTAAGAAAAAAAACAAAATAACAGGTGTCTGTCAAGCATCTGTAAAAAAAAGCCAACTTCAGAGGGGAAATGGGGCACACTATTTAAATGTACATTCACCACGCTCAGATTTTCGATGTGTCTGCGGACATGGCGGTAGTCCGCGGACATGAAAATCACTAAGAGGGGGTTAGTATGTTCTATGTTACATGTATATGAAGTCAGGGATATTATGGTTAAGTTGTGCACTAAAAACCTATGAAATTCAGTGAAAAAACTTTGTTAAAGGGACGTTATGGCTCAAAGTAAAACCGAAAAACCCCTGAAATTCGGCAGTTATGGTAACATAAGCAACCATAACTCACGCCACCGTGCACTGCTAACACTAACACCCAGGACATCAAAGATGACATCACAAATGTCATTGATGACATCACTGATGACATCACATGGCTGGATCTCCCTTTTTATCCTTTACTGACATATCGAAGCCACATAGTTTCTATAGTAACAGTCAGAAAGTAAAAATTGAAAAGGTACTATATTTGTAGACTTAGGGTCCAGTCACATCATATGAAACATATACATAGCAGAAGATACAGGCTTGAAAGAGAGCAATCCTTTCTGTGCATGAAGATAATCATTATGGTTATCAGCACTTTCTCATAGTTTCATTTTTATTACTCTACCACCCCTCTATATGCTCATATTTGTATACATTATACTCACTCTCCATAGTGAATGGGAAGAAAATGTTGCTCGCGCCTACAGCCCAAACCGCTGGACGGATTTCCACCAAATTTGGACCAGGAGCAGCGGCTTGGTCCCGAAAGCGTGCTTTTGCAAATTTGGTGAAAATCCGTCCAGTAGTTTTTTTTAAAATGACCAAAAAGTAGGTAAAAAAAATGAGTGATATCTGTGTTGGGTTTGCGGACACACTTCCCTGTTCGCTCCGTGGAAAATGTCCTGATTGGCCAATCGTCTTGCGTGATGTTCGCGGACATGCAAAGTGTTCGCTGATTGGACGGCGTGGAGTGTGAAGCGCGTCAGATTTTTCGGTAGCGCCCACCATCTTGGATTCGCGGACGTCCCCGGACAGCGCAGTGAAACTTTGTTCAAAATGTGTATTTTGTAGAGTGTGTTGGTGTATAGGAGTGTTTGGGGAGGGTGGGAGTGTATGAGATAGGTTGAAACTTGTGTTTTTTATGTGTTAGACGTTCTTTTTGTGCTCGATTTGTTTGCGGCCATCACGGGTGTTCTGAAATGTTTTAAATAAACTGACTAGGGGGTGTTCTAAGGAGTCAATATGTGTCCGTTTTGTTCGCAAGCAAAGTGAAACTGTTCTAAGAACACTCGCAGTGTCCGGGGAGTGTTCGTAAGGGGGTGTCCTGAGGACGCTGTCCATATTGTTCTCTGTCAAGTTGAATGTGTTCTAAGAACACGCGCGGTGTCCTGAAATGTTTGCAAATAAACAAAATGGGGGTGTTCTGAAGACACTTCTAAGAACACTCGCGGTGTCTGGGGAGTGTTCGTAGGGGGTGTCCTGAGGACGCTGTCCGTATTGTTCTCTGTCAAGTTGAATGTGTCCTAAGAACACTCGCGGTGTCCTGAAATGTTCGCAAATAAACAAAATGGGGGTGTTCTGAAGACGCTTCTAAGAACACTCGCGGTGTCCGGGGAGTGTTCGTAGGGGGTGTCCTGAGGACGCTGTCCGTATTGTTCTCTGTCAAGTTGAATGTGTCCTAAGAACACTCACGGTGTACTGAAATGTTTGCAAATAAACAAGATGGTGGTGTTCTGAAGACGCTTCTAAGAACACTCGCCGTGTCCGGGGAGTGTTCGTAGGGGGTGTCCTGAGGACGCTGTCCGTATTGTTCTTTGTCAAGTTGAATGTGTCCTAAGAACACTCGTGGTGTCCTGAAATGTTCGCAAATAAACAAGATGGTGGTGTTCTGAAGACGCTTCTAAGAACACTCCCGCTGTCCGGGGAGTGTTCGTAGGGGGTGTCCTGAGGACACTGTCCGTATTGTTCGTTGTTAAGTTGAAAGTGTTTTAAGAACTATTGCGTTGTTCTGAAATGTTCGTAGGGGGTGTCCTGAAAACGGTGTCCGTATTGTTCGCTGGCAAGTTCAAAGTGTTCCAAGAACAGTCACATTGTTAGCGGACATTAAAAGTTTCCCATAGATCATAGTTGAAATGTTTGACTCTATGGATGTGATATGCTGCAGTGGTTGTTGCCAGGGCATAGAGTCTTGGGTGCATGGCCATTTGGCCATGCACCCAAGACTCTATGCCCTGGCAACAACCACCGCAGCATATCACATTCATATTTGCTTATAACTTTGGGTGAAAAACAAATGTATAAGGAACAAAGGTATTAGATACTATGGATGTGATATGCTGCTATGGTTGTCCTTATTATTGTATACTTACTGTTTGGTCTAGTAATGGGAGTCCATGTTTTTCTTTTTCATTTCTGTGATAAAAGAAAATAGCATGTTAGTATTAGTATTTTGTAATGACTTATTACATTGTATAAGCAATATACCTTTATTTTTTTTCGACCCTCATATTTAGTAGAGTACAAATCAGAGTACTGTGCAATTTGCTCAGTTTCTGTATTTGTTGCTAAAATAATTGGGTTGTGGGAGAAAAAAAAAATCCATGTTGGATTAAAAAAAAACTTTTTCTGTTATGCTACAGTTTATTTGTTTGTTTGTTTTCAGTGTTCACTTGTTTCTGGCTAATGCTTTATACTTTGCTTTGTTGTATTTTTTTTGGAGCAGTAACAGATTCTTCATTTGTTTTGATATTATAAAATTTTGGAGCAGTTAGATACCAATTGGCGTATTCTAACTGTCTATTTTCTTAATATATTTTAGTGGTTTTGATTTATCTATTTGGATATTGTTAAATTTTGGGACAGTTAGATACCAATTGTGTATTTTTTGGCCTATTTTAGTGGTATTCATTTATCTGATTAGTTGTTGTAGAATCTTTGAGCTGTTAGATAGCTTTTGGAGTATTCTAACAGTTTATATTATTTTAACACAAATTTATAATTTTGGGACAGTTAGATACCAATTGGCGTATTCTAACTGTGTATTCTTTGGTCTAATTTAGTGGTATTCATTTATCTGATTAGTTGTTGTAGAATCTTTGAGCAGTTAGATAGCTTTTGGAGTATTCTAACAATTTATATTTTTTTAACACAAATTTACTTAAAGGTTTAAATACAGTTTATTTATCAAATTTTGGTTTTAAGAACATCAAATAAGCGTTTGTAATATTTGCTGGTAATCTCTGCTTTAGAGTAATGGTGTTATCATTACATCAAACCATCCACATTTCTTTTTCATATATGCAGTGTAGTGCCCTGAATTGGTTGTGGCTCCTGCGTGGTAGATTATACCTATTGTTGTGAAGGTTTTCTTACCAAGTGATATTTGACCATGTGTGAATCCAGTCAGCTTGCAGTTGTTTTTGGTACCATCTGCATTGTAACGTAGAAGCATTAGTATTATGTATTTACTATGTGTTTGTATTACTAACGTGGAGCGATTATCTGAATTGCAGGTAGAGCATAATCTACCATGTTTTGCATTGTGTACAAGTTGCTGAAATGGAATGGATTCACAATTTGGTATTGATATATATATGAAGCGTTCATTGGGGATTTCCTCTTGTGTCACATTGTTGCAGAGAGTGCATGTATGTTTCCACATGTATGAAATCTGAAAGATTTCATTTATAGGTATGTTTTTGTTTTCCAGTACTTGTAGTAAGTACATTAGAAATTCTTGTGGATCTTCCTGTGAGTTTATAGTGAATTTAACCATTCCAGCACAGTAGTCCAATTGTCGTCTTATTCCAAAAACACTATATGTGTTGTCAGGATTGTTTGCTGCATTTCTGTGAAGTACTAACATTTGCAAACACAATGGGTCTGTACTGTGTAAGTAAATGTTGTCAACAATTGGTGGTAATTGAAATAGAATATTCATTGCTACATTTGCATAGCAACTTACACCAACTATATTTGAGAATTTAAATGGTCCAGGTAGTTCTGTATCTAACTGCTTTTTTTGGAGTTTGTCTTCCTTCTTTAAAGAAGTACCTGGTTTACTTTCTCTAATTGATTCTTTTTTGTTTGTGGTACTTGATGAAGTATTAGTTTCTTTTACTCTCTTTGGAGGATTTGCAGTGACATCCTGTTGCATTTCTGTTTGATTTAGTTTTCTTTTACAGCATTTTAGTTTTTGTGGAACAGAATATGTGTTTAGATGCGGAGTGTATAGTGAGCGAAGTCTATTATATTCTAAAATGCAAGGAATATCAGCGTTTACTTTACTTGTATCAAAGTTGATTAGAAATAGACCATCAAGTGTACGTAAGTGTGATAGTGCTACGTAGCTCATGCCTTCTTTAAAGACTGTGTTACCAATATCTATCACTGCTTTGTCTAGGGTAAGACCTTGTGATTTATGAATCATGACAAGCGTATGCAAGAGTTAGAGAAAATTGTTCTCTGCGTACATATCTTTGAAGAGAAGGAATCTAGCTGTTGAGCGTCCTATCCGTTTTACTTCTGAAAGTTTGTCAAAGAGTATATTGACAAACTGAATTTTGTTGTCACGTGGGTATGTTTGAAAGCCAACAACTGTACCCAGTGCTCCATTAACTAGTCCTTGGTCCACGTCAAGGTTACGTTTAAGCATTACTCTGCAATTTAAGGATAATTTTAACATCTTTTCTAAGCCTGCTGTGTTTGCGATTGATTTTTCTAAATTATTTAGTCTTGTTGTGGCTTGGTCACACATGGGTAGTGTCATACCATGTACATCTAGTTTGTCTGTGGCGCTAATTTCCATTATTGGTTGCATTTCTTTACTTAGCATGATTTCATTGAATTTGAAACAGCTTGCAAGAGTTGGCATTAAGGCCATACAATTGACATTTTTGTAGGCTAATTGTTCCATAACATCTGTAGCACATGCATTATCGCCATAAAGTGCATTAATGTGCCGGGTTTTCAATGTTGCTTCTTCTTCTTTAGAAAGTATACCAACTCTCAAACTTTTTAAAATGTTGGCATAAGTTAGATCTGCAGATTGGCGCATGTTTTCTGTTAATTCTCTGTATTGGAAATGTTGCCAAAGGTTGACATTTCCAATGCTGCCAACAGTTTTACGGCAGAGTTTGTGCCCTAATGTTTTAAAAATATGTTCACCTTTTACTGGTGTTAATTGAAGCAGATCTCCAAAAACAATAATGTGTTTTCCTGCAAAGAGCTCTTCATAGTCTGTTTTGAGTACTTCTTGTAATCTGAGGTGAATGAAAGCTAACATCAGGTTGGAGACCATGCTCACTTCATCTATTAGTAGCATTTTCATTTGTTTCAATACTCTGCGTAATTCCATTGCAGCTTCTGCAGAAAGTTTGTAATAGTCTAATTTGTTCTGGTGTTCTACTGGTAATAGTAGTAATCGGTGTAATGTAACACCACCTATGTTGTAGGCAGCTAAACCTGTGGGGGCAGTGACAACATCTGACAGTTTGTTGTTTGTCAATTGTTGAAGGAACTTACTAATGATTTTGATTAGGAATGTTTGCCAGAACCAGCTTCACCACTGACGTACATTAGTATAGGTTTATAATTATGGCAGGAACATTCTTTATTTTCATGTTTTACACCATATGCAATTTGTTTTGTTACTTCTTGAAAAATGCTACTTTGCTCATTGTTTAGTTTTGATTATAGTATAGTTAAGTCTTCCTTATCTTCATACTGACACATGGTGTTTTCTACTTCTATCATAGCTAATTCTGCCTCATTTTTTTATTAGTGGTTCTCCCAGTGGTTCCTGGCTTCCTGTTACAGAAGGTTGACTACTGTCAGGAGTATCCTTATCTAGTTGGGCTTGGAGTTCTTTTTCATGTTGCTGTTCATTGTGCAACATTGTTTTGTACTGTGTAAAGTTTACATCAGTTATAGTGCTTTCATTTGCTTTGAAAGCATCCTCATATGAGTCATAGTTATCTAGTAATTGTTCTTCTTTTCTCCATGGTTTGAAGAGTTGTAGCAGGGACCTGTAATATACTTCTTTATGTTGAGGAGTCTTCAATGACAATTTGATATGATTAATTAAATTTGGTTTAGTGAGTTTAACTAAGCTGCCTTCACAGTCTGTCACTCTATATTTACCTTTTTTTCCTCAGGTTTCATATTATTTTTGTATGTGTAGTTTTGGGCTATTTGGTATAGACACATGTTTTCCAAAGTATTACTTCTGTTTGGGTAGTATGTGTCCAATAAATTGTTTTTTAAAATGTCTTGGCTGTTGGGATCATGTTTGGCTATTGTTTCTATATCTTCATATGATTTTAGAACTCTTTTTCTAGATTTAGCTGGACCAAGACTTAGCCATAGTATATTTTCAGATTTACCATACAATGAAGTACCAGTTAAACGATCAGCTGCTTCATAAGATCCACATTCTCTATGGGTGAGCATTTTTATGCCCAAGCTGTATAATTTCTGAGATACTGTTTTATCTGATGACAGGTCATTCCAGAGGTCTTGGAGCTCTGTCTTTTCTCCTTTAGTTAGGTATGCTGTGACATATCGTGAAACTGCAGTAGAATTGTCTGCAATGTACTGCACATCTATGTTTGCATTCCATAAGTGGGCAATGATTGCATTATAATCATTGATATATTTTTCTTCTTCTTTTCTTTTTATGTAATATGTATTTTTAGGTAACTTGCCTTTAACACTATGTCTAACTGAAGACATGAGGCTGTTTACTTGACCTGTATTTGTAACTGGTCTAGGGAAACCAAATGGGCATTTGGTGTAGTATTTGCCTTTGTTTTTGTATTTGCGACGACAATATTTTCCACATTTCTGTCTTTGAAATTGTAAAATTTGTGCACGAAGATCACTATTTGTGGCTTCTGATGGAATTTTACAAGTGACATATTTTTCAATAAACTGTAAAACAGTGGCATCACTGTCTTGACCAAATTTAGGAGCATCTTTAATCCATAAAAGCATGTGGATATGTGGTGCTCCTCTGGCTTGGTATTCTTTTCTCCAAAAGAAGTGTTGCACTTCTCCAAGGGGAGGAACAGTTTTGTTACAAATAAAATGTAGCATAGCAATGAAGCGATGGTGAAAATATCTTGAAACATTAACAGGATCCAAAGAACAAAGTTCTCCAGGTGTTAGAATATCTATGTTTGTTTTGTTTTTATTTGATATGCGTAGGAAATCATGTAAATCTTCCCATGCATATTCTGCACAACTTAATGTAACAAACCAAGTGGGTGGGCCAA